>NC_088793.1:131391424-132016424 GCF_011386835.1 Chrysemys picta bellii | reverse complement strand
CATTTACTGTTGTAAGTGATGCTAATCAGATCCTTTCCCCACTGTTGCCAGTTTAAAGAAGTTTGAAGATATTTGGATATGTTGGGGAGGGAACACCAATACATTATAAATCCAGGAAGTGGATCAAAGTAATGGAACAACCTCCAATTCTATCAGAGTTTGTGTCTTATGGATCTTCTTCAATATACACTGGTGTAAATGAGGACTAAAACTGGTGTAAGTGAGATCAAACCCTTTGTCTTGTGTTGAGATTTATAAGAGAGCCCAAACTCCAACCAATCTGGGTAACCTACTGTGTGGATCAACCCTTAAAAATGAAGAAATACTACACTATTCTGCAGAATATTTTTTTTTTTTTGCAGGGGTGCGGGGGAGGAGAATATAGAAGCATTTAAAGAAAAATACAATCCTTCACATTCAAAAGTTTCCAGTTAAAGAGGGAAAAGTCAGAAGGGGATTCCTCCACCCTTTCTCTCCAGAATGACCTTAGTTAGTACTGCTTCCTCAACTTTGTGAAGGTTCTTATTGCCTTAGAGATATTAAGCTACATGTTTCTTTCTGACAAGCCCAGTCAGCAAAGGAAATCAAAGAGAAATTCAATAAGCTAAATTTTAGGAGGAAATATGTCATGGCCATAAAAGAGAACTCCCCACAGGAGCACACTTCCTGCAACATGCTCTAACTGAGCAGTCGGAAGAGACATTATTTATTTACTAGGCAGAAAAAAGGGTCACAATCAGACTGAAATATAAAGCCACAATGCACGCATTAATACAGAGACCTGGTCTGAACATGGAATTTCTATTTGTGAAATTTGTTTGTGTTCCAAATTGGAATGAAAAGTCAAAATTTCTCAAGGAATGGAAATTCTAAAAATTCAATGTGAAAACATGAGAACGTTTTCTTGGATAATGCAGAAACAGTATAATATTAAATACAATGTCATGTAAAATATTAAATATAAGTCTAGATGGAATTGATCAAAATGCTAAAGTAAGAGTGAAATAGTTTTACCTTATCAGAATGAACCATTTGGCATTACTGAAATGAGAAAGTTGAAAGAGTTCATATCAGCTTTTTCCCCCTGTAACAGCGTTGCTAGCTTCCTAAGTGAAATTGGACTCAGCACTCCTTTTCCAGGTCAGGTGTGCCCTAGTGTGGTATAATGAGGAGGGTGGGGCTGCCCTGGGAGCTATAAAGAACTGTTCAAAAGTCTTAGAGGGAGAGAGAGTCCTGAGAGCTCAGAGAAAGAGCAGAGCTAGACTGAGAGCTGCAGGGAGGGGATACCCCTGAAGGAGGGAGTAGTGAGAGTTCCCTAGTTGAGCCAAATCAGGCTGGTGAAAGCAGGAGGTAGTCAGTTGTCACCTACAAACTTCCCCGGGCCAGAGATTGGGGGCCAAGATGAGAGGAACCTTTGGGGAAAAACCCACCATGCAAGACTGAGATGAGCAAGTAGAACATAAGAACGACCATACTGGGTCAGACCAAAGGTCCATCTAGCCCAGTATCCTGTCTGCTGACAGTGGCCAATGCCAGTTGCTCCAGAAGGAGTGAACCTAACAGGTAATCCTGCTATCCATCTCCACCCTCTGACAAACAGCTGGTTTTGCCATAGATTCACTGTGTAACAGTGGATGAAGTATCTAAACTTTCTGTACTTCAGCTTCCCCATCTGTAAAATGGTGAGTAACAACTTTTTGTGTTAGGTACTTCAAGATTTCCAGATAAAATATGCTACTTAATTGCAAAGTGGTGTTAACTTCTGTCATCATGTTTGTTGCAGTGAACTGTGGCTTCTGTTAATACTTTTCCTGGACTATATTGCATAGGGTTAACCATTCAAGCCTCTCTCTGATCTCTGTGGCATATAGAAGAAATGCTGTATATCTTTCTGCATTGTCTGTTTCACTGAGCCTCTGCTGTGTCAGGAGGCGGGAGGGGTGGTGTTTGGCTTTTTCACTTCCCCATTGCATTTTGGCTATTGAGAAGTTTTAACTGCTTTGGAATCGGCAACATTGATCCACACACTCAACAAGTCAGGAATTAGGTGAGTGTTACGCCATTTGTTACTCAGACATAAGTGCCTCTCCAGCAGCAAGTCAGCACTGCAACAGATTCATCTTTACAAACTTGTGGGTTTTGCAGCATACACGATGGGCTAGATTCACAAAGGTACTGAGGCACCTAACTGTCTCTTTAGCTATCTAAATCCAACATTTAGGCACCATGGGTAGTCCCAAAACCACCGACAAACCCTATGGGCACCTAAGTCCCTAAGATAGCTATGTTTCCTTGGGCATGCACAAAACCACCCAAGTACTGATGCGCCCCACAGCTAATGAGCTGCTCAGAGCCCTCACTGAAACCAAAGGCCTAGCAGCCCTGAAGTGCAATGTCAAACTAGGCGTTCCCTGCTTTGCTAACCTGCAGGTCCTGATCCTATATGTGTTCTCAAAGCATGTCTACTGGATGCTCCTAGCTAGGGGCAAGAAGGTTAGGACAGAAAGAGCATCAAGCTTAATGGGTAGGCTACTCAGTTAGGATGCAAGAGACATGAGTTCAAATCCTACCACTGCTGGATTTGGAGCAGGGACTTGAACCCAGGTCTTCCACTTTCCAGTTGAGCACCCTCATCTAAGAGAGGCGTGTTTGTGGATTTAGCCTAAAACCACTGTCTAGAGGTAAATAAGTCTGACCTATCTTGGTCTCTATTGTAGAAATTATGGTGACACACCAGCACAGATTGTACAATAGCACTTCGGTGCTTTGATTTACAGTGTTCTGCTCTCCTTTTTCCATTACAATTAACAGCACTCTTAAAAACAAATGCTGTTAGTTTCTGTGGCTTTAAATAGCAACATGTAAAACTCACATTCATGATGCTTTCTCAGGGGACTCATGACTGTGAGTCACCTTATTACCCCTCTGCCTCAGTGAGAGAGACTTGCTGGTGTTAAACAGGGTGTCAGCTCTCTGTTGCCCTAGTCTGTTAGCTACCAAACAATCGCCTCAGAAACTCTGCCAGCCTTTACTCTGGTTTGCAGGTAACAACTGGTGTACGTTAACCCCCAAACACGTTGGGAGCATCTCTCTGTCATGTCTAGCCCCTGTCACTGGACTTTCACAGTAATTATGATATTTTCTGTCTTATTTTCCATTCCTTTCCTAATAGTTTCTAACATTCTGTTAGACTTTCTGACTGCTTCTGAACACTGAGCTGTTTTTCAGAGAACTATCTACCAAGATTTCAAGATCTCTTTGAGTGTTAACAGCTAATGTAGAATTCATCATTTTATATGTGTAGTTGGGATTATTTTTTCTGATGTGAATTATTTTGCAGTCATGAGTGGTGAATTTCCTTTGCCACTTTATTGCTGAGTCACCTGTTTTTGTGAGGTCTCTTTGTAACTCTTCACAGTCAGCTTTGGACTTAACGGTCTTGAATAATTTTGTAACATCTGCAAACTTTGCTACTTCACTGTTCACTCTCTTCTCCAGATCATTAATGAATATGTTGAACAGCACTAACATGCTAACACTGTTTACCCCTCTCCATTGTGAATACTGACCATTTACTCCTACCCTTTGTTTCCAATCTTTTAACCAGCTCCTGATCCATGAGAGGACCTTCCCTGTTATCCCATGACTACTTAGTTTCCTTAAGAGCCTTTGAGGGACCTTGCAAAGGCTTTCTGAAAATCCACTGTGTCTATTGGATCACCCTTATCCACATGCTTGTTGACACCCAAAAATAATTCAAGAAAGAGGTCAGGCATGACTTCCATTTACAAAAGCTGTGTTGACCCTTCCTCCAACATATTGTGTTCCTCTGTGTCTGATAATTCTGTTCTTTATTCTACCAAATTGTCTGGTATTGAAGTCAGGCTTACTGGACTGTAATTGCCAAGATTGACTCTGGAGCTCTTTTTAAAAATCGCCACTATATTAGCTGTCCTCCAGTCATTTGGTACAGAGGCTGATTTCAGATATCACTTATATACACCTCTACCCCGATATAACGCGACCCGATATAACACAAATTCGGATATAACGTGGTAAAGCAGCGCTCTGGGGGGGGCGTGGCTGCGCACTCTGGCGGATCAAAGCAAGTTCGATATAACGCAGTTTCACCTATAACGCGGTAAGATTTTTTGGCTCCTGAGGACAGCGTTGTATTGGGGTAGAGGTGTACTACAGTTAGTAGTTCTGCAATTTTTATATTTTCGTTCCTTCAGAACACTTGGGTGATGGTCTGGTCCTGGTGACTTATTATTGTTTAATATATCAATTTGTTCTAAAACCTCTTCTATTAACACATCAGTGTGGGACATTTCCTCAGATCTGTTACTTTAAAAAAATAGTTCTGATGTGGGTAGCTTCCCCACATCCTCTGCAGTAAAGACAGATGCAAAGAATTCATTTAGCCTTGTCTTCCTTGAGTGCTCATTTAGCACCTTCGTCACCTAGTGGGCCCACTGTTTGGCAGGTTTTCTCTTTCTAATGTACTTAACTAAAATTCTCTGTTAGTTTTTTGCATCTTTAGCAAGTTGCTTCTCAAGTTCTTTCTTGGTCTTCCTTACTGTACTTTGACACTTAGGAAGAAGCATAAACTCTGGCAGGCTATTTTCCTCACTAGGGTTTGACTTCCAAATTTTTAAAGGATGCCTTTTTTTCCTCTTATGGCCTCCATTACTCTGCTGTTTAGCCATTGTGGAATTATTTTGGTCCTTGTAGTGAGGCGGTGTGGCGCCCCTCCGTCCCGCATAGGGCCGAACTTCCCCTAACCCCAACGTGGGCGGAGCCACTGGGTCTGGTGCCCGCCCCTCCGAGGTCACAGCCCCGACCCGGAAGTATAAAAGCCAGCCTGCAGAGCTCAGTGGAGCCCAGGCTGGCAGAGAGAGCAGACGTCCCGGGCCGAGCTCCCGCTTGGGAGACAGCCACAGGCCGCGAGCTGCCTGCTATCCCACCGCGCCGGTCGAGCCTACCTCTCGCCAGGTACCCAGAGGAGGACTGGCCAAGCCTGCCCTGTGCCTGCTACCCCGAGGAGGACTGGCCAAGCCTGCCCTGTGCCAGCTACCCTGGTGGAGAGCTGCCAGACCTGCCCCCAAGCCCCGCACCAGAGGAACCGATGCTGCTGGACTGGCCCGAACCCGGCGTCGCCAATGAGGTAGGCCCCAAGGGGGAACACGGAAGTAGCCCGGGGGTAGCCGACCCCGGTCAGGCTGCAGAGACATGTGAGCCGATGTCAGTGTGTTTCGGTCAGGACACCCCACTGACCAGCAGTGGCAGTAACCGCTGCTAGGGCCCCAGGCTGGGACACAGTGGAGTGGGTGGGCCTGCGTCCCCCCCGCCAGCCCCGCTCACGGGTGGCAGGCTTCCCCCTCACCCAACGCTCAGGTAGGAACCTGGGCCTCCCCCAAAGTGTATTGTTGCTCAGCCCCTGCACCAGAGGGCCTGAGCCCCTTAACTGATTGTTGCTCAGCCCCTGCACCAAAAGGCCTGAGCTAGCTGATTGTTTGCTCAGCCCTGCCTGAGGGCCTGAGCTCCCTGAACTGTGGGTTGCTCAGCCCCTGCGTAAAGGGGCCTGAGCTTTGACTGTCTGTGCTGTAGTGAGTCGGTGTGGTGCCCCTCCATCCCGGAGGGTAGAGCCCCGGCGTGAACCTACTACAGTCCTCTTATTGTCTTTGGAGTATATGTTTAGTCTGAGCCTCTATTCACCTGGATCACCTGGATCGATCGGTCTTCAGCTGTCATTAAGACTGCACCGATCACAACACATCCGCCATTCTTCTTGCATTCTTGCCTTTCTTCTCCATGTTTATCCAAAACATTTAACAATGTCATCTTCCCATCTTCTTGGAGGCCGACCAGGTGGTCTTTTCTGTTCTCGTGGGTACCACTCAGTAATGATTGCGGTCCACCTATTGTCCGTGAACCGTGCTATGTGGCCTGCCCATCGCATCTTATTATCTGCTTTCCATGACAATATCTTTCACACCGCTGCGTTCTCTAATCATTTCATTTGGGATACGATCCAGAAGGGAAATTCCCATCATAGCTCGTTCCATTGCCCTTTCAGCTACCGACAGCCGCTGTTCTTCTCTCTTCGTCAGTGCCCAGGTTTCACTTCCATACAGCATGGCTGGCAGCACTGTTGAATTGAAGATATTTGTACGTGTGGTCTTGTCAATTTTTCCTTTGAGGGCGTCCTTGATGGAATTAAATGCACACCTCCTGCCCAAATCCTTCGAGAGTTCTCCATTCATGTCTTGGCGCATATTAACTTCTTGGCCCAAATATACATACTGTTCCACTTCTTCAATTTCTTCTCCTGTTATTGTTATTCAGGCTTTTCTTAAGATGTCTGATTGCATGTATTTTGTTTTGCAACAGTTCATTTTCAGACCTACCTGACTGCTTTTCTTGTCGAGTCTTTGTAGCATGCTCTGCGGTTGGTTGGTGCTTTCGGCAATTAGTACGAAGTCGTCCGCGAATCTGAGATGAGATAATCGTTCTCCATTTATATTAACACCACTCCTCCAATTGATCTTGTTCATAAACATTTCAAGGCAGGCAGTAAATAGTTTTGGTGAAATCGCATCTCCTTGCTTTACACCTTTCTCGATTGGGATGCGGAGGGGAGTTTCAAGGAGAGTAACGTCTGTTGTACATCCACTATTTGCTTCCTTCAACAAACTGATGTACTGCATATTAATGCCCTGCTCTGCAAGCGCCTTTAATATTGTGTTGAACTCGATGCTATTGAAGGCCTTTTCATAGTTGACCAAAGCAACGCACAGCGGGAGTTTGTATTCCCTCACTCTTTCTAGAAGCTGGCTAAGGGTAAATATATGGCCAATCATGCTGAAATTTCTTCGAAATCCTGCCTGCTGTCTCGGCTGTTGTTCATCCAGACTCTGCAAGAGTCAGTTTGTTATCACCTTTGTAAAGAGTTTATAGATATGAGAGAGCAGGCATATAGGACGATAATTCTTAGGATTTTTCTTGGTTTCTTTTTTCTCCTCCCCCCACCCCCCCGTACAGCAAGATGGTATTCGACTCCTTCCAGCTGGTGGTATTTTTTCTTCTTCGAGATAGCGACTGAATCTTAAAGCGAGGGCCTTCCAAAGTTTTTCACCTCCTGCGGAAATCCTTTCTGATGTTGTTCCATCTTTGCCTGGAGCTTTTCCCTTCTTCATCTGGTGTAGTGCGCTTTGGACTTCGCTGATTATTGGGGGGGGATGCATTCTTCTGACTCTTGGAGCGTTGGGAGAGGGATGTTGATTCTTGATTTGAACAGTTCTGTATAGAAGTCCTTGCAGACCTCCTCCATCCCTGCTCTGTCAATTACTGTCTCTCCATCCTTGTTCTTCAATGCTGTTACGCTCAATTCCTGCTTGCATGTCCTGAGGCTCTTGCATGATTCAGCTGTTTTAAGGAGCTTTTCTTTCTGGAAGTTCTCAAAGTCATCCTTCAATTTTTACCGTATAAGCTTGCACAGAATGGAGTACTCGAGGTTGTTATCTGAGCTCCTTTTCATATTTCTCTGCTTCTCTAAGCTTTTTTGTTTCGTTCGAAATTCTTCCCTTTGCCTTCATCTTTTCAATTTCATCTGCTTTTATGCAACGTCTCAGCTTGTCATCAAAGATACTATAGTCCTCATCACACTTTTCCATCTGGCTCCAGTCAAACCCAGAAATCGCTTTCTTCAGCTTTGCTTCATCGAATATCTTTGGGCGCTGTTTCCTGTTTGCCATCTGTAAAGCTTTCTTTTCCACTACTTCGTCAAAAATCAACTTCGCTTTAAGTAGGTGATGGTCACTGCCGGTGTTGAAGGGCTACACCACAGAGACGTCTTGAACCATGTGCCTTTTATTGACTAAAATATAGTCAATTTCATTCTTACTCTTCACATTTGGTGTGATCCACGTCCATCTTTTTGCAATCTTCTTTTTGTACCAGGTGTTTGCCACATACAGTTCTTTTGTTTCTGCCATCGTTACCAGCCTTTCTCCTCTTTCATTTCTTTCGCCACTGCCGTATCTCCCTATGAACTTTTCGCCAGCTTTCCCTCGCCCGACCTTAGAGTTGAAATCTCCCATCATAACAGTGTAAGTGGACTTTTGCGCGAGGGCTCTTTCAAGCTCTTGGTAGAATTCTTCCATTTCTTCGTCCTCGCTTGCACTTGTGGGAATGTAGGCCTGGATGACCTTGAGGATAGCTTTTTGACTCCATCTGAAGATGCAGCACACCAATACTTGATGATATTAGCTGGCATGATATGACTTTCGAAACCCAATCCTCACTAATGATAAATCCAACTCCTCCAACGTTTCTAGCGCCATCTCCCTTTCCGAGCCTCACAGCGCTTCCATCCTTCCAGTTGACTTCCAACTCCTTCTTTCGTCAAGTTTCACAGATACCAAGGATATCGCATCTTATCCTTTTCTTCTCCTCCATCAGATGGTTTAACATTTCCTCCCTCGCCAGTGACCTACAATTGTAAGTACACACAGTGAGGGTTGTCCTTTTCCATGTTAGCCTAGCACCTGACATTTGTAGCAACTTCTCATCACTCAATTTCCACTCCACCACCGAAGAATGGTTTGACACGCAGGGAACTAAGACCCATTTACTCGTGTTGTTTTAGCCGTTAACTTTAAGCCATCCCACTGGTTAGGCGGGCAGGCAGAGCCTCTATTATGGTGTTTTTAAATAGTCCCCATGCTGCTTAAAGGCATTTAACCGTGATGACAGGTCTTTTTAATTTCTGTCTAACAAGCATCTCATTTTGTATTGTTCCCCTTTTTAAAGTTATCAGGGTGGATTTTGTTGTTTTTTGGTATTTTCCTCCCTAGAAGGATGTTAAATGTAATTACATTATGGTCACTATTACCAAGCAGTTCAGCTATAATTTCTTGCACTAGATCTTGTGCTCCATTTAGGATTAAATCAAGAATTGCCTCTTCCCTTGTGGATTATAGGACAAGCTGCTCCAAGAAACCATTTCTAGACACCATAGATAACTGCATCTCTGCATCACGCCCTGAGATGACATTTACCTATCCTTTTGTATCTGTTTCCCCATCTATAAAATGGGGATAATGATACTGACCTCCTTTGGAAAGTGCTTTGAGAGCTACTGATGAAAAGTGCTAGGTATTATTATTTTAACGGTATAATTGCATTTAAATAAAATGTTCTACAGTTCCATTGCCTCTGATCAACTAGTTATATACTTAATCTTCTATTCATACATATAGCAGCCAGGAAAGAAATATAACCAATAGTTCTGCTAGGAGAGCATTGCAATATTTGTAACTAGAACGGGACAAATTGTTAACTGTGAATAAATAATCTGGAGAATGTTCTTTCTCTTCCTGTTCATGACTCAGCCAGGATTCTTGCTAATGTTTCTGCTATTCACATATATTTACTGATTAATGTATGTCTGAAAACTTCAATCTGTGCTGGCCAAACTGTTCACTTTGACTATGCATGGTGTGGGGTTGCTTGTCTAAGTCGCATAGTATTATTTCTGCTTCCTGATTTGATGGCTGATGCTTTTTAAACAGGAGAATGAGAAAAGAATAAACAGTAGCAGAGGACAGATTCTCAGCTGGTTTAAATTGCCTTACTGATGGAGCTATGAGTTCAAGCCACCTTGAGGATCTGCCCCCAGATATTGTGCATAATCTTTTTTGTGTCGGAATTGGAGTGTTTGTGGAACCCACAACAGTTCCCCTAACATTAGTATGAACAAAATCTCATTTGAGTGATTGTGAATAGCAAATGATGAGGGATATAAATATGGTCAAAGTAAACAGCTGTTTCAAATGAGTGTTCATTCACACAATGGGCCTGATTTTTTTCCATTGCCCTGCACTTCATGTAGTTATTTATATCCGTGCAAATTGGGTGTGAAACTACCCTATCAGAATGTTTAGTGTTTTCACACACTCACTTTGTATTGCTGTAAATGTCTACATAAGGTACAGGCCAAAAAGAATCAGGCCCAATGTTTTCAGTACTTGAACTGCTCTATGTGTAGTGCACCTGTCACTGCTAATCCACTGCCACTTGACTTAGTGTTTTCTAGTTAAACGTACCAGCAGGAATTTCAAATCTAACTAATGGAAATTCTGCTGGTTGGTTTTTGGATTTTTTGTTTTTCAACATAAACTTCTAGATCTTAAGCTATCCCGAATTAAGGAAAATATGTGCAAGAAGGACTTCCAAACTTATTGCAAAAAGTTGCCTAAAAGTCACTATTATTTTACTGTTACAGTTAAAACAGTGAAACCATTTATCTTGTGATCACTCTGAATGATTTGAAGTCAGGTGAAAATCAAACACTCAACCAAATTTTTGCCTGAAGAATGTTCATTCAGCCACAAGTCTCTCAATTCCACTAATTTCCCACAAAGGTCAGATTCCCTATGACCTCCACACAACGTTGGCAAAAAAATAATAAAATCCAGTTCAAAGGCTCCTCTAATGTGATTTGGGAGGGCTGGATTTCAGTCAACATATTTTGTCTCTCTGTCATTAAGTGCTGATTGGTCCAGTGAGATACAGAAAGCTGTGAGCATACTACAGCATTCAGTTGATTGTTGAAATTGCTTGTATGAATCCACTAACCCTCTAATTGCCCAGATCCAGGGATTAATAATTTACATGCTTCATTTTCTACTCTGTAAAGTTTCTTTTGGGCCAGAAGGAGCATGAGCTCTGTCTGTTCTTGTGCCAATTCTGAAAGCCAGAGACTAACTGCAAGTAATTCAGCATATGTGTGGGAATGTCAGAAGCATTTATACTGAGCCTCGAGCTGTCTATGCTGAGTTTCCAATTTAGTCTGCCACTTATCTTGGTCTTGTTTTTGGCAGAAGAAGTGACGCTTATGAGCCATCTTGGTGGCGTCAAAAGCATCCCACAGTATGTAACTGAATTGTCATGTAATTCTGCAAACTTCGCAAATTTGTCCTTGAAGGTGGCTGAAATTGAGTCCTAGGTTTATCATTAATTCATGGTGCCATGTACGTAACAATAGAATAATTTTCTTTATAAAGGAACTAAGAAAAGACATTCCCATGCAGCATGACAGGCAATGATATATGCTAGCCTGTGTCAATAAAATGTATTCCACCAGTGAAGGCCAAAGCTGTGATCTCCCCTTCTTTTCTTGATTCTGAATCCTTTCCTCCTTAATTAAAACCACCTGTATTGTTACAGCTAGCAGACATAGATATAAATATTTATTGACTCTGACATGATTACAAGCGAGCAAATGCTTTAAGACATGACCTTCCTTACAAAGGCTATTGAGTTCCTTTGGGTGGTTCAGTCTGAAGAGATCCATCATATGTACAACAGAGTTTGCCTTAGTCACACTGGAACTCGTATTAATGCCAAGTCAATGAATCAAATTAAAACAAAATCAAGCCTAAATGCAAACTGGGTCATTAACATCTTGAGTTCCTTATCATTGGCATAATTAACTCTTATACATAAACATGCATTTTGTTGTCACATTCTAAATAAGTAACATATCATGAAAAATAACTGCTAGGCCCATGGTAAGCTACCTTGTGCATGTAATTAGTCTACATGCAAACATGCTTGTATTGTTATGAGCTGGGTTAAACCTCATTATGGGTTGAGTTAAAACCTCATTGAAACTGTGTGACTGTGCCCTTCACTTAAGATTGTGGTAAAAGACAGTTAAGGGGCTACACCCCAAACAAGGCTTAACAGAGTCTGCCCAGGATCTAGCACCTTGTGGGCGGGGCATTAAGTGGGTATTACGACCGGGGTGAGTGGGAATGTGTGGAAAAAGACACGCTGGGGTGCAGACAAAAGACTGAGAGCAGAGCAAGAAAGTGAAGCGGCAGCCCATAAGCATGGTGTGACCCTGGGAGAAGCATCGAGAAAGGTTCTGGGTAGGGGATGCTGGCTGAAAGAACGTTGGGCATGTAAGCTTAAGGAGTTTAAGCTTCCTAGACTGAAGCTTAAGTGTAAGAAGCTTGGGTGCCTAGAAAACTGCTCCTTTAGCTTAGGTTCCTCCTGTATTTGTAGAAGCAGGACTTTGTACATTCCTTGTAAATAAACAAGATTTCATCAAAGACAATATCCGACTCCATCTATTTTTACTTCCAACTGAAACATTACCATGGTCCCAAATTTTTACGAACTTCCCAGGTCAAAAAGGGATATCAGTATTATTATTATTAACTTATCACCCCCACCTCTATTTGTTTGTTAGTCTCATCCACCTATGGTGCCTTGTCATCACCCTCCATTGTACAGTCTTTTGGGCACTGACCATCTTTTTGCTGTGTGTTCATATATGGGACTGGCTGTAAAACAAAAATGTTGTTTCATGAAAAAAATTGCAGTTTTGACATTTTTTTCATTCTGCATGAGACCCAGAGGCGCTGACTTCCCCAGTTCCCAGGGGGTGTTTGACCCCAGGCCCTGCCCCCACTCCACTGCTCCCCCAATACCCCACCCCTGCCCCTCATCTTCCCATCCATGCTCCAACCCTGCCCCTGCTCTTCCCACCCGCTGCCCTATCTCTTCTTGCCCCCATTCCTCCCCCCCAGTGCCCCAGTGCCTCCTGCATGCCACTGAACATTGTGGTCGGCGGGAGGTGCTGGGAAGGAGGGGGAGGACCTGATTGGCGGGGTGGCTGGAGCGGGAGGGGGAAGAGCTGATTGGGGAGGCTGCCAGTGGGTGCTGAGCACCCACTATTTCTTTTCAGAGTTGGCACCTATGATGAAACCTCTTGATGAAGACAGGCACCCTAGTGGTTAAGACACTCATCTGGGCTATGGGAGACCCAGCTTCAAATCCCCAGAAAATAGGTTAGTCATTTTCTCTATATAGTCTGGTGGTGAAGGCATATGGAATGTGCCTATGCAGATCAGGATTTGAACCTAGGTCTCCCACATTCCATGGGAGCAGCCTAGCCACCAAGCTATTGGCTATTCTGTAGTGAGGGTTTCTTGCTCACTCGCTGCCTGCCCTCCTCCACAAAAGTTTAGATGAATCAGCATTTTCTGATGAAGAAAATGTTTCATTGAAAAATTGCCAACCGGCTCAGCTGTCCGTCACCGGGAGTGCAGTGCCGTGAAGAGTTGAAAAGGGATCTCACAAAACTGGGTGACTGGGCAACAAGATGGCAGATGAAATCCAATGTTAATAAATGCAAAGCAATGCACATGGAAAAACATAACCAACTATACATACAAAATGATGGGGTCTAAATTAGCTGTTACCACTCAAGAAAGAGATCTTGGAGTCATTGTGGATAGTTCTCTGAAAACATCCACTCAATGTGCAGTGGCAGTCAGAAAATCTAACAGAATGTTAGGAGTCATTAGGAATGGGATAGAAAACAAGACAGAAAATACAACGGCACTATATAAATCCATGGTATCCCCACACTTTGAATAATGCATGCAGTTCTGGTCACCCCATCTAAAAAGGTAACAAAGATATATTAGAATTGGAAAAGGTACAGAAAAGGGCAACAAAAATGATTAGGGGTATGGAGCAGCTTCCATATGAGGAGAGATTAAAAAAACTGGGATTGTTAGGCTTAGAAAAGAGATGACTAAATCCGTGCAGGGGGTGGGGGGAGGTCTATAAAATCGTGAATGGTGTGGAGAAAGTGAAGAAAGAAGTGTTATTTACCCCTTATATAACACAAGAACCAGGGGTCACCCAATGAAATTAATAGGCAGCAGGCTTAAAAAAAAACCAAAAGGAAGTAATTATTTACACAATGCACAGTCAACCTGTGGAAATCATTGCCAGGGGATGTTGTGAAGGCCAAAAGTATAACTGGGTTAAAAAAAATTACCTAAGTTAATGGAGGATAGGTCCATCAATGGCTATTAGCCAAGCTGGCCAGGTATGCAATCCCATGCTCTGGGTGTCGAGAAACCTCTGACAGCCAGATGCTGGGAGTGCACAACAGGGGATTAATCACTTAATAAACAGTCTTGTTCTGTTCATGCCCTCTGAAGCATCTGGCGTTGTCTGCTGGTGGAAGACAGGCTAGTGGACTAGATGGACCATTGGTTTGACCTAGTATGGCTGTTCTTATGACATAGGGCCACATCATCATCTGGGTAATTTGGCACAAGTCCATTGGCTTCAGTGGAACTAGAGGAGTATTGACATCAGCTGAGGAGCTGGCTCATTATGGCTGTGTAAGACATAATGCCTCCTGGCAGCTGGAGAGAGCACACTAAGCAGAAGACCTCACTTCTACAAATGTAGCAGGTTTTTGCCCTGCCAATGCTAGTTGGTTCAGTCCCAGCCTGGCCCTTCTGAGCAGGCAGCACCGGTGGCAGAATTAGCTGATGTCCTTGTGCTTTGGGAGTCCAGACTGCAGCTTTGCGGCTGCCTATGCAGGTGTGATAGAAGGAGAAAATGGCTCCACCATGCCCATACACGGCAGATATAATTTCACAACAAATTGTCTGCCTTATTTCCCTTCTCCCTAACATGCTTCCATTTTTTAGTACTTTATGTTTGTTAAAGAAAACCCAGTTAGCTAGCACAAAGCTTTGTTCTAGTTTCCCAATTCCGGGGGAGTGCAAGAAGAATGAGACTCCTGATTGCAGAGGTACATAATCACAAATATATCCTGAGCATTATTCACTGCATGGTATCCTGTTTCTGTGTATTCAGTTGGAGAAGCTGTTCTTTACTTCCCTTCTTAAACACCATTGTGTAGCACTGCTGGTGCGGAATGGCTGTCACATTGCCCTGCTGAGGTGGCTGCTGCTCGCTCTCTCTCTCGCACATGCTCTCTCTCTCTCAATCTGAATATAGACTGGACTGTCAAGGGATCCCTCATGATGAAAGGCACTGTGTAAAGGTGAATTATTTTTGTTGTTATATCATTACTTCATTCTTCTGGAATGGGCCCATTTCTCCCTTCCCCCTCCCCCCCGACTAAATATGAGTGTTCACTACCCGGCAAATGCTACTGCAGCTACTCCCTGGATGAGTCACTGGGGCTGCTGCAAAAATATTGCTGCTCATACCCATCGTCAGATAAGAAACCCATTACCAAGGCAATGTGCTCTCTCACCCTTGACTCACAACAAGAATCCCAAGGTCATTCTTGAATCAAGGTAGGTCTTATTGTGTGGCTGGGCTGCCTTTGCTTACCTCCATTACCTTGTAATTGGCTAAAATTATTGTTGCTGATTTTTTCTGAGGGTTGCACATTGCCAGGAAAGTGACCAGAATGTCACACAGTCTGTCAGTTTTATTCCTCATTGGCCAACAGAAGTTAAAGGCAAAATTCCTGTTGACTTACATGGAATGATTCTGCTTCCACGGGTTCCCTATGGAAATAAAGCTCAAGGATCCGCTCCCTAAGGATTCACCCGAGTGTGCTCTAATGTACAATGACGAATGATGGCCACTGCCGAGACCTGCTCCTGAACTACACAGAGCATAGCTCGGACACAACCCAGAATCTTGGCCATTGTGTTAATTTTCATATATCTTTGTACTTTGGGAAAGAGTCTGGAGATGGCTGCCAGACGGAATGAGCAGACGTGTGTGTGCACGCATGTGAAGTCTGCCTTCCTCATTTCATACTGCTAATTACTATATTAACTGAGCACCTTAGACTCGAAGTGATTAGAACTCCCTAAGGGTATGATTCAATTTAGTTAACTTGTGTGTGGTGTCTGAACCTAGGGAGATTATAGTTGTGTCCAAGGAATGCAGCAAATGATGAATCTGCAAACTAACTACTGGTACCTATATGCTTTTGTCTCATTTTGGGGTATCACCAACGGGCTAATCTGTGTGCCTGGACATCCAGGTTTTGGCAGATACTGGGAACAGAAATACTGTAACACCATGAGAGAGCTTGTTCTTGTGAGAGCACCCGTCCGATTTTGAATGAGCTACTGAATATTAGAGGCTTTTCTTGGATAAACATCTAGAGTGCTATTGTGGGTTGGGTTAAACCTTGTTGTTATGTGTCAGGCGCAACCATTGCCTCCCATTCAGGATACATATAAAGAAGCTATTATGACCAAGTGGCTGAAATAATAGCAGTAGCACAGGCACTGGAAAAGCTCAAGCAGAAGCTAAACCAAAGGGTTTTCCCAGGGGACTGATAGCAAATTAGTGCTTTGATTGGTGAAACAGTTTTTGTCTATGTATGCGTGAGAGGAGGAGTTAAGCCAGAGAGAGACACAAGTGGCCAGAAAGCCAAGCAGACCATAACAGAACATTATTGGTAAATAATGTGGCTAAGAAAGCTAAGAGAGGAAACTTCTTTGACACAGAATGATGGTTGGAAAGGCAGGTATGGGAACAGCAGCTGTCTCCTGTTGTGTGACTCTTACTGTGTTCAGGCAAACAGGACTTTATGTATAATATTTGTAAATAAGATTGCATCAAAGAAAATACCTGTCTATCATCAGTTTCTCCTCAATGTGGAAAAAACCCACAAAGCCCCAAACTTTGACTAGCTGTTTAGGTCAAAAGGAATACCAATATTATGAGTATCAGAGGGGTAGCCGTGTTAGTCTGGATCTGTAAAAAGTGACAGAGTCCTGTGGCACCTTATAGACTAACAGATGTATTGGAGCATAAGCTTTCGTGGATGCATGCATCTTTACAATATTATGAGGTTTGCCTGCCATTAGTAATTTGGTTGACTTTTCTACTTTGCTTAGAAAACAGCAATGCTGGCCAGACTTTCAGCTTGGGTAAGTCAGTGTAGTTTCATTGAAGTGAATGGAACTCTACTAATTTACATCAGCTGGGGATTGAGTCCACGGTCTTAAAAACTTTAAATTGTTACATAACCTCCACCACTGGCTGATTACTACTGATAAACTTTTAGTACTTAGATTGTCTTGCCTCTAAAGTGTATTCCTGTATGTTCATCACTTTAGTCATACCTTTACTACCTTTAGTTTCGTTTAACTTTGTTTTGAATCAAAGCCTGCTCTCCTTTACAGGGGTGTAAATCTAGACTAATTCTACTGAAGTCCAGTGGCATTATGCCGGATCTACATTAGTGAAATTGAAAGGACAATTTTGACCACCTTTGTCTGCTATTATTTAGAAGTTTTTACTGACTTGGTTGGTTGGGATATTTTTCATGTTTTTAGTTTTTATTTTTATTCTTATTTGAATTTACTATATCAAAAGGGTGATTCACTTCTAACCACACTTGCAATGCACCCCCCCCCCACACACACACACATACCCCTCTATCTCTTTCATATTCCCCAAGGTGAAAAATGATAAATGCAGAGGAAAAGAAAGATGCTTTTTAAAGAATGACCTTAGGAAATATAACACTGGAAAAAATAGTTGCTGTGCATGATTTTTCATCTCTGGATACCCAGGGAAATTAATGCACATACTACTGGGAAATTCATCCATATTTTCAGCTAGAGGAAACTGAAATATTATGCATAACAGCTGGCTCTTTGGAGCTGGTCTTCCACTGATTCTTCATTAAAAAGTGAAGGAGGTATTTGATAAATGATATTTTAAATGAAATATCAAATGTACAACAACTCTTCTATGGCTTAATTGTCTGCCTCCATGAAGCGAGCCATTGCCTTCCAGATCTCCCCTTGCCTTTAAGAACAAAGTATGCTTTTGAGGTCAGTGTTCACAATATGGACATTGGCCTGTTTATTATTTGAACCATGTTCATGTTTTATCCCTTCTTTCTCTTTCTTTCTATGCAGTGTGATCATAATTCATTTAGCCTGATCATCTTTTGACACTGATCTTGAACTGGATTGACCTAGACAGACTATTGTCTTGTTGAGTATTTATGTAAAGAACCAATGTTCTTTTGTTAGTTCCACATCAGCTATTGGAATCCCATGAATAAGGCTTTTATTGCCTTTGTTATTGCTTGCAGAACGTTCTCCTTGAGCTTAAAACTTCTAAGTTTCTTGGAAGATATAGATATAGATATATCAGAGAGAGAGAAAATATTAAAAAGTGAAACAGCAGTTGACAGAAATACAGTAGACCTGTTAGTTTGTAACTGGTTCAATTATATAATTTTAAAACATTATTTAGCCCATAACAATGAGTAAAATGTCAGTGATAGGAAGCACTGCTGCACCTCCATTGATTAGTGTTACTGTTTACTTCATATCAGAGAACTAAAAGGAAATTAATTCTATGAAAATAAATCTAGACAGGAACCAGTCTGCAATTCGCCCATAAGGGTCTGTCCCAGGCGGCTCTGTCTGAGCTGAGCTCAGTGTAGCTCAGGAAAGGACAGGGTCAAGATGGCTTTTAGTCACCTTCATGCCCCTTGATATTGGGGTTAACCAGGACTAAGACAGTCCCCAGCAAAATTTAGAGCAATCTCAATTACCTATATCCCTGGTGGACAGTTCCAGCAGCTGGGTATCTGTGGAGCAAAGGGGACCCCAACCACTTCCCCCGTTCTCCTTGTCACATCTACTGTGTCAGGAAGCTATGCAGGAGAAATACTCCAGTGAGTGATTAAACCCAGCATTACTGTTGCTTTAATCCACTAGATCAATGCAAAGCAGCCATAATGGGGGCCAGGATCTGGCCCTAAGGATTCCTATATTGCCATTACCTATATATCTTATTTTGTATATTTATTAGAGACTGACAAAAATGCTAACAGTTTGGAAGGTTGGTTAAACTACCCAAAGCTCTTGTGTCTAGACAATGTAGTTGAACATCCCATTATATCAGACTGTCTCATGAGATTTCAGATACTTCCTGCATCTAGTTCTGCCAGAAGAACCACAAGAACAAGCTTTCCCACGGTAATTCAGCCATGCTGATACTGGGCTCAACTGGAAAAAAGGAAGTGCAATCATGTGAAAAACCAAAAAAGTCAACCAACTCTCTCCAAATGTCAAAAGAAAAAATTTGCTTTGAGTTTGGCTTGGAGGTTACTATTTTATCAGTTACTATTTTATCCCAAGGAGTTCACCCACACCTTCTGCTCATCATCCATCATATGCTAAATGAAAGATTAAATAAGCCTATTAGTTATCGTTGATGACCAACAATGAGCATAAAGGATAGGAGTGAAAACTAATACTGCACTTTCATTTCAATTATGGTGTTCGTCTCTCCAAACCTACACACAAACTTTGATCTGCCTTACATTTCAGAGGGGCAGGAGCAGGGCCGGCTCCAGGCACCAGCTGAGTAAGCAGGTGCTTGGGGCGGCCAAGGGGAAGGGGTGGCACGTCGGGCTCTTCAGCAGCAATTCGGTGGAGGGTCCTTCGGTCCCTCTCGGAGGGAAGGACCTGCCACCGAATTGCCGCCGAAGAAGAAAGCGGCACAGTGGAGCTGCCGTGAATCGCAATAGCAGCTTTTTTTTTTTTTTTTCCGCCACTTGGGGCGGCAAAAACCCTGGAGCTGGTCCTGGGCAGGAGTGTTGTATATTGGCCAAAAAGAGCAGGATTTTAATCCAGGTTTAAAACAGATCAAAATAGAAGGGGGCCTCACCAGTTTTGATGGTTGTATGTTGTCAGGGGTATGGACACTGAGTGATGAAGTGCAGGGCTGGCTCCAGGGTTTTTGCCGCTCCAAGCGGCGGGGGGGAAATAAATAAATAAATAAAATAAATTAATGGAGATATCCTATCTCCTAGAACTGGAAGGGACCTTGAAAAGTCATCAAGTCCAGCCCCCTGCTTTCATTAGCAGGACCAAGTACTGATTTTGCCCCAGATCCCTAGTGGCCCCCTCAAGGATTGAACTCACAACCCTGGGTTTAGCAGGCCAATGCTCAAACCACTGAGCTATCCCTCCCCCCACCTGATTGTGATCCGCGGCAGCTCCACCGTGCCACTTTCTTCTTCGGCAGCAATTCGGCGGCAGGTCCTTCCCTCCAAGAGGGACCCTCCGCCGAATTGCCGCCAAAGAGCCCGACGTGCCACCCCTTCCCCTTGGCCTCCCCAAGCACCTGCTTGCTCAGCTGGTGCCTGGAGCCGGCCCTGATGAAGTGTGGAGGGCCTGAAAATCAAGCTGAGGAAGGGTTCATGAGAATGGGGAAAGGGGGAGGGAAATGTGATCTAGCAGAGTAGAAGTGTTCTCTGACATTCTCTTTTGGTCCATTCACAGTCCATATGACTAAATAAAGCCTTGTCTGCTGTTCTCAACATATATTGGAAGCTGTACTAGGATATACATTACAATCCTTGGTGTTGCACAGTTCAGATGTCACTTAGTAGAGTTTACCAGAAGGCAAAGATGTAAGAGGAGCAAAGTGTAATTTTCTAGGAAGGTTCCCCTGCAGATCCTGAGCCAGGATTTTGGAACAAGAAGAATCCATCTCATGTTTTGCATTTGGACCAGTGCATGGTGGGACTATCTATCTATCTATCTATCTATCTATCTGTATCCTGTGACCAGCATAATCGTAGGGGTATCATTAATGATGTTTCAATGGGCAGTTTATCCCTATGGTGCCAGTCACCTCTCCAGGACCCCTGACAGAGAACTGAGGCATAGAGAGGCCAAGTGACTTGCCCAGGGTCACACAGGAAGACCATATCTGAATAGACAATTGAATCTGGGTCTCCCATATCCCAGGCCAGTGCCCCAATCACTGAGCCATCTTTCCTCCCCACAGGGCCAATACTTTAGGTGTAATAGGGACAGCTTGTGAGGGATCCTGAGAGATCAATGGGAGTTTAATAAATAATTTATTATGTAGCCATTTTCATCCATAGATCTCAATGTGCTTTACAAAAGAGGTCAGTATCATTATTTCATTTTACAGACGAGGAAACTAAGTAAGGGGCGCTGAAGTGATTTGCCCAAGGTCACCCAGTAGGGCAGTGGCTAAGCCAGGAATAGAAGCCAGGTCTGTTAAGTCTTGGTACTCAGCCCCTTGCAGGCAGTATTGAGCCCAGAGTCAGTGTGGGGTAGATACCCATTTAAGCTATACACATTCAACAAAACTGAATTAATTCAAGGAGCTCCCAGTAATGTTGCAATCAGCCCAAAAGGGACACGACATTTCCAGTTCTCCATGTTTTTCCCCACTTGGTAGAATACAATACAGCATAAAATCATCACATAAGACTTCATATGGCTGGTGCCTTATATAGCCTTAAAGGAAATTCCACATTTGACCTTTTGTCTTTTAACAGTCCTGCAAAATCTGCTTCCATATAACGGTGTACCGAGGATTAACATGGATCTGAGTTATGTAGAATATCTGCAGGATGCACGATGATATACCTGAATAGACTGGGGGAAAATTAGACATCTGGAAGATTTAGGAATTCATTTTAACCTAAACTTGTGTCATTTAAAGGCTTATGGAAAGGTTTAGCTCCTGTTTGAAGCACATATCATAATGTTATGTAAAGCAATAATTTTAGTGAAGAATTGGAACATAATTTTTGAAAATACGAAACTCTTGATGTAATCCTTCTACAATGTAAGTTTCCGTGGGAAAGAATATTGCTGTTCAAAATCCATTTTACTATTAAATCCATTATTATATTCATTTTACTGTTACTGTTTTGATTTTCCTTCTGGAGCAGGATAATGTTACTGTCTAAAGAACAGACTGTATTCCATTGTTTTAATTACATTAAAATAATCAAATTACTGTAACTCAGAGCACAGTGTTCTTATTATTTGTATTGGATCAGTGTTTAATTATGATCATATTTATTTATTGATTTTAATATCTTTATCAACGCTCAAAGCACTTTACTGAATTACAAGTGATACACACTCACACACACACACACACACACACACACACACACACACACACACAGGGTTGGCTTCATCAACTACCCAAAATGCAGCCCCATCTGGAGGGGACGCAGCAATCCCTGAGTTTCAGCAATACCATGCAACAGGAGGGCTGGTCAAAATGTTTCCATTGAAACTTTTTTTGATTTAAAAAATAGGGTTTTCAATTAAATGAGAATTTTCACAAAGTGTCTGCTTTGCTTGAGAATTTTCATTTTTTGTCAGAAATACACACACACACACACACACACACACACACACACTTTTCCAGCTTTTTTGGCATAAATAAATCAGTTTTTGGTTTTTGAACAAATAGGATTTTTCCAATGGACAATTTGATTAAAGGTTTTTTTTTTTTTTAATTGTCAAAATATTCCATAAATAAAACATTTCCTGACCAGCTACATGCAACAGAGAAGGAACAGAAAGTAAAGAACAGCAACTTATCCAGCTAAAGCAAACGGAGAACTTAGGTCAGTAGAATTTAGCAATGAAGCTAGAGCTAAAACTTGGAACTGTCATGGGGTTTTAAATGACAAATGGTGGATTTTCGGTTTATATCCATTCTGAAATCCAGCATCTCCAACAGCATTGTGCTCCCATATACCAAGTGTAGAGAGTGGTGTACAGGCAAAAGTGCTACAAGGTCAGCATCCCATTTTTCTGTAGCCCCATGTTTTTTTTCTGGAGACCCCAACAGAGCACTAATTCAACCAAACCTACTTAGCCTTTGAACTCATTAGATCTTACAAGCTAAAATGGCACATATCTCAATACTGCATCCAGAGTGCGTGTATAGTAAATTGGTAAAGAACATAATGCATAGTTAATTATCTTCACCCATTTATAACTTCTTTACTTATTTATATTTGCAGTTTGCATGCAGTTTGGATCATGGAAATAAACTAGTCAATATGTAGGCAATTTCATGTTCAGGTTCTTGTGCATCAGGATGCTGCTGCACTGTTTGAGACACAAATATTGTAGGAGAATTTCTTTCTTCCTTTAAAATATTTTGCTTGTAATAAAAAATACTCCCAAACATTTCTACTGGATGAAGGTTTTTTAAAAGTTTTTACTTCTGCTATATCTGAATGTTGGGCCAAAATTGATTTAGCATTGTCATAACTTCTCTTCATTCTGCCAGTCAGAATGAAACTGTATATTTCGAATACACAATAGAAATAATTTGGCTTTTATGCGGCTTTGGGGCATCTAACATTCTTGCAAAAAACAAAATAAATGTATAAACTTTCATAATTTTTCTACATAACCCAAATTCCCTATGCAATAAAACTAAATGTATATAGTTAAATGTGTAAAAATACCTTTATCCCACCCCCACCATGAACCAGCTATAAAGCAGCCAACACTAACCGTTTTACATAAAAGCAAGTCCAATAAAATTTGTCTCCCTTCCTTTTGCTTCAAAATTGAAATAGACAGGTAAAGAAAATCAAAGTAGCAAGTCACAAATCAGACAAAAGCATATTACTTCGTTAACAAGCATAAAATAGTTCATTAATAAGAATGGTAAATTACCGCTCTTTCAGAACTTGACCTTGCGTACTGCTGAGCACCTCCAAAGTACTTAAGCATGTGCTTAATTTTAAGAACATTAGTAGTTCAATTGATTGATAGATTAGGGAGAGTGCCCAGCACCTGGTAGGATTGAACCCTTAGGACCCAATTCTGCAAAGATTTATGCATGTGCTTAATGTTAGGCACTAGAAGTAGGCCCATGGACTTCAATGGGATGGCTCAGAGTGTGCAAGATAAATAAATAAATTAAATAAAATTAAGCAGCAGTGGCAGCTCTATACATCTTTGAAGGAGTGGGTTCTTAGCTGTCATGTTGAGAAAAGTATAACCTAAGCACAGCACTGGAAAGAACAAACTCCTGGGTTCTAATCCCTGTCCAGCCACTGATTTTTCTGTGGGCACGTACCTCAGGTGCCTCATCTAGGAAATGAAGACTGTACTTCTGAAGGAAGTTACGATGGTTGACTAATGTTTGTAAAGCACTTTGAGTTGTTTGAATAAAAGGCATTATTGGTAAAATAGATCCCTGTGCATAAGGCCAGCACAAGATTTATGTCAACTTGAGGGCTTGAATGGGACTTGGTGCATAGGCCTCAAATTGTCTGGCTGGTCCATACTTTATCCTTTTGTTAGTTAAAAGCAAAATATCCACGCAAGGAAATGCAGCACTTTATTAATAAACTTGAATAGTTGTAAAATAGTTGAAAGTAAGATTAATGATTTGCAGTTACTGAATTCCTGATTAAATTATTTGTAAACCAGTTGATTTGGAATATACCTGGTCTTGTGCAGGTGTAATAAATAGCAGGATTTCTGCTTGTCACACATATAGTTCCAACTCTGTCATCATAGTTTTGCGTGTTTAGATGCCACAAGGACAGACACCTTAAAAACCCAAGAATAGATGGATTGATAGATTAGCTAGATGTCAGATCTGTTTTTAATTTCCCTGAGGCCCTTTTCAGGGCACAATCCAAATTTAAATGTTCTAGCCCTTAGCATCTTAAGAGTTTCTTCAGTTTCCTTCACAGCTCCTACAGTCTTAGTCTATCTGAATTTAAAATATTCCAGGATTTACCCCACAGCCTGAAACCAGAGATATTTCATAATCCCTGAATGCAAATGATGTAGTACTCAAATGGTGATTTTGATTGGCTGTTAGTCTCCTCAAATTCTTTGTCTAATCCTCTTGCTGCATTTCTACTGTGTTTCCTCCATCCTCGACATGCACAGAGAATGCTCCATCTGAGAGAGGTATTGAAGCACATGCCTAAATTGAAGGCAATGGGACATTTCATATGCTTAAAGTTAGGCAGGTGCTTAAATACTTTAATGAATCAGGGCTTAATTCATTTATACTTAAATTGTACAAATGTTTAAACAAGCAGAGAAATAAAGCACTTTAGCCCAAACCCTGTCACGTTGTCAAACAAATACAAATATTGTAGCACAGACAGAATAACCTTAAACTCTTACCAGAGGTTTTTTTTTTTTTAATAACGCCAAACAAAACTTCTTTGTAGCATCAACTACTGAAATTGGGAGACATTAGGGCCAAACTTCCAAAGCCGCCTCTGTAACTCTGTTACATTGTCATTGTTGTTTTCTCTGAGGGTGGTTGAAGATTAATTCATCAATCATGCAAATCCCTTTGGAAATGAAAGCAAGTATTGTTGTTGTTGTTGTTTATTAATATTCAGCGCTTTGGGGCATTAAGGCTAAAATAAAGACCCTGAAGGTCATCTTCCTCTTTTTAATAGCTGTGATTTTCCTGTCTCATTGCCCCCTTAGTTTTATTATTCTGTCTCAGCCCATAAATCATATGTTAGTGATAAGTATTTTAAGAAGAGAACAATCACTCTATCAATGGGAGAGTTGACATCATTCCTCTTCATTGCCCTTGTGTTCAATTATTCTTGTCCTTAATGGACTTATTGTTCCCTCTCAATATAAATCATACTTCATGGACATGTAAAATTAAATGCAGGAAAATCAGCTCCTCGTTCAATTGCTTGATGGCCTGAGCAACAGAAGTAGTTGATAGCATTCTATTACCTGGAAAGCACATTAAAGAATTATCTTTTTAGGCAAGAAATGGTTTATGCCATTCATGTACTTTAGTGTGCACCATGTAGTCATGGCAGGCAATGTGATCTAGTGGATAGGGCACTGGCCTGTGAATCAGAAGACTGGGGGTCTAATCCTGGCTCTGCTACAAACCAGCTGTGTAACCTTGGGCAAAATCACTTCACCTCTCTGTGCTTTTGTTTCCCCACCTTCTCTTGGCCTGTTTAGATCATTAACCCTTCAAGGCAGGGACTGTGTTTGTACAGTGCCTAGTGTAATGGGGTCTTGATTTTATTTGGAGCTAGTGCAATGCAAACAATAAATAATGATAATATAACTAAACAATAACAGTTGTACAAGGTATTTCTTTGTATTCTAAAGGGCTCAGTTGTGGCTTTGCCAAGAACTTGAGAATCACAATCTGGTCACTGGTTCCTACCTTGCTTTGCTTCGCCCTTTGTTCTGGCTCATCAGTGCTGGCTGGCATGTTGGAGGGTGGAGGGAGAAGAAGGAATGGAGCCAACCAACACTCTGACCACTCCCTGTTCCTGCCCAGCTGGTGGGTGAGAGGGGAGAGAGTAGTCCCTCTATGCTCCCCCCAGACTGCTACCTGTCATATTAGTTGCCTATGAAGGGGCGTTTTATGCCCTCTTACTCACCTTTCTAGGTGCATAGCCAGTGTCATGATTGTAACAGAGCTAATACTTTCACCACTCTAAGTAGCAAGAGTCATGTTAATGAAGCTGAATTTTCAGAACTAGGTGGAGATGAGGCCAGTGAGTCTTAAAGAGGTTGCTAAACGTTCTTATGTGAGCTCATGTCCTTGTGTTTAAGGGCAATTAGGCTTTCCATTTGCAGCTACTTCAATGAGGAAAGTACATTTTTCATAAATGACCCCATTATAATCATTATCTTATTAGTGAGTATTTTAAAAGAAGTTGAAGAGACAATTCTGGAGGGAGGAGGAATTTTTTTTCCGGGTTGCATTACTCAGCACATTGAGTTGGGATCTAAGGACCTGCTTTCTGGGAGAATCCAGGTGATTGCTATTAAAAAGCTGGCAATGTTCCTCTCTCGCTTCTCCATTTTGTCAAGCAGAATGATGGCGTAAAGTTCAAACAAACAATGGGAATATTTCCAAGTTCCCTCATTAGAGTGAGCCCCATGATTTCTCAATAGTCAAATTAGATTGTAAGCTTTTCAGAACATGTTCCCTGTTCCTGTATGTTTGTACAGCCCCCAGCACAATAGGATCCGGATTCCAATGGGGGCCTTTTGGCACTACTGCAACACAGTCCTCATAATCTTTTTTGATGTTCTTCTACAATACTGCAAGCACGAGAGCAATAGGTGAGAAATTTGACCGTAGGTGGAAAAGATCAAATATCACCTGGATGTGGCAACAGGATTTGTGGCAATATCAAAAGATAAGGTCAAATCTTCAGCTGGTGTAAATCAGCATAGCTCTGTTGACTTCAGTGAAGCAAGGCTCATGTCCCCCAGCTGAGGATTTGGCCCTCTGAGTCAAATCCTGCTCTTTACTCAAATAGCCATTGAAGTCAATAGCCAGGCTGTAATCAATGCTTATTACACCTGTCATTACTGACTCACCGTTACTTGTTCATTGTGTCCACCTGTGGTCTGTCATCTTATACTTAGATTGTAAATTCTTTCAGACAGATATTGTCACTACATTATGTGTGTAGTGTACAGTACCTAGCACTAAGTGACTCTGATCTCTGATTGCAAACTGTACATACTAACAAAATACAAATAATAATGTTTCATCTGAACAAATGGAGTACGTTTTGACTTTTATCTGATTTAAAGCTAAAGACTTTTCACTCTTACCCAGTAGAATAGAAGTCAACCATTATTGTCTTTTTAATACATGGCCATTTTGGAATGGATTGATTGGTCAAAGCTTATTTTGTCCACTACAGCTGTTGTCTATTCTAAGCATCTTTAATGAGATCAGAGTTCAGGAGGCAAGGGAGACAGAAGGGAAACAAGAAGGGAATGGGAAGCCAAGTCATGAGTTTAGGAAGGGAAAGATGTGGCAAGTGGGAGCAAAAATCAATGGAAGAGCCAAGATTTAGGTTCAGGTTTTGGTACAATCTAATCCAGTGAAGATTGTGAGTAGTTGGTTGCCTATTTTTTAAATGAGGAAGACGACACAAATCTGTCCACCTTACTTGCATAGTCTACATACAGAAATACAGACAGCAATATTCTTGGGGGCAGGGCGGTTTTCACTGTGTTCAAATGATTTTAAATAAATTGATGGTATTTATGCCAAACTACCATTACTTGCAATCCTCTTGGGAAACTTACCAGGTCTGTAAATTTTATAACTGATGTTGCTGATCTATTCTACTCTCTCAATTTTAAAGAGGTTCATTTTTTTTTATTGTTGATGATGAATGTAGTGCTTGCGCTTGGCAGTCCAGGATATTGAAATCCTTCACTTAATCACAGAATAGGCATGGCCCAAGCAACAGTACTGCAAACTTTCATGACGTGTCCTACCAAGTGTCAATTCTTCTGGTGACCACCTTAGGGCATGAGAATAGTTCATTCTCCATGTCTGTTCAATCATTGGCCTGTCGTTTGAGACTGCCAACTAACACCAGTTGTGGTGGTAGCTTTTGCACTTTTGCATTGTGAACACTTATCCACTAGGTATTGGGCTGAGACTATCAGTTCATTTCTTGCAGAGCTCTGGTGGTAAAAGGTTTAATCAGTACTGTGATGCTTTGGGGGTTCACCCACACCAATAAGGTGTTCTGTCACCACCTGCCATGTAACCCTGGGTACTTCTGTGTTGTGCAGCTTTGGCTCAGAGCCCTGAAACCAGCAGCCTGCTCACAGCACAATGACCTCACCCTGGCTTCCACCTACAGGGTGCCACCAACAGCTCTTCCAGCCCCATTTCCCCAATACAGTCTCCCCTGCAGTGTCCAGTCCCTCTCACTGGATGCTCACAGAAGTTAAGTTTCCTGCTTTCAAAGAGACAGAACATACATCAGCTTGTTAGTTTAATGGATGACCTCACCCTTCAGTTTAATACACAGCACTGAAATGGTTTTGTAATAAAACAAGAATAATTTTATTAACAAAGGACAGATTTAAGTGATAAAAGTGAGAATAGAAAACAAAGCTATGGTTACAAGTAAAACATGACCACACACACTTTCTAGTGACTAAAACTTAACTTCAGCAAGTTATAATTTTTTTCTAAGCAGGTATCTCACCTGTAGTCAGTTCCAGATACTCTTGGTTTTCAGGCCAAGAGGATTCCCTTTTCATGAGCTCAAAGGGCACTGCTCCTTCTTTGTCCCCTAGATGATGGATGCCAAAATGGCTTTCTGCCTTTGCTTATATTTCCCAAAGTCTATTGTCTCTGTTTCAAGAGCAAGGAAGGCTTCCTGGAGGTGCAGGCTCCATCCCTGTCCTGTTCATTAAGCGGTCTTTAACCCTGCTCCTTTAGCTTGATGGCTTTGTTTACTGTATATGTAGATGTACTTTTCATTGTCCTCTAAGGTAATAATACCTAACTCAATTTACATTGGAGACAAGGAAAAACAGGCAAAACAACATTCCTTTGTCTAGGACAGGCTGGGCTTATCTATTACTTGCAAATCACCTTTTAAGAATATATTTCCATCACACATCTATAATTCTTTATACATTGCCTATACAAATATCACACAATAATATTAATGACCAGCACGTTACCAGTTGGTATATGATACTTCACATGACACCTTTTAGATACAGCATATGACAACAATGTGCTGGGGCAATGAATGTGTCAAGACTGATGAGAATTATGGTATGGTGTGCTCTTTGTAAGTTGGCATTGAGGTACTCTGTGGGTCACAACTATCTCTACTGATTTGAATCTAGAGGTGAAAGGATTATTAGCCCATTAATAATTCACTGAGCCATCCACTCCTTCTGTATTTTCTCTGACAGATATCGTTCAGCATCTGACTGGCTGAATGGTGTCTAATTTGTTGCCCCCATTGTTTATCACAACTCTTGTGGTTAAGACTCTAGCCTGGGATTCAAGAGTTAATTTTTGGCTCTGCCACAAACTTCCCACCTGACCTTGGACAAGTCATTTAGTTTCTCTGTGCGTCAGTTCCCCTCCTGTAATATTTCCCTAGTTTAGTGAGGTTTTGTAAGAATAATTTCATGAACGCTTGTGAGGCACTCAGATACAAGGCCTGGTCTACACTATAAGGGGGGAATCGATCTAAGTTATGCAACTTCAGCTACGTGAATAACTGTTGAATCTGGAGCTGGTAGAAAAATGTTCTGCTAAGGGTAGTTTTAACTAAATTTGTTTTGTTGAAGCTGAAATGTTTCAAAAGTTGACAAACTTTTCAAAGGGAAAAATTCTGAAATCTAGGGCTCTCTGATCTCTAGCAAGATGCATGGAACTTGGAGGGAGGAGCACAGGTTGCAGGAGGAAAAAGTTTGGAGGAGGCACCAGGAAGTCAGTCTGTTTGCCCATGCAATGTTATGCAAATATTAGCTGCAATTGCAGCATCTGTATAAACAGTTCTCTTACTAAAGAGACAGCTTAGTTTTAGAAACATGGGGTCCTTTCATATCCCCCAATATGTGGTATATGAAACATAGTAGCCAATAACTCTCAGTAAGGAAGAGAGTATAAGTACAGGAAAACAAAACACTACCACCAATAAACAAAGCAAACAGACTGACTTATTGGTGTATCCTCCCAACTCTTCCCTCTTACAACCTGTGCTCCTCTCATCAAGTTCTATGCAAGTTGCTACAGTCACTACTGATTGAGACAGAGAGAGACCAGAGTTGAAAAGCTGACCTTTTTGTTCCAAAAATGGACATTTAAACAATATTCAATTTTGCAAAAACTTTTGAAAGGTTTGGTTTGCATCCTACATCGGAACAAAAACAAAGTCTTCATGAAATGGAATTGCTGGTCTCTGGCCAGCTCTAGTGGAAACACCTGCCACATGCATTAGATGTGGCATTCTCTTGTACACCTATGTGCAAAGAACTTTGCTTCAATGGGAACAGATCGTCTTTAGAATATCATGCTTGATATTCCCTATAATTGAATCCTGGTTAGTATTGAAATGACTTTCCCATGCATAGATTTTTTTTTTTTTTCAAAAAAAAGTGTCATCTGAAATGTATTTGCAAATTTCAAATGATCTTCTGACTATCTGAACAAATCTGTTTTCTCAAGAGAAGTGAATTGCAAAGTCTTGGATTTCACAGTTGTGATGCTTATCTTAATGGAAGAGTCAGAATCTGACTGGTAACACAATGATTATGATGACATTGACACTTCTATATTGGTGCTGTTAACACTTCCTTTTCATGTCCTCCAGGGTAACAGCTGGCTCTTGGAAGTCCTTTTGTTGGGTGTTTGCCTCAGGATGTGCCTACAATGCAAAAAATAAAGAATGCATGGGATTTTCCAGCCTCTTACATTTGAAAAGAAAATCCTGGCTATCTGTAGCAGACACATTCAATGTGTGCTGGTTTGTGTTAAAAGCTGCGTTACGTATAGGTGTTATTTAATGTGGAAGTGTGGGAAGGGAGACAGAGGGCTAAGGCAGCTCATATGATATTCCTTGAGGAAATTACATTTTAAAATATTAAACTGGTTTAGATTGGCCCACTAGGTTTGAAACTAGGCAACAGCACTTTTGGTCTACTGGCTCTTTGAACTAATGGTCCATCAACTGAAACCAACAGAGACAAGTTTAAAGATTCTAATGGAGTTCACTGGGATTTCAGCTCAGGATTCTATTCTATTCTACACAGGTTTTTATACCACCTCATCACTGTAGCATCTCAGCATCTTCCAGTAGTGCATTAAGCAACATGACAACACATCTGTTATGGGTTGTTTGTTTTTTCAGCCTCTCCCCAGAGGGTGAAGCATGTGCAGTGGAATGTCTTGTTTTGGTAGGGTTTGTTATTTTATGTTAATATAAATATTCCTGTTGCTGTGTGTTTGTTAGAGATGGCATGGTTAAAGAAATGCACCTGGCATTTCTAGGAGAAACTGGTAAGGATTGTGAATGGCCCTTAGCTCTTAGGGGAGTTCATTCCACAGTTCTGAACCACCCCAGAGAAAGTTCTGTCTCCCGCACAAACAAGCTTTACTCTTATTGTTGAGAGTTCCATTGGGCCAGAGAAGCATAGTTGTCAATCACGGTCTTCATCCCAGAGTATTAGATGATCTTTTAGATACCCTGGGCACAGGTCATGGAGAGTAGAGGACAAGCGTGACATGTCCGTGGTAACCCTGTGTTGCTGTAGCAATCATAACTAGCTGGAGCTTCCTAAGTGCCAAAGACTTCATGCCCAGGTATATTGCATTTGGTGTAATCATAGATTCATAGATTTCAAGGTCAGAAGGGAACATCACAATCATCTAGTCTGACCCCAGGCATAGCACAGGCCACAGGACTTCCCCCAAATAATTCCTAGACCATGTCTTTTAGAAAAACACCCAGTCTTGATTTTAAAATAGTCAGTGATGGAGACTCACTACAACCCTTGATAAATTGTTCCAATGGTTAATTACTCTCACCATGAAAAACTGATGCCTTATTTCCAGCGAAGAGGAGATGAAGGCATAAGTAACTGATGGCAGGTCTTTGTCCATGAGGATGGGATGGCGTTTCCTAGCCAGGCAGAGATGGTAGAAAGTGTTACTCATGGGATATGGAATGAATATTCCTAGCAAGTACTATGAAAGAAGGGGCTGTCCCAACATTGCCCAGCCAAAGGCTTCATTGGTAAGCTGCCAGGAATACCTAAGTTATCTAACATGGAGCGGCAGGCATTTTTAATATGGAGATGTGACCCAAGGAGACTATAGATCCAAGCATGCAATTATCAAACCTTGGCTGAGCAAAGCATTGCCTCTTCTCTCTCCCCTCCCATATTTTCCCTATTGACTCTTCTACCTCACGTGGCACTGTCTCTTCTTCCCAGACTTGCTGCAGTCTGCTGTGCCATATGCACAACGGAGGTCAAAATGAAACATGTTGAATGTTAGTACGTTTCATTTTGCAGTAGAGTCAAAGCACAATGGCACAGGGAAACTGCCCTGTACTGTTCCCCTGTATTGTGAATCCCCAGGGATTCCATTGCAAAGACAGAAGAATATGATGTGGGTGGGTGGGGGAGAGGAGACTGAGCTGTGGAAGATAACAAGACACATATTGGGAAGCAGAAGAAATCTCCTTACTGATGGGCATCGGAGGTGGCGAATATATGGAGGAAAATCATTTGTTAATAGATATAGGGCACTAATTAACACACAGTTGGTTTAACACCATCAAGAAGCTGATCAATACGAATCAACAATCTCAGTAGTTCTGAGCTCTATAAATGGACTCCCCATCATAAAAATAATGTGTGTTATTCAGTCCTCTTGTGAAGTTGCCTGCATTTTGCAGAATAAAGAATGCACACTTCAGCCTAAATACTTTTCAACAGGAGACAAAACCAATCTCCTTCTATAATGATGAGTTGATTCTGTGCAGTGTTGGGTGTAAAAAAGGAATAGATCCTCAGTCACTGGAATGAATCCTCTGCCTGGCTTTTTTCCTCCCAACTTTGTCCATCAGCTTCTTCCCAGGGGTGCCTGTCCCATCATTCAAGGATTTTCAACATGCAAAAGAACCCCAGCATACTACTAGAGACAGGTATGCCCTTTGCAGTTACTAACTGGTACCACAGGTAACTTTTCTTGATTCATTAATGAACTTTATATACTACTACCTGATTATTAGGAATGTGGCCTACTTTTTAAATTTGTCACAAGGAAGGCCTGACCCTCATTTGCGTTTTATACCACTCTGACAGCCACATGAGAATGCTCCCTGAGCTAGGGTTGCCAACCCTCCAGGATTGGCCTGGAGTCTCCCGGAATTGGCTTTGATCCCCCAGTGACTATTGAAAGCAATCCAGGAAATTTAATAGGATATTTTAAGAAAATGACATCACATCATGTTGTAAAAAAAAAAAAAATCTCCCGGAATAGCTTCAGTCAGAATTGGCAACCCTATCCTGAGCAAGGAGTCTTCCCAGTTGGTACATGGGCTCTGTACCTGCCCTGCTGCTAGCCCCTGGAGTCGGGTTTGTGCCAGGATGCTGCGGGGGTGTAACAGGAATGCACTGCGCTACAGCTATTCTGTGCAAGACCCAGAAGGGGGCTTGGAAGCAAAGTGTAAGTGAGAACAGACCTAAGGCTGCTCTAACTTATACCAGAGGTCAGGCGGGCCCTTGAGTGAGCCCAGCATAGAGGGATCGCAAAGGTGGCTTAAAGCCACCTTTGCCCACCCCTCTCATTCCTGCCCCAAATTCAGGACCTGAGTAACTGAGAATTGGGTCCAGTTAGTCATCAAAGCAGGCGATGGAGAATCAAGACTCCTGGGGCCTCTGATTCTGATCCCAGTACACATACATAAATGAGGAGCTACACCAAATCCAAACTCAGACCTTCGGGGCCTGATCGTTCTCTTACATTGGTGTGAATCAGAAGCATATCCATTGCATTCAACAGAGCTACACTGGTGCATAATAAGCATGATAGGAGAGTCAGGGCAGGCCTCTGTCAATAATTTTCCCGTGTCCTCTCTCAAGGTATTCCCCTCAGTCTCAGTCAGCATTCCCAGCTATTTTAGCAATACTTGCTGCATTTTCCACTGGCTTTGTAAATCTAGCTGGTATCCTGAGGTGGTTTGGTTCTTCCCGTGCCCACAAAAGTTCTCAACATCTTTTCTGTGGCATCAGTTGAGCAGCCTTCTGGGCCTTTCAATGCTGCCAGCGGCATTACTGACCCCACTCCCCGTGCACTGAGGGAGAATAGACTGTCAAATGATGGTTCCTCCTGCATATGAACACTGGACAAAGAAGATCTTTGCATCCACTCCCCCAATCTAAAGCACAGTGAAGCAAAGTACCCTCATTCAAGCAGTCCTTTTGAACCTCAGTCCACAGGTTTGAGGCTTGTCTTTGTAATATGTTAATTGGGTGGTCTCTCCTACTGGAATTTTCAAGACAAACAAGAAACAGTCATGAATATATACACATACACACCTATCCACTCACAACCAGCCATACATGTAATCAGAAAAAAGATAGAGTAGAAATTAGTTTGCTAAACTATACCAAGTACCATAAAAACTGGACAAAATAGAATTGCTTGTGAGTGTGCTACTGAAGAAAACATATTCCTTAATGAAAGCTGCTGAAATGACAATGTTTTCATAGTGTTCAATCCTTGATGCCTTATGAGTCTCTCTCTCTCTCTCTCTCTCTCCCCCCCCCCCCCCCCCCCCCCCCCCCCCGCCCAAATGTCCTCTATACTTTGTTTTAGTGCATACTCCTTCTCTAGCCTTTGCAACCTTGGGGCAAAAGAATCACTGTTCAATCAAAATTCAAAAGCACGTGATAGAGTTGCTAAAGGGCTTGATTCAACTTTTGAGAATTCATTGAACAGAGATTGTTTAAACCAGAAGAACTGTGAGACACAAGGTACCAGATGTCCAGACATCTGTGTCATCCCATCCTTTGCTTCAGAAGGTTTTCAGGCTGAAGACTGTCCCCAGTTGTTTTCTCAACCTTTTCTTTCTTCTGTCCAGCACTTGAACTGCATGTGTGGGAGTACAGTAAGTTAAACCTGGGCTTACTATCATTGGGGGGCATGGGTGTGCCATTTTGAGGGCATGGGTAACACACAATCTCTTTTCTTTCCCAATTCAAGCATTGCTTCTGAGGCATATTTGTTAACTGCTCGGATATTCATCACTGAAAATTACCAGCAAATTCCCAAAGTATCACCCACCTTACATATAACTAAGTAGAGTGATCCATCGCCCCATCCTAAGAGAGCTTTATTGATTCATTCATTTCAGTGGCCACCTCCAGAAATTGCCTTTCTCGCTTTTAAAACTCTGGGGGCCAGAGTCTGGTATTCTTACTCAGACTTAGTAGTAACTTACTCCACATGGTGCAAAGTACTATTCAGCATGAATCAGGTCATCACAACTGGGCCCTATATAAACGTGTTCCAGGCTAACTCTTGTACCTTTTTTTATTCTCTCCCCTCCCTGGTACTTCCATTCATCTAGCACTCCTTTTGGACTCTTCCTATAACCTTGAAATTTTTGGAAAGAGAGCCTTCTCCACAGCAGCCCCACCATTCCGGTGTAGATGTACCCAGTGTGTCCCTGAATATCGGCCGATATTTTCTACATTTCTCCCACTAAAAGCCACTAGGAAATAGTGCACTGAAGCATGCTTTTTGTTATGTTAGGATTCATCTTTTCCAGCCGCTTAGAGACTATGCTGTGTAATTAGTAGCACCTGTCCATTCACTCTTCCTATATTACACTGGACTTTGAGAAGAGGAAATAGACTGGCATGGGACAGGAAACCTGGGTTCAATTCTTGGCCCAGCCACAGACTTCCTGGGTGACTAGGCAAGTCACTTAATTGCCTTGGCCTCAGTCCTCCATCTGTAAATCAGAGATCATGTAATCCTCCCCGCCCCCACCTCCCAGGGAGATTGTAAGAACACATCTATCACTCAGATATTAGGTGCTTAGGGCCATAGAAACAACGAGCTGAATATTTATATTCATAATCAATAATACAGCTTCTTAGGTACTTTTTAAAGTTCCTGTCTCCAGAGAGTGTCTCCTATTTTGGGTCTTTATACTTTTTTTAAATTTTTTTCCCTGATTTCAAAGCTAAGGAACTGAGAAATATCCTTACATAGGCAGGTTTCCTCCACTGCAAGCTCATTTTAACCTAACTACAGTGTCTGGACAGCTCATGTGTAAAGTCTGTTGGTCACAATATCTCTTGGGGTTTGACTTAAGGCAAAATGTGCATGCAGCCTTTTAAGAGGAGACTGTGCTGTTTAAATTAAAAGTGGCATTTTGGTGTCATTTGAGATTTTAAAAAGTTATCCCTATTCTGGGCTTGATCCTGCTCCCATAAATTGCTGGGAGCTTTGCTATTGTTTTCATCGGAAGCAGGGTTGGGCCAAATAAGCCTACAAGCTCAATTCAAAAGCAGCAATGCCAGATATGAAATTGCTGTTATATTGCAAGGGGTGGGAAGGAGGAGTGTATTTTGTAGCTCTCTGTTTGAATAGAGTAGAATCTCAATAATCCACATATCCAGGGTCAGATTGTGACAATTAAGTACTATTCTGCATTAGGGGTTCATTAAAGCCCCACTTCCCCAGCGGGAGCACCAGAAAGAAGAATGCCTCCAAGAGCTCCCCAGCACATAGAAGAAAGAGCTCACTGTATCACCCCTTAAAAGGGTGTAATGTGCTATCTCCACTTTCTCTCCATCTCTACTGGTCAATGTAGGGTGAGATGGAGCCACGTCACCAGAGGTGAAAGTAAGCCGGTCCAGTCTGGTGTACTGGCAAGAGCCAGTACGCCGTGCCGGACTGGACCGGCTTCCGCGGCGGTGATTTAAAGGGCCCAGGGCTCCAGTCGCTGCAGGGAGCCTCAGGCCCTTTAAAGCAGTGGTCTCCAAGGTGGGGTGTGCAAGAGGATCTTTGGGGGTGCGTGGCAGGAGGAGCGCTTTTTTTTTTTTTGCTTCGGCGCAGCAGGGGGTGCGTGCTCAAAAATTTTTTACTTATGGGGTGCTTGGTCAAAAAAGTTTGGAGACCACTGCTTTAAAGCGCCGCTGGAGCTCTGGCAGCTGGGCTCAGGCGGGGATTTAAAGGGCCTGGTGCTTCTGCCGCTGCGGGGAGCCCCGGGCCCTTTAAATCCCTGCCGGAGCTCCGGCAGCCGGGCTCCTGTGGTGATTTAAAGGGCCCAGAGCGCCGCGGCAGCCGGAGCCCCGGGCCCTTTAATTCGTCCCTGAGCCCTGGGGCTCCCAGCCGCCTCTGCAGCTGGTCGTTCTGGGGTGATTTAAAGGCCCCGCCTCTTCCGGTTGAGACCACGCCTCTTCTGGTGAGGCCACACCCCCGCTCAGGACTCAGGTGTACCGGTAAGTCCTTTAACTTACTTTTACCCCTGTACATCACCACCACCATACTGTCCCTTTTGGAATGGCTTTTGCCCTCGAGAGCACTAGCAGGGACTGCAAGGGTGTCTGGTTCCTGCATGGGTTGTCCAAGTAGGAAAAGCTCCTTGTAACTTTGCCTCCTTGTGCACCTAGGACTTGATTCTGCAAAGTGCTGAGCACTTGGCTTTGATCTCGCAAAGCATTTAGGCACATGAATGGTCACATTGACTTCAATAAGACTAATCGTGTGCTTGCTCTTAAGCAGGTATTTGGGTGTGTTATAACTATAAAGGGAAGAGTAACAGCCCTCCTGTGTACAATACTATAAAATCCCTCCTGGCCAGAGACACCAAAATTATTTTACCTGTAAAGGGTTAAGAAGCTCGGGTAACCTGTCTGACACCTGGCCCAAAGGACAATAAGGGGACAAGATACTTTCAAATCTTGGTGAGGGGAAGGCTTTTGTTTGTGCTCTTTGTTTTGAGGGTTGTTCGCTCTTGGGACTAAGAGGTACATTTCATGCTCTCCAAATCTTTCTGAACAAGTCTCTCATGTTTCAAACTTGTAAGTAACAGCCAGGCAAGGCGTGTTAGTTTTGTCTTTGTTTTCTCAACTTGTAAATGTTCCTTTTGCTAGAGGGTTTACCTCTGTTTGCTGTAACTTTGAACGTAAGGCTAGAGGGGGTTCCTCTGGGCTCTTTGAATCTGATTACCCTGTAAAGTTATTTTCCATCCTAATTTTACAGAGATGATTTTTACCTTTCTTTCTTTAATTAAAAGCCTTCTTTTTAAGAACCTGATTGATTTTTCCTTGTGTTAAGATCCAAGGGGATTGGATCTGGACTCACCAGGAATTGGTGGGGGAAAGGAAGGGGGATGGTTAAATTCTCCTTGTGTTAAGATCCAAGGGTTTGGATTGGTGTTCACCAGGAAATTGGTGAAGAAGTCTCTCAAGGCTACCCAGGGAAGGGAGTTAGTACTTGGGAGTGGTGGCAGCAAAACCAGATCTAAGCTGGTAGTTAAGCTTGGAGGTTCTCATGCAGGTCCCCACATCTTTACCCTAAAGTTCAGAGTGGGAAAGGAACCTTGACAGGGTGCTTTGCTGGATCAGGGCTGGAGTGCTCAGCACCTTGCAGGATTGAGCCCCCATTGTATAATCTGCACAAAGAAGGTGAACTTTCTTTACCACTCAGCACTGATTTAATAGCAGTCTAGTCTCATGTTACTAGGTCTTCCTATGCTACAGTACTTTATGAAGTATTAGAAATAATTAAAATGAACCTGCAGCAGTCAACATAAATACCTACAGAAGATGCATTTTACTCTTCTTTTTTTTTAAATTGCCTTTATTCCTTTGCCAATTAGCATAATTCACTCATTCACAATTGGTCTCCCAGTTGTCATATTTCAAGTGTAACTCAAAACACGTAGAGCTTGATAATTTGGACAGTGGGAGGCTAGGCCTGGGTCAATTCACAACCAGGGCTGTGTGCAAAAAGGGAGCGGGAGTTCATGTGTGGAGAAAAGGTGAAAGGCCCTGTGCAGAAACAACAGCTAATTTATAGTTTTACAACACACATGGCCGTGTGACATTGTTTTGACAGGTAAGAGACGGAATATTGCACTGTACTGAGGTAGAAATGTTTGAGTAGCCAGAATCTTATTTTAACATTTGTGTTGGAAATAATGTAAGCCAGAAAAAGAGATTTTTTTTTTTCCCCAGCACTATCATTCTGGTTCAAAAAATTTGTGACGTGAGGTCTATGGAAATATTAACCTCTCAAAAGGAACAGAAATTAAGAGACTAATCTGAAGTTGACCAACCTATTTACTGAATTTGTGGAAAACTCTCTGGCAGTCAGTCCCACACAACTCTGTACTTTGTTGGCCTATAAATCAAAGGATGACTTCTTTATTTTCAGCCACTCAACAATATGGATAAAAGCTATCATGAACATTCTTGTCTGTTGGCTTGTTTAATGGATGCATTTCTCATTTTCTTTTCTTCTGCATATGAGGTGTAAAGCATGGAAAAGAAAGGAAAATGTACACACACAAATTAGAAAGAAAGAGTTGAGAAGAATATTGGTTTAAATACAGTAAAAAGAAAAAAGAATCAAATTAATGTTCTGTTGTTTTTGAAAGATTCTGGAAGCTGTTTCCCTTAGCTTCCTCTCCCTTTCTGGGTAATGGATTTCTGCTGTAAGGGTCTGATCCAGAGCCCATTGAAGTCAATGGAAATATTCCCATTGTCTTCAGTGACCTTTGGACCAGGCCATAGTGTGAGTTTATGGGGCAGTGCCAGATCTTCTGTTAACACTTTAGGTGGTTTTTTTTTTCAATTACAGGTAAATAACGTTTAAAAAATGAAATGGAATGAGAATATAAAAAGAGAGACAGAGCAAAGAAGAGGAGCAAAGGAAACTGAAGATCTGATGGTTGAAGATTTCCAGCAACACAAAAGGTTAAATAAATAAATACAGTGATTGTTTGTTTTCTTTTCTATAGGTTTAAAAAGAATCCCCGGCTACAACCATAACTGAAATTAGTGGGCCCAGTTCAACCCCTTAGTGCCAGTGGAACTCAGGCTGTGCCCCCAACCTATGGTGACCATATGCCCCTGAAAACCAGAAATGTCCATTTTCGGGGCCCATCACTGTGAGTTTTCCACAAAACAGCATTTTCTTTCAGTTATCCCATTGCTTTGCAGACTCTGGCCACCTGAAGGAGCTACTAGCAGGGCCAATCAGAAGGGGAGCCAGGAGGGCCATTTGGCCTGGGCCTCAAGTTCAAAGGGGGCTTCAAATTTAGACACTTGTTAATTTTTTGGCATTTGATAGTTTTGAAACTTGTTTTTATGCGCATCCCTATCGGACCAGAAAAGCAGTTGTTAAATAAAAATATTCAAATTATGTCTCACTCTGTTTTTAGTGCCTTCTTTTGATTTCAGGTGTTGTCATTTTTTATTTTTATTATGGGTAGGGACCTCAAAAACTGGAAGTGGCCTGGGCCTCTCTGGACTTCTGAGAGGGCCTGACTACTAGTCAGCTGAGCTTTGAAACTGACACCAGCTGGCTAATCACATAAAACCACCTTCTGAAATATAACCTTCTATGGCTACTGCCTTGATTTTTAATTCATTGAAAATCTGATCATCCCACTGGCAGCAGAAAGCCTATATGGAGTGGGGATGCAGCAGTGCAAAGGGTTCATAACTCTTACTCTGCTGAGGGCATAGTCAACAGTGTGTAGCTGGGGGGAATGATAATTTGGTGTATCTCCCAAACAGCCTCTGTCAGCTGAGTTCCTAAATTTCTAACTTTCTCCATAAGGCCTTAAAGCTGCTCTCCCCTTCTAGGGTGGGTGTGCGCCAGTGAGAGAGCATTCTCCATCACCCATGAGGTGAATCAAGCCCAATATCTATCTCCAGTGTACATTTTTGAATATTCACTTATACTAACCTCTTTCCCATGCTCATTTGCATCTTGTCTTAAACTAAAATTGTAAAAACGTTGGGGGCAAGGCCAGTCTTTTACTATAAAAAGTAACAGAGTCCTGTGGCACCTTTAAGACTAACAGAGGTATTGGAGCATAAGCTTTCGTAGGTGAATCGTGGGTGCGTCTGACGAAGTGGGTATTCACCCTGCTCTGGAGAGTTGACAATCTTATGTCAAGACACAACAGAGGGACGAGACAAACAGAAGTGGTGGGAAGGAGCAGATGATGAGGTAACAGTGAAACTTATTAATGATGCAATGACCCTGAGGTCTTTACTCAAGTTTTACTCTAGCAAAACTCCCATTGCAGTCAAGGTGTCTGAGTCTTTTTTACAAATAACATTGTAAAGAGCCTTAGTATAAGAAAGACTAATGTCCAAGGACTTCAGAGTTTGGTGCAAATCATTTACATCTAACGGTTAAAAAAGCCTAGAGTTTCTGGAATGATATTTATGATCTGGTAATTTCTGAAACACTGAACAAATTCATTGATTTTTATTGGTGGGTCAAAAGTTAGGTAAAGGTAGTGTTGTAATACTAGTCAGGGCACTGGGTGAACAGTCTCAGCAGAAAAATAAAACCCATTAAACTGTTAAATGTCTCAGGTGATGGATGAGTCAGAAACCCTTTGTTTCCAGCAACAGTCATATCACTTTAGCATGAAAAGGGAAAACAGGGTCGTGGATTAGACAACTAGATAGAAGAGATAACTTGCTGTGAAATGATATTCACAACTGGCAGCCAAGATGCAGCAATTATAAAGTACCAGGAGACATAACACATTGATAAAAGGTGTGTCTAGCCCTTGAAAACATTTAAGAATTCAACTTCCGGGTTACCCTCCTCTCTAATGATTTTCAGCACACAGAAGCAGGTGCCTCCTCACTAGAGTTTCAGTGGATACATCAGAGTACATGTTGTCTCTGGCATCACTATGAAAGATAAATATTTGGGCTTTAGTATTCCTATGTTGTGTGAAGTCCAGAGGGAACAAATGTTTTCTGATTGTAAAGCTCAGAAGCCAATGCTGCAGAGAGGCAGATACGTATAGAAAACAGACGGAAATGGGTTTGAGTTAGGATGACATCTCAGACAATTAGAGAAGAAGTACACAGATTGGGTTGAGGCACAGATTCAAGATCACTCAACAAAGTTACATTTAAATCTGCCAAATTGAACCCTAACAGAATGAAATTCATTCCTTGTGTAGATGATCCATATGAGGCCTTGTGCCCCACTTAATCCCAACTATAAGGATTGTAGAGGGGCTTAATTGGTGCATTGAGCCTTGTATGGACCACCTACACAGGGGTGAATTTCAACCACAACAGATTTGTTTCAGCAGATATAGGCTGAATATGAGAGAGTGACCTGTATGAGATTTTTGAACATCCACTGGTGGATTAACAGATTAACTCCAAATGCAAGTCACTTGGGGAAATGTATAGCATATCGGTTATTATCCCCTTTAATTCTGTTGTTCGAAGTTGAAAAGTTCTTAACAAATGTGTCTTTAACTACGGTATCCTTAACAATGATCTATTTCAGGATTTTCTATAGTTCCCCTCACTGTACTATCTAAATTCTTCCCCGGGGTAAATTGGATTGGCATAGCAAGGGCTCTAGTGGATTTCATGCAGTCTTCTGCTCTTCATGCTTCTCTAGTTGTAGGAGCATCTACTTGATTTGAATATATATAAACATTTAAAAAAAATATTTCAAAATGTATTCACCCAGTTATGTCTCCTGAAAATGCTTTAAAAATACATTAAAAAGTTCTAATGTACATGTGTGAAATTGCCAACTTTGAACTTTCATATCTTTAAAATTTCTGAACAATTTTCTTCCAACTAGGTTTGATTTTTTTTCAAGAGATAATGAGGTCTACAAAATAAATAAGTTTTAAGTTTTTAATTTCAGCCATTTTTTTTTGAGATAGCTAAGTGCAAATGTTGCGATTGGAACATAAGGCAAAAGTATTTTTTCACACTTGAATAATTCAGTTTATCTTGCTACATCTTTCAAACGCCCAAAAATGATTTTAGGCTAAGACTAAATCTGGACAATGTCAGTTCAAAAAGAATTTGTGAAAATTATTAGCAACTGAAAAAATAAAGAGGAGGGATTAGGTTGGAAGTTGGAACTCTAGTATAATGATGATGACAGGAACTAACTACATTACACACTTCGCATAACATCTCTAAGATGCAGCCTTTCCTATCCATCTACACAGCTAAACTCTCATCCAGGCTTTCATCTTCTCATGTCTTGATTACTGCAACATCCTTCTCTCTGGCCTTGATAAATGCCCGACTCATGTCGATTAATATTGCTGCTGCAAAGATCATTTTCTTAGTCAATCACTTTGGCCGTGTCACCTCCTCTCTTTGCATCCTTTCACTGCCTTCCCTTTCTCTATCGGATCAAATGCAAGCTATCTGTTTTTACCTTCAAAGCCCTTCACAACCTTGAAGGCCCTACCAATCATCTCTCATTCACTTATAAATTTGTTAGTCTCTAAGGTGCCACAAGTACTCCTGTTCTTTTTACTAAAGTGTTGACTCCCACCTCTGATCAGCCCATGTCAGCCTCCATCGCTCACTTGTTAAATTTTCAAACATGCCCCTTCATGCTTTCTCCCATGCTGCCCCACATGCTTGGGAGGAGTTCCCTGTAAACATTATCCTCCCTCCAATGCCTCCTTAAAATTCTCATTTGCTATGATGCCTACAAAAAACTTGAGAATGGTTAGGCTGCTGATGTGCTGAAACACTACCTGTCATGTGACCATTATTGCTTCATTGTTCCCTTGTGCTTCCCTGTCTGTCTGTATCCACCTGTTGTCTCTTGCCATATACTTAGATTATAAACTCTTTGGGGGCAGAGAACATCTTTTTGTTCTTTGTGCAGTGCCTAGCACAGGGGGGTTCTGGTCCTTTACTGGAGTGCCTATGGGCTATGGTAATAGTAATAATAATAACTACACATTTGACTCTTCTATAGCATCTTTCAATCTACAATTTCAAAGCATTAAAAAAACACTGGGCTCGATTCACTCCACAGATTCATTGGAGTACCACTTGCACTCCCCTCCTTACATGGGTACAACTGCACCCAAAAGGGATTCCCCCAAAGGAAGGGGATAGGATAGTACAACTGCAGCTGCCTCATGGAATTCTATGCTAGGAGAGGTGGGGATTGGGGTGGAAGCAACTGTATGTTCTGTCTGGAATTCAGTAAGAGCCCTGCCAGCAGCGATTGTCAGGGAGATGTGCTGAGTCAGTCCATCTCCTGGATGCCCTGGGCTTATCCTCTCCATGGCTGACCTCATCCATTTTCTGGACAATGCCAGCTCCCTCCAGGTCCCCCAACAGACCAGGGTGTTGTAGTTGGTGCAGCACTTGCACTGCTATGATTCCCTCACAAGCAGAAATGTCTGCCACAGCCCATAGCCAAGTTTTGCCAGCCTAACTCATGCAAAGAATTGGGCCTGTCAATTAAGCCTCTCTCTCTCTCTCTCTCTCTCTCTCTCTCTCTCTGTGTGAGGTAGGTAAGGGATTAGAGGTATCATTTCAATAACTATTGAAATGCAGCCACAGTGTTGCACACTAATACTGCACAATGGATCATAGTAGGTACAGCAGAAGAACTTGAATCCAGTTGATGCAATTGAGGATTTTGGGCAAGTTTGGTTGTAATTTTCCTGTGTTCGAATTTGGCCAGGATATGAACATCTACACCCCTATTCACATGAAAAATGACATGTCATCTAACATGACTGTAAATTTTAAATACATGAGGGCCTGATTCTCCATGGACTTGAACCTTGTATAGTCATCCAGAGTGGTGCAAAGTGAATGCAAAATGGGTTTTCAACACTAGCAGCAGAGTTAAATGTGTGGAGAATTCTGATTTGGTGGCACTGTATATCCATGTTACAGTTAGATCAGCTGTGCTCTTCAGGCATTCACCCTGGTGAGAACAGAAAGTGTTTCGTGCTGCTTCTGCTGCCTCCTTTAAGATTTATGCCAGGAGAAGATAGCTTTAGTGTGCAGTGGGGGCCCCATAGGAAACCTGCTGGTATAGGCTGCAGTGGAGAAGTGCTGAATCACGGCATATCCCTGCTGATCCAGTCACATCCCCTTCCTTGCCATCACAGCCCATGTTTCATGCTCTGCTGGCAGCCACAGGTCCCTCAAGCAGAGGGGAGGTTGCAGCTGCCTTGCAGGTCCATAATTTCTCCCCCGAAGATCTTTCCACTGCCAGGAGCTCTGGGCCCTGGTTTTGATCAGCATAAACTGGGGTGAATACAACCTATTGTCTGAATTGCTCATCAGTGAAGAAACCCAATTTTTATTGTGTTGCCCTTTGTCACAAGGAACATAACTGGTGGTTGGGTGTGGAATTAAACAAGATTGCTTTCTTCCCCACATGAATTGAAGCTGGAACAGCTGTGATTCTCATTTCAGAGTTTCACAGAACGACTGGAGAATGTCAGCTTGGTTAGAGTAAAGATGATAATTGTATGTTGTCTAGTCTTATCTGGATATGTCCCCTCTAGTGGTTTCCTGCTGGTAAACCACAGAAAAGGGAGGCAATAGTAAGTAAACTAGGGGAAATGAGATGAAACATTGTATGTCCCTTCAGTTAATATGAGGTTAATTTGAAGGATATCACTAATGAAAACAAATACTGTTTTCCTACAGCTGGGCTTTCCAAGTTCGTTTCAGGCGATGTAGAGCAAAGTTTGTTACACTTAGTAAGTTGTGGTTTAGGAAAGCCACTGGGATGTAATATTAGCATTGTGGTAAACTGTTTTTGTATTTTAATAGCAATGTGTAAAATAGACATTTTATGGATTATGGGAAATTGGTTTCCCCCACATGGCTCAAATAAAAGGTCTTCATATTGTTGAAATGCATGGGGTTTGAGTGAGTAAAATCCACTCCTCAGTCCCAATGTGAGGTAAGTTACCACTCTGAAGGGCTGGAATAGTGGATGCAAACTGTTTTGTGGGATCTTAGGGTCACTGGTTCTATAGAATAATGGATTCTTTGGCTCCTTTTCCTGATCTACCCTCATGTTGACTTTGCATCATGCTATGGTGGAGCCCTATGGTGCAAAGGAGGTGTGGAAGCCATTTTGCAAACTCACTTTGCCCACAGCTTTCCGCTACACAACCCCTTGGAAGGGTCTAGGCCAGGGGTGTCAAACTCAATTGCACAGGGGGCCAAAACTCAAAACTCGCGGGCCGAACAGTATAACCATTTATTTAACAGACTAAATATTTATGTTTTTTAACCATTAATATGAACCAAAATACAGGATATCATTCCAAAATAAATACATTTCAACTTAAAATATTTTGCTCTTCATAAAAAAATATCCTGTCAATACAATACATTCAAAATCTGTACATGCTGGAATATTAAAAAATCTGAAAATATAAATAAAAAATTGAATTTAAAGCAAAAGTATAATCATAACAAATCATAACATTCCATTTTCTTGTCCTATTTAGTCAGAGCCTGATACTTGGAGTCTTTTCTTTGCAACAAGTTCGTTTATGTTTGGGGTTAGGTTCTGTGTTGTGAAGATTCTCAGGATCGATTGCAGGTGTTCATCAGTGAGGCGACTCCTGTGTGACGTTTTGTTAATTTTCATCACAGAGAACAGCTGCTCGCACAGATATGTGCTGCCAAACATGGACAGGATTCGAGCCGCATGTTGGCGGAGCTGCAGCATCGCTTCAGGAATGAAGCGAGTGAACTGTGCTGGCCCGGCAGTGTCGTACTTTGCCTTCAGTGTCCCGTTACATTGCAGTTCTATCAGCTCCATCTGCATTTCTACAGGTGCGGTTTCCACATCGACTGCAAATGGGTTGCGAAGCAGCTCGAAGTTACTTTTCTGTGCCTCAAAGTCACTGAAGCGCCGTGCGAACTCAGTGCGCAGCGCGCTGAGTTTTTCAGCAAAGGTGGCATTTGGGAAAACTGTGGCACTTTCTTGGTTCCGTATTACTTGGCAACAGGGAAAGTGAGACAAGTTGCATTGGTGCATTTGTGTCTCCCATAAGCGCAGCTTCACTTGAAATGCCTTCACTGCATCATGCATATCGGTTATTATGTGCTCCCGTCCCTGGAGTTGAAGGTTTAAAGCGCTAAGATGCGACGTTATGTCAGCCAGGAACGCCAACTCACATTTCCACTTTTCATCCCGCAGAACTGTGCAGTCTTTCCCCTTACTGTCCATGAACTGGCAGATTTCCTCTCGCAGCTCAAAGTGTCTTTTGAGAACTTTTCCCCGACTTAGCCACCGGACCTCCGTATGATATGGCATATCGCCAAACTCGCTATCTATTTCCCGCAGAAAAGACTGGAATTGGCGGTGATTTAAACCGTGGGCTCTGATAAAGTTGACGGTTTGTGTTACAGTGTTCATCACATGATCCATTTTTAGGACTTTAGCACTCAGCGATTCCTGGTGTATGATGCATTGATACACTGTCAACTCACCGGCACAGTTCTCCTCCCACATCTTTGAGCGCATCCTTCCCACCAGTCCATTTTTTTCACCACACATAGCAGGTGCGCCATCTGTTGTAAGTCCAACGAGTTTTTCCCACGGCAGTTTCATGTCGGTTACACTTTGAAATACATTTCCAAAGATGTCTTCTCCTTTCGTTGTCCCGTGCATCGATTTAATGTCCAGTATTTCCTCTGTTACGCACAAATTGGAATCCACACCACGGATAAATATCGCCAGCTGTGCAGTGTCAGTCGCGTCAGTAGTTTCATCCACGGCAAGGGAGTATGCAACAAAATCTTTTGCTCTTTCAATCAACTGTGTTTTCAAATCAGTCGCCATCTCACAAACCCGATTAGCAACAGTGTTTCTGCTGAGGCTTACATTTGCAAACGCTCGCGTTTTATTTGGACAAAGGACGTCGCACACTTTCATCATACAATTCTTTACGAATTCCCCCTCGGTAAACGGCCGTCCTGATTTGGCGATCTCTTCGGCCACAATGAAACTTGCTTTCACAGCAGCTTCACTTTGTGATTTTGCTTTGGTGAAAAACGTCTGCTGGGATGTCAAATTCTTCTTCAACTCCTCTACCTTTTGTAGCTTCTGTCCTGCGCTCAGGTTTTTGAATTTGTTCTCATGTTTCGTCTCGTAGTGCCGTCTTAGGTTATACTCCTTCATTACAGCGATATTACTCCCGCAAAGGAGACACACTGGTTTACCTGCAATTTCAGTAAACATATACTCATTCTCCCACCGGCTTTGAAAGCCTCGGTTTTCAGAATCAATTTTTCTCTTGGCCATTGTTGGGGTCTAGCTTTGATTTGATATTAGCGTTGTATACATCAACAGACCGCGAACTTGAACCGCGGCTTGCCGTTGGCGGCAATTGCACTGCATCATGGGATTTGTAGTGTGTGTTATTGGGGCATCATATCACAGGGCCATTAAAAACAGATATATAAAACGATTTCGCGGGCCGGATATAATTGTATGGCGGGCCGGATGTGGCCCGCGGGCCTTGAGTTTGACACATGTGGTCTAGGCCTTGTGTGAGACCTCTGCACCTGTGTGAATTTCATCCTGGGTGAGTATTTAAGAAAATACTGAACAATATAAGAGAAAATATTTGCGAATGATATGACTCCCTGTATAAACTGTCTGATCTTGCAGTCAGTACTTATTTACTTACCCCTGCTTCACCTGGATTCTAGGGAGGATCCCAGGATCAAGGAAACAAACAAATCCTTTCTTCATTTGCCCTGTTCACACACTCACGTCAGCCAAACATGCCTCACTGCACGGCCTTCAGCCACTCCTCCTTTTGCCTGACATACCAACAGATCTGTTTCTAGATACATGAACTGAGAAGTCCATTTACCAAGTAAGTCAATGGAAACAACCAACCTGTATGAGATTTTTGAACAGCTACCTATGTGTTAGCAGTTTCTGAACTCCTGCTCCAAATGTGGGTAGTTTGGGTTAGACAGCATTGCAACTGATTTGAATTTAAATAAGGAATGGAGATTTGAAGAAAAGATACAGTGGCGATAAAGTTGATTTGCTGTAGGTTTTAAATGTCAAATATATAGTAGAAGGGGTGTCCTCCACCAGAAAATTCTAGAAAAATTGATACAATCTGGAGGTATTTGAATGCCAAAGGAAATTCAACATTCTCCCATCTTTCCATCCCTTTTTCATTACATTTTCAATTTCTGTTTTAGTTTTGCTAGGACAAGGGATTCATCCCCTTCCTATTCTTCCTGCATTCCAGATACCTGAACCAACCTTGCTTAATGCAAAAGCTCCTGTTTACCTCTCTGTACCTGTATTCCATCTCCTTTTCTTTGTTTCTCTCCTGTCATGTCCCTGAGAGTGCACAGATGGTAGTCTTGTAAGCAAATGGAGTGACACTGGAAGAGAATTACACTGCCTAAAAATAAATAAATAATGATCAGAGCATGACTTCAGACTGTTCTGGCATCACACTTGTCTGTATGACAACAGCAGCTTATTGGGTCTTGTCAAGTTATAGGTAATATATAATTTTAGGAATTCAGTTTAAGCATATTGTGTGTTGTATGCCTGTTAATGTAGCACACTCACTTCATTAACTCAAATGACAAATATCTTTTTAACCACATGCGTTACGTTATCAGGGCTGTTCGTTAAAGGTGAAATTCACCCCAGTGCGGAGCACCAACACGAGGTCTATGTACCTCACAAGTCCAATTTAAGCCTTATTAAGTAAGTGTTAAGTGGTGTATGGGCCTTGCACTGGCTCTCTGCAGAGGGGTGAATTTCACCCTAAGTGCAGGAAGGAGTTAATGGGATCGCTGTAGAGCATAAAGAATATCCTTACAGGGATTTATTAGCATGTCTGTGGATGATACAAAGGTGCCCCGAAATGTACAGTACATCTAGACCTTTCAGTCAGTTTTCCTTGGCATTTTTTTCCTTTGTCAAGGTAGGTGAAAGAGTACATATGGTGGAGAAACTCGATCTGCATCAAGAGCACTTTATTATATAAATCTTAAACAATCAACAAGCAGATGCCAAGTGTTTTCAGCGTGCAAGATGCAATAGTGCTATTTGTTACGCTATGTCAGTGTATCAATATATCAGATGAAAAATATTTCACATGTAAAGTCAAGTTTGTAAAAGAACAGTTTAGCTATATTGAGATGTGATAGGCAGCAGAAATGCGACAATAGTAACTTGTTACTCATTTAACTGAATGCAAGTAAGACTGAATTAGAGATATCTTAGTCCTGTAGAGAGCCTGCTAGAAGTTAGTATTGTGTCTTTTGAGGCCGCAGCTGTGTAACTGTGTAAATGATAGAGGACACCTAGTGGTGATTAGTAGTAAAAGCACATTCCTGAATAAGGCGTATAATTGTTAGATACACAAGACTTTTACTCTCTCGTTCCCAGACTGGTAATTCTTGGTCAAATTCTGCTGTCAGTTACAGGGTTGCCTGGATGTAACTGAGAATAGAATTTGACCAAGATTTTTTGCATCACTTAATACGAACATACACTTGTCAACTCAGGGACAATCATGTAGAGAGAAGCTTTCAACCCTCAGCCAGCAGGACCAACAGACAAAACCTGGGATTTTGGGGGTGGGGAGGGGAAGAAGAGAAAAGAGAAAAAGGGGAGGAATGATTAAGAAGAGCATTGGGGGTCTGCTTATTGAAGGATTCTAGGAAGGACTGGGGAGTGGGGAGCAACCCTTTTGGTGAGATAACTTCTCATCAGATGCAGAGAAGTAGAGAGACAGCAAAAGTCAGAATGTGAAAAAACTGAATAGCTATAGCAAGAAGCTTGAACTCTAAGAGGAGAGGCACCTGGTTTCCTGAGAAAGATTTAGAGGAACAAGCAGCGAGAGCACTACAATAAAGAGATCGGGCAATAAGAAGAAATAATAAGAATAAAAAATAATAGCAAAAGCCAGGCGTTATAATATATGCTTTATCGTACACTTAAACCTAACTGTATTCTCTGGGTTAAGACTCTTTCTCTTGAGGTAAGTTTTCCTGAACTAGCCCGGGTTTGAGAGGAATTAACTTTCCACCAAGAATATTTATCAAATGCTCATTATGGAGAAATACCTTGTTTTACTGGCTGTATTTCTCTCTGAAGTTTCATGGCACCAAAACGGTGCCTGTCCCCTTGCCTTAATGCACAAATCAGCTATCGTCTAAGAGTCATTTTGGTTAAAAATAACATTTAAAATTAATCCAAATATTAAATAATAGATATGTTTATCTGCACCTTGGAGTAAATCATGATATATAATGGTTTCTTCTGTAGGTAAATATGGAGTCTCTGAATTCTATAGAGGGTAGTGTATGTTTCTGATTTAAAATGTATATAAAAGGAACAGTTAAAAATTTGATCTAGCATTTGATCTAGCATGTGTGTTTGGGATCCTGGGCATCCATATGGCATTTCCTCTCCACTGTGTCTTTCTGCTCTGTTTCTATAGAAAGAATAGGCAGTAAAGTGAAATTTACAAGACAGCACAATTCTTGTAAATGTCAATATGCTGCCTATTCACAAGAGCTGAGCAAACTGGTACAACCAGAAAGTTACATAACAATAGGAAAAAAGCAGTACCATAGGTTTATTTCTATAGGCTTACATAGGAGTGGGCTTTCATTTTACAGTATGTTGCAGTCCTCTTCATAATTTGGAGTAGTGGACAAGGAAACACTATTTCAACTGTCAGGATGAGGGCATGAAAATTAACATTTATTCTGCAACCTCGCCTTGGTGAGGTGGGCCCCTATCAGAACTGGCCTTAATACAAATGGAGGCAGACTGATGACTTTTTCAAAGCCAAAACCAGATGTTGTTTGCATCACTTATTACAACACCCTGAAGTTTGTGGAGGCAGGGGAAATTTGGATAAATAGTTGTGGCTTATTTGTTAAGTAAAGACAATATGTTCATTGCTGTCATAGACAGGATGAAGACATTCTCTGCCCCAGTTTACTATTTAAAAGAGTGGCACACAGAAGGCACAATATAGAGGGTAATTCAGAAGAAATAATGTAGTGTGTATTTATTTATTATAAGTATATTTACTGATTTCAAAACAATCCTATCAAACTATATATAAGAATAACAGTAACTGTGGAAAAATAACAAAGCTGGACAATGCAAAAAGAGAGCCTTGAAGTGCTACACCATCCTAGCTCAGTGGGATCTCGTGTACTTCTCACTTGCATGTGTGTTATGAATGTTTATTAATAATGATTGTATACTTTAAAATGGCTACTAATTCAGTTCCTGTGGGGCTCCAAGAAGAAAAGAGATTTTAGGGAGGATTTGAACGAGGGGCGGGTGGGGGTCTAGCGCAGAGTTTGGAAGGTTGCGCTGTGCTTACGGCACAGAAATAGGAGTGGGAGGACATGGAGTGGGCACTGAGGCGAAACGGACAAAACCCAGCAATGAATGAGATCAGAGATGTGTGGGTCTGGGCGGAGTTGTCCAGGGTCTTGAAAACGAAGACAATGATTACTGACTGTTGACATGAATGTGTACAGCCTTGCTACAAAAGGCGCAGCCTGGCTTCTAGCTTAGTTAGTGCGAGAGCAGGGCCCGATCCCTCATTGTCTGATGCGGATAAGGAGTTTTCCGAAGTTTTCTTTGGGAGCAGGAGGTGCAGCCCGCGCCCATCACACAGCGGTCCGGGCCCTATGCATCCCCCCTCCCCCCGCGGTGCAGCACCACCTGCTCTTGCAGCCGCTGCTCCCCGCGCAGCGCGAGTCCCACACGTTCCCCCCAGGACGTTCCAGAACGCGGAGCCCAGGCGGCGGAGGGTAAACAGCAAACTATCACCCACCCATCCGCAGGGAGCGGGGCCTCCAGACGGCGTGGGCGTGGCGTTGCTCCTTGAGAGACAGGGCTAGCCCCTAATCGAGAGTTAAGATTCTTCCAAGGGGTGGGCTTGAGCCGGGGGAGCCAATGGGAGTGCAGGGAGGCGTGGCCAGGGGCGGGGTGCGTACGGGAGGGCGGGAGTCTCGCTCCCCCTCCTTTCCCCGTCCGGCGGCAGCTGAGAGACAGGCTCGAGACCCAGCGCCTGCAACTACGCCGGGCAGCGGGCGCGAGAGAGCGAGTCGCTCCGCAGCCCCGGCCGCCCCTGCCCAGCCCGGAGTGTCCCGGGGAGCCGGGCGGGGGACACGGCTCGGGGGCGGGGATCCCGCAGCAGCGCTCGGCTGGCGGCGCGTACCAGGTAAGGAGCCGTGTCCGGGGGTGCGGCGGGTCTCCTGGGGGGCGGGCGAGCGAAGCGGGCTTGGAAGGGTTGGGGGGTCACTTTGCGGGGTGGAGTGAAGGGGGAGCCCCGGGTTCGGGGGGTGTTTGGAGGGATGGGAGCGAGTCCAGGCTCGCGGGGGGGGGGGGTCTGCAAGGGACACCCCAGTTTGGGGAGGGTGGGGATGTGAGTCGCCGTCTCGCCAGCCCCAGGGCAGCCGTGGTGCCTGCCGCGGGGGGGTCCGTGGACAGACTTCCCGGGGGAATTTCGCCCAGTCCCCCACTCCCGCGGCGCAATGGGGCACCCCCTTCTCGGCGCTACACCTGGCGTGCCGCTGCTGCACCAGGCTTTTAAAAAGAACTCCAATCTGCTGCGTAAATCATTTCCATGGGGGGTCAGTCGCCTCGAGGCGCTGATTTTTTTTTTTAAACAGGTCTGTCAAGCTGTGTTGGTCTTGAAAAGCAGCTTTAAAAAAGTTTATTGTTATAAGGCATCTGTGGGTTATTTTTAGGGAGCGATCATGGAAGAGAGACCAGTGTAGATTTAGGATTAGCAGAGGGATACACACACTTTCACAGATTGAACTGGTCCGATTTCACAGACCATTTGATGTTTGTTTATTTTATATCGAGGACCCTATATTCTTTTTCAAAAACATCTTTTACTCTCTTTCTTATTTCTATTATACAGTACTCTCTGATATGTACCCCGTGATCCATTTTCAAACTTTTTTTAATGTTAAAGTATCTGTCTGGTTCATTCCCCGAAACACAGGAGAGAGCTACTTTGTGTTTACTTATTTTAATGTTGCAGTTACTGTATGATAACATAGCCTTTTGCTTCGGAGATATTAGTCAATATTAGTATGTAGCTAGCTTTAGCCTAATCTTGACAAAAGACGGCTCTAAAGTTGACTATTATCAGATGTGTGTATTAACATACGAAGTGGATCAGTAAGCTATTAATATTTGTTGTAGGATAACTTTAAAACGTTGGTACTTAGAATGTTATAACTCAGCCCTTCTTCTTGTGGCTAAATCTTTATTTTTGTTGCTAATGATGCTGAAGACCCTTGCAAAGTTGGTAAGAATTGCTCATGTGAATTCTTTTCTCGAGTCTTTTGTGTGCAATTTTCATTTCTAAATGCTAACACTAGGTGGCTTTCTTATATCAGAAAACAGGGAACGGTTCTGTGTGCTGCCTAATTTATGTATCTCTGGTTTTTCTACAAATTCTAAGATGCCTTCACAATCAGTTATGCACTGATTAGACCTAAACAGAATTTAAAGTTTACTCATTTACAATTTATTGTTTTGATCGGTATCTGACTGTTGACAGAAGTCATTCTACATGCACATTATTACCAACATTTAAAGTAAATCTTTTAGTTCTAAGACAAAATCAGATGTTCAGAAAAGTATTTTTATAGCAGATAGCTATTTAGATTGATTTGGAAGTTTGAGAAGTCCAAGTATGGGGTTCATTATAATGAAGCAGGTGGTTTTTTATTTACAAACAACCCATTCTAAGTTATCATTTCCTCTGATAGTTTGATAGTCCTTTTTTATTTACTTATTTTAGGACTGTGTTGTACTAACATTCGTGGGGAAAACAGCTAACCTAAATTCTGCAGATGCTTTTAGAGATGCCATGGTACACTTCAACCCTAAGTTTAGTAGCACAGTGCATCAGAGCTTGCTGGGTTTAGGAATAATCATGCCCCAATCCTGTATTTTATGTCCAGAACTCCTACAGTGTTCAGCGGAATGCAGCATTGGGCCACATATTGCTTATTATAATAGTATCTCTGGAAGATTTGAATTTTAAAACCACTTTGAAATGTTTTTTTATTTATGCAAAAAATGTTTAAATCATTAAGGGTTGTAATGCATTTTGGACATTTAACATTACTGAGACTCCACAACAGTTGATTTATAATTTATGTAATGTTCATGTAAAGCATGATCACAGAGAGGTCTCTGAATCCATTGTCTTGGTTTTTGCACATCCAGTAGGTTGATTTGGCAGGTCATATGCATCAAGGAATACCTGTGTGTCAGGGTACAGGACCACTTAACTAATGACATCTTTGATCAGTAAAAACATGTTTATATTAAAACTCTGACGTGAAATCTAGACTAAACCAAAAGCTGAAGCCTACATTACTGGCATTAACATCTGCTCAAGCAAGGACATTCTTAAAGGCTTCTGTCCAAGGAGAACCTGAATTTCAGTGTTGATTGACACAAATATGACACTCATTTTTTTGGGTAGCCATTAATTACTATCAGTGTGCAGTATGATTCACAATTGTGAATGAGAGCTAGAAGAGGAATTAAGCAAAGATGTGGTCAAAATAGGCAAAATCATAAATCTCTTTTGCTGTTTGACATTTACAAGTGAACTGAGGCAGGAAACTGAGCCAGTTTTCATTTTCAGCTTTACATTGGACACATCAGTCACTCATTGCACCCAGGATTTTTAAGTGCAGATCAGCAGTTTGACCTGCAGGCAGTAAGTAAATAATTTTCATTTGCTCAGACTGGGATTTTGATTGTCTTGTGTTGTTGGAGAATAGGATGTTTTGTAGCTTCATGCCTCTTACAGATGAGTGAATGGAGTGTTGTAACAATGAGTGAGAGCTGCCGAGTAATCAATGTAAAAATACAAGATGCACACTATCGATATAGTGGGTGGGGCTTCTGCTTATCTAGTTTCTCACATTAGTCATTCAAGCTTCCCAACAGTAGCAATATTGTCAGCTAGAAATTAAACCTTGTTTTGAAGACTACTGCCCTGTATCAGTGTGGTTTGCTTTGCAGTTTAAAATACTATACTTTTTATGTTATGTTTTATGACCAGACATGAAAGGTGATTGGACAAATTGGATTGTGAATCAGTGAACTAAAAGGTAGACGATTGCTATTTGTATTATTTAGGTTGCAGTATTGTACTTCTAGTATGTCATATAGTTTAATTTGTATTTCACTTCTGAAAACCATTCATTTTTGCAATCTTAAAAAAAGTAAAAGCTAAATAAATGTTAAAAATGGCCATTTTTGAGGGGAATCTCTTCTTGTAATCTGAGCAGGCTGGGCAGTTGAGTTTAGTGATGCTTGTTCTTTCTCCAGTCCATTTATTTCACCTGTGTTTTGTGGGAGACATCAGGGAAAGGCTCTTTGCTAACTCAGTCTGTTTATATGATGAACGAATGAGTATACTTTTTAGTTTTGAGCTCTGATTAATACAATAATTGTTTATTACTTGGAAAGGATTTTTTTGTGTTAAAATGCTATTTTCTCTAACAAAAGATGCATTAAGAGTGTATCTGGCAAAAAAAAAAAAAATCAGATAGCCCTGATGCATAATGATTATTTTGATAGTGAGGTACATAATTTGGATTTTCAAGAAACTTTTGAACCTGAATGAAGTACAAGTATCTTTCTCTCTTTTTTTTTTTTTTTAAGATTATTAACATTCAGTTCACTTTATTACAGTGATGCTAAAGTTCAGTCATGTACAACAAAAGCAAATTGGCGAAGACTGGAGACTTTATCCCGTGATACTTCTATCTGTAGAGCAATGACCAGATTTTCAGCCATATCTAGGAACAATTGAATGAGTTGAGAAGAGTAGGAAGCTTAAATTTAGTGGGACTCTTAGTTTTTGAGTTGATAGCAGAAAAGATGTCATGTTAATGTTATAGTTTTGTGTTTAAAATTCTTATTAGAAGCTATGTAGAACTTACTGTTCAGATCATTAACTTATTTACAAGTATAATTACAGCAGCATCTAGAAAATCCACTTGGAGATCATGAGTAGTGAGTTTCCCTAGTGCAGGGGTAGGCAACCTATGGCACGTGTGCCGAAGGCGGGACGCGAGCTGACTTTCAGTGGCACTCACGCTGCCTGGGTCCTGGCCACTGGTCTGGGGGGCTCTGCATTTTAATTTAATTTTAAATGAAGCTTTCTAAACATTTTGAAACCTTATTTACTTTAAATACAACAATAGTTTAGTTATATATTATAGACTTATAGAAAGAGACCTTCTAAAAAGGTTAAAATGTATTACTGGCACGCGAAACCTTACATTAGAGTGAATAAATGAAGACTCGGCACACCACTTCTGAAAGGTTGCCGATCCCTGCCCTAGTGTGTGTGAAATAATCATTTTCTACATAATTAGAGGTTCCATTTCAAAATAAAGTTTCTAAACTTTGACTATAAAGACAATTTTCCAAATTTGCAATAAATGTGAACAGATGCTCTCTTGTCTTCCTGAATCTGCAGACAGACAGCTCCAGTAACTGGTGCTGTCCATAGGTTTTAGGAGCAGTAGCTGCTGCTTGAAACAAAACAAGGCATTTGCTTCACTACTGTTATTGAGGATCCTGTGAGCACAGTGAAACTGACAAATTATTGCAACTACACCCTACCCCTGCTCGAGAAAGCTGAGCAGTAGTGTAGGAAGACAGTGCGGCTGTTTCTGAGAAAAAGAGGCTGAGGAGAGGTAGGCCACTCCCCAGCAGAAACAAGGGAGGCTCAAGATGGGTGAGGGGTTGAGAATATCTTTCTCACTGTTTAGCAGTCAGAGGAAGGCTCTTCAAATTTCAGACGCTTACGTTGAAATCCTGGCCCAATTAAAGTCAATAGGAGTTTTGTTATTGTCTCTGACAGGGTTAAGTTTTTACCCCTAGTATGTGGAAACTGATATGAAAAATGGAGTCTCTGTGCAGATTCCAGAACAGATCTTAGTATCCCCTCCTCTAGCTTCCCATTCAAATTCTGGGTTTCTCACCAGGGCAATGCCTGTGGACTCTGATGGCTCTCCATCTTTCATAATGGCTCTGAATTACATGAAAAGAAGTTACGAATGAATTAGAGTTCTTAAAGTTCACTTAGGAAGATATGAAAAATATTTCATTTTTCCAATCTATGTTCACTTTATTGATATTTACTTTAAACTAGACAGGGTCTGTGTTAAAGTTACAGAATTGATATCTGTTTTGCTAGTAAAACGTAATGGCTGAGATTGCATAATTATTGCAACAAAATCTACTTTGAACGCACTTTGAGGGGTGGAGTAACAATGTTATATGAAATTAAAAATGTTTGTGTAGCCTAATAAGTGTTCTTGAGCCCTTCTATAGATGGTTTCATAGGTTGCTTTTTATTTTTTTTGGGGGGGGATCAAGCTTTGATTTTACGTGCAATAGATTGAGGGGCCAACTCTGACCCATCTCTAATTCCTTAATGCTGGATCTGGTTTATATGGGATTTCACATTCAGCATAGTCAACTCTCTAGCTCAATTGTTACAGGATATGAAAGCAGAGTAGCCGAATAGAAGAGAAGCAAAGCCAGAATACAGCTTTTATAGTTTAAATGTACACTTTGTTTAAATATTTATGGTATCTTTTTTTCTCTCTCAGAAGAAGGATTAAAAGGGAACGCTGAAATTAACACACTGCTTAGAGTAGCTGGCAAAATTCTATTACTAAAATATTCAGTTTTTTTAATATTCTGCAGAGAGCTTTGTGAAAGAAGATTTCAATTACTTTTTTTTTGTTTCTGAGCTCTGAAAGCTATTTATTCCCTCTGCTCCTGTCTCTTCTTCCCTCCCTCCCCCCAGTTGAATTTATTTGTAGCTTCTAGTTCAGAATGAACTATTTATTCATTTTATAAGTCACCTGAAGCAAACAATACCCACACCCCCAGGTATCTTCTCAATTCTTAACACTGGAAGCAACTATTTTAAATGCTCTTAATTTTATGCTCAAAATCTCATTGAAATATTAGCGTGACTCCATAGTGAAGATTAAATATGTATGCATATTTTGTTATACTTGTTTTTGCTTATTGTAATAGCTAGCTGTTCTTGAAGAATTAGGAGCAGCTTAAGGTGAAGAGGTTATCCTTGCTGTTCTGCTGGAGTAAAGTAAACCCAGTCTTTGCTTTGTGAGGTTGTCAGGACAACAGCTTATTATTGTCCTGACTGTTTTTCTATATCAATGGAGGGAACTGTTTAAAAGAGTGAGTGGCTGCTTTGCCACATTGGTGCTGTGAGGATTGCCAGCTGTGATTTGGATTGAGCAGGATGGTCTGGGTTTGTCATGTAAAAATTCTAATTGATGATGAATTCACACCCAGTATGAGAATAATTTTGTTCGTTAGACTAATGCAAAACAACCCATTGTATTTACAAATCCAAGTCCTATTTTCTCAGTGGTATTGTCATTATTACTCTAATCTCTTCCATTCTGAAATTCAAAGCAAAATGTTTGAAGTTTGACAGTGTGGCATTTGTGGGATGGGTTAAGGGAAGGCAAGAATTGATTTAAGGTCTGGATTGTGTCAGTTTGCTTAATCTGACATTGGAGAGCTAGAGTGAAAACACTAGGTATTCCTGCTCGATGTATTTAGTTATGTCATCCACACAAATATATTATGCAGTAAATGTTCAATCAGTTGGAATGTTTGCCAGTTGGAAATTAGATGCTTTATGTTTTTTAAGAATTTGTATTCTGTTCTATACCAAATGCATAATGCCTGTTTATACCAGTTAGTTACTTACATGAAACTAAAATTACCAGAAAGGTAGTTCTCTGTATGTGGTCATAATATGTACAGTGCCAAACAAGTACAGTTAAGATGATTGTTTTAATTTCATATGAATTTGTGAGTATGATTATGGGGGTGAGAAATTTGTGTGAGAATGTATAGAATGGGTTTGAGTAAAATAGTATTTATTTTACAGGAAGACAAAGAGGATTTGTTAGCAATGCTTTCATTGATTTTGGTGGATCATAAAGTTGTCCTCCTATCTTCATTTAGGAATCACTTTGATCTGTGTTTAGCTATAATTGCCAACCAACTGGCATTCAGGTAGTTAAAATTCTCCATGAGATCAATATCTGGTCATTTCAAACTCCTTAATAGTCCAGCAGTTTATTCATTCATACTTTCCTTCCATCCTAGCGATTTGTAGCAGATATGTACTGCAGTTTCTATGTTCTTGTATCTTTTTATTGCTACCTTTTGCTGCTACCTTCTTTTCTTTTTTCTCATGTAGTACAGTATTTACAAAATCAGCAAGCACAAAAGATCCTTTCAAGGGTGGGTTTATGCAAATTAAATATTAGCATGCACAAATGACCAGTGAGGCAACTAATTTGCCAAGTGCTTGTGAAAATACCATGGCTGTGTGTGAAAAGTTGAAAACAGAGTATTTCCATAAATAGTTGTCCACTCATCTTTGAAAACCAGACCCATGATAATGCTCCTCACCTCTTCTTCCTTTTTTCTTTCCTCTGTAGACTGTACTCAACAATGTCAGTATTCCAGCTTGCTAATTTCACTACATTAAGTATGCGGGAAGGTCAGAAGTTGTCAAACTTTTTATTGTGTGAACTTCAATTTAATAGAGGTTCTCATGGACCGACCACTTTCTCTCCCACTAACAACTGTGCAGTTGCCATAACATTCTGGTGACCATTACAGCAATTGCTTATGTGTAAAAATATTAGAAAAGAATTAAATGTATTTTAGCTGTCTATTATATGCAATTTAGCAACAGGAAACAAGGCAGGGAAACCGCATCCATGTAACCAGCCATTTCTCCATGGACCACCACCAAGTGCTTCACTGATTGCCATCCACCCATCAACCAGAATCTGAGAACATGTAGACTAATTCATAGTGTCCTTCATATTATGTCATATCTTGCTCACCAGGAAAGCCCTTAAGTAGCACTTGCATATATGGTCACGGTCACATTTTTTAAAATTCAGTTGAAGTGGTGTATTTAAAAAAAAAAAAACACCAACAAATTTCACTAAAACTACATTGCAGGTATCCAGAAGACTTTCCTGTCACATCATTAAAGTTTCAAGATGGGTTAGTTTTTTTTGGCTTTTACAGGTTGATAATCTGATGAAAACAACATTTTTCTTGTTGAAACAATTATAGATTATAAAATTTACATCTTTGCACCTTGTGCATAACCATATTATCCCCACACCAAAAATAAACAAACAAAATAAAATTCTGGAGAAATTGTAGCTTTGCCTAAAACACTAATTTAAAAATGTCTCATCTTGCTTGAAAACACTGATTATTTTTATGTGTTTATAGATAGTTCTGAGGCTTTATATTTGTGTTGCTGAAAGTGTAAATCTCATCAAATTAGATTTACTCTTGCTTATGGCAGTTGCTATACCAAATCTTACTATTTGTGGATTTGATAATTGAATCAAACAGGAAATTCAGTTGATATAATATAATAATAATTAATGGAGATATCCCATCTCCTAGAACTGGAAGGGACCTTGAAAGGTCATCGAGTCCAGCCCCCTGCCTTCACTAGCAGGACCAAGTACTGATTCTGCTCCAGATCCCCAAGTGGCCCCCTCAAGGATTGAACTCACAACCCTGGGTTTAGCAGGCCAATGCTCAAACTACTGAGCTATCTCTCCCCCCTATCCAGCTGTAGTATGTTTTTACTTTGTATCCTTACTTGAAATGAATATTTTTTTTCTGTCAATGTAGTGTTGACATTTTTCCGCCTGAGATGGAATTTAGTGCTATATACTCATTGCATCTTTTTTTATTTAAACTAGTTGTGATGTGGATGCTTATCCTCTGGGGAAAATGCTGATACACTTTTGGCTTGTATGCCGTATGTTTTAACTTTCGGTCATGGACCAGGGCTGGATTCAAACAGATAATCTAGAGGTGAAAGTTGCTACTATACAATACCTTTTGTCTGACAGAGAACGAGTCTCCTCAGCGATCTGGTTATCTTCTCTTCCCCCCTCCCCCATTTTTGTTTTGCTTTGAAGGTGGAGTACGTAATTGTTAAGTAGACATGTAAAGGTAATCAAATTCCTTTCTGTTTAGAGGTGGTTGTTGTACTGAATACTATAGATGTGTTCATCTGAATTTATTTTATCCTTTTATAAAGCTATTTCTCTTTGTGGATGGATTTGGCTGTTCCCTTCTTTTGTATGTGTCACAAGTCCATATCTTACTCCTGAGGGAATTTTGTGCCAGAAAATTAAAAATTCTGCACACAATATTTTAAAATTCTGCAAAATTCTGCAAATTTTGTTTGTCAATAAATAAATGTGGTTCTGGCAGTGAGGAGCACAGGCCACTGGCTGCATTGAGGTGGGAGATCACCGTGAAGTCCCTTCTTCCCCCCGATACAGGGACTCGGCAGTGAGGCTGCACCTGACCCTAACACACTGCAAGGGCAGGGTCTTCCCCAGAAATACCCCGGAGCCCTGCCCCTCTGTGCCAGCCCAGCAGGATCCAAGTGTGGAGGGGCTCAGTGTGTGTGGGGGATCCAGGTGTGGGGTAAGAGGGTTCTGTGTGGGGCAATCTGGGTGCAGGCAGCTCAGTGGGAGATCTGGATGCACAGGGGCATGTGTGTGTGGAGGGGGTGGGTTCCGGGTGAAGGGGCAATGGGACTCTGCAGGGGATTCAGATGATGATGGTTGGGCTCAGCGGGGGGCTTGGTGTGTGTGTGTGTGTGGGGTCTGCCATTTTCTGCCGGGAAAAACAGGAAATCTGCGGGGCAGAGGCTGTTTTCTGTGGGTGCGCAGTCCCACAGAATCCCCCCAGGAGTAATATTTAGATTGTTCTGTCATCTAACTGCTGCAACATTGAGAGTAGCAAGTGTTGCAGTCCAATTTCCACTCTTCTAATTGTGTACTCCTCCACCATATGTTTGATCATCTCCATCGCTGTCCTGCAGTCACACTGAAGATTGGGCTAAGCCAAATTTTTGCATTGTGAAAGCCTCTCTTGCCGCTCAGTTTAACAACCTGTTAAGCCTAGTCCAGGATCTGCATCACAGGTTGCAAAAAGGTGGCTGTAAATTAAGACTTCTGACCACAACGGACAGCCCGCCACTCTGTGAGACCATAGCAGCTGCTGCTCTGTGAGGCCATTCATCTGAGATTGGCACTGGACATGAATGCATGAAGAACCTTTGCAACAGGGATGTCACAAAGTCGGTCATGGCAAGTCAACAGGAACATCAGGTGTGTCTTTTCTTCTGGAAGTGTGCAGATCTTCATGTGGGAAATGTGCATTGCTTATTGCACCTATTGGAACCGTTGTCAGCCTTGTGTGTAGCGGGTTATTTTCATCCATTGTAGACCTCCAACCAGTGGCCTTTTAAAGGTGATGGTATCTTGTTGAAGTTTTAGGGAAGCTGTATGAGCCAACACGCACATACTAGATGTTAATGTGAGGCTCAGGCAACCACTAATAATTCAGGCTAGGATTATGTGTCAAAGGTCACGGAATCAATGACTTCCAGCTAGGGTGACCAGACAGCAAGTGTGAAATGTCGGGACAGGAGTGGGGGGTAATAGGCACCTATATAAGACAAAGCCCCAACTATCGGGACCGTCCCTATAAAATCGGGACATCTGGTCACCCTACTTCCAGCGATCTCCGTGATAATTTCTGCCCAGGGCTGGAGCTGTCAGCCAGCGGGGCCCTGCAGCTCTCAGTTGCTGCTGGCAGCAGGCCACCCCAAAGCTGGTTGCTGCCGGGCAGCAGGGGTCCCAGGAGCTTCCAGCTGCCTGCAGCTCCCAGCCCTGTCCCAGTGGGGGAACCCTGCAGCTCCCAGCTACCACAGGCAGGCAGGGGACCCTGGAGCTCCCAGCTACGGTGGGCGACACCCTCCTCCCCCACAGCTGCTCAGGGGCAGCAAGGGAACTCCTGAGCTCCCACTCACAGTTGTGGCAGCAGGGGGCCTCAGAGCTCCAGGAGCAGTGGGTACTGAACCCTTCTCCCTACCCATTTTGTCAGGGATATTTTTAGTGAAAGTCAGGGACAGGGTCACGGGCTTCCGTGAATTTTTGTTTATTGCTGGTGACCTGTCCACCACTTTCTGTCCACCTTTCCTCACCACCACCATTTGTCCAGTTCCTCAGAGTAAGCTCCATATGGGGTTCAGAATTACTTGGTAGTGAACATCAAAGTAGGACCTTTGGACAGACCTCTTGCTTTATTCAACAGAACTTCGTGAGACTTCTTGTCAAATTTGAATTCCCAACCCAACAAAGTCTGTCAGCTCAAAGTGACCCGCTTTACCCAGGTTATACCTTTCAGTGTCTCCTCTTTTCATAAAAACATTTACTTATGTTTTATTTTTGGAAATGATATTTTAACTCTTAACAGTACAACAAAACACTGTACTGAAATGCATTGCAGGAGAATGATAATTTATGTAAATTAAGATGACAAACCTAGTTTCCCTTTTCACCTACAGGGGAAGCAGAGAGCCTACTTTCATTTTAAGCCTTCTAGTTTTAAGCTTCACATCAGTAACATGCAGTTCCCAGTTATTGGTGTGAGTGAGGTGAGGTTCTGCTGGATGTGCAATAGGATTATAGGGAAGAGTTAATGTTTCTTTGGAAAACTTGACTTTTGAATCTTCCTGACTCCTAAATTTACATTCTCATCCTTAAGGTTACAGTCAACCTTTCATTCCTGCATTTTGGCTATTACATCCAAAATGAGTCAAAACGCCCAGGGATTAGCAGGCTGCTTCCCCCCACCCCTTGAATCTGCCTTGGTGATTAGAGAAGAGGGAGACTACTTTGCCTTTAATTGGGAGTTTATCTGACTCTGTCACTTAACTTTGTTTTTATGTTATTAAAAAAAGCTGCTAAACCTAGATGTTTGATTCCTAATTTACTTTTTTATAATGGAAAGTTAAATGGCACAGCCATGGATGAAGTACTTCTGAAAGCCTCTACTGTGCTAACTCAATTACAAGAAGAAATATTTTTCAAAAAATAAAATTATTGGCACAATGATGACTTTTAGTGGATTTTCACTCGAATACACATGTCAGTCAACTCAAACTGTTCATTTCAAAAAGCAAATTCTGAATTGGGGGGGAAAATTAAATACTACTCAATGTGTGAATTTTAAAAACCGCGTGATTGCAGGGGAAATGCTTACTAAAAAGCTATAGTTGCACATGTGAGAAGAAAGCGGATATGAAAAGGACACAAGGTTCACAGAATATTGTCTGTTTTTTTTTCTAAATAATAAACCAGGGTTTTTTTCGTAATCTTTCTTTAAACCCTATTAAGGGTTGTCAACTTTTATAGCCTCCTTACAAAAATCCTGATTGTACGCCTTGCTGTTGTGAAAATTGGTCTCTCTAAGATCCGCTAATATCCAGTCCATGTACTGAATCTTTGACCTCTCCACTTGTCTTTCATCCATGATCACTGCAAGGGCTATCCTACCCATATAATTTTTGCCGTCTCTGCTGGGCATGTCCACACTAACATAGCCTAGTCTCCCTCAACTTTTCTTCATTTGGGGCAACCTGCTTTAGGCCCCTTACAACCTCATTTCATTTTCTATCATGGAGCATCCAACAATTTGACTATCTCAATAGCTTTATTTTCACAGTGGAAAGCATACGAATTTCTTTTCTTGTGGCTGGCAAAGTCTGTCCTGTATTTTAGGATGGGTATAATTACAGTTTTATACACTCTAACTTTATTGGCATCTTTTTATCACAGTGAATTGGGGTCAGCTCCTGCCATTTGTACCAAACATCTTTGTTATGATGCTGGGCATCGCTCAGGAGGGCACCATTGTTTGCAACCAGTGATCCACAGTATTTAAATTATTTCACTCTTCTAAGTTCTCTGTCTCTAATATCCTTTATGGTGGGTCCTCCTCTCTATTATCAAAATCTCAGTCACACCAACATATACTGTAAGTCTCACTTACTCAAGACTGTTGCCCCGACTGTAATTATTGAACAAATATGGTGGTCTGCTTATTATTTTTAGTTGGGTTATGTGTTTCAAGCCTTCATTCCTCCAGGCCTCGCTCCCCATAGGGTTGCCAGTGTCCGGTTTTCAACTGGAACACCCAGTCAAAGAGGGACTTTGGTGGCTCCGGTCAGACGCATTGACCGGGCCATTAAAAGTCCGGTCAGCGGGGCTAAGGCAGGCTCCCTATCTGCCCTGGCTCCACGTAGCTCCTGGAAGTGACCAGCATGTCCCTGCAGCCCCTAGGCGCAGGCGTGATCAGGGAAGCTCCGTGTGCTGCCCCCACAGCTCCTATTGGCCAGGAACCGGGAGACAGCGCCTGTGGGCGTGGGCAGTGCACACTGCACACTGTGCAGAGCAGCCTGGCTGTGCTTCTGCCTAGGGGCTGGACATGGAGGCTGCTTCCAGGAGCAGTACGGAGCCATGGCAGGCAGGGAGCTGCGCCATCGACCGGGAGCCGCCTGAGGTTAGGTCTGCCCAGCCGGAGCCCAAACCCCATGCTCCAGATCAGAATCCCCTCCAACACCCAAACTCCCTCCCGGAGCCTGCACCCCAAGCCCCCTCCTGCACCCCAACCCCCTGCCCCAGCCCGAAGCTCCCTCCCATACTCTGAACCTCTCATTTCTGGCCCCACCCTGGAACCCCAGCTGGAGCCCTCCCGCATCTCAACCCCATGCCTCAGCCCAGTGAAAGTGGGTGGGGCAAGGGTGTTCAGTTTTGTGCAGTTAGAAAGTTGGCAACCCTAGCTCCCCAGCTTTCTCTCTAAGAAAAAAGGCACTTCCCCCTTCCACATCTAGGTAGCTCAATTGAGCTACCATCTTAACTCAAGCAGCTAAAATCTAGCTGAACATTTTAACTGTTAAGTAGGGTTTTCAACTGAGACAAGCTAGCTTGATTGAGCTATCTAGATGGGGGAGGGATGGGGGAGTACCACCCCTGCTAGTTTAGAAAAGGCTGTAAATAGAATGTCCCTTCCCCCCACCTCCTCCCAATTCTGCTTGCATTTTGCATGTGTCACTCCTGCCTTTTATTTGCTCTACATGATCATGCTGTATTGGCCAGAATGAATAGAGCACTAGACAGTGGAATGGATCAGGAGTAAGAAAAACACTATCATGCTGCTAGCAGTATGGGGAAGGAAGGGGAGAGAAGTTGGTGGAGTCTGGGGACTGTAGAAGGGGGAGAGAAATTGCTTGGTGTGAGTGGCAAGGAAAGATTTCAATTTAGCTTTTATTTGAGGGGGGAAATCCAGAAATCCACTTAATGTTTGATGGTATTATAAGGTGTATGTCAATGTCTTAAGACTACAAAAATGTCTTAGTTTTGGCGTGTGATGTCATGCTCATGACTGTTAGATTCTTCTAACAGCTTTACAGTAAGGCCTGGTCTACACTAGGGAGGGATCAATCTAAGTTACGCAACTTCAGCTACATGAATAACGGTGTCTTCGCTGCGGTGAGTTGACTGCTGCCGCTCCCCCGTCGACTCCGCCTGCGCCTCTCGTGGTGGTGGAGTACAGGAGTTGACGGGGGAGCACTTGGGGGTTGATTTATCGCGTCTCGACTAGACGCGATAAATCGATCCCTGCTGGATCAATTGCTGCCCACCGATAAGGCGGGTAGTGTAGACGTACCCTAAGTGTATGTTGTGTGGTAGAATCTGGAATGGGTTTTGTGGCATCTAAAAGAAAAAACTAAATGTGATTTTGGGTATCTAGAGATGAGAGGCTCTATACCTTACACTAGATGCTCCATGTATTTCAGGGAGGGAATGGCTGGATCAGGCATACTAATGGGTTCAACTAAAATATTAAATAAGGCAAAGCATGGGTACCCTGACACTTTTCTTTTCAGACATTATCTGCAGGCTCTGTTTAGTTTTCTATCATTTAGGGGATCTGTACAAGATCTTGCTAAAGCCCATTCCAAGTAGTGTTTCAGAAGTACTTCCACTCAACCTGGCTGAAAATCTCTTCTGCATTTAAGCATACTATAAGGTTTAACTTTGAATAGTGGAGAACATTAGCCAGTCATCATATATTATCAATGCCATTCCTGTCCTGGAGGAAATCAACTCTATTTATTTTAATGAGTTTCTGCATCATATTAAATTTTTATAGGTAAACTGTCTTCGTCTTCTTATCACTGTTGCGTAATGCAGTGAATCAATAGTTGATTCTTTCCAGTGGTGACCTACACACTTTTACACAGGATAATACAAGTATTGAGAAAGAAATAGAAGAAATCAATCTAATTTCAGGATTCTATTGAATGTTCTTTTATATGGGCGCTATCTGTCAGTGACTTGCACAATTCTGTGGGTGACCCATAAAGTCTTGACGTTTTTTCATTTGCGAAGTGTTTGTTTGGTCACTCAGACTGCCATCAGTTGAGATGTCATCTTCCTGGAATGACTGTCACATTCAAACCCAAATTTGTAATATCACAAATGCTATGATGATCCCAACTGTCTTGTTTTGTTGTTGTCCCTCTTTTTATAGCTTTTGCTAGCTGTTGTAATTTGGTATCTGATCAGTTATTTGTGTCAATGTTTCACTTGTAATTTCCAAAACAAACTTTTTCCACATTTTTTGAGTTCTAGGCAATTATTTTGCTAATTTCAGGTATTTCTTGTTAAACTTCTTTCTTTTAAAAAAAACTTGTTTAGGTTCAGTTTCACTGAATCTTTCACAAAATGTGAAATCAACATATAAAGCAAAATTGGTCACAAGTATCGGAAAGATATGATCTGAAACTGCGACGGTAACTATTTCAAATGTAGCAACAAAGATAATCTCAAACCTCAAAAGATTTATATGTACATGTGAAACCTGCATACCATAAAGGATGTTCTGTCTCCACAAGCTTTCTTACTCTTGTGATCTTCTCCATAACATATGCTGATGGGCAAGGCTGCAACTTGAATAATTCTTCATAGCATGCCAGTTCAACCTATAATCTGCCTTCAGTTTTTGCTACTATCTAGAGGAACAAACCTTTGGGGGGTGGGGGATCTTAGGCCCTTTATTAGGGTACCGTTGCCATTTGTTAGCTTTTTATTAACCATAGCAACCTATCAACCCTGGCTGTTTAAGAATGTCCTTTGAGGGTCTTTGTCTTTATTGCATTGTGTTTGGTTGTGTAGGTGCTCAGTGAATCTGGTAGGGGCAAGCATGTAGATAAGTAGTATAGTGTCTCTACTTTTATAGTTATAAGTAGAATGGGAAAATTCTCTGATCTGGTACAATTAAGTTTTCATTGCTAAACTGTTAAGATCTCTCCTTTTCTCTTTGCGGACTTTTTTCTATTTTCTTTGTACTGGCAGTCCACAAACAACTGTCTGATTATAACTCCATCCCCAACTGTGAGATGCAGACTTCTCAGAGGATGCTCTGGAGAGTTCTCCTCCTTCTTCTATATCCCCTATTCCCACATCCAGAAGGAGTGATCTATTGTTTATCCTCTGGAACTTGTGTGGAGCGAAACGGATGAGGGGGGGGCCATCAGGCAGATATCCTCTCCCAACACTCACTCAAACATTGGGAGAAAATGGGGGAGGCTTTTACTCAAGCATGGTGTCGATTTAAGTACTGTACCTGAAGCAGTCAGTGCTCTTCCTGGAACTCATATGGAATGGAATAGCATTACCTGCTAGTGTTTGTGACCAAAACGTTCCCTGTTGGTGTTTTTCACTAAGCTCTGCCTTCCAATCCACTGCGGCCAGGAAGGTTCATTGTCAAATATTGAGACCACGTCTATGCTACAAACTTTGGTCAGTGCAAGTTAAATTTGGCATACAGCTGCTAAAGTATGTTGCTTGTGCATATACGTCCTTTTTGCTTGCATTGATACTGCACGCACTCAGGAGTGCTTGTGTCAATGCAAAGTGCGGGGCACCTTGGGCAAGTATCCCAGTGTGCACGTGCCACTATCCGGCGCAATGCCTCTTGGGAAATTTTCACAATGTGGAGTGGGGTAGAAATGTCTTGCCTGGGGATCTCTGGGAGCTAGTGGTCAAGTTCCCATCATCCAACATTCTCCACCTTATTATGCTATCCATGTCCTGCACTTTTTGTGCCTTTAAAAAAACAAAACAAAACAAAACAAAAAAAACCAAAACCCCACAAACCTGTATATCACTTTTCTGTCTCTGCCGTCTCTTCCGGAAGCATGGAGTCCACAGGGCTCTGCACTATTCTTGCACACATTGCAAATATAGGACATACAAGTCTCCTGTATTTGCAGATTTTCAGGAAGCACAGCAACAGCAGGGGACATGACAGTTACTCGGAGGACAGTTTGCTGTGGGACAGAGCATAAAAAGAATTCAAGGTTGTTGTTGGTGTTTGCAGAGCAGCTGCTTCTGGGACCAGGAAACGAGTACTTACTGGTGGGATCACATTGTAATGCAGGTTTGGGATGATGAGCTGCAGAACTTTCAGATGCAAAAGGCCTCATTCCTGTATCAGTGTGCCAAGCTCCTCCTAGCCCTCTGGTGCAGAGACGCAAGAATGAGAGCTGCATTAACATTGTAGAAATGAGTGGTGATTGCACTCTGTAACCTTGCAACACTGGGTTGACACCATCAGTGGAAAATCGTTTTGGAGTTGGAAAATCCACAATGAGGACCAGTCATAGGGTGCAGCCCTCATCGCCTGACTGGCTCCTCCTTCTGGTCATGGTAGGGATTAGCTTGATGCAGACACCTACATCCCCAGTCTTCACACTGGCGCTCTCTCTGCGCCCACCTACGGCTCCTCTCTCAGCTCCGAGAACCGCAGTGTCCTCTTCTCGATTCAGCCCTCCAACTAGATTGTCATCTGTTTTTCCCTGTTCCGGGGGGAGGATCTCTGTCACCAACAGTACTGCCACTTCACCAGTGGTGAGTGGGGGGGACCCAGGCCCGCCCACTACTCTGGGCCCCAACCCAGGGACCCTGTAAATAGCAGCCTCCTGCTGCTCCTCTTTAACCTCGGTCAATGCTGCTCTATTTCCCTGGGCCATTTCCCCATGGCTCCAGCACCTTCTTCGCCCTCAGCTCAGGGCATTCAGCTGCTCAGTCCCAAGATCCAGTCACTGCTCAGTCCAAGGTGCTTATAGCTTTATCAGCCCTCCTGGACTACTCTGCCCTGCAACTTCCTTTTATATGGACCTGCTGGGCCTTGACTGGCTGTTCCTTGCAGCCCCTCTCCTATTGGCTTCTCCCCATGCAGCCTCCCCCCAGGGCTCTATTAACCCCCTCTCTCCCAATGTGGGGTGGATGTCCCATCACAGGGCCATTGTCATGCAGGTGTGTAGGGCCATTAATTGCATTCTGCTACGCAGGACTATGACTCTTGGGAATATGCAGGGACCTTTTTTCCCAACAGGCAGGTTACCATTGGTGATATTGAAATGCCAGTAGTAATTCTGCGGGATCCAGCCTACTCCTGGCTCATGAAGCTATACACTGGCCATCTTGACAATACCAAGGAAAGATTTAACTACCAGTTCAGCAGGTGCAAAATGACCGAAGGGGTGCTGGTGTAGTATTTATTCACTAGATTGGGTTTCAGTGAGAAAAATATTCCAATGGTTATACCTGCCTATTGTGTCCTGCATGACATTGGGGGTAGAGGGGTAGGAAGGAAAGCTGCTGCCATAGTGGAGGGCACAGGTGGAATGGCTGTTAGCTGCAGAGGTGAAAGTAAGCCGGTCCAGTCCGGCATACCGGCAAGAGCCAGTACACCGTGCCGGCCTGCACCAGCTTCTGCTGTGGGGAGCCCAGAGCCCTTTGAATCCTGCCCGCAGCTCTGGCGGCCGGGCTTGGGCCAGGATTTAAAGGGCTCAGAGCTCCCCGCCACAGCGGGCAGCCCAGAGCCCTTTCAATCCCCCCCGCAGCTCCGGCAGAAGAATTGTAAAGTGCTTGCTATGCATTTGTCAATATGACTGGGTGTTTTTCAGAAGCTACGAATTATGTGGTGCTTGCTGAACATTTACAATTACTATTTACTTTGACTACTGCTATGCATTCTGCAATATATATTGTGAACTAATAAAGATAATTTGATTCTCTCAAATTAGAACTCTGAGTAAGGAAAAACAGTGCAGAAAAACTGGGAAAAAAAAACAGGCAATGCAATACAAATTTTTAACATAAATTAATGGTGTTGAACTTTAAAGTTGGAAAGGCAGCAGACCTTTCTATTCATTTTAGTGCACAAATGTAGTCTGTTGTGGCTACAAATATACCAGCCATGGTTCTCACATATCAATGTATGTGAAGCTGTTGTTTTCTTTGCTGTTCCCCAGCATGCAGCAGTAAGGGTGAGGATGAGAGCATTGATGCCATGTGGTATGTTGGGGGTTGTACGGAGGGTTGACTGTGGAGATCTCCAAAGATTGCAAAGGGTGGGGAGTCTGGGATTTTTGGACCTATAAATCAACCAGGGTCTGCAGCATTTGGGTTTGCTGCCAAAGAAGACAACACATTATATCTTAGTGCATTTCCCTCTTTGTCCTTCTGGGACTCTTGGGCCTTTCTCCTGTCCTCTGTTGTTCTCCATGCTGTCAGTCATAGTGGCCCTCTAATCTTTGTTCATGGTCAGATGCAGCATTGGCTTGCAGGATATCATTGAACATGTATTCCCTCGTCTTCATCCTCCTCCTCATGATCAGGTGTTCCGCAGGAGTGGAGGGGGGCATCCCTCAGGGCCATCACACCAGCAGCTGCTGATAAAAACAGACGTACCATTGGATTTACAGTCACAACGGAAAGGGAAAAATAGATTCAAAACTCCTGTCCTTTGTTCTCATAAACACTTTTAATAAGAAATACTTACTGACGCTTCAGTTTTGCAATGCCTCAGGACAGCACTGCTCTCTAGCTCCTGGAAGTGGGAGGGGTGGGGAAGGATTTTCAGTAATAAAATGTTGGCTCCTATTCCATGGATATGAATGTAGGGCAATGGCACTGAATATTGGCACTATTTTCAACAGGCAGTGGAGGTGGTAGCTGATATTTCAATTCTGAGGGTCATAAAGGTACAGAAAACACTGCTGTTACTGGAATACCGAGGGTGCTCAGATCTATATTCCATTCCATTAGCCTGTTTACTGCAATGGTGCCATCTGAATTCATCACAGAGTGGCATGGGAAATCTTCCTACCAAGGAAGAAGAAATAAGGCAGCCGTCCTAGAAACATTCAGGAGAAGATTGAAGAGTATTTCCAGGAAAGTTTCATTTAGTTCTTTGAACTCTGATCTGCCACCTCTCAGGTGAGTGCCCTAACCGCTGGTTATGGGATATTCTGATGTTGATTCTCTGTCTCTCCTGTCGAAGCTGTTCCATTGTTGATCTGGTGAGTAGTGTAGACGTACTCTCTGACTTAATGATTCTTTCATTATTTATCCACAGTGGAACAGCTTTGACAGGAGAGACAGAGAATCAACTTTGGAATATCCCGTAACCAGTGGTTAGGGCACTCACCTGAGAGGTGGCAGATCAGAGTTCAAATTTCTTCCTCCCTCAGGTGGAGGAGGGAACTAAGGGTACGTCTACACTACCCGGTAGTTCGGCGGCAAGCAAATCTAACTTCTGGATTCGACTTATCACGTCTTGTCTGGACGAGATAAGTCGAACCTGGAAGTGCTCGCCGTCGACTGCGGTACTCCAGCTTGGCGAGAGGAGTACCGCGAAGTCGACGTGGGAGCCTGCCAGCCGCGTCTGGACCGAGGTAGGTTCGAACTAAAGTACTTCGAACTTCAGCTACGTTATTCACGTAGCTGAAGTTGTGTACCTTAGTTCGAATTGGGGGGTTAGTGTAGACCTGCCCTAAGAGGTGGAAGCAGTATTGTTTGCAACACAGACAACGCTGTTTCAGTGCTTTAAAACACAGCCAGTACTCTCTCACCTGTCACTAACTGGCTGACCCCAGGCAAGCACACATAAACCACAAGACCCCCAAAATGGTGAGTAGCCGCAGCGGAAGGGTAAATCACTGTTCCTGGACCCTGCTGTACACTGGGCACGTGGCTCTTGGGGAGAACCAGCACTGTAGTGGGGGCCTGAGAATCATTCCTGTCCCCACACTTTCCACAGGAGGTGATCATTATAGAAGATATCTCGCTGCTGAGGGTGAGCAGGGAATCAAGGGAGGGTCTTCTGCAGCTTCCGCCTTCGCCCCTATGCGGCTCGCCTGTGTGCAAAGGAATGTATGGGGTGGGGCTGACAGTTGGTCACCTGAGGGCAGGGCAGAAGAGTCCAAACCGATAGCCAGAGAAGTCAGAACAGGCTTTGTGGGACACCTCCTGGAGGCCACTTGCAGCGCTGTAATCACCACGGTGTCTACACTGGCACTGCAGCACTGTAACCAGGGTGGAGAAAGCTCTAGGCCTCTTGTAGAGGTGTTTTTGTGTGTGTTTTTGTTTAGAGCACTGCATCTGGGCAGTTTCTGCACACTAACTGGCTTGTCAATGTGTACACCTTGGGAGTTACAGTGCTCAAAGCTGCTTTACTGTGCACAAACTTGCTAGTGTAGACAGGGCCTAATACAAATGGGAAGGTGTCTTAAGAGGAGAAATAGTGTGTAGCCAGTTTCATCATGTTGTCAAATGCACAAAGTAAACGGTGGAGAGGGAGCTTTTTTCCTCCTCTAACTTTCACTTGTAGTAATCATAAGTGTTGGGATAATAGTATGTTTTTAAAAAATGTTCAGATTTTGATTATTTTTCCCCATGGAGCTGGTGAGTTTTCTACTGAAAACTTTGTTTTAGATTTCCAAATAAATGTCACATATGCCTCTCATTTCACTCAGTGCCTAAAATATTTTAAAATTCAGGAAACTGTTTTTTGTGTTTCATATTTGTTGGGGAGGGCCCTAAGTTCCAACCCACCATTTTTATATTTTATATATAAAGTTTTTGGCCTTGCCCCAGCCTCTTGCTTTTTTTGCTTGTCTTGTTTTAAGCCTGATCTTGCTCTGTAAAATATTAGCAGTATTCTCAACCCTAAATGTTCAAAAACTGAGTCAGGCACCAAAATATCCTGCATTTAGTTTAAAGAGAGGCTCAAAAACCAGAAGGTAAACTTCTGGTTTTTGAGCCTTTAGAGTACATGAAGATCACATGTTTAAAGGTGTTGGTTGCAGATGTGAGGGTGAGAAACTTGAAAGCTGAGATTTTCATGTAATCACTTGTCTCCGAGAGCTTGGGTTTTAATTAAAACACCAAAAATCATGAGTTGGAAACACAGTTAGTAAATTATTACAAATGAAGTAGGAAACTTTCAAAAATGGGCAAAACTTTTAAAAAAATATTTTTAACCTTTTTCCTTGAGCCCCAAAATTTAAGTTTGATGTCCTTGAACTCTGTGCCAATTTGGTTCTCGGCCAAAATAAAATAAATAAATAAATAAATAAACTTGAAGTACACTTCTAAACAATGAGGCTATATAATATTGGTAAAAGAGAACCACTTTCTTTCCTGCATTGGATTGCAATTCACTTTGCTCTTCTTTGATCTTGTTTTCGTGGACAATAGAATCAAGTTAGTTTTATTTTGTCAGTGTCTAATCATTTTCTCTTTCTTATTGTCCTGTGTTAATACTTCATTCTTGGTTTGCAAGCACCACAGAAGCATATGTAAATTTCCATTTGAATTACATGAATTAATACAAAAAGAGACAGTCACGTCTTTTGGAAACCAGGACCAAAATCTACCTCATCTGTCCTTAAATCCTCACCTAGTATCAACCTGTATAATTAATGGAGCTTAAAACTGGCCACCATAACAAGTCTAGATTTACAATATGATACACAGGCTAGCACTAGTCTCACTTACATGCTATATTATAACCAGTGAATTACCCACCCATTCACTCACTATACAGAAGCTGGAGAGACTCTTCTTAAATGTATGCCCTTGCTATGGGTCAGAGATTATCACATATTTGTTGAAATCCTGGTCCCATTAAAGTCAACAGCAAAACTCCCATTGGCTTCAATGGGACAAGGATTTCTTCCCTTTTATCTTGCTCTTCATGTAAAACCGAGAGATAACTCCCTTTTTCATTCACCGTTCCAGTCTGGGCTGGAGGGGTCCATCTGCCCTGTTAATCCTCCCTATATAGGCTGGATATACTTGTAAGAGAGTTGAGTTGTGCAGATATTCAGTTACTGCTCCAGCCAAGGATTCTGAGATACCACCCTCCAGGCATGGTACGGTTAGTTTTATCTTTACATTGCTTACCTAACACATGGGCTGCTTTCCAAGAATAGCTGACACACCCTTCCCATAGCAGGGGAGAAGGGAGCTGGCATGTGCCTTCCACCTCAAGCAGCATACAGTTGTCAGCATTCATTTGCCCCAACCCAGTAAATCACGTGATGTGACCTGAGGATGTTTTGAACCCACTCTACAGTAAGGACACTCTCTCCCCAAAATTTCTCACATTTGCTGACACCAGTTCATCTCAACTGTATTAACACTAGGGTTACCATACGTCCGGATTTTCCCGGACATGTCCGGCTTTTGGGGGCTCAAATCCCCGTCCGGGGGGAAATCCCCAAAAGCCGGGCATGTCCGGGAAAATCGGGAGGTCAGGGTCAGCCGGGCCGGCGGGGAGCCGGGTCAGCCGGGCCGGCGGGGAGCCGGGCCGGCGGGGAGCTGGCAGTGCTGGGCGGGCCGGGGGTGGTCGGCAGGGGCCGGCACCCCAGGGCCCGAGCTGACCCAGGCTGGAAACGCTGGGGGGCCAGGCTGGAAACGCTGGGGGGCCAGCCTGGGCCGCGCCTCCTCCCCCCACACCCCCCTTACCTGCTTCAGGCTTCCCGCGAATCAAATATTCGCGGGAAGCAGGGGAGGGGGCGGAGACTTTGGGGAGGGGGCGGGGTTGGGCGGGGCTGGGGGCGGGGCTGGGGGCCGTGGAGTGTCCTCCATTTGGAGGCACAAAATATGGTAACCCTAATTAACACTAGTGGGTCTTTATATGATTTTAAGCACGGTGTTGATTAAACCTGTTCCGAGCAGGATTAACTGAAGTGGTACTTTAAAAATGGTGATGGCAGCCAGCCAGTCTGTGTGCAACAGGTATTCCAGTGTTGCTAATACTTGTAGAGCTGAATCATTGGTAACAATGGTGAGAAACATATGAAAAATCACCACAGTGGGAACTTGCTGTGTGTAGCTCCTATTCACTGATGTCTCAGTGTGAGCCCTCCATATTGCACCACCAGCAGGCAGCTGCCTATTAATTAACTGGGTGCTGCCTGTTGACAAATACAGAGTTAATATTCAGTACTGGGCCTTCATCCCAAAGATAGGACTCTTCTCTGACACCCTCCTGATATCAGAGGACCTCTCCCTGATCTCTATTCAATGTAGGCTTCAAGAGTGGGTATAGGTTGTCTCCGTACCACTGAAGACATTACTGTTGGAATTCACATATTCAATGATTTAATTTGGCATCTGTTGAGGATCCACATTCTTTAGGTGGAAGGTGAGTAGGGCTATGGGGGCAGAGAAATTTAATTACAAAAAGGCATAAGATTTTTTTAATCTTGTGTAAAGAGTTCCTAAAAACTCTCTTCTTTCTTTTTGTTTACAAATTATTTGCTGCTTTTTTTACCTTAGGAATATCAGCTCTGATCTCAGGATGTTATTTCCCCCTTGAGATGAAGATCTATATGTTAGCTCTTGTAACGTAGTTGAAGGAGTTGGGGTGTTGAAACTTTAACAAAGATGTCCTGTCTCAAAAATATTAGTCACTGGAGCCTGAATAGGTAATAAAACAGTTTTAAACAGTCTGATTGAAAATCTCCTAGTCGCTCATTACTTTACTTTAACTCTTTACACTATTGAAGTCATAATTTCATTAGTTCATTTATCATAGAACCTTCAAGACTATACATGACTTGAATTTTTAACATCAGGTAATAGATTTCTTTTGGTGGGGAAAAAAAACAGAAGAAGCTTGGTTTGCTCCCTTTGCAGGTTATTGTTAAGGTTAATGTGAAAACCTTAATGGCATATTTTCTGAGTTTCTGGTATTATTTTTGTTTAAAATGTTTCATTGATATTTTAAAGGGCAATATTTCACTGAAAACTTATTTTTTTACCTGGGACTATATTTAGAATGCATGGGTATTTAAAAATATATTCTAACATTGTTAAATTTGAGAACTCAGGTGGGATGTGTTTTTGGAGGTGTAGTATTGTAGGATGGTGTAAAGAGAAAATTGATTAGCATTCGCAGTGACTGCCAACTAGCAGCACTGGAGAGCTGCAGATATAGCACCTTAAACTCAATTCCAGGTCATAAGAATGGAATACACTTCTACTGGCAGTACTCGGAGGAAAAAGAAATGGAAAGTGTTTGGATTCAAGGAAAAAGTGGAAAATAAGCTTGACTTCCTTGAACTGTGACAAACTTGCTTATGAAACTAATCATTTAAGATTTTGATTAAAAAAATATAGGACAGGCTATGATGCATAGAGTTGAATGGGGTGTGATAGCAATAGGGATCATTGTATCACTGGAACTCAGCAGAGGCATTTGGGCTTCAAATTCTGCTACAGGCACTAGAAGTTTTGTGAGGATTGTTGGGAAAAGTAAAAGGAGGCTGAGTCATTTGATAGGGATGAAGGAAAGCAGAGAACATTTGAGACTGGAAGACAAGGAAAGTGAGTTAACCATCTCTTTCTATTTAGCCAGTCATGATTTAGGATAACATCAGCCATTCCCTAACATGCACTCCTCCTCATTCAATCCTTATCAGGGCACAAAACACCATTTATGTGCCTTAATTCTGTTTTCCTCACTTTCAAACATCGTTTAACTAAGTTGTAATTTTTTCAATTACTTGATATCTATTTATAATCAGCTTGAGTCTTAATGAAGTTATTTTTCTGGGACTAGACTAATAGAAACCATTGTTCTGAGGCCCTTTGTGCTGAAAGACTACAGCACAATTGTAACTACTAAAACAAATCTTTAGTCTTTGTCGCAAACAATTCAATTGATTTACAACAATAATATAAAAATTCTCACATTTGAGCTGACCATGCAATCTGAGATTAAATATAAACCTGAAAATGTGAGTTTTATAATGAAGCCCTTGATGCCTATTTGCATTGGTGTAATAAATGTGTGTTTTAAAAAAAAAAAAAACCTGCCTAGAACAGTTCACGTCTTGAAAACAACTATGGTCAGAAGGGTACCTATTCATTCAGTCTAGTTCATTTAAAATAGCAATGGGCGTAAGTGAATTAAGGTGTACTTCTTTTTTTCCCCCTTAAGTTTCAACTCATGGAACAGTTCTTTATTAAAGGACTAAAGAGCACTGTTAAATATTAAATACACTTTTGCTAATTTTTAAAGGGAGAACTTTGTCCTTTCAAACAAGACTTCACAAGATGAAACAATACATCATCAGAAGAGAGAAATACTCCTTTCATGGCTTCAAAAGATAGGAAGGTACTGCTTAGAGCTAAACGTAGTTTTTTTTTTGGCAAATAGTGAACTTGCTGAAAAGTATAGTTTCAAGGAGGCCAAAACTATTCACTAATTTGTGTCAAATTAGCTGAATATTTTCAGCTGAAAAAAGGGAGGCGAAATTCCAAACAGTTGAAATATTCTGTTTTAACACTTTCAAAATGAAACGTTTGAACTTCTTGTTTTGATTTGGTCTAATTTGGGGATAGGGAGGAAGAAAAAAATTAACCCAAAATTATTTTATAAATCATATTAGTACAAAGAAAATAAGTTTCCAGACTACTAGTTATTTGCACTTTAATACTCAAAGTACTTTTTATTCACATTTTAATAGGTGAGGAAAGGAAGGATGGTTCGGGGGAGGGATAGCTCAGTGGTTTGAGCATTGGCCTGCTAAACCCAGGGTTGTGAGTTTGATCCTTGAGGGGGCCCTTAGGGATCTGGGGCAAAATCAGTACTTGGTCCTGCTAGTGAAGGCAGGGGGCTGGACTCAATGACCTTTCAAGGTCCCTTCCAGTCCTAGGAGATGGGATATCTCCATTTAAAAAAAAAATGTAGGGCACTAGTCTAGGATTTGGGAAACCTGTGTTCAGGTTCCTGCTCTACTACAGACTTCCTATAGGACCTTGAACATTTAGCTTGTCTGTGCTTGAATTCACATCTGTAAAATGGGGATAATAGCACTTCTCTACATCACTGGGGCATTGAGAATGATAAATTAACGAGTGTGAGATTCTACAGTGATGGGAGCCATGTAAGTGCCTAAGATAGATAGGCCAGTTATCCATAATATGAATTAAGGAGTTTCTCTGTTTATAAACAAATAGGTTCAAATTATTTCATACTGTATATGCAGCAGCTTTTTAAAAATAAACTCAACTACTTAGTAATATTAATACCACTTAGCAATTTGATAGCACACTTCATCAGTAGATTTCAAAGCATTTTCAAAGGAGGCCAATGTAATCCCTATTTTACAGAGGCGGAACTGAGGCACAGAGTGGCAATGACTTGCCCAAGGTCACCCAGCAGGCCAGTGGTAGATCAGGGAATAGAACCTACCATCTCTTTAGTCCCAGTCCAGTGCTTGATTTGCTAGGCGACACTGCCTTTCCTATATATATAACTTCTATAGTGTATTAGTCTGTATTATCCTCAAACGCGTTGTTTTAGCTTGTGAGACCTTGAATGCAAGGATTTCATTCTTTGTTTGGCATACTATTGTGAATTACAGAGCTATCAGCATATATGGTATGGTGGCGTGGCATCGCCATGATGTTTAAGGTGGTGTCATGACTCCTGTTTAAAGGTTGACTTTTCAAAATCCTCTAAAATCAACATGCTTAGTCAGATTCCTTTTTAAATTTGGTGTGCCTTTGGAGGATGCAGGGTAGGGTTAGTGACCCAAATTCTGAGTCATTTGAGCTAGGAGTCTGAAAATATAAGCCTTGACTCTTAGCAATTTTTAAATAAGTTATTTTTTTTGCAGGGGTATGTCTACACTGCAATAAAACACCTGAGGCTGGTCCATGTCAGTGGACTCAGACTCATGGTGCTTATAGTAGGGTATAAAATTGCAGTGTCGACCTTCGGGCTCAGGCTGGAGCCCGGACTCTGGGACCCTCAGGCTGCAGCCCAAGCTCTGCGAGCCCGAGTCAACTGACACGGATCAGCTGCGGATGTTTTATTGCAGTGTAGACATACCGTACGTGTCTTTTGCCAAGAGCTAATGATAAAACCGTTGATATGGGTCAAAATGTTTTCTGTCTGTCAAGTCTTACCCAAGACAGTGCATGGCATCCACCAAATCTTTCCGGGACCCAAATTGAAAAAGGTATTTTATAAAGGGCACATGCACTCTGTAAAAATGTACAATCCTGAGAAATCACTAGAGGGTTTCCAGTCCCACCATTTTATATACTTCAAAGTTTGACTCGTGTAAGTGCTTTAGAATCCAAACAGTTACTCGGATTGCTTTGAAATTTGGTGTACCTCCTAGAGTCGTAGGGTAGGGTTAGTGATACAAATTTGGAGTCATATGACTGAGGGGTTCCAGAGTTAGAGGCCCCCCAAAAAAGTTTTTTCCTTCTGCTGTTAAACTGAGAGGTACTAATGACTGGATAAATCACAGATCTCACTGAGCTTGATGGCTGTGGAGGTGGGGGAAAGAGGGAGTGAGGTTGCAGTGAGGGGAGGAAGTTATGGCGGGGATAAATGGGAGTGGGTGGTACGGGGGAGAGAGGTTGGAGGCTCAGGTGTGGGAGGTTGGTGAGAGTGGAGGAGTGGGAAGGGGGATGTGGTGGGGAATGCCAGGGGAACTGAGGGGGTAGGAGCAGTGTCAGCCCCACATTCCCCTCCCATGTGTGTGTGCCCAGATCTAGGGGACTCTTGCCCCTGTAGTGGGGTCTGAGACCCTATCGCCTCCCTCAAATGAGCTCAGATATTGGGGCCTTGCCCCTCTGAGTGTGTCTGAGCTCCTCACACTGCTCCCCTTTGTGTGCTAGGATTTGGGGGCCCATCTACAGGGGGTTAGTTCCCCCCACCACCTCATGTGAGACAGTTTTTGGATGATGTTGCCCGTTTGGGGAGCTGAGAATGGGCATTTTTCATATATATCAGTCTCTAAAATTCTTGGGAGGGGAATGGGAACATCCGTTGAGATGAAGAGAACAGTTCATGTGTCTCAGAACTGTTGTTTCAGGTTGTACTCATGTTGCGGTCTCATTCAGCTGAGAACATCACATTACCGTGGGCAAACCTCCTTCTCCCCCCCCCATTTTGTCTTTTAATAGTATTAGATAGAATACTATGAGTGAAAGTGAATGGGTTACAAAAGCAGGTGAAGATCTTGTACCTTTCAGCAGCTGTGAGGTTGGCAGAGTAAAGGTGAGTATGTGGGTGAGTGTGTATTCTGAAAGAGGGCAGAGTTAAGGTTGTATGGGAAACCTTAACTGTATTTCCTGATTTTTCAGAAGTTTGAGGTTTTGCTCAACCCAACTTTGTGCAAGGAGGCAACATACCACCAAACAACCTTAATTCTGTGTTAACGTCATTTTTTTGCTGCTGAATAAATATTTGACACCGCAATTACCTTCAGAAGCCTTGGGGATCAATTGCTGCAAAACTACTGCTCAGCCCTGGACTGGAGCATGCTCAGTGCCCTCTGTGAGGATGGCACATTCTTCATGGAATTAGAATGTTTGGAGGATTTTGCTCTCTGCTTTTAACAAGCCTCTACTGAGCATGTGTAAATGGTGATTTTCAGAGGTTCAGAATTCAGATTAATTTCGGTAGATTTTCACAGGGACATCAAAAATGATCCTGTCACATTTCAAATCCCTGTTCCAAAGCATGGAAGTATGTTAGAGCTTTTCAGTGAAACAGTTGTAAGAATTTTTTACATTGGCAAAACCATATTTTTCCTAACCTTTTTCTCAGAAATAGATTAACAGTTTTTGCTGAAACTTCTGCCTTCCTACTCCCAGAATAAATAAAAATAAATTCAGGTTGAGGCAGAGATCCAACATGGAAAACTTCAGCTTGAAAGGTTCAAATCTGTCAAATTTATAAGCAACTGAAAAGTGTTAGACTCACTGCTAATGCTGCCTAGAATATTTATAATTTTACTGTTTACAGTAGACTCATAGTGTCTGTGATCTTTGCTGCCGCCTCCTTCTTCCCACACATACAGGCCTTGTCCAAATCTTACCATTTTTTCCTCCACCATGTTTTGAAAATCAAGTCATTCCTTTTTTGGCATCTAAAACTCTTGTCTATTCTCTGGTAATCTTGTATCTTGACTATTACAGCCACCTCCTTTCCCCCATTGTAATCACATCCCCTCCCTCCAGTTCATCCAGAATGCAACTGCTAAAATGAACTTTACTTTTTTTTTTTTTTAATTTGACTGTTAGTGCCACCTTCAAATACCTCTTCTGCCTCACACTTATGCAGCATATGAAGATAAACTACTTGTTCTTTCCTTTAAGGACCTACCTAACTCAACCTGACCTATATATCCAACCTGGCTCAGTGATGCTGGTCCCAGTGCCCTGTTTTCCCATTTCTCTCAACTATGTCCATAGTTGATTCAGCTCTTCATTCTTCTGAAGTAAATAGTTCAATGCATCTTAGTGCAAGTCTGTTTCAGATGAGGTCCTTTAAAGCAAAACAAATACAAACAAAAAGGCCAACCAAAGTTGTGTCTTTCAGCTTTGTATGGATGCTAACTATACTCTGGCATTTAAAAGTGTTGGGATACTAGCCCTGTTGCCCTTGGCCAAAAATTCCCTTCCCTTTCTCCCCAGTTGGCTGCCACTCTTCACTTAGAGCGGGGTCTCAAAGTCCCAGCCTGCGGGCCATCTGCGGCCCGAGAACCTCCCCACTGCGGCCCACGGAGGAGAGACGCATGCAGACACGCTGCCCAATGTCTCCTGCAGGTGCCGCCCCCGGGAGCTCCCATTAGCTGGGGGAGAGGGACAAAGATACCATCACTAGTTGCTGGGCAGAGTCAGCCATGGAGGCAGCGTCACTTTTTTCCACAATGAATATAAACGAGTCAAAATACCGAACACAGCTATCTGATGCACACCTTGCTGCAATCCTGAAGGTTTCAACTGCTCAGTCATTGAGGCCAAACCTCAACAAACTGACAGACCTGAAGCATTGACAGGTTCTGGCAAACACTAAAAACTCTCTGGCAGGTGAAGAATTGTATAAAGTTGTATGACAATTTTATTATTTCTAAGAAATTCAAAATAAAAAATACAATATAAAAATTTTCTTTTCTGAACACCATCTTCAGTGACATGATTGGCCTGTTGGGAGGATTTGAGGACTGGCACTGGCCCTAAGGTAAATTGAGTTTGAGACCCCTGACTTAGAGACTGCTAAATTTTGATGAAGTTTACAACTGACATAAATACAACTTAGAGATCTTTAAAGATGAGGCATTATATGAAATATCAAACTACTTGCATGTGGAGAAAAGAAGATAATACTTTTAACATGACTCTCTAATCCAAATATTCTAATATGCACATTTAAAACTTGCGAACACTGAAACAGTCAAGATGTATGGGACACTAATGCATAGAGTAGCAGTTTCTCTCCACACTACTTCCCCATAAAGTGACAATGTACATCATAGGATCCTCGCTGGTTTACATCCTTAAAATTCACACTGTTTACAAGAGTTGGAGTGCCTGGCGCTTTCTAGAGACACTTAGGTACCATAATGATGGAGACAGAAGGGAGGTGAAAAGAGAGCAGATTAAAATCTTAAACAAAAACACGCACACAGAGAATTGTTATTAAGCAATTGACATTCAAGATTTTTCCATTAGATTAAAGAAATGTCAGTCTATAATGCTGTCATTTAGATATATTTCCCCCCATGTTTTCAGTTTTAGACATTACTTCTCAGATTTGCTTAAACCACATTTCTCTGCTGAAATCAAAACAATGACTTAATGAAGTTCCTGGTTATCATAAATGTATTTCACAATGAATGACACAGTCCTAAATTCCATGTTAATAATCTAGATTTCAGGTTGAACATTGCATAATCTCAGTTTTAAGTGTTTTAAACTCCAAATCAGTTCAATATAACTTTTTTCCATAAATTATTTTATCCGACCTATCTTTGTATTATTATGTGGGAGCAGGATCTGATGAAATGAAAGAATATGTTTATAGGAATTCACAATCAGGTAAGTTTGTATGTCCTTGCAGTTTCTGTTGAACAAAGATGATCTGTCAGAAAACTTAATGCTATCTTGTGTGATGGGGTGATGTATGAGAATAAGCAAAAACTCCAAGTGAGCCTCCCTTTGTGCAGAACCGTCACTGCTGCCACATAGCTGATATAGACTCTTTTCAGCTGTCACTTTCTATACAAAAGAGAGAAGAAGCAGGGTTTGGATGCTTATTCCCAGTGTACTAATCTGATTGTATCTCTCTAAAATCAAGATTAATGTCTGCAAGGTCACCTATTGTTTTTTCTCCATCACGATGGAAAGGTCTGGAGTTTTGACTTTTAGATACATTGTATAAATTCACTTTTAACAAAGAAGGCCAAACCTTAGGCATCTCTTTGCATCAAGAACAAAATAGTATCTAATGTTGATCACTATATATCTTGAGGGACAAAGACTGAAAATTGTGTAACAATATGCATGACATTGTTTAAACCATTGGGTAGACTTTTGTGTGTTGCTTATATCCTATCTAACCACAGGAGCAGAGGATTAATAGCGAATATATATATAATGAGAATAACTTGTCAACAATAAATTAAAATATGTTTGTTCTCATTAGCTAGCATCACGGTCAGTTATTTAACTGTGATAGATGTGGTTTTGTGGAGGAGCTTTAAAAAGCAAACAACCCCCCACCCCCATCATTGTTCCAAACATTGTTCCAGTCATTGCTGAATCCATATATGTTAAAGGAATACCAGTGGAAAAATAAAGAATGTGGGCAATAAGATCCTTGGGTCAGTACATTATATCTCAGTATTATATATCCCTTAAATGGCTGCATGTGTGTACATGCACCGTGCATTTGGGATGAAGCATGTGCCCTGTACCTCTTTGTGCATTCAAATGAGTGGTCTAAAGGGTGGTACCATCCAGATATCCCTTCAGTTCCTTCTCAGCACCTGCGGCTATGAGCTGGGGCTTTGTCAAACTACGGAGTGACTTCTGTGTATGTGTGGGCAACTGAAAAATAGGATGAGAACTAAAAGTTCATATAACACACCAGATCTCTCACGATTTCTGTTTAAAAGGACCCAACTTTACTTTCACTTGTCCACATAGATGCAGAAAGTGTCAAAAACTGTCATTCTGGATCAGGGAAATGTTCCTTTTTGGTTCTCTTAGCTAGTTATTCTTTGCACTAAACAGAACACAGATCAGTTTCTCTTAAGCCCATAGTGACCAGGCTCATGAGAAGTCTGTTCATATTTGAAACTTCCCGTTAGGTTTGGAATTGTGATATGCCTCCCTTTGAGCCACCTGATGCCTGTGAGCTCCCGTTTTAAATGAGATTTTTATTCCTGTTGGCAATGACATCAGTTCACAAACTAAGTGAGCTTCAGCTCTAGTGACTGCTTGATCCTACCCTAATTTTTACAAAATGAGATACTACAGTCTAAATCCTCAGCTGGTGTAGATCAGCACAGCTCCATTGAGCCTTGTGAATTCCTTAGATAAAAATAGGATGGTGTTGTGGATATCTCAGATTCCTTGTAAGTCAGTCAAAATTTTACCTTGAACATTTAGTATGTTTCTCCTTGCATTGTATGGCCATTTAAGGTATGGCTATACAGTAGCTGGGAGGTGTGATTCCCAGAGCAAATAGACAGGCATATGTTCGCTAGTTCTGCTCAAGCTAGCATGCTAGAATTAGTAATGTGTCTGTGGTGGCTTGGGCTATCCACCCAGTTACGTACTCAAGGAGTCAGCCGGGATTGTACTCGGTTGGCTAGCCTGAGCGGCTTCCTGTGCTGCTGTAGCTATGCAGAGCTGTCACGTTTCCCTCTTCTTGTGCTGGGAATTGCACCTTCCAGCTGCTGTGTAGACATACTCTTAGGCAAGAACCTGCTTTGCTAGTTGGATGTGGAAAAACCTCTGGGTTTTTAAGTAGAGTGGATTAAAGCCCTAATTATTTAAATCCAACTTCTTCTTGTATTTGGCAGCAATACAGTAGGTCAAACTATGCCCAGGGTGACCATTTCTAGCCATGAAGGGCACATTAGGTGGAAATGTCATAAGTGACTTAGGAGCAGAAGTCCCTTTGGAAGTTACTTAGGTCATTTTAAAAATCCAGCCCATTAAGAGAAGGTCAGAGAGATGTTAATAAGGGTATGTCTTCTCTACAGGGTAGGGACTTTTTGTCTGTAACCTGTAGCCACTTCTGTGGCATGATGTTATTTCTAAACAATTTGCATGTTGAAATGTAATGGGTTATCTTTCAGTTAACGTACTCCTTAAAAAAAAAAAAAAAAAAAAAAACTTAAGAGAATCTTTTCCCTTGTTATAACTATTGGAGAGCCACAACAGCGTCTCAGAATTACGGACATGTTAAAATCAGCAGCAGATTTTCTTCAAATACACAAGTGCAGAGATTCTCCCCTAAAGATGGAAGGAAAGTAATTGGGTATGGCACACTGCAAAGCAAAATGTTATTGCTAATTATTATGATTTAAATCTGTGTTGTATCTATTTTATTTCAGACTGTAAAAGTCTTCTGAATACTACTCTCGTTTATCATCAGTATAGGAAATGAATCTCGGTAGTAAGAGTAATTTTTGTTCTATAGTAAATAGACAGGGATGGCAGTATCTTGTTCATGTCTTAAGTGATATTTGATGGCATTGGATATTTGATGGCCAATTCCTTTTTCCTTCTACATATAGTTCACATCCCCTGCTCCCCCATATTGAGCTGTTGTGTGTGCCTTTGGGGATATATCTGGTTTAGTTGGCTAGTTGGTTTATTTAAAAAATTCTTTATTACAGTCCATAGCTCTTCTTTATGAAAGCACACAAACTATGTAATGTTAAGTATCTAATTGAAATCCTTCTGCAGTAATGGTAGGGTTAAGAATTTGAAGCTGAATTTCTGTCTACCTAGGTCTTTGCAGAAAAAGAGAACAGAAAAGAGCACATCTGTCACATTCAGAAGAGGAAGCAAAATGAGGCTGATCGCCTAACCAGAAAGTAGGTTTTAATTTCAAACTGTTCTATGGAAGGTTTTTCTGAATCCATCTTGCCTACCAATAAAGAAAAAAAAGAATGTGGGAAAGCAATGTCGGTCATAATTATCATGAACCATCTGACTTGTATTAGGAGATGGAGGGCTCAAAGTGTGTATCTACTCTCAAAAGTGTTACACTCCAAAGTAACACTGGAAAATGGTACCACCTTACTAAGATCTGTTGTCTGTATACATTCAATCATATTTGCTTGTTTTAGTGAACGAATTTTTACTACCGTTCAGTCCTGCAGAACACAGGTTTGGGCGAGTGGACTGGATTCATGTCATATAAGCTTTTCAACCAAACTGTTGCATTCTAATTGGAGTGTAACCTGTGCAAGCCTCAGGGCAGACTGTCAAAAAGCAGGGCATATACCCCAAACTGGCTGTATGTTCTATAATTAGATTTCACCAACCCAGTAAAAATGTGAACTCCTGAAGCGCTATAACAGTCTTACCATGGAGTCACAGACAGTCCCCTTGGGCATTCCACTCTATCTTCCCACCCAGACAAGATGAACTTTGGCATGGTCTTCACTGGTGGGGGGGGAAATCTATCTAAGTTACGCAACTCCAGCTACATGAACAATGTAGCTGAAGTCGACGTACTTAGGTCTACGTACAGCAGTGTCTTAATTGAGGTGAGTCGACTGCTGATGCTTCCCCGTCGACTCTGCCTGTGCTCCCCCACCGGTGGAGTACAGGAGTCGACGGGAGAGCGCTCGGGCGTTGATTTATCGTGTCTAGACTAGACGCGATAAGTTGACCCCCCCCGGATCGATTGCTGCCCGCTGATCCGGTAGGTAGTATAGACATACCCTTAGTGACAGTCAGTTACTGTACACTGGAGATCACACAAGATTCAGGTTGTTTCCAGCCACTTATCCCAGGTAAATTTGTACCTCACATCTCATACCAAAGACATCACTTGTAGCTAATCCTATAGGAAACCAACTAAGGATTTACTAACTAGGAAAAAGGAAATGCGTTATCAGGTTAAAGCAGGCAAACATATATACATGAATGAGTTTGTCTGTTTTTAAAAGGTGACAGCATTGTAGTCATCTGTCAGCACTGAATGTCTTTTAGGGTTAACCCAGGTTTCTTAGCTTCTGTTTCCTAGCTCCAGCCCTGTGAGAGTCCAAACAGCAAAGAGATGACAGATTTTCTTGTTCACTATCTTTGTCCTTCCTCCATAATTCAAGCTGATGAGATGAGCTCTTTTGCACGTAGTCTCTTCATGATGTGTGAAGGGGCAATTAACAGTCTTTGTATTGTGATGTCCCACAATGGCCCATTTCATTTTGATAGCCTTCTTAATGAGCAGGAGATGATCCCTTCTGACAGTTTGACAGTTTCAGGGCAAATGTTTTTAGTTATAAAACAAAAACTTAAGTATTACTTTATAGCACATGATAAAGATATGTGAGATTAATGTATACAGCAATTTACAAGCATTTCATAAAGCCTAAACACATTGTTTTAAGTTCAGTAAACATCTTAACCATACTAACACACAGGTTTTGTTCAAATACACAAGTGGTTTTGAGCAATGAATTTGTCAGTGCTTGGCCAAGGCCTAAAGCCTTGGGAAGAGCTGGCACCTGGTCTGCCAGTGTCACACCATTGTCTTCAAATTCTGCCATCAGTTGCATAAGTGCAGCTTCACTAAAGAGCAGAATTTGAAGTAGGAGTTGCACAGATTTAATTAAGAACAGCATTTGGCCTGTTGTATCTTTATCGCTGGTGCTGATGAATAAGCCATCTCTCCACCTCTAATGTGAGATGAATGAGGACAGGAGCAAGCAATCATTGAATTGGTCACTGTTAGCAGAGGTACTGGACAAATGAAGTATACTGAGAAGTACATAGTGATATCCAAATATATCTTGTACTGAATGTGACAAATGGCAATTTCCTGCAATGTTCTGGACAAACCTTATTGAATTAAGTTTATGTATAATTGTGGGCTGGGGATTGTATGTAATTCCATGGGGAATGGGGACCACAGCCCCCCAGAAACTAAGAACAGTGAGGCAAATTCACTCAGGTTATAAGACTTCCAGAGAGCTACCACCACCTGTTGACAGGCTCTCATGTATTAGTTTGAACTGGATTCTCCAAGGACTACTAGACAGAGTAAGGATTTTTGGATAAATAGTCTGAGTTTAAACTGACTCAGGGCTCTCATTTTGATCCAGCAACCAGACAGGACCTTCTATCAAAGGGAGGGTCCTAATCCTTAGGTAAGGATTGGAGGGACTGACACTGACTAGAGCCCTTGTTGAGAGTAAGAGGATGATATCTGGTAATTTATTAGCATGCAAGTAGGTTCTTTTATTGTTTAACAGGTTTTCTCTGTAATGCTTTTACCTTAAGAATAAACGTGCTTGCTTAGAAAGAGCTGTGTGGTAACTTAGCTGTGGTAATTATGCTGTTTAGCATCTCTGAAAAGAATAGTAAAGCAGACTGGCTTAGGCAGCCTGACTTTGCTGGGGAGGTCACAGTAGAGGCAGGGAACTGTGCCGTGTGGAAATACCCCAGTCAGAAGGGTGAGAGATGCAGATCTTAACTTGAGAGGTGACAGCTGAGGAGCTGGGAGCCTAGAGTGGGTACCTTTGCTGGACCATGAGGGGAAAATACAGGTGCAGTTGCCCTGGACTGTAACACTGGATATCAGCTGAAGTGATTTATAATACTAATTTTTATACAACCCAAGAAAACGTGGGTAAGCTGTGTAAGTATAAATAAAGGCTTAAGCTATAGGAATTATGGAGGTGCTTTCTGTGGATAAACATGTATAAGCAGGACTGTAAAGGTAATAATGGCTCTTAATTTAGTCAAGATAATTAGGGTGAGCCTCTTTAATTGTGTAGAAAGGTAACAAAAACAGACCTGTAATTCTGTTCCCAGTTCTTAAGAATGGATTATCCTATCGTATCAAATCAAAACTGTAATTATTCACATTTGTTTTATCAGGCTAAAAATTTTCTAATTTAAAGACACCCTCTCCCAAGAAAAAGTCCAGCGTTATGGTCCTCATAGGGGATCACGTATTAGTCCTCTCAGTATATACTTTATGGGCTAGATCAGTGGTGGGCAACCTGTGGCCCGTGGGCTGCACATGGCCCATCAGGGTAATCTGTTGGTGGGCCGCGAGACTTCCCGCAGCAGCTCCCATTGGCTGGGAACGGCGAACCGCGGCCACTGGGAGCTGCGGGCGGCCGTGTCTGCGGGTGGTCAATGTAAAGAAACTGTCTTGCGGCCCGCCAGAGGATTACCCTGACAGGCCGCATTCAGCCTGTGGGCTGCAGGTTACCTACCACTGGGCTAGATCCTAGGTCATGTTGAAGTCAATAACAGATTTCCCATAGATTTCAGTGACACTAGGATCTGGGCCGATATACTTTAGGTTGCACTTTCTTGCACTGAAAAGACATTAGGCTAGTGTCTTTCCTCTGTAGTCACATCAGTGCAGGGATTCCTTTGTTCTTGATCAGTTTCAGTTTTCAGGTACAAATTCCTTTAATATGGCCAAATTACATTAGCAACATAAAAAGAGAGATCCAGTTCCTTGATAATGACTAAAACACAAGGCTGAATTTTCCTCTTTGATGAGAGAGTGCAAACTTAACATTATCACAAATAGTAAATTAAATGCTGCATGTTCTTAGAATGAGTTTGAATACCAACTGAACTGTCTGTTTTTACTTCTTGTGAGGGGAATGGAAGCAATTCAAAGATGTTATTCAGGGTGGGGAAAGAATATTTATAGTTATCTACTAAGTTCTGTATGATGAAATTAATATGGAGAGGAAACCCAAGGCATTTCTCCAAATCAGTAAGTAAAGCTCAATTACTTGCCTTTTGCCAATTGAAAATTGTGCCGCTTGCCTGAGGTAGGTAGTCTGTGGCTGTGGGGAAGCTATGGTATGTTGTGTGGGCTGCTGAATGTGTGTGGCTGTTACCACTAGCCTTTTTTTGGTTTTACCATTTGTCACTGATGGTATCAACAATAAGACGAGGACCTTGTCTACACTTGCACGTTACAGCACTGTAAAGGCTCCCCCAGCGCTGTAACTCACTCCTCGTCCACAAGGCATTTGCAGCGCTGTATCTCTGTGGTTGCAGCGCTGCATGTACTCCACCTCTCCGAGAGGAATAGTGAGTATTGTGCTGCCGCTGCGGCGCCTGTGTGGCCGCCCAATGCGCTGTGAATGGTCTCCAGAATTATTCGGCAGTGTCCCACAATGCCTGTTCTAGCCACTCTGGTCATCAGTTCAAGCGCTACTGCCCTGGCCTCAGGTAATCAACCATGTGACCCACCCTTTACATTCCCCGGGAATTTTAAAAATCCGCTTCCTGTTTGCTCAGCCCAGCGTGGTGTGGAGTGCTATCAGCAAATCTTTCCAGGTGACCATGCCTCCATGTGCCAAGCGAGCCCCAGCATGGAGCAATGGCGAGTTGCTGGACCTCATCAGTGTTTGGGGGGAGGAAGCTGTACAGTCCCAGCTGCGCTCCAGCCATAGGAATTAGGATACCTTCGGGAAGGTATCAAAGGACATGATGGAAAGGGGCCATGATTGGGATGCCCTGCAGTGCAGGATTAAAGTGAAGGAGCTGCGGAGTGCCTACCGCAAAGCCCACGACACAAATGGCCGCTCGGGTGCTCCCCCCGCGACCTGCTTATTCTACAAAGAGCTGGATGCGATACTTGGGGTTAACCCCACCTCCACTCCGAGCACCATCATGGACAATTCAGAGCCGGTGGTGGGGGGGGGGGGGGGGGGAGGAGGAAGAGGTGGAGGAGGAAAACGGGAGTGATAGTGGTGGGCTGGATGGAGACACCCCAGAATCCCTGGAGCCATACAGCCAGGAGCGCTTCTCGAACCAGGAGGAAGGTAGCATGTCGCAGCGGCCAGGTACTTAGTGGAGGACAAACAGAAGAGCAGGTTCCCGGTAAGCGTGTTTTTTTTTTTTTTTTTTTTTTTTTGGGAAGGAATTTTTTCGGTGTGGGCTCTTTGGGAGAGGAAGGTTAGGCATGCATGCCTAGATGCGGAATAGTGCATTGATGTGGTTTATGACATCGCGGTAATCGGCCTCGGTAATCTCCTCGAATGTCTCATCCAGAACGTGTGCAATGCTCTTGCGCAGGTTTATTGGGAGAGTCACCGTGGTCCTTGTCCCAGCCAGGCTAACTTGTCCGCGCCACTGTGCCGTGAGGGGTGGGGGGACCATTGTTGCACACAGTCAAGCTGCATATGGACCAGGGTGGAAGCCACATTGCAATAGAAGACCCTCCCTTGCTTCCCAGGTCACCCTCAGCAGTGAGATATCGTCCAGGACGAACTCCTGTGGAAAATGTTGGGACAGTGTTCAGTGTAAGTGCCCCCTGAAGCTGTTGGCTCTCCCCAAGACATAGAAACCCAGAGGACAGTGCAGTCCTGAAACAATCAGTCCCCCTTACTCACGATTTTGAGGCTCCCATGGGATATGTGTGCTCTGTTTCGGATGGGAAAATTATGCTATTGTATAGACCCTGTGTGTTTTCTACTCCTTAAATGCGGGGGGAATCATTACTCTGTCTGGTATAAACAATGCTGCCTCTGTTAAATGTTGCATTTTGCCTATACAGCTGCATCAACCTTGAGACCTCAGCCGTCCCTCTTATCGCCTGCTCAGAGACTGCAAAGACTCAGGAAGAGACCACGAAAAAGCAAAGAAGACTGCCGCATCACTTCTTGCAGCATATCTATTAAAGAGAATGAGAAAGCACAGAACTGGAGGGAGAGAGAAAGCAGGATCTGCCAGGAAAACGCAATGTACCGGTGGCAAAGCACCGCGCACCGGCAGCAAAGCACTGATAGGCTCATAAGCATCCTGGAGCGCCAAGCAGACGCTATCCAGGAGCCTCAGAGGTCCATGCCTGAGTGAAGCTTTCACCCTTCCCGTCACAAATATTATGGAGGGCACAGCACGCGGATGTAACCGCGGGGATGCTGTTTTCGGCCAAGTCCAGCTTCCCATACAGAGATCGCCAGCGGCCCTTAAACGGCCAAAGGCACACTCCACAGTCATTGGGCTCTGACTCAGCCTGTAGTTGAACCATTCCTTGCTGCTGTCAAGGCTCCCTGTGTAGGGTTTCATGAGCCACGGCATTAATGGGTAAGCGGGATCTCCAAGGATCACAATGGGCATTTCAGCTTCCCCTACTGTGATCTTCTGCTCTGGGGGAAAAAGTCCCGGCCTGCATCTTCCTGAACAGCCAAGTGTTCCGAAAGATGCGTGCGTCATGCACCTTTCCGGGCCAGCCTATGTTAATGTCAATGAAACGCCCATGGTGATCCACAAGCGCCTAGAGAACCATAGAGAAATACCCCTTCTGATTAACGTACTTGGATCCTAGGTGGGGTGGTGCCAGAATAGGAATGTGGGTCCCATCTATCGCCCCTCCACGGTTAGGGAACCCCATTTGTGCAAAGCCATCCACTATTTCCTGCATGTTACCCAGAGTCACGGTTCTTCTGAGTAGGATGCAATTAATGGCCTTGCAAACTTGCATCAACATGATTCCAACGGTCGACTTTCCCACTCCAAACTGGTTTACGACCGACCGGTAGCTGTCTGGAGTTGCCAGCTTCCAGATTGCAATAGCCACCCGCTTCTCCACTGGCAGGGCAGCTCTCAATCTCGTGTCCTTGCGCCGCAGGGTGGGAGCGAGCTCCTCACACAGTCCCATAAAAGTGGGTTTTCTCATCCGAAAGTTCTGCAGCCACTGCTAGTCATCCCAGACTTCCATGATGATGTGATCCCACCACTCGGTGCTTGTTTCCCGAGCCCAAAAGCGGCCGAGAATGGTAGCGTAAGACCAGCCACTGGCATTTTATCTACAGCATGGTTACTACAGATCAAGAAAACAAGCTGGTTAAAATACCACCTGCCTGGTGCCACTTGTACTGCTGCTGGAGCTGCAATGGTAGGGAATCTTAAGACTAGAATCCACATTTGTTTTATTTCTTATTTAAACTATATCCCCTTTTTCCATTAAACTTCGCTGAATCTGCTGTGATTAGTAAGCAAATTTGGCAAGCAAACAAGAATCATGTCAGAAAGCAGAGCCTGAATGTGCTGTGCTCTCAATCATGCTTTTCCCACAGTTCTATTTACTTTGTTAAAATGTTGTAAAATGTTTTTGAGACACAAAAATGGTGCAGAGGAAAGTTTTTGTTTTTTTTTATTAGCAATGTTTCCAAAAAAAAACCATCCAGTCCCCTGTAATTACAGATGATCAGAAAATATATTCTCCCCTTCTCCCTCCCCCCATCACTGAAAATTTCAATTTATCAGTTAAAAAAAGAAAAAAGGTTACTCGTGCTGTGTGGGAGAGAGTAAGAATTCCCCTTAATCCTTAGTAAGAATCAGAAACTTTATTTGTTTTACTACTGCTACTTGTAATAACTGTATCTCTACCTTGAGTATCACTGTGGGAATGAAACTGAAGTGTTCTTCTTTGAGTGCTTGCTCATGTCTATTCAATATTAGGTGTGTGTGCTCGCCACATGCACTGGTGCCGGAAGTTTTTCCTGCAGCAGTATCTGTAGGGGACCGGCTCTGGTGCCCTCTGGAGGGCGCCCGCATGGCACGGTATAAGAGGTGCCGTCGGCTCCCCCCACCCTCAGTTACTTCTTGCTGCCAGTGACAGTGCTGGAACATCTGCTGCTTCGGTTAGCATTGTTTCCTGCTCTGTTCTTGCGAACTTTTAAGCCCTGTAAAATAATTATACATGGTTAGTAGTTTTCTTAAACTCTCCGTTAGTCCCGAACGGGACCTAGCCGGGTGTCAGGACATGCCCCGGTCCTCAGGCTTTAAGCCCTGTGATCGCTGTGAATGGCCTATGCCAGTCAGTGATCCCCATACCAGCTGCCCAAGGTGCTTAGGCGAAGGGCACATAAGTGACAAGCGCCGTATCTGCAAGTCCTTCAAAGCTAGGACGAAGAAGGAGCGTGATATCCGCCTAAGAGCACTCCTAATGGAGTCGGCACTCACTTTGGCACCGGAGCAGCTGACTGACTCCGCACTGAGCACTGTGGCCTCTGTGTGCAGTGCAGCCCCAGCACCGTCCACGAGCCACTGGTCTCCCTCCATGGCTCCGGTCAAGAAACTGAAAAAGACTGTGAAGGGAAGATCTCCTACCTCTTGCAAGGGAAAGGAGAGAGCGGGGGCGTGAGCCAAGACCTGTGTCAGGCAGCTCAACATCCCTCTCGGGAATTCGGGCCTCAGCTCAAGTCGAGCGGTGCAGCCCATCCCATGCCTTGCCTGCAACTCCAGATAGTGATGCAGGCCCCGGCCAGCTTCAGGTGCCATTGAAGCCCTTCAAGCAGCTCAGGAGATCCTGACACTCCCGGTGCTGCCCTCACTGGCTCCTCAGGTACCCCGGTCTTGGGGAAAACCCGCGTTGGGACCTATGCGTGTGTCCCTACCTCAGCAGTACCGTCCCCCATCAAGAGGGACATCCTGCCAGCGTTTGCCCGCCTGGGCTTCCAAGAAGGAGTTCCGAGTGATCCTCGATGAGGGCATGAATAGCCAGGGCAGCCCTCCAGGTGGCATCAGACGCTGCTGCCTGAACCATGGCTTCTGCTATCTCCATGTGGCTAGCCTCTTGGCTGCTCCTCTCTGTGTTGTCCACCGAGGCTCAGCAGTCAGTGCAGGACCTGCCCTTCGACAGCCAGGCCCTATTTACGGAGTAAACAGACAGCAAATTGCATGGTCTCAAGGACTCCTGCACCAGCATAAAAACTCTGGGTCTCTACGTCCCAGCCCCGGCGCGTAAGCGGTTCAAACCGCAGCAGCCGCAGGGCCGGGGAGTGCGCCTCAGCAGGACCAGCCCCATAAACGAGCCAAGGGCTACAAGCACTGCCTGAACCACCCGTCTCCACCCTCTGCCCAGTTGGGCTTGACCCGTAATAAACAGGGGACCGAACTGTCGTTTTGAGGGTGTGCCTGAGGGCGACCTACCAGCCTATTCCCTGGATCCATCCTTCCCTGTGTTCTTCAACTGCCTTTCCCTGTTCCTCCCTGCTGGATGGCTATAACCTTGGACTGATGGGTCCTCAGCACAGTAAAACAGGGTTATATCCTCCAGTTCCTTTCTACCCCCCTTTCCCACCTGCTTTCTCCATCCCTCTTCAGGGACCCCTCTCACAAGAGTCTCTTCGCGAAGGAGGTAAAGGAGTTACTACAGCTGGGTGTGGTGGAAGAAGTTCCTCTCGAGTACAGAACAAGGGGTTCTATTCCGGGTACTTTTTAATCCCAAGGCCAAGGGCGATCTATGGCCCATCCTGGACCTGCAAGACCTCAACAAATACTTAAATAAGTTAAAGTTCCACATGGTTTCCCTGGCTTCTATTATCCCCTCCTTGGATCTGTGAGACTGGTATGCCGCCCTCGACTTGAAGGATGCATACTTCCACATAGATCTTTCAAGGGCACAGATGCTTCCTCTGGTTTACAGAGTAGGAAGCCCTGAACCAGACTGACTTACCTGGCCAAGTGGACGAGGTTTTCCCACTGGGCGTCCAAGCATGGCATATCTCCCTCGCGTTCTTCCATACAGGCTGTCCTAGACAACCTGCTCCATTTGCAGAACCAAGGCCTGGCACACTCTTCCATTAGAGTGCATCTCGTGGCCATCTCCGCTTTTCACCTGCTGATCCAAGGACAGATGGAGTTTTCCCATGACATGATGGTCAGATTCTTGAGAGGGCTCGAGAGACTCTTCCCGAAGGTACGGACTCCTGTCCCCCAGTGGGATCTTAACTTGGTCCTCTCTAGGTTCACCGCCCCACCCTTTGAGCTGCTGGGTTCCTGCTCCCTTTCCCACCTGTCATGGAAGGTCACGTTCTTGGTGGCAGTGACGTCAGCAAGATGGGTCTCTGAAATTAAAGCCTTGACCTCAGAATCTCCATACAGGGTCTTCTACAAAGATAAGGTTCAGTTGCAGCCCCACCTGGCCTTCCTGCCAAAGGTGCTCTCCACCTTCCATATGAACCCCAGGACATCTTCCTCTTGGTGTTCTGTCCCAAACTACATAAGACCAGTGAGGAGAGGCGTCTTCACGCCCTGGACATCCAGAGGGCCTTGGCTTTCTACTTAGAACATACCAAGCCTTTCTGAAAATTGACTCAACTCTTCATCGCTACAGCAGATAGGATGAAGGGTCACCCGGTGTCCTTGCAGAGGATTTCCAATTGGATTACCTCGTGCATAAGGACCTGTTACGACCTGGCGGGGGTTCCACTGCCGCAAATTGTCAGAGCCCACTCAACGGGTGTGCAGGCGTCTTTGGCGGCCTTCCTAGCACACGTCCCTACCCAGGACATCTGTAGAGCCGCAACATGGTCCTCTGTTCACACATTTACTGCTCATTATGCCATCACTCAGCAAGCCGGAGACGACGCTGGGTTTGTCAGAGCTGTGTTTCAATCTACATGTCCGTGAACTCCTACCCACCTCTGGGGTACAGCTTTGGAGTCATCTAATGTGGAATGGACATGAGCAAGCACTCAAAGAAGAAAAGACAGTTACCTTTTCTGTAACTGGTGTTCTTTGAGATGTGTTGCTCATGACCGTTCCACAACCGCCCCCTTTTTGCCCACTGTCGGACTTTCTGGCAAGAAGGAACTGAGGGTGGGGGGAGCTGGTGGCGCCCCTTACACCGTGCCATGCAGGTGCCACTCCAGAGGGCACCAGAGCCAGTCCCCTACGGATACTGCTGAGGGAAAAACTTCCGGTACCGGTGCATGTGGTGAGCACACAGACTTAATATGGAATGGACATGAGCAACACATCTCGAAGAACACCAGTTATGGAAAAGGTAACTGTCTTTTACCATACATACATTTTATCCTGTTGAAAAGCAACATGGACTGATGTCAGAATCAGTGGGCATCCAAGGATTCTCAAACTTTTTCGTAGTTTGGACGACATCGTAGAAGTGTCCCACTAACCAAGTCTCCTGTCAAGCAACAATCACAACTTCTATGTGGCAGCTTCAGCAATTACTGAAATGGAAAAATATTAAGAAACAAAATGTTAACTTATTTTTAACTCCTTGCTGAGATTTAATAACTGGAAATAAGAATTGGTACTAACCCCATATGACCATCCTACTATCCATGGACAACAGGGGTTTGATAGCGGAAGTGTCTGTCACGCATGAGAATGATGCAAGTAGTAATTGTGGTTTCACTTGTATTGCATTTGTCACTTGAGACCTGAATCCATGTCAACGGAACGAAGGTTTTCCCCTCATTGATGCATTGTCTTTTGTATGCTTGAATTGAAATGTACTTTTCACCTTATAATAAAAAAGCAAATTCTATTGTTTTAAATAGGCTAATTATTTTTGCTTGCTTTTTTCCTATTACAGTTGGAGTCATTTCAGTTCATTAGCTAAATACTAATTTACACCATCACCTAAATATTTTATAATCTTCCATATAAATACTGGTTTTATATTTTATTTTTTTCAAACAGCCTAGAGCTTCAACACATCCTTAGAAAATTTCATTAGCAGGTCCCATGTTCTTTCTGTAGGACTGTTGTTTGATATTATTTTTTACTATTCTGTGTGTAGATAACTAGAATGCAGCATCATGAGTGTTGGGCTTAGTTTATATTTATTTTAGGACATGCAAATAACTTGTTTCCTTTTCTTGATGAGTTGGAGGGTGGGGGTTGCCTTTTTCATTAGTCTGTTCAGAACATGGCATGGTTAATTGCTTGGTCTTTTTAAATTAAAAAAAAAATGCCTAAGAGAAGGCCTGACCTGGTCTTGGCCACGTTTTGTCTAGGGCTCTTGTATTGCCAAGAGAATATTATGTAACTACGTTACCAGGGGAAATTATTTGTTATAATTAAGTGTGTTAAATACTGTTCTGCTCTAGACTCCTTGGGCATAATCTCCACTCTATTATATTTCTAAAGAAAAAAAAAAGTCACTTAGAGTATTAAGGATATTCATGAGTTTTGCACGGTCATAGTTTGAACATGGCAGCTCTCATGAGGTTACACTGATGTGAGCCAAAGTACTCTTATGTCCTGTTCAGAGGAGGTTGTGCGTTCCTCCACTGTTGTCTGCTCCAATTAATGGTTATTTGTGTTGACTGTGTAATAGTACAACTATATAATATGGTACAGTTTTTCTCTATACAAATACATAGAAATATAAGTATAGGTAACTAGTTTAACGCATAATGCCTGATAGCTGTTTGGGTGAAAGAGGCTTGCATATCAAATTCTAATGGAAAGTTGGTATAAGTTAGTTATATATTGTGTGTTCTAGAGTGAAATTTTCTAGAGGAGAAAAAATGTGCTTGGTGTTCAGTAATATAGTCCACCGCTCCAAAAATATAACACCTAGAAAGTAGTAAACTAAACTGGAACATGGACACAATTACTGCTGTTTTAGTGCTTCATATGCTGACTTCTGAGTTGACTTTATGAGCTGTTCTAAAAATATTTTCTCTTGGTGTCAACTTGCTGTTTTTAAGCATTTGCTTAATGTGCCAACTGCCTGCACTGCTGTATTTTTAATTGGAAATTGTCAGGTACCACCTCTTCTCTTGCTTACTCGTTTTTGCCACTGGCATCACAGTTTTCCACTTGCTTGCTTTACTGTGAATACCATCAAGGATTTCTGCCTCATTTAATAACTTCTACCCAAGATCTGCTGTTCCATCTGTAAGACATTCATTAACATTTTTCAGCATCAGCACCTTCACAACCTCACATCCTTTCATTTTTCCTTTTCATGTAATTGATTTCCGAGGTACTGCAAGTTTCCCATTGCTCTACTTGTAAGATTGGGGAAGGTAGGGACCCCCTCTTGTTTCCCTGCAGTGGTGCTCCGCTGTTTGGTATTTCAGAGTTAGTATTAGTTTCACTAATATTGCCCTTGATAGTCTGATTTTCCTTCATGTGCTCCTCTCTGAGCATCAGCAGCCATGAGCTGGGAAGGATGTAGAGAGATGCAGTGGGCAGAAAATGGTCATTTATGCCTTGGCAGAGGAATCCCTTAATGCCACAGGAGTACTGTGTCTGCAGGTTCTTTGCTTCTTGAATGTTTTCTGCTCCAGCTCCAAATGGACCTTTTTCATCATTAGGAATAAGTGATGTGGCAGGCTGGTAAATTGTAGGAAAGCTATCTTTTTTTCATTAGTTTATGCTGAATGGCTTGTGTTGCATAATGATGCTCCACAATGTTATGTACAAGAAACCTGGGCCTGATTTTTTTTCACCTCACCTACTAGTGTTCTCCTGAACAAAGTCCACCCTGAAGTCTGACTTTTTTGTTTTCCAGTTCCATTCATTATACTACAAACTACAGGTAATGGTAGAGCTACGAATAGAACTCTGGTTCCCAGTCTTGTTCTTTCTTTATTAGATTATGGAAGTCTGTATACCAGCTACACTTTAATAGATGAACAGTGTCTATTACTTGTCTTCTATGAGAACTTTGAGTAAGCAGGCCAGTTCTATGTGTATTATAACCTTCATCCATAGTGAACCTGTTAGCTGAATTTAGCAAAAATCTCTGGCTGACTGCACAACTGACTTAAAACATTATAGTAAAAAACTGTCCTTCGACACTTTCGCTTCCCTCTTGGCAAGGCAGCTTTTGAATATGTTCCTCCATTTGCAGTGGATTGTGATAGAAATGGCTGCAGCATGGATATAGTCTGGTGAGCTGTGCAAGAGACTTGGAATTAGGAGCTTTTTCATTCTAATTCCAGTTTTGCTGGTGACTTCCTGTGTGGCTTTGAAATCTTGTTTTTGGTTGGTTGTGTGTTGTTTTTGGGTGTTCTGTGAAATGGAGATCACATCACCTAATTATCTACTGCTTAAGGCAGAGGTGGGCAAACTACGGCCTGGGGGCCACATCTGGCTCTCCAGACATTTTAATCTGGCCCTTGAGCTCCTGTTGGGTAGGGTTACCATATTTTGTGCCTCCAAATGGAGGACACTCCACGGCCCACGGCCCCGCCCCCGGCCCCACCCAACCCTGCCCCCTCCCCAAAGTCTCCGCCCCCTCCCCTGCTTCCCGCGAATATTTGATTCGCGGGAAGCCTGAAGCAGGTAACGGGGGTGTGGGGGGAGGAGGCGCGGCCCAGGCTGGCCCCCCGGCGTTTCCAGCCTGGGTCGGCTCGGGCCCTGGGGTGCCGGCCCCGGCCGACCACCCCCGGCCCGCCCAGCACTGCCGGCCCCCGGCAACCCGGCGCACCCCCCGGCTCCCCGCGGGCCCGGCCGACTGGCTCCCCGCCGGCCCGGCTGACCGGCTCCCCGGGCCCGCGCCCCCGGCTCCCCGTCCGGCCCCGCGCCCGGCCCGGCACTGTGACCCTGGCCCGGCACTGCGCCCCTGGTTCCCGGCCCGGCACCATGCCCCCGGCCCCGCACCGCCGGCCCCGGCCGAGCACCACCGAGCCCTCCCGATTTTCCCGGACATGCCCGGCTTTTGGGGATTTCCCCCCAGACGGGGATTTGAGCCCCCAAAAGCCGGACATGTCCGGGAAAATCCGGACGTATGGTAACCCTACTGTTGGGAAGAGAGGTCTGGCGCTTGCCCCGCTCCGGCAGTCCAGCCGGGGAGCGGGGTTGGGATCTTGTCCAACTCCGCATGGCTCCTGGAAGTAGCAGCACGTCCCCACTCCGGCTCCTATGTGTAGGGGTAACCAGGGGGCTCCACCCACCCCCAAGCGCTGCCCCCGCAGCTCCCATTGGCCGGGAACCACAGCCAAAGGGAGCTGCAGGGACGGTACCTGCGCACAGGGCAGCGCACAGAGCCGCCTGGCTGCGCCTCCGCATAGGAGCTGGAGTGGGGGCATGCCGCTGTTTCTGGGAACTGCTTGAGGTAAGCGCTGCCCGGACCCTGCCCCAACCCTGATGCCCCTCTCGCCCTCTGAATCCCTCGGTCCCAGCCCAGAGCACCCTCCTGCACTCCCAATTCCTCATCCTCAGCCCCACCCCAGAGCCTGCATCCCCAGCCGGAGCCCTCACACCCTCCTGCACCCTAACCCCATTTTTGTGAGCATTCATGGCCCGCCATACAATTATTTCCATACCCAGATGTGGCCCTCGGGCCAAAAAGTTTGCCCATCCCTGGCTTAAGGTGATTGTGGGGGCTAAATAGCCAATGTTTGTACTTTGCTTTGAAGACGTAAAAGAACTATAAATATTAACCCAATATTGTTAATAGATTAAAAGAAGGGATCATTAGGTCACAATGTGATCACCTGTATAACAGAGGTCATAGGACTTCCCTGGATTAATTCTTGTTTGAGAACGCCTGCTCTAGTTCAACCTTCATTGTACTGCAACACCCCTTTGACAACAAAAAATACTACACAACCCCAGGAGGGGGGACCAAAGCCTGAGCCCACCTGAGCCCCAGGCCGCAGGGGCCAAAGCTGAAGCCCAAGCCTGTAACCTGAGCCTCCCCACCCAGAGCTGAGGCCATTGGGCTTTGGCTTTGGCCCTGGGCAGTGGGGCTCAGGCTTTGGTTCCAGGCCCCAGAAAGTCTAACGCCAGCCCTGGCAACCCCATTAAAATGGGGTCGCAACCCGCTTTGGGGTCCCGACCCATAGTTTGAGAACCCCAGAAGGCCTATATTTTAGAAAAACATCCAATCTTGATCTAAAAATTGCCAGTGGTGGAGAATCTACCTCAACCTTTGGTAAATTGTTCCAGTGGTTAATTTCCCTCACTTGTTAAAAATGTACACCTTATTTCCAGTCTGAATTTGTGTCGCTTCAGCTTCTAGTAGTTGGATCTTTTTATACCTTTGTTTTCTAGATAAAAGAGCCCTCTATCAGATTTTTTGTTTGTTCCTCATGTAGGTACTTGTAAACTCCTTAAATTTCCCTTTGTTAAGCTAAATAGGTAGACTTAAGGAGCACAGTCACTATGACCTGTTTTCCAATATTTTAATTATTCTTGGGGGTTGTGTCCTGCACCCTTTCCAATTCATCAGCATCTTTCTTGAACTGTGGATACTAGAACTGGCCACAGTATTCATAGAGTATTTATTATTTGGGTTGGAAGGGACCTCAGGAGGTCATCTAGTCCAACCCCCTGCTGAGGACCAATCCCCAACTAAATCCCCAAATGGTCCCCTCAAGGATTGAACTCACAACCCTGGGTTTAGCAGGCCAATGCTCGAACCACTGAGCTATCCCTCCCCCCTAAAAAATTGAGTCCAGCCCCCTGCCTTCACTAGCAGGACCAAGTACTGATTTTTGCCCCAGATCCCCAAAGTGGCTCCCTCAAGGATTGAACTCTCAACCATGGATTTAGCAGGCTCAAACCACTGAGCTATCCCTACCCCCCAGTATTCCAGTTCTATAGAGGTAATATAACTCCTTACTCCTACTTGATAGTCTCCTATTTATACATTAATGAGTTGCATTAGCCCTTATGGCCACAGTGGGAGCTCATGTTTAGCCAATTATCCACCATGACCCCCCAAGTCCTTTACAGAGTTACTGCTTCCCTGTAAGTATGGCCTACATTCTTTGATCCTAGATATGACTTTATGCATATTGTTTGCTTGTGCCCATCTTACCAGGAGATCTAGATCACTCTGTTAGTGACCTATCCTCTTCCTTAGTTACCTCTACCCCAATCTTTGTGTCATCTGCAAATTATTACTGAAGAAACTGCTAATGTAGTAAAAGGAACTCTGACTTCTTGATAATCTTTATAGGTAGTATTTATAATTTAATAGTTTATTTTACAGCACCCAGGAGTGTGGGCAGCATCTTGCAACACACACAAAAAGGCATGGTGCTGGCCCCAAGTTTCTTAAACTGATATTTTACATAAAGGTTGTAGCAAGACAATTAGGGAGCAGTTCGGAATGGGGGCAGGGAGAGAGGGGGTTATCAACAATAGGATTGACCCTACTAATACAAGACAATAACTTGAAGTAAAGTTACTCTTTTGTTTTTTTTTAAATAAAATGAATTCTTGCAGGTTTCAGGCTAATTATGGGTCTTGAGGGATTTTAATAAGAGGATCTTATGGACCAATTTAGGAGAGGCTTGCTGTGCCTACAATGCTGAATGGAAAAAGGCATGGAGATATTTTTTAGGGAGCCTAGATACAAAGTTTGTTTGCTTCCCCATCTGTCTTGGTGCTTACGGTTTTTATCACCAGAACACCTCACAACATCAGTGCATTTTTATTTTCATAATATTATCTTCATTTTACAGATGGTAAACTTAGGCACACAGTAGTACAAGGTGCATAAGAAGAGAAGAATCTAGGAATTGAGCTCAGGTCTCCTGAGCCCCTGACCAGTGATCTATCCACTAGAAAAGAAGTGGTTTCAGACCCTCATCTCACAGCTTGATTACTTTGTTTTTAGCTGTGTGGACAAAACAAACTAAACAGACCATAGCAGTGTTGTGGAGGAAGAAGTGACAGGATCTAGACATGATCCATATGTGAGGAAGGAGGAGGGAATGAAGAGAACTTCCATAATAGGGAAGGTGGTGGTTTGTTAAACAGTGACAGAGTTGAGTGATGAAGATTCCAGAGGAAAGATAAGAAATTTGAAGCTAAATTATCATAGTTTCTTATTAGCTACTTATTGTGTGGATGGTAAGGAGACCCAAGTTGAAATGATGGGCAAATCTTTTCCACTGATTCTTCGTCATCCAACTGATGCATTCAATATGAGGCACAATTCCTCTCCCATTTGAAGAAGGAAGTGCAGAGGGTAAAGTAATCTTCAACTTGTATTTCCATAATTAAATTCAGCACAATAAAACCATGCAACTTGGAAAAAAATTTCTACATTCGAAATGTGCTAAAACCACCCCATGGGTGCTTAATTGCACTTAAGCGCACACAAGTTTAATTGAAAGAAACAACAAAGTGGTTGCCCTTTAGCCACACAGCAGTCTGTTCCAGGTTGTTTCACTAACTAATATATTGTGCAGTACATATCATGTCAGTTTCACTATTTATCAAGTATACGTCATTATCTAAAACATAGAAAGGACCCATAAAACTCAGCAACTAACTGTGCAAACAAAAACTAAATGGTTGTCAGTTTTTAACATATAGCTATATGTACAGCATATAACTAATCACTTTCAATTAGCAAATTCTTACTTCTTTTATAAGTAGCCAGGCTTCAGTGATATGATTTGCTTGGCCAGGTCACTGATCATGTAACGTATGTCAGTTCAGCTTTGCATGAATGCGTTGCTTCCCTGGGGAAAATGGGCATGGTATGTCTTATGGTAACTCAGTGAAAATTTAAAGCACAAATAGCAGTAGGTTGCAGTTTAAAGGATGATATGAAGAGATTCTTGTAAATGATCATGCACATATGTCATGTTTGTTGTAGTGTACGTTCAGTAGTTAAAATATGTGCACGGAAATCATGCAAAGTGAAATACACACAGACAATCAAATACTAAGAATTCAAAAATATACATAAGGAAATAAACTGTCAATCATTCAGGGAAGAGATTTTTAAAAAACAGTGATCTGAATTTTGTTAACTGAAAATGGCTTTAATTAAGATTATTTGATTTAGTGATTTTGTAATAATGCTAACTTTCAAGATCTTTTTTTAACAGATGTAAACATATTACAGAATAACTTATTTTAGTTGCACGTGCCTTTTTACAAACCTATAGAAGTGTTTTTTTTCCTGTCTAATGCTTGCAATAGAGAATTGCAAGGCCCTGATAATGATCTTACATCATGATAAAAGGTTACATAAATGTATCTTGGCATTTTACAAACTCCATTTAAGTAACTGCCTAGCATGAAGTGCCTAGCATCGTCAGACCAACTAATGTTAGCACATCATAGGATTTGTGTGGGTGGGTGAGTAAGGTTATTCATATATTCATTTTAGTGGTGGAACACCAAGAGAAATCTCTAAATGGAAATTCCAAGGAGGGTTTTAGTTATACCGTGTCTAACTTGGAATTTGGCCTGTAGGATTGCCAACTGTCTGATCACACAAACCCAAACGCTCTTGCCCCGCCTTGGAACCGCAGCCAATGGGAGTTGCGGGGGCGGCGCTTGCAGGAGCGGTGCAGGACCAGGGTAGGCAGGGAGCCTGCCTTAGCCCCGCTGCGCCACCGCCCGAGGTTGGGAGATGGGAGCAGCCACCCAAGCTTCTCGCCCCCCCCCCCCCCCCCCCCAGCCTGGAGCCGGGGAGAAGGGGCAGCCATCCAGACTTCTCGCCTCCCTGAGCTGTGAGACTCCAGGCAGCAGCCTGTCTGAGAATGGGGAGCTGTTGGCAGCCAGTCTTGAAATTGATAAGACGGCAGCCAATGTAAGTAACTACACCAACATAAGCGCTGTGCCTCTCATGGAGGTGTAGTTACTTTGTCGGTGTAGTAGGGCACTTACATCAGTGGGACAAGGCTGCAGTGTGTACACTGATAATTCAGTTAATGTAAGCTACCTTATGTTGGCCTAACTTTAGTATAGACCAGGCCGTAGTCCTGAAACTGCCTCTGCATAGGCACAGGAGTAGAGTTGCCAGGTGCCCAGTTTTTAACCGGAATGCCCGGTCGAAAAGGACCCTGGCGACTCCAGTCAGCGCCGCTGACCGGGCCGTTAAAAGTCCAGTCAGCAGTGCAGTGGGGCTCCGTGCAGCTCCCGGAAGCAGCAGCATATCCCCCCTCCGGCTCCTATCCGTAGGTGCAGCCAGGGGGCTCTGCACGCTGCCCCAGCCCCAAGCGCTGGCTCTGCAGCTCCCATTGGCCAGGAACCGTGGCCAATGGGAACTGCGAGGGCAGCACCTGCAGACGGGGCAGCACGCAGAGCCACCTGGCTGCGCCTCTGTGTAGGAGTCAGAGCGGGGACATGCTGCTGCTGCTTCCAGGAGCTGCTTGACGTAAGCACCGCCTGGAGCCTGCCCCCCACCCCAGCTTGGATTCCTCCCCCCTCCCCCCCAAACTCCTTGATTCCAGCCCAGAGCACCCTCCTGTACTCCAAACCCCTCATCCCCAGCCCTATCCCAGAGCCCGCATCCCCAGCTGAAGCCCTCACACACTCCGCACTCCAACCACTTGCCCCAGCCCAGAGCCCCCTCCAACACTCTGAACCTCTCAGCTCCAGCTTGGAGCCCCCTCCTGCATCCCAAATCCGTCATCCCTGTCCCCACACCAGAGCTTACACCCCCAGCCAGAGCTTTCACCCCCAACCCCCTTCCCCAGCCTGGTGAAAATGAGTGAGTGAGGGTGGGGAGAGTGAGCGACGGGGGCGGGGGGAATAGAGTGAGCGGGTGCGGAGCCTCAGAGAAGGAGTGGGGCCTCAGAGGTGGGGCAGGGCAAGTGTGTTCGGTTTTGTGTGAATAGAAAGTTGGCAACCCTACACAGGAGTCTACCTGCTGGAGGCAGTTGCAGGATTGGGAACTGAACAGGCAATGTGCACACAAATATTGGGGTCTGAGAATGAGATGCAATAAAGGTGACTGATCAGATGGTGAAGTTCTCTGCTTGTCTTGTGATTCCCTATTTTTTACTCCATTTTCTTTTCTCTCTCTCTCCTCCCTTTTTGTAGGGTTACCATATTGAACAAATAAAAAAAGAGGACCCTCCACAGGGCCTGGCCCCGCCCATTTCCCACCCCCAGCCCCGCCCCAACTCCGCCCCCTCCCACTCCCAGCCACGCGAAAAGGGCTGCCCGAGCGCTACCGGCTTCACGGTTTGCCAGGCAGCCCCCAGACCCTGCGCCCCCAGCCGGCGCTTCCCCAGCACAGCTGGAGCCCGGGAGGGGAAGCGCCCAGCCGGGGGTGCAGGGTCTGGAGGCTGCCCGGCAAACCGTGAAGCCGGTAGCGCTTGGGCTTCGGGCAGCCCCTATGCCTCCGGACCCTGCGCCCCTGGCCGGGCACTTCCCCTCCCGGGCTCCGGCGGCGCAGGGTCCGGAGGCAAGGGGGCTGCCTGAAGCCCATAGCGCTTGGGCAGCTCGGCTCTTAAACAGAGCCGAAGAGTCAGGGGAGGAGCAGAGCAGCTGCGGGAGGGGAAGTGCCCGGCCGGCATTTTCCGGGACATGTTCGGCTTTTTGGCAGTTCCCTCCGGACGGGGGTTTGATTGCCGAAAAGCCGGACGTGTCCGGGAAAAAACGGACGTATGGTAACCCTACTTTTTGTATCTGTTGGCAAATAAAATAGGAAAACTCGTTGGTCTTGTGTATGGTATGGTGGCTGTATACTTCTGTTTTGCTTCACACTGAAGCATACTGCTATTTCCTTAATTCTGTTGCTCTGTTATTCTTGGTCTGTGCTTTGGAAAGAAGCAGCATGTTCCCTCTGAAACCAAACTTGAAGAATTACAATAGATGCCTTGTATAAAACACCTGCACAGTAGGAAATGAAACAAAACTTTCTAGCTCTCACTGCTGCATGCCGAGTTTGCTATTGTGGTTCCTGCCAGTAAACAAAAGCAATCAGTTAACAGAGTGGAAATAGATTGTTTACAGGATGTTTTCTGTATGAAAGGAAGGAAAAGTGCCTTTTACGGAGATCAGTCCATTGTGTTGGGGATATTGCAAGTTAAATTAAGTTTAGCTTTCTGGTTAAACTTAAAGCTCAGTGGTTTGAACATTGGCCTGCTAAATCCAGGGTTGTGAGTTCAATCCTTGAGGGGGCCACTTAAGGATCTGGGGCAAAATCAGTACTTGGTCCTGCTAGTGAAGGCAGGGGGCTGGACTCAATGATTTTTCGGGGTCCCTTCCAGCTCTATGAGATAGAAATTAGCAGCAAAATACATGTAATCATTTCAGCTCTGTTTTTGAGAGAGGTTCTGAGCAACCCATGTTAACTGTTGAAATCAAAGGAGTTGTTGGGTATTCAGCCTCTGTCAGGATCAGTCCCCAACCACTACATTTGTGTTTTTAGAACTTGATTACCTGTAGACAGTGCATTTTTAAAATAAAAACTAGGAATTTGTAGCGCGTGAGTATCTCAATACTTTATGTAATAGTAAAACCACCTTGAAAATGTCTTATTTATTGCTTCAAATTGCTTTGCAGGGCCCACTTTCCAGCTGGCAACCTTTGAAATACAATCTCCTTCACTACCACACACACACACACAAATAAAAAGCCATAGTCAGATTTTCCCCAAATAATGGCTTAAAGTTCATGGAGTATGCTTTCTTTAGTTTGGCATGACTCATAAAATATATTAAATGTGATTCTGGTTAGAAATGTAGTGGTAATTCTTCATCAGTGAGTTTGTCAATGTTCAATTTACAAGTTAAACTATGTCTTCTTTTATTTTTCCTAGCAGCCAACTGTATTATTTCAATCCATGATTAATCACATGATGTTCATTCTGTCTCTTTTGTATCCTCCGTAGCACCCGCCATCATTATTACCAGCAAAGATTGTGGACTTACTAGCTTTGAATTCTGATGATGAAGCAATAAGCATTATAAAGTAAGCAGACTTTCTTGAAGATCTATTAACTGGAAGTGCAGACAATAATAAAAAGTTCTAATAGTAAAATAAGCAGGTATGACACAGGCATGCATGGAGTAGATATAGTCCTTGACAAGGTGAAATTTTTAGTTAAGCATTTTTCTACTATAACATTTTAAAGTGGAAATTCTACTTTTTATGTCCATTCTTCTACTCCATGTCTTAAAAGCATTTAATAGTTGTACATCGTAAAAACACCAAAATATATAATTCGAATCATGGCAGTGAAGATGCTAAAGAGCAGTTTGCTTAAAATATAGCTAAAAGCCAGAAATTCTAGCATAAGGCTACCAAAATATAAATTAGACTATATTTTAAGAAGCAATGTATCATGGTAAGAATGAGTCCCTTTTCCCCACACGATTGTTCCAGTGCTCTGGACGGAAATCCTAACTCCCGAGTGTTTCTACCCAAACCAGTGAAAAGTGGCGGGGGCTGGGTTTTTGTTTTTGGAAACTGGAATTGAAAGTGTGCACTCTCCTGACATGTTTGATGAATGGACCTCAGTGGTGCTGTTGCTAAAACTTTATGCCTCTTAATTCCCTGATTAAAGTTATTCTAGAGTTTTATATAAAAGGCATTTTCTTAAGGTCTGAAAAGGAAGGAGTTTGTTTTGTTCAAATCTCAACCTATATGCCATGCACCCTATCCTCTTATGTTTTATTCTTTTGTTGAATCCTGCTGTTTCTCACTTTCTAGTTGTGGCTCTAAAGCAAGTATATCTAATGCAACCTGGGGATCCAGGATGTTTTGATGTTCTACTACAAACAGTCTTAAAATCACTTTCAAGAAGTCATCCAGACATGTTTTCTGCCTGTTTTCTAACTCTCTAGGCCTTTCTCAGGGTTTTCCCTCAGACTTTGTCTACACTGGCAAGTGAAAGACAAAACTTTTGTTGTTCAGAGGTGTTAAAAAAACACCACTCTGAAACACAAAAGTTTTGTCGACGACAGGTGCCGGTGTGAACCGCGCTTTGTCGGCAAGAGCACTCTCCGGCCGACAATGTTATCTCTTCTCGTTGGGGGTGGAAGTGTTTTTGTCAGTGGGAGAGCTGTAGCGGAGCAGCCGTGAGGGTACTTTTATTTCAATTGTAGATGTTTATCAATATTCTGAGTAAGGGATTTTGTAGACCAGTCCTAAAATGTTTGTGGAACACTAAACTTAATCTAAAGTAGTTAATTCCTTTTCTTTTCAGTCATACCCACTTAAAATAAACTTTCTTTCTCAGGAAGTATTCTGGATGAGTTTTAGATAAGACTTTCTCCACAGGTTAGAATATTTAATGCTTGTCTCATGGTTGGCAGTCTCATAAAAAGCTACATAATCTTCTAAATACTACTTCACCAGATAATTAATTGATACCATTTTCTAGCACAAAAATCAGCAATCTAGGAGCCTTCTTTGAGATTTGAGGCACATTCTAGAAGTATGCACTGAATGGAAAAACCTCAACATATCATGTAGGAAGGAGGAAACTTGCTAGCCTGAAACATTTAGAAATCAATGAGTCATGGCTAAAAAAAAAAATATTGTCTTGAAAATCATACAATTAAAATAAAAAAGGACTTCTATCTTAGCCTTCTGGCATCTGAGCCTTTAGAGTAAATTCAAGTCATGTTTTCAAGCTTTTTCTCCAACTATGAGGGCTAGGGACTTACCCAAAATGACAAAAAGAGGCAAAAGCTGAGATTCTCATGTAATTACATGCCTCTAGGATCTGGGGCTTTCAGAGAAACCTCAAGCACTGCAAGACTTATGGTACAATTGGGAGCGTTTGCAAAACTGCATTGTGGTCATCTATGCATTCTTTTTTAAGCGTTGCAAAACTGTGTTGCTATATTGTATTGGAAACAAATTTTTTAGGAACATCTTTTAAACTGCTCTCAATATGTTTTAAGATGAAGATGTCTATTACATTGTATACAAATATATTATTTATGTCGGGGTGAAAGTAGAAATAGGGACTTACTGATACAGGGCTGGGTTGGGGCCGGCTCTGGCCAGGGCTATTTAAAGGGCCCAGGACTCCCCTGCTTCTACCGCCCTGGCCCTTTAAATAGCCCCCGGAGTCCTGGGGTAGTGGTGGCGGGGCTCCGGCGGCTATTTAAAGGACCAGAGCAGTAGAGGCAGAGGGAGCCCCGGCCCTTTAAATAACCCCCGCTGCCGCTACCCCAGGGCTCCAGCAGCAGGGCTCTGGCTGCAATTTACAGGGCCTGGGGCTCCAGCCGCTGCTGGGAGTCCCAGGCCCTTTAAATTGCCGCCTGGGGAAGCCGGGCCGCCCCAGTACGGCGCACCAGCTCTTGCTGGCTTACTTTCACCTCTGATGTATGTATAGAGATAAAGCTGTTTCTTCTGGGAAAATAACTTTTGAATTCAAAGCTAATTGACCAGAGTTTATAATATCTTTTTAGTCTCAGGTTAATTCTATTTTGAGAGGGTTTCTCAGTGGTCTTTTTTTTTGTTTTGTTTTTTTGTTTGACTCATGCCGACTTTGTTTTCTTTATTTGTAATGACTATATTTACACTCATGTTCACTTTTATTACTCTCCCTATATGGTGATTGGGTGATGGTCACTGTTTGCTATTTCCCATGAATTGTAATTTCTGGGAGCAGTGAATCGTATTGCAGAATTAGTTTTCTTACCTCTGATTTTGTTTTCTCTTACTAATTTGAACAGATCCTCCCTATGCTTATCCCATATTCTGTGTATACTTGGCTTAGTCTGTGATTCTCTTTTGTCTTTATTTAAATTGGGACAAAGTTACATATGTTACACTGATATCAATACCATGCTTTTATGTGTATGTGTATGTTCAGTTTACACTGTAATCTAGTTTTGAAAGTATTTGACTGGGGTGTGTGTAATTGGTATAGCAAACACAGTAGCAGGGAAAGCTTTCAGAGGAATTTTGCTGCACTGGACAGAAATACCCATGAGTTTAGACTTCAGTCCAGAGAAGTGGATCATTCTATGAGCAAAATTACAGATGAGAGAACTAATTTTGCCAGTCAGTCCTACTTTTTGCTGTATAGTCTGATGTATACCAGTGTTGTTTAAAACTTGGCAACATCTATTTTTCATGTACTTTTACTCTATACACATTTTCTGGTGAAGTTACTCTATTTAATGTACTTCTGATGGGTTTAATATAATGCCAACAGATCCCAGTAATCAGCGAGCGGGATTGAATTTAGGACCTCTGAAATTTAGTATACGAGTCTGTATTGCAGGGGTCGGCAACCTTTCAGAAGTGGTGTGCCAAGTCTTCATTTATTCACTCTGATTTAAGGTGTTGCATGCCAGTAATACATTTTAACATTTTTAGAAGGTCTTTCTATAAATCTATAATATATACCGTATATACTCATTCATAAGCCGAATTTTTTAGTAAAAAAAGGGAAGCACCGGAGAAGGGGGTCGGCACCAGGGTTACATTAGAATTTATCAGAGATTCTAAAAAAACTAACTAACAGAAAACTACCTGCCTTTGATCCTCAAACTTCACTTAGGTCTAGTCTACATTAAAACATTTGCCATCAAGGGGTGTGCTGCCTTTTTTTGTTTGTTTGTTTTGTTAGGTCAAGGGATTTACTTTTGTGCTAGTCCTTTGTCACAAAATCCCCAGTGTAGACACAGTTAAGCTGACAAAAAGTGCTTTTCCCAGTATAGCTGATTTTATTCACCCAACTAGTATAAGCTATAAGGGAAAAAACACTTTTTCGATGGCATAAAACTGTGTCTATACTAGGAGGGTTTTGCCAGAATAGCTATGTCCACCAGAATAGCTATTCTGGCAAACTTTTAAGTGTAAACTATGCTTTAGGGCAAAGGCAACTGGAGACTGCCACTGGCCCTCAGATGATATTATGTTCTGCCTAGTACAGTAACTCCTCACTTAAAGTTGTCACGGTTAACATTGGTTCGTTGTTACATTGCTGATAAATTAGGGAACATGCTAGTTTAAAATTGTGCAATGCTCCCTTCTAACGTCGTTTGGCAACTGCCTGCTTTGTCCACTGCTTGCAGGAAGAAGAACAGGAGGACTTGTGGCACCTTAGAGACTAACAAATTTATTAGAGCATAAGCTTTCGTGGATGCATCCGAAGAAGTGGGCTGTAGTCCACGAAAGCTTATGCTCTAATAAATTTGTTAGTCTCTAAGGTGCCACAAGTCCTCCTGTTCTTCTTTTTGCGGATACAGACTAACACGGCTGCTACTCTGAAATGCTTGCAGGAAGAGCAGCTGGTTGCAGCTAGCTGGTGGGGGCTTGTAACCAGGGTGGACTGGCAGCCCCTCATCAACTCCCCGCTCCCCTAAGTTCCCTGTGCTGCAGCCACCCAGCAGCTGTCCCTCCCCCCACTGCCATGTGCTGCTCCTGCCCTCTGCCTTGGTGCTGCTCCCAGAGACTCCTGCTTGCTGTGCGGGGGGGGAAGGGAGGGGGCTAATGTCAGGGTGTCCCCCTTCCCCCTGCTCCTGCACCCTGCTTTACCCCATCTTCCATAGAGCAGGGAGGGGACACTGACAGAGAGAGCTTGTGGCAGCAGCTGCTGTCTCAACTTCCTGACCCACTTAAAAAGACAATGCACTTAAGAGTGGGTCAGTTTACTTTAAGGGGCAGTGTGCATCTCTCTCCCCCACACGCAAGGTGTGTGTCTGTCTCTGCCTGCTATGCTGTCTCCCCTCCCTCGTGTTTGTGCTGCCTTGTGTGAAAGACTACATTAACAACAATGTGTTAACCCTTGAGGGCTCAGATGAGTGTTAGTTCTTCATTTAGCAGCAAGGCATTCCCTGAGAAATATTTCACCCTCTTCCACCCTCCGCTTTTAACACCTCAACCAAGCTTCACAATCATCATAGCTGTGAACAGTATTAAATTGTTTGTTTAAAACGTATACTGTGTGTATATCTATATAATATATAGTTTTTTGTCTGGTGAAAAAAATTTCCCTGGAACCTAACCCCCCCCATTTACATTAATTCTTATGGGGTACTTGGATTCGCTTAACATCGGTTCACTTAAAGTTGCATTTTTCAGGAACATAACTACAACGTTAAGTGAGGAGTTACTATATATACATACAACTGCTGTCTATCATATCTAAATGCAGTAAACTTATGATTAAGAGGGTTTATGTAGCCTGCTTGGATGAATTTTTAGTAAATAAGAAATTTAATTATGTTCACTATTCTATAAAATACATCAGTGGTGTTTCTTTTAATCCTGCACTGATCATTTAGTTTAGGCAGCCACATCTGTTCCTGCTGTGTTTTCAAATATATAGGTGTAAAACTGCATATAAAAGTCTATTTTACTATCTAGGGAACGCATTAAATGTCCGTATTGCAATTCTGTTAATACAGATATAGATTATAAAGGGTCCAGCCACTTTTTACGGAATGTTAGTGTGTATTCCACATCTGTGTGTTGATCGGCTAGACAGACCTATGTAAAATGTTCTTGTTCTTGCTTCTTTCATATAGAAATACTCATTCCTAGTACTGTATGTCTAGGCACTGGAATGTATGGAATGTGGATTTTCTTGATTAATATCTCAATGAATTGCTTTTTGTCTCCAGGAATCAAAGTTAAATTCCTCAACATTTTGTAGGCAGGAATAATTACCACATGTTTTAGCATATTAATTACACCCAAGAGGTGTAGCAATAAATCACATAGGATACGAAACAGTTTCTCACCATGATTTCTCACCATTCAGTGCTGTATTTCCATATTTGTATATGTAGATTGTTCTCTGTTAAATAGTTAGTCAGCAGTTCTCACTGTGGGTCAGGATCCCAAAGTGGGTCGTGACCGGTTTTAATGGGGTCGCCAAGGCTAGCATTAGACTTGCTGGGGCCCAGGGCTGAAGCTGAAGCCTGAGCACCACTGCCCCGGGCTCAGGTTACAGACCCCCCCCTGCCTGGGGCTGAAGCCCTTGGGCTTGGGCTTTGGCCTGCCCCCGCCTGGGCGGCAGGGCTTGGGTGGGCTCAGGCTTCCGTCCCCCCTCCTGGGTCATGTAGCAATTTTTGTTATCAGAAGAGGGTCATGGTGCAATAAAGTTTGAGAACCATTGGTTTAAGATATAGAATACTGATTTTATATATGCCTGCTATTGATATACATGTTTAGGGTACCTTCATATTAAAAATAAGGATTTCTCATTTGACTTCCAGGCTCCGCTTCATTGTTCCCAGTATCAGTAAACAGGGAAGTGAGAAGGCATACTTTTGGAACCCTTATAACCAAAGGTAAGCATACCTGTTAATCTTTTGAGGGTAGTGATTTCACAACCAGGCTATCTAAATGAATGATGTAGTATGCTCCAGTCTAATTTTAAATTTGTTTGGAAAACCCTTAGTCACCTTTTAAAAATATATTAATCACCTTTTAAAAAGCTAAAGTCTCCACAAAAGAAATACATGCACACATGCATCTACATGTGTGCATGCAAATACAAATTTGTGCATGCAAGTAAACAATTTGAATGTGCAAATGAATTTTTTTGCACTTGGAACTTGAGGCTGTAGTTTTGGAAAGTTTGGCCATTGGTCTAATTTTGGACTTACTAGGTTATAAACAGAAGTTTGTTTGGGGTTATAAAATTTGTTGGTAAAGTATTTCATTCTCTTTCCTGTTCAGTAAAGGAGACAGCTATAAAATTAAATGAATGATTAAAAGGTGGTTTGGGGTTTTTTTTGGTTACTCAAGAAGTTAAAACCATTCGTGGGCTAGTCTTTAAACTGTCATCATTTGATTAGGTAAGGTTTAATATGTAGTTCTATCATACTCTAAAAGTGACTGCTTTAAAAAAAAAAAATTGAAATATCCTGACATTATTCTCACTCAATGACTTTCTTATCAGATGTACACGGTTTTGCAAATAAAAATGATTTTCTAACAGCCAGCACTGAAGACTCAGTTGGATTTTGAAAGTTAAGCTGAGTTCTTTCCTTTTCATATATCATTGCTAGAAATGGCCTCAGTGACACCTGTGCAGTGTCATTGTTTTTCACGGATTCACACTAATGTACCTGGAGCCAGGGCGGGCTCTAGGCACCAGCAAAACAAGCTGGTGCTTGGGGCGGCACATTTTTAGGGGCGGCATTCTGGCGCGGGCCATGCCGCCCCTAAAAATGTGCCCCGGCCGCCCTAACTCACCTCCGCTGCTGCCGCTCGCGCGCCGCTGCTCGCCCTCCCTCCCAGGCTCTCAAACCCGGGAGGGAGGGGGAGATCCCGAGCAGCCGCGGTGCGCGAAACAGCTGATTTGCTTGCCGCAGCCGCTTGGGATCTCCCCCTCCCTCCCCGGTTTGAGAACCTGGGAGGGAGGGGGAGACCCCGAGTGGCCGCGGCGCACGCGCTGCTTCTCCCTCTCCCTTCCTTCCTCCTAGGCTTGAGAGCCTGGGGGGAGGAGGCAGGGCTGGGGATCTGGGGAAGGGGTGGAGTTGAGGCGGGGCCGGGGGGGGGTAAGAAAAAAGTGTGGGGGGGAAACTGTTTTCGCTTGGGGCGGCAAAAATCCTAGAGCCGGCCCTGCCTGGAGCTTAGTAAACAATCCTGTTTATGCCTCAGAGAACAGAATCGAGCTCTTGCTTTCTTACTATTACCAGATTTGGATTCTGAGTACTAATGGGGTAATAAGCAGTGGAAACATACTTTACTGATTACCATTAGTTGATAAGACTTTCAGAATACACAAGGAACTGATTTGTGGAGTAAAAGTGCTGTTTGCAGAATAGTCAGTAATGTGCTGTCAGTGCATTCATAAGGGGCTCCTACAAAAATCTTTTCCTTGTGATTAAACCCGGTGTTCAGTGGGGAGGGGAGATTGTGTGTAGGTGGGGTGCTTGCAGGGAGGAAGGAGGAAGGACTGTGAAATCTATTAATTTATCTTCCTCTCTAAACAAAAACTCTCAAAACCATAGCCAAAGAGGGAGGACATAGCACTGGGCCAACTTATATTAAGCAGCAGCACTTGTTATAAAAGTTTCTGAAAAATATATTCAATGTATTGATAGTTATATATTAGTGTGTTCATTTTGGGGATTGTTGGTATTTTCCACAGGGATTTTGTTACTTTACTCCAATACTCTGGTCAACTCAAAGGCAAAAAATCCAGAAGTATTTTTGAGCCACAGGGATAAATCCTCTCAAGTAGAGATGACTTAATAGTAAGCAGGGAAGGTGTGAACTCCAGAGGACACAGGGAAATCATCTTAACTTTCCATTCTACTTGGTGGAAGAGATTTAAGAAAGGGTCCCTGAGAGCTCCCTTCAGTGCATCACGGATGGTAACGTTTTAGAGTAGAACCATACTTTAAAGAATCAGAAATACCTGTCCCCAAAATTCATTTCACAAGGCCAGATCCTACAAGGTTCAAGCCCCATCTGCTTATTGAAGTCAATGGCTTTTAATTTCTAGCTAACAAATGGGAGAGCCACTATTTTCATTTGAATGCCAAAAACAATCTTGTATGGCCCAGTACTTCCTTTGTTAGGAGCTAACTGTTGAAGTAGTGCTGATGCTAATGATAGACCATGAACAAGGAAATACTTCTCTGCTAACTGGAAAAGAAGAAAAGTGGTAAGGAAGATGCTTCAAAGGGGGTATTACAAATATGAGGATATTACAAAAGGAGATGAAATAATGGGGGGTGTGTGTGTGTGTGTGTGAGATATAGCCATATCTATGTCTATCTCAGTATCCTTTGCATTTCTTCAATTTTGCCAAACTAGGATTTTCTTCTTTGTCTTTCATATATTGTTAGGGTTGCCAACTTTCTGATTGCAGAAAACTGAACACCCTTGCCCCACCCCCTTCTCTGAGGCCCCACACCTGCTGACTGCCTGCCCTCTCCCTCCATCACTCACTCTCACCCCCTTTACTTACTCGCTCATTTTCACCAGGCTGGGGCAGGGGATTGGGGTGCGATAGGGGGTGAGGGCTCCGGGTCTGGGAGCAGGATCTGGGGTGGGGCTGGGGATGATGGGTTTGGGGCGCAGGTGGGGGGCTCCGGGCTGGGGAAGGGTGTTGAGGTGTGGGATGGGGGACAGGCTCTGGGGTGTGGGCTCCAGGGTGGGACCAGAAATGAGGGGTTTAGGGTGCAGGAGGGGGCTCTGGGCTGGGGCAGGGGGTTGAGGTGCGGGAGGGGGTGTAGGTTGTAGGAGGGAGTTTTGGTGCAGGAGGGGGTTCTGAGCTGGGGTGGGGGTTTTGGGAGTGGGAGAGGGTTCAGGGTGTGGGCTCTGAGCAGCGCTTACCTTGGGCATCTCCTGGAAGTGGCTGGTATGTCCCTCTGGCTCCTAGGTGGAGGGGCGACCAGGGGGCTCCGGGTGCTGCCCCCGTCCGCAGGTGCCACTCCCACAGATCCCATTGGCCATGGTTCATGACCAATGAGAGCTGCAGATCCGGCGCTCGGGGTGGGGGCAACGCGCAGACCCCCACCAGCCACCTCTGCATCTAGGAGCCGAAAACCGGACGCCAGGCAACCTTATATGATGTACTTATATGATGTACTTTTAAACTGCTTAAGATTTGATATAACAAACAGTTGCTTCTAACTACTGTTTTCTTAATGCTGAACAGCTCTTAATGAAGTTTTGATGGGTGTGGTTAAAACACCAAATGGAGTCATTTGATTGTGTAACTACAGGCACAGGTATAACTTAGCGCTTGTTGAAATTTGTAATTTGGCAGTTTGCCTTTATTAAAGCTTGTAAATATATAAGTGCAGTAGTTTTATGAGGCATGATTGCCAAATCTCATTATAGTGAAGAATGATTGCATTCCTAGTGTGCTGGCTAAGTAAAAAATCAAATTATAATTTTGGTGACTTTGCAGATCTTCAGCTGGGATAAGTGACTGTTCCTTGGAAAAGACCTGACATGACCAAAAATTGAAAGCAGCACCAGGATGCTGAAAAATGGAGCTCTTTGTAAGAGCTAATTAGACTGCCTCTACAAAATCTTAGGAAACTGCACTTGCCAAAGAATTGAGACAGGCTGATATTTGCTGTGAATGGAATGAAAGGTGATGCAGTCACTTTGTTTTTGTGGCCTCTTACTGTGTAAACTTCTTGATCTGGTCCAAATCTAGTGCAATGGGTTGTTTTATAATTCTAGCGCACAGCCCTAGTTAAGTAGTACTTCATGCTGGCTGAACACAGCATCTGATTACCATCTGGTCAGCAAATGCTCCCTGCAGCACAATAGAGAAATGACTGCTTCATTAAAGAGTGTACTCCCACGTCTCTTTCTCCCCTGAATAAGCACTTCTTTGGAAAATATTTCCTTATGGGAATGTATAGAAAAAACTTTTCACTTTAATAGGATTTTAGACATTTTTTGGCTAAATTCTTCTCCATTGTAATTCCTTTGATTTCCCTGGGGCTTACAGTACAGTACACTGGGGATAAATTGTCACCTAACATTCTCGTTTAAAAAAAAAAAATCTATGATGCATAGAGAGATTAACTGAAATGATAACGTGTAACGATCCTAGCAAAGTTACAGATGGTAATGGTATTACTGTTTCTCTTCAGGACTGGATATGTTGGAAATTTGGAGTTTTGACCTGAGACTACAAACCAATGGAACTTATACTTTTTGTGTATTTGTATAAAACTTACTTGAGCATACAATGCTGATATATACTAAGTTACTTAAACTTCCTACATTTTGTCTATATTACTTTCTTGATGGTTTAGTAGAACATTTGCTGTAGATACACACATTTGTGGCTTGTATGTTTATATATCTGTGTATAATATTAAATCTGAGATACTACATTATCAAGTACTGTATGTTTTATCTGTATGAGTTTGAAGTAGTGCAGTACTCACAAATGATTTTATGCAGGTTATTCCAAAAAGTGACGACAAAATCACTTGTATTTTAACAGACCATCATGTGGGATTCCTGCGTCATGTGGTGGAAGAGATAATGGGGACAGAAGTATAGTTCTGGGAGAACAGTATTTCCTGAGTGCTGGGGGATGGAGAACAGGAGGAGAGCTTTCCCTCTGTTTTTAGTAGAGGAGGCAAAGTTGTGCCTTCCCCTGATTCTTAACTTGGTTTAGACTATCAGAAAGAGACATGGGATAATTCCCAGCTTTTGTGTTTGAGACTGGATGACTGAATAGCCCAAAAGCAGTCTAAGGCCAAAAATATATAAAGTTTGTAAGCCAATCCAAGACAAATGGTATAAAACATATGTAGATTTAAGACTAAACATTGCTTCAGATAGGTGGACCACAACCTTACAGTTTATTTTGGGAGTGAGCGAGAAAACAAAATGCTGACATTTTTTAGAATATCTGTGTTTGTCTCAATCTCTGAGGGTCTCCCCATCTTCTCCTTAGCATTGAAGTGTCTCAAAAGTTAAGTATCCAATTTTTGCATTTCTTTCCTCTTTTTCATTCCGGCCAGTCGTTGAAATAAACTTCTGAGCCCTTTCCACTCTCCCTCCCCTTTTGTAAATGAATACTCCTATTTTGTATTAAAGGGACAGTGTAAGCTTGAAATCTAGTTATGTCATTGTAGGTACTATACCTGCTTCTGAGTCATTCTGCTAATTTCTGTAGTATTAACAATCACACTTTCCTGTTTTCATAAGTGTTTTCTTTTCCGTTTCTTTGTGAACACTGCCCTTCTCCTTCGCAAGCAAGCGCACACAGCAGAAATTGTACATTTTCAGCACTTGCAGTTTGTAATGAATAAAGAATGATTTTTAAAAAAATCAATCTCTTTATTTCATTAATATTTTGGCCAGTTTTGAAAGAGTATTGTGGTCAAGGTAAAGCAATTCAGATTATTCAAAAATTTCATTTCACTAAGTAGAATGGTTTAAATTTTGGACTTCTACATATGTGTATTGAAATCACCATTGTAGAAAGCTTTTTTTGGGGGGGGGGACGTAAAGCCCTGATTCTGTTAATTCTGTTACTAAATAAGAGGTGAGGTCTAAGAGAAGAATTTCCCAACAAGTTAAGAGATGACCTCAGAGAAACTGACATACAAATAGGTATGAAAGGACCCAAAGTACTGAAGTATGAAAGTTGTACAATTTTCATTTTCCTAAATGAATAACAAGAGGGCTACATGTATATCAAGAGCAGCCTAGTTTCCTTTCGATAGGGGCAGGGACTGTTTGTTCTGTTTGTACAGAGGCATCCTGGTCCATGATTGCGACTCCTTCATGCTACCATGATACAAATAATTAATAACAGAAGAAAAGACACACACAGTAGAGTGGAAGTTGTAATCAGGAGGAAAAATTGAGGAGGCACAGGTAGACGAAACATGAAGTAAGGAACTGGTTAAGACCTCACAATTGGAAATCATGGAAATAATGGCTATGGAAGAGCAAAGAAGTCCTTTGTTCTTCTTACTACTCTTCCTGGTAGCCAAACATCTATAGAGCCCTTCAGCCAAGTCCTTGATTATATGTATTTTGCCTATGGGGAGGAGGCAGCAGATGAACTGCAGGTGCAGATTGAGAACAGATTGGAGGTGAACAGTACCAGTAATCAGGAAAAAGGAGTGGAGGGAAGTCCCCAGAAAGAAAGAAAAACGAGATGTTCTGAACAGTGATTGTAATACATCTGTGATCCAGATACAAGTAAAAGGGTGGTATACTGTTTTTTTTTAAGTGTTGAAAGATAACTATTGCAATGAGTTACATTAATTGAAGGGAATTTTCTGTTTGTAATTCATGTGAGAACAAATATCAGTGAAATATCTGAGATAATTACTTCAGACACCTGAGGATAGAACTGAAGACTGGCATCATAATGTACTCTTGGAAGTTTCTTTGACTTGGTGCTGGAATGATATGTGGTAAATTGGGGGGACAAATTAGAAAAGAAAATTATGCCATTGAGAGGGACAGACTTTTCTTTGTCTCCAATTTCCCCCTAAATATATATGGTAGAAAATAGAACACATAATATGGGGTGAAAAGGGGACATAAATGAGTGGAGATAAACTGAAAATGATGCAGGAGAAGACACTTCACAAGAAAGAAAATTGAAACTAGAGTGTAGTCGGAAAGAGAGGAGATGGAACAAAAGGTAGGCACAAACTTCATATTTTTAAAAGATTCTATAGAAACTTGATTGACAATGTGTTTCAATAACATGGTTGTCTTATTTTTATTTAATATTTAATCCTTCAAACTACGGGGGACTTTGAGGAGTGGTGGCCCGGGTATCTTTCATCCTGACTAGAAAGCTTAGTCCTCAGGGAGGTAGGTAACTTTTGCAGGCTGTGGCTCCTTAGTTTAACTGAGAAGTTTCATTAGGTTGGGTAACATCTTGTCATGGTGAGAATGGATGGAGTAACTGTACCACTGCTAGAGTGTAATATGTCTCATTAAACTTTCTGCTTTCTACAGTTTTTACATTGCCTATAGAAATGTCTAAGCATTTGTCTTCAATAAATTTTAGTCCTAAAATATGGATAATACGATACAGATGACCTTTTGTTATATTTGGTCTTTTCTTGGGTAGCCTGTCGCATCCAGTCCCTATCTAAAAAATGCAGACAGTTTAAAATAATCTCTTGGAAGCTGACCTGGACTGGTTATTAACCCAGCATGCTCTCCGCCCTGTCTGTTTGCAAAGGGGGAGGGAAAGGTGTCTGGTTTCAAAAATAGCAGTCCCACAAGTACTTCATCTACTCTTGTTAAGAGCCCTCCAAGTCAATGAGGTAAGCATTGTTTTACTGTGAACAGTGCTTAATAGTTTATACCGTCTCAGTGTCATCTATAGCTGATGGAATTCAGGTTTTTTTTCTCTATTTGTCATTTAGACTAGTAATCTGACCAGAGCCTGGTACAGTGATTTTTTTTTTTCCCCCCACCTCTTCTGAATGAATTGCATACTCTAAGGTCAATTTTTTTTGTAAGAAGCCAGGTCTCTTCTCGCCCCTATATAATCTTAAACTGTTTTGATTATGTCCACAGTTGTTCTTTCAGAGCTTGTCAGTGGGAGGAAGAAAAGGTGATGTGGAGGCAGAGGAATCATTCTTTTAAATCTTCCAATTCCTTTTTTCTTTATTTAATCTCCTCTGCCCTCCTGAAAGCAAGCAAGATTAACTACATTGCATGGGGGGGAAGCTGCATACCAACAGAGACTGGTGATCCAGAGCTGCCTAAAGCACCCTTGCACTAGAACATAACTCAAATTGTAAATATTTTTGCCAGATGATATTGCTAGGAGAGGTGGGCTGGAGCAGGTATTATCACTTTTCTACCGTTTCTTGCCAAGTATGTCAACTAACTCACAAGCTGCTTAGAGGCTAGGAGGATTTAGCTTTCTCTTTATGAAATCCTGCCTCTTGTCAATGCTCTCTTGAAGGTCCTAGAAAAGGGATCTTCATTATCATTGTTAGAGATTGATGCCAATTAAGTTTGCGTGACGTTTGAACTGTCAATCTACTTCTACTTTTGGCTTGCCTTTATTAATTTCTTTCAGAGTATAGTTCTAAGAAATTTCACTTCATTTTCTGATTGCTAGCTATATTGAGTTTTTCTGCAGCATATCATGCTTAGAAATTACATGTAAAGGAGTTAATTTTCAAATCACATGTATCCCACCCTGCAACAATAGTTTTCTGGAAGGGTAGGTTTTCTTTATAAATGCTTTTTGCTCATTTTAGAATTGAGCATTTTTAAGTGGGTGGATTCCTGCAGCCCATGCTGTATGTTTCTTTTCAGTAGCCATTTATTTGGCATTTCTATGGTCCTAGTGGGCTGTAGGTTTGTTTCAAAACAATTGATATTCTATGAAGCAGATAAACTGATGTCATGGTCTATCTCTTTCACCTTACATATGCTAATTATTAGATTACATTTGGCAGTTGGTAGCTTTGTTTGAGGAGGAGGAAGAGTGTGGATTATATAACAGCTGTATGCATTTCAGCTAACTGTCTTGTGGGCAGCCAGGATTTATGGTACTCTAGATTTAGCAAGGTAGTCTTGTGTCTCTATTACATTTTGTATTTATTGATACAGGTTGACCTTGAGACAGTGTTTTTTAAACTAATTTCTACCATGTAGTTTAAGGGTGTTCCCTTTATTTCTTTGAGGAACATGTTAGTGTATGCAAACATTTATAAATGTTAGGTGGTTAGAGGTGCTGGCACTGATGGTGGAATTAGAATGGAATCCTATTCTGTCAAATTCTTTTGTGTTCTGCATGGGATTATTACAATAGTGGTGAGTTGTTGGAGCTGAATCTTCATACCTAAGGTTAACAAAGTGATGCAGTAGAAATTAAAGCAAACTTTAATTTGTCAAGCTTTCATTTATATTTTATATACTGTTTGTTGTATTTTTTTTTATGGTGGAAAATATCCCTTGAAATGACTCTGTGCTGTAAGTTTGTTGAAAACATAAAGGTTTATGCTAAGTTTTGCAAATTCAGATTATATTATAGATGCCAAATATTGTTAGATGTTAACATAATTTTGATCTGGAACCTCCTTGCTTTATTTTTGTTTGCATGTGCATATTAACAAGAAACAAAACATTTCATGCACAGTGTATTTTACTATGAATTTTATACACATCACAACTAGCTGTTCTACACTAATTTAATATGAATTCATTGTTGAAAATGACCATTTTTGTTAATATGCTAAAGTAGTACTTGGGTACACGTAAACAAAATACACCCATGATACGCAGAGGAACAATATTACACTTGCCAATGCAGCAGCTGCAAGTCTAGGGAAAACACAAGTTATATATGTTATAACAGGGATTGTGTTTCTGAAACAAAACGTAAGAATTTATATACACATATCAACAGTGTTATAATACTGAGTGTATGAAGTGCTCTATGTACAAATAACTTTTTAAAATAAAGCAACTCTTGCCTTCTTTTTGGTCTAAGGAGATTGAGTCTTAAGTAGGCGCTGTAATATGAGAATGAACAAAGGTACCTATTTTTAGGAAGACCCTGCAGAAATATTTCTCGTAAGTAAAATTCCAGCAAATGTGCTGGAGAGACAGAGAGACTGTGATTTGCACAAGGTCATGTAGGATTTAGGTACGGGTGTGTGTGTAGATTGTGGCATCTTGGAATTTTGGAGAAAGGCGAGTTTGACCACATGGGTACCATATTTCTTTCCTTAGATTTTCTTGCTCCTCCTTTCTTTGGGGAGCTCCAACCTGAGGGTGACCCTCTCTCAATGCATTCCTGACTGGTTAATTTAAAATTATTTCTTGTTTGGATCTACCCCTTTGGTGGTGAATAAAGTATTATTGTAACTTAATTGAACGAATGGCCTTTTTATTGTTATTGTCAGGTAAGTTTCACCCCCTGGTTCTGGGCCACAAACTTAATGGCTTTCATTCTCTTCAAGACTTGTGCTGATGAAGGACTCTCAGCTCACTCCATTTTAATGGGCTTGTATGCATAATACAATGCTGTTGTCCCCTGGGACAAAAACATTAAGCCTTTTCTCCTTCTCTGTTTCCCATTAGGCTTTTAATCTCCAAAATGAGGAATAGCAATACAGAACCCTACTATCCCTCACAGATAATCATAACCTGTCACATCTGTTGTAGAGAATGTACATCCACAATGGTCAGAGGGGAGGGGAAAAAAGTAATGGTGTGAAGGGTAGTGGTTGTTAGGAGGTCATACATTAGTTTGGAATAAGTGTAGCAGTAGTTATACTTGTTCAGCTGTCTAATCCCATGCAAAGCTTCTTTCTTTTTACAGATTATTTGATGGCTAATTTACTCCTCTGAGCTCATAAACTAGATAGAATATTCTATTTTGATTATTTTGAGTGCCTTTATTACCACTAGCAGTGTCAGAGATTTCCCCAGAAGGTTGATACTGTCTCCTTGTACCCCTTAGTAACTATATGGGTTTGGATGGAGACTGTCCCCTTCTCTTTGGCCTTGACTCATACTATTATCTCCTTGGTGCTTCCCCAACATAGTTTTATTTTCTCTCAAAGCACCCATTCCAGCAACCCCCCCCTAGATATGCTGTTCAACAAAGCTTAACTATACTTTTTTTTTTTTTTTTTATTGGCCAGTTTACAGAAATAAAGCTTACAGTGAAGCATGTACGTCCTAGATGCATACTATGGAAAGCACAGATAAATGCCAGTTTGTGTTGAAGTTATAAAATATTGCAATATTACTAGGATTCACAGCATGATAGAAGCTTTTCTAGTATTTGACAGTTCAAAGCTGTGTGATTGTCTTCCCGTGAGAAAAATGTCCCTGGGTGGAGAAGAGGAAGGGGGTGGGGGAGAATGGAGATGCATGTGTATGTATACATATGTTCTTTTGCGTGCATACCAATTCAGACTTCAATTGTTGATCCTTTTATGTGGATATGGATGTCTGCCTTTTGTAACTTAACTGTGATATGAAACCTGTTCATTAATAGAATCAAATATTTGTTTCTGATACCTGTTTATGCTAAACAGGTCTCTTCCTGTTAACCATATTCGTGATGACTCGTGCAGAGTCTATACTCTGAAGTCGAGCTGGTTGGAACATTTTGGTTGAAATGAAATTTTGGTGAAATATGTTGAAATATTTTGCAGAGATGTATGTTTCCAAAAAACTTTCATCAATAAGGTTTGAGACTGAGAGACTTTCTCACATACTCTCTAACATGGCAGTTAGAGCACTGGGATGTGAGAGTCCCATATTCAAGTCCCCACTGTGCCTAATGTGAAGTGATTTTTGGATGAAAACTCTATTCTACTGAGTTAGGTTCAGATCCCTGTTCTGCCGGTGTCTCCCACAACATCCCAGGCCAGTACTCTAACTATGGGGACACAAACACACACACACTCACATTCTTTTTGCGAATGTTTTTTGTGAAAACATTTTGGTTCCAACACTGAACAAAAATAAATTTCAAAAGTTGCTGCCAAATTGCCGCCCTCCAGTCACATGTACTCAGATGTGTTCATTTTTTGCATTACCCACACTTCTGTACTATCTCCTTACTTGTCTATCCATTCCATCTTATATTTCAACCTCTCTCTCTGACCTCATGTCCTGGATGTCACAATGTAGTTAACTGTAACATGGCCAAAATTAGATACCATGTTTCCTCTCAAACCCTCCCCATGACTGCATTCTATTATTCTTTACAACACTTTTGTCCCTGAAACTGAGACACATAGTTCGAGGGTCATCCCGACCCTCCCTCCCTCTTCTACACAGTGTCCAAAATTTTGCACAACTAAAATTTTTGTTAAGCTCCTCACTATCTCCTGTCTTAATTGTTGTGACCTCCCTTGAACAAACTCCCTTGCACACACTCCTTAAAGACCTTTTAAAATACAGAATTTTTTCCAGGCTTGACTCTCTTACCAAGCCACCTTCCAGTTTGAATCCCTCCCTTGGCTCTGTTCCCTATTTCATAACATTTTAAGCTTCTACTCTTCACCTTTAAGGTCCTTCACAGCTTCCCTGTGGTTCCTGTTCTTGTCTGTTTTCATATTGCTCTTCCAGTGATGCCAGCCTTAACACTAATTTTTCTGCTAATATTACAAACCTTTCCATTCTGCCCTTTATGCATAGAATGTTATTACCCTCATTTTCAGTTCCTGTCTCAAAATTCACTTTTGCTGTAATATGTGCAAGAATCTAGGCTAGGTGGTAGAGCAGTTTTACTTTAAAAAAAATATCTGTCATTGATTTAGAACTATCAAATTGTGCAATAACTAAACCATATAACCATGTGATCTTATTTTCATTGTCCTTTTTTCCTTCCTCCTTTTCTTTGTCAAAATTGGTATGTCTTTTTATCAAATTAGATTGTAAACTCCTCAGGATATGGACTTAAGTCTACTTGTGTACGTGTACATTATGTGATGGGAGCCTTTGGGTGATATCACAACACAAATAATAAAAAGCACAGACCTAGAATTGGCACTGCTTATTCAGCAGAATGCCGTCTGTCAGTTTAGGTTTTTATTAATAGAAAATATAACTTAGCAATAACACTCAACTCCCTGTAGTAGATTTGTCCTGTGAGTCCACCTTTTGTTTCAGGATAGGAAGACATTGAGTACTGCCTTGTACTCCCTTTCTGTTCTGGATAATCTTTTCTGCACTGCTACTTTAATTCTGCTCTTTTCCACAAAGCTGATTTTCTCAAATTTTGATGATAATGTGTGCTGTTTCCTAGTTACTTCAGAGCTGTATCTAGGGCTTGCATAGAGTTCAATGAAAATAATGCCTTTCTTGTTGGGCTGAAGCACAGTGTGTTACTAGTTTCCTTTATCCAACTCTGTTCCATGCATCTTGACTCGCATTATTATACTGGCCGCAGTTTGAAGCACAGGAGCAAATGTTGATGTATTATGAGTGTCAGAACTATTGAGCACATACCAATGGATCACGTAAAATTGTTTTTATGAAAATATTTAATAATCAATCTGGAAGATCATAAATATTGGCACGGATATCTATTTAAAAGTCCTAGGTCTATTGAAATGAAAAATGATTAATCAGTTTGAACGAGTATCATTCGTTCAACTCCATGATTTCTGTTTGAAAGCTAAATTTAAAAGAACTGCATAATAATGTCACTCAAAAGTAAATAGTAGACTATTTACTTTTAGCAGTTGTTTCTCTGCAGGCCACTTTTAACTTAATCTGGAATTTTTCTTGTCTAATTAGAAAGGCAATTCTAATAACCTCTTAGCACTGTTGTCAACCTTAAACCACCTATTTAATTGATACTTAACTAAGCTCCTCCTCAAACAGATGGATGGGAAGTGGATGAGCTTTGGTTTCACCTCCTAATAAGTCAGCAAGTGCCGCTGAGGTAATGTGGGTGGGCAACAGTAATTGCTGCTGATAGGGATTAGTAGGAAACTACTGTGCTATTGGAGCAAAAGAGGAGCAGGAAGCAACTGTTTCTTTGAGGCATAATTCCTCTCCTTTGTAGTTCCTGAGGCAGAACACCAGTGTGCTGCCACCTTAATGAATGGTTTCAGAGTAGCAGCCGTGTTAGTCTGTATCCGCAAAAAGAACAGGAGTACTTGTGGCACCTTAGAGACTAACAAATTTATTAGAGCATAAGCTTTCGTGGACTACAGCCCACTTCTTCGGATGCATCCGAAGAAGTGGGCTGTAGTCCACGAAAGCTTATGCTCCGAAGAAGTGGGCTGTAGTCCACGAAAGCTTATGCTCTAATAAATTTGTTAGTCTCTAAGGTGCCACAAGTACTCCTCACCTTAATGAAGTTCATGGTAAAATCGTAATCTAGCGCTTGGTTGGCTTCCCATTTGTGTGGTTTTTTTTTTTTTTCCTACAACGGGAAATTTCTTAATCTCAAATGTGAAAATGTGATCGTTAAATCAGCAAAAAATGGTAAGGCTAGGTTTATTACCTGAAAGGCAGCATTTTGGGCGTACCTTTCTGCAAAGGAGACCCCCAGTTTGAATCTGGCTTGCTATTCCTTGTTATATCCTTGCAGATATAGCCACATTTTCCTTTAATCACTGGAGGAATTGTCCTGAATGGAACAATAGTTTGCTCTCTATTGCTCCAAGCCATTTTCAAATGCTTCAATAAGGAAAAGAGAATTCCAGTTAGAGCATTGTTTCTTTAGTAAACTCAATTTTCCAGTAAGATATGCCTAAGTAATAAAGAATCCACATTTCATCTTGAAGATGAGTTCTTGAATTCCTAAACTACTTTGATCATGAATACTTAATTAAGTTATTCCCTTGATATGGATTTTATCATTTTGCCCCAGACATACATTACACTTGCTCAGCTTACATTGGGGCTTTGATATGTAAGCTTTTCACACAGTAATATCTGAATGTCTGAACTCAAAGATGATTCAACCAGTTTTGCCATCCTAATAATTGTTTCGGAAGTCCTGAAATCTTTAAAAGCTAAGACTAAATATTCCCATTTAATTTCTACTCCAAAGTAGGGGCTTAAAAGTTAAGTGCATTCCACTTTGGTAATTCTACATAAAAAGTAGTGAAATACTGCCCCAGAGCCAATACACACTCCATATTTCCCATGTTAACAGATCTCCCTAGTTTATCCAGATGGTAACGTTTGAAGTGCAAATGCCATTTGAAGTTGCCAAATCCATATTAACGATTTTTGTCAGATACAGGATCCAAAATAGTGGTGGTATGCGTTTTTCCCTTTCCTACTGTGCTACTATCCCTTTGGAATAGTAGCAGGGCTAATAGCTGCAACCACTTTTGCGAAGTAATAGAGCGTGGTGTGGCTGGCAGGGCGTTCTCCATAACGGCCCAGCAACTCTGAAGCACCCTACTGGTTCTTGTTTAGAATAGCCAAGATTTGTCCACTTTCAGGACACGTTGCAGGGCCTGTTTGTTACATCAGGCTTTTGAAGAGCGGTAGAGGGATTGAAGTACAGCTCTGTGTATGGGCCCTTTTTTATTCTGAAAGAAAAATAAATAAAATAAACGTGTAACACAGCATACTTTTTTTTTTTTTTTAAAGATTCACACAACTTCCCTATCCCCTGACACCTTATTCTCCCCCTATCCATCTTCCCAGGAAAGAACCTCATGTGGCAGATGCTAGTCATGTTGCTTAATATGCTATTGGAAAGTGCTTGGATGCTACAGTATAAGAACCTGTACAAAATAGAAAGGATTCATGGGTACTAAGGGAATATTGGGGAAGAAAGGAAAGAACAGAGGGAGAGAAACTTAAAAAAGGAAATATAGAGAAGAAGGGAGTGGAGGAAAAGCGGGGACTTAGAGGAGAGAAGACTGAAAGAGAAAAGTAGCTGGGACTCAAAGTGAAGAATGAGGCAGAATCAGAAATAAGCATGTTGGATAAGATTCAGAACAAAGAGGAATGATCTCAGAATAAAACGGATTTCAAATGTCAAAATATTAAATGGAAAAGTTAGTCTAAGGAAAAACAGATACTGCAAAGACAATGGGGGGAAGTATACCAAAATATACAATAAAAGAAAAATGTGGAATAAAAGAAAGGAAAAGGAAGTAACATAAACCAAGAGAACAAAGTACATTATAGTTGGCCAAGCTTGTGAGGCCTTGCATTGAAATTCTCTGTTTGGCTGTAATGTGGTAACCATTGAATGCTGCATCCAAAATTTTAGGAAATATTCTAGGAATCAGTTGTCAAAACCTTATTGCTTTTTTGGCACAAAAGCAATAAGGGGGAAATGGGGAACATACAAAGCCCCAACATTTGATTAGCAGAGTCAGCAGTTTCAACCATCTCTAACTTTATTGCAGCCAAAAACATATTCCAATAGAATACCCCTCATTTTAGCTCTTCCCATCCTTCCAGTACGGTTTAAGGGCTTATCCACACATGGAGTTCTGTTATTCAGGGCTAGCTGTTCCTGAATAACTTCATGTGTAGAAAAGCCCTACAAAGTCTGACACTCTAAAAGAGAGAGAAGAAAGGAGGATAAGGATGGCAGGGGCAGGGCAAAGGGAGCGTACACAGGGCCCCTGGCATGAGGAAAAGGGTTGGGGGAGTTGCAGTGAGTCCCTGAAAAAGTGAGGAATGGAACGGTAGTGCACAGGGAGCTTGAGTGGGGAGACTGGAGGGCTACAAAGACCTGGTATTGTGGGAAGTGAGCTCAATTATATAAGAACAGAAACTGGCCTTACTGGGTCAGATCAATGGTCCATCTAGTTCACTATACTGTCATCGGTAGCCAGGGCCAGATGAACAGAATAGGGCAATTTTATCAAGTGATCCATCCCATCATCCAGTCCCAGCTTCTGGCAGCCAGGTTTAGGGATACCCAGAGCATAGGATTGCATCCCATAAAACAAAGTGTGTGATCCCTTAATTTGTTAATGGAAAGTTTTAGGGAGTTACAATAAATTGCTAGAATGCATACGATTTATGCGCATCATTTCTGTTGTAAATGTGACTTTGCATTACTGCATCCTCATGTCTAAATATTTGCAGGGCTGGTTACCGTTCTGATAGAACGATGTTACATGCAACCATAGCAGTCTGTGGGGGTTGGTGGCCTGCTTGTTTTCTCAATAAAGAAATGATATTTTGAAGCGGAAATAAGAGCAGATCAGCAAATGAAACACTTGGTAAATTGTGCAACCTTCTTTAAGCTGGCTGGCACGATTCTGGGTCTTGCTTTTCCTCATCCCCAAAGTAGTCAACTGTAATTTATTAATCTAAATCTCTATAGTGTCGTGCTCCCCCCCCCCCCCCCCGCCCCAGTTGCCAATGTAGTCAAACGCTGTCTGCTGGAGGACATAGATAGCCTTTTAATTTTGTGAATCAAGTCCTAGACAATCAGCATTTACCCTTTAAAGAGCCAACTTTTGTTCTCTAGGATATAACACATTTATTTATAGATAGGAAATCTGACAGAGTGGCTACACTGCGTACCTTACAGCGGGACGCTATAAGATGCGCAGTGTAGGCATAGCCTCAGTGTTGGCACTCTAATAATTTAGATCTAGTGTAAACAGATGCAACTCTGTTGGAGACAAGTTGCACCTGCTTATGCACCATTTGAATTTGGCTTATGGGAAACCACTTATCTAAAATCTCTAGTAAATTGCATTTGCTTAATGATGTCTTAATTTTTGGTGAAGTCTGTGGATTTGTTGGTTGATTGGGCAGGTGATTATAGGGGGAAGGGAAGGAGGAAATATCATCTAGTTGTACTGTCTTTTAAATTTGTTTTCCCTTAAATTTTTATAACAATCAATAACTCAATGAACTGTCCCTTTCTAAGCTGTTTTTGACAGAAATGTTCTGTATTACAAATATACCTCACTAAAGGAGAATATGCATTGGCACTAGGTAAAAACATTTCTATAAATGTACAGTCTGTTAAAATGATGCCCAGTTTGTTTGTTTTTGGCTGCCCAAAGATATGCTAGATCAAGTGCTATCATCAGATTACGAGGGAGATTTCTTTCACAGTACCCTTAGTTAAATACACAGCGAATTATTATGCCAGTGCATGAACTGTTTGGCTCTGATAATCACACCCTTATGTTTGAACACTTTAATTTACATAGGGATCAGAGCCTGATAAAATAAGTTAAAATTCTGTCTGAGTTGCCTTGGGTTGGAGGTTATATTGTCAGCAATAAAGAGCATATTGTCCCAAGTTGAGAACAAGCCAGCACTTACTTGATTAACATGAATCTTTGTTGTTATTGCCTGATGCATACCAGCACTGGACAATAGCTTCTTTATTCATACTTCTTAGCAGTATTATTTCATATCAGTATGGATGTTACTCAGGCAGGTGTTTAAAGGAAAATGTTCAAAGCTATCAAAATTACACCTTTCTGGCTTTATTTTCATTTGAAGGCACGTCTGTTCATTTAGGCCATTCTTTACTGTTCCTCCCCAGTCAGTTTCACTGGGCAGGCAATTTATTTAAATATTTAAATAAATCTTAGAGCAAGATTTTTTTTCAAATTTCTATCTTCTGGCAATTCACAATAACAGAAGTAGGGTGGAGAGAGGATGCAATGTATATGCAATAGCCTGTGATTGCAAACGCACCTGGCACAGGGTTTTTGTGGGGTGCGAAAGAGCAGATGGGGAGTGGGAGAAATCCTCACCTAATAAAATGGGATTTATCCTATGTTGTAGCCCTTTTAAAGGCTGGTTTAATCCATCATCACTACCACCAAGGATCAAAGGAAGGTGGTGGAAGTTTTTTTTATTTAGTGTCCCTTTTTGAATGACATAATATGACGTTGAACATACCTTCCTTATCTCCACTCATCATAGTGATCAAGGTTATGACTGAAAGTGTGTATATATAGAGAGAGTTAAGCCTTTTGTTCAATTTAGCATGGTTATAAGCTGTTCCAGCTGGGAATTTTTAAAAGATGTTATTTCCATGCTGTAATTCTGTCAATAGTTATTTTCCCTATTTAAAAGTGAAAATGTGTAGCATACATTCCTAGCATGACACTCCAAAGGAGTTTTTTGACGTATTCTTTGCGGTAGCATATTGCAACTCTCCAGAACTGAAGAATCATGAAGAGGAAGATAACCATTTGTTTTTTTAACAAAAGTTATAAAGACCTTAGCACAGGAGTAATATTTTATGCAGAACTTTATTACTTGTAATATGTTAATACAACACCTTTTAGGTTTGGTTATGAACATTAATCAGATGTGTCGATTTGAGATAAACTACCAAATGTCCACTATATGGAGGGTGGTAACTTTTGGCTTCTACCTACCTCGGCAGGATTTGAACTGATTATAGAAAAATGAAAAGCTGTATATTTCATTAGGAATCCTCTGTTCCTTAGTTCCCCTTGTTTTGTTTTTGTTTAAAAGGATTTGAAGTTAAGTAACTGATTACACATTGTCCCAAAGCGAACTTTACTGAATTATTTCGTAATAGCAGGAAACACAAGAAATTCCATGTATCTTGTGAAGTCAGCTCTGTAACATTGCACTGTACACTTAATATATAAGAGCAAGACTATAGGCTTCTAGTAAATTAGAACTCAAACTAAATTAATGTATTTTAGTCACCTACAGTTTCCGATATATATTTTTCTCGATATATTTGTTTCTGTTTCAAACAGACTTTGTAAGGTGTGGGGGAAGAGAAAAGAGCCCATTTTAAAAAAGCAGAACCATTTTAAAAAAGCAGAGATTTTTGAGCTTACTCAACATTATGAACTCCTTTTGTAAATGAAATGATAGCTTTCTCTCAACTGAAGCAAAATTATATACAAACCATTACTTGCTTACATCTGAAACCACAGGACTGCTTTCTTTTTGTAGGCTATAAAAAATTGGTCAGTGATATTTCAATTTCAATTTCAATTACCTCACAATTCCCACTAGTCAATAAGGAGCAGGGTTAAACTAAAGCAGTTTTCAGAAAAAAATCAAGAGGTATGAGGTTTCATTTTACTCTTTTTCAAAGCTTATTTTTGTTTGAAATCATAGTTCTAAATGATACTTGTAGTAATGTAGAACTTTACATTGGTCAGAGGTAGGGTTACCATATCTAACAAATAAAAAAAGAGGACCCTCCATGGGCCCTGGTCCCGCCCATTTCCCCAGCCCTGCCCCAACTCGCCCCTTCTCCGCCCTAACTCCGCCCCCTCCTCCCTCCCACTCCCAGCCATGCGGAAAGGGCTGCCCGAGCGCTACCGGCTTCACGGTTTGCCGGGCAGCCCCCAGACCCTGCGCCCCCGGCCGGCGCTTCCGCAGCACAGCTGGAGCCCGGGAGGGGAAGCGCCCAGCCGGGGGTGCAGGGTCTGGAGGCTGCCTGGCAAACCATGAAGCCGGTAGCGCTTGGGCTTCGGGCAGCCCCCTTGCCTCCAGACTCTGCGCCCCCAGACGGGCACTTCCCCTCCTGGGCTCCGCCAGCGCAGGGTCCGGAGGCTTGGGGGCTGCCCGAAGCCGGTAGCGCTTGGGCAGCCCGGCTCTTAAACAGAGCCGGAGTCAGGGGAGGAGCAGAGCCGCCATGGCTGGAGGCTCTGATTGCCCATGATACTACTGAGGGTCCTGAGGAAATTGAGGTAAGACACAAAACTGATGATGATAACCCCAGTATAGGCCAAGCAGTTCTAACATTTGGATCTAATGAATGTTTCAGTGCAGCCCCGGCATAGTCTTTCAGAACAGCCAGATCCTAAACCTGGACCCAGCCTCCTCCTATCTGACAGCCTGAATGCTGGCTGACTGAAATCCTACAAAAGAAGGTCTTCAGCTGAAGTTCAGAACTTTCTGTTGCAAAGCAGGAAAGCCTCAACTACATAGACTTATGAAGTGAAGTGGAAAAGGTTTTCTATTTGGGCAGCTTTGCACTAGCTGTGTCCCCTGACAACGCTCATTTCAGCACTCATTTACTAGAGCTACAACAATCTGGACTTTGTCAGCTGCATAAGGGTCCATCTAGCAGCAATCACTTTCCTACCAATGGGCCACACTGTTTTCTCACCCCACAGTGGCTAGATTCCTTAAATGCATTAGTCATGTTTTTCCCCACAGTTCAGGACTCAATTCCTTCTTGAGACCTCAATATACTGTTAACAGGATGGACAGGTCCCCTTTGAGCCCTCAGCAACTTGTTCCATTTGCTACCCGTTCATGAAAACTGTCTTTTTAGTAGCCATTACGTTAGGAAAGGCACAGACGATTCAGGAACTCAAGGCAGGTCCCCATTATACAATGTTTCATAATAGCAGGGTCACTGTGTGAATCAACCTGTTAATCTCCGAGGTCTCTATTGGCTTCTAACAAGTGTTCCGTATTACTTTGATCATGTTTTAGAACAGTTTTTTTGGAATAAAAGCCCTAAAGCAAGTGTTTGGTCTTCTTTATCCATGTAAAAGTTGTAATATCTGTGGTGACCACATCAGGGTTTAGGGCATTGTTTCTCAAAGTGTGGGCCACACTCCACTGGGGTGTTTAAAGGGGAAGCAAAGCTAGTCAGACCTCTAAGTTGTCCTCCAGAGTCTTACTTTATTATTAAAGTGAAAGCTGAAACTCTAGCTGCTATAGTTACAAAGAAAGAAAATACTCAAATTGGAGGGAATGTGATCAATGATATGATGTTTGTTTGCAGAGCACCAGAAACAATAGTTCTGAGCTGTGAACTGTCCCATTCATTTCAATGACTGTGAATTCAGATGGCAATGATACTTTAAATGTCAATATAAATTTCAATGATTTGCTGATCCAGGACATTTTAAGAATCAACAGGAAGTATATTTTGAAATCTACACTGATATTGCTTAAAATGTGTGTGTGTCAAAGAGGGAGAAGCTCAAAAGACAAGTCAGAGCATGCATAAGGCTTTAGTAACGCATCTAGGACCTACCAGGGGGTGGGAGTGGTTACATTTTTCTGATGGGGGGGCAGGGGTTCAGCTTTTAAGTGTGGGAAACAGACTAGGGAATGCCTCTGGACCCTGTTGAGATAAGCATCTGCAGGAACATCCATGTTTGTTAGAGGAAGGTGTTGGGATTTGGAAAAACCTTGCAGGTGGAGAGGTAGAAAGTTAGAGATGAGCTCAGAAGGGAGTCTGCATTAGACTAGAAGGGGTGTGTGTGCATGTATTGGATAAAGAGACTACCTGTAATAGTAGTGGGGAGAGGAGAGGATTGGGATGAAACCTCCAATGGGGAAGGAGGAGGAAGATAAGAATTGGAACAGAAAGGAGCTGGAATTGGAGTATGTAATTTGCTTTTCAGATCTCATCCTAAGCCAGTCATTCCAGTAATTACGAATTGTGGGCACATTTGAAAAAGTTTAAATTATCAAATATGTTTGCTTTGCAGAATTGTTTCTTAGCACTACACGCACTCTGTCTTCAAGGTGAGACCTGCAGTTCTGCCAGTTTAACACCACTCCCCCACAAATAAATGATGTAAACCCTGATATGCAATGGAAAAATATTTCACTATAGTCATAACATAGGCTGCAAAATTACTTTTATATCACAAGCAACAGTCATAAAATAAATAAGGAGAATTGCGCAATAACTGTCATGCTTGTACTACTAAAGAAGACTTTTGTTACACAATGAAGTCAGGCCACTCAACGCTGTGAAATAAACTGTAGCGTTTATGAGGTCTATGAGAATTGATGGAGAAAGAATTTTGAAAAATGGCCTAGCTTTCTTTACAGAACGGAATATATGTACTATAATATACACGATATGATTTTTACTCTTCCCTACCCCCAGTGGAACCTTAGTTAAGAAACCCAGACTTAATGTTTGTGAAAAGAAGAACAGGAGTACTTGTGGCACCTTAGAGACTAACAAATTTATTAGAGCATAAGCTTTCGTGGACTACAGCCCACTTCTTCGGATGCATATGCATCCGAAGAAGTGGGCTGTAGTCCACGAAAGCTTATGCTCTAATAAATTTGTTAGTCTCTAAGGTGCCACAAGTACTCCTGTTCTTCTTTTTGCGGATACAGACTAACACGGCTGTTACTCTGAAACCTGTCATTAATGTTTGTGCTAGATGGAATTAGGTGCACATTTGTTCCATATTAAAGTGTGTTGAAAGGTTCTAGATTAATTCAGGAGGATTAAATATTCATTCTGCCATTTTAAATTAGTCATATTTTTATTGATTGGGAATGTGCTAATAACATTTGTGGATGACTAAGTTGGGAGGTATTGCCAGCGTGGAGGAGGACCAGAATATCATACTACAGTAAAAGCTTTGGCATGTTGGAGAAACGGGGGCTGCTGGGAAGTAGCAGAGATGCTATTCTTGCCCTTCCCTTTAACCTTCAGGATCCCAGGGTTTGTCTCTTCCATGTTTGTCTGGTCAGACAATCTCCCTCCTTCTCTCCCCCCAAGACATGGGTGATGGTAGACATTTTTGTCGTCTTTTGTGTAGGATTACAATCCTGTCTTCAGAAATGTTGATGAAAGGATAAATTAGAAATAATAAAGGAACAATGATGAAATCCAGAGGTTACTCTTATTTACAATTTGAATATGTACCTGAGAATGCAGACAACTTAGTCTTTTGTTAAACTGGATATGACTCTTAATACTCTCTGCTCTTAATTTGTTCTCTGTATCTGCTGTTGTGCATATTGTTTTCTCTGTTTCAATTTCAATAATTACTTTGTGCATTGACCTAGAAAGCCAGCTAAAATAATGACTTCTGATGTGAATAACTTTTTGAGAGGGTAGTGTGCTCTTTCATATGTTTTTATAAAATGAAATGTGCATCGTTATTTTATAGTTTACATTTCTGGATTGCCTTTTATTTCTCCAAAACCAGTGGAAGGGCTGTATTATGTTATGCATATTCAGCTTTTAAAAAATAACATTCTTTAGTCCATATAATTTCAAAGTGAGAAGTTTGTTTTTATTTCTATGCAAGGAGTTGCTATTTCAACAAACGGGGGATTTAAACATCCGTCTAGTGAGAATATACCCACTAGTTACTGAATACTGCTGAATTTCTTTTGATAGTCCCCTCTTCCAAATGCACACAATTTCCCTTTTATCCCCTCAAAGACTTATTGTCAGGCCAAGTCTTCAGGCCAAGGTGAATTTGCTCTCTCCAGAGCCAGTTAATATGGTACTTGAATCACTCAAAGAGGACAGCTTAAAAGCTATGCAAGATACTTTCTTTCCTCACCCAACCTCCAAAGTTGCTGAGTACACTATTTCTATAGTACACAAGTCCCCTGTTTATCTCTCTAAACTTTGGCTGCAGATTTGACTTGAAAAACTATTTCACTGAACATCTCGACTTTAGGGGTGTGTTCCAGGCAGCACAAATGCAATTGTGGCTGACACCTTGCTTTTCTTGCAGAGCAGGGGATAACTCTAGTGTTCTGGCTAATTCTACCTCTCTTAATGAAATCTGTTCTAATGGTTGGGATGAGGTCCACACTAATGGTGAGGGCATTTGTTTTGCTGCCCTTCACAGAACACCACCAGCATTTGATGTCCTGCTTTGTAAGGCGCTTTGAACCACTTTGAAGATGTAAATTGCTGTAAGAAATTTACCTTTTGTTTACTTTGGTTCATCATCATTTAATAATCAGTAGGAAAGTTCACTTTGTATTTATTGTTCTAAATATACTCTATTCCCGGAGAAAAACTACATTAAACTGGAGTTAAGACTGAGTACATATCAGTAACTTAAGGGTAAAACATTAAAGGGATGTTGTAATTATCCCCCAAAGAAATGTTGCAAACCCAGAAAATTTGGAGTTAATGTTAAACCTAAAAGAAATTCAATTTTGTTCAGCTATGGAAATGCAAGGTGAAGGCATCCAATCACTCTTACCTCTGCCCTGTGTGGTGAATTTACCAAAATGTAATTTTAGGCTATGTTTTTTGTATGTATGCTTACCTTTAACTTGTTAATTTGCAAGTTAATGACAAAGCATTTTTATTTGAGTGGCCTTTGCACATTCTGACTTTTTTGTGATGTGCCAATGGTGCAGTTTGGACCAGTGGAATCTTCTACTAGCTGTGCTCATTGGAGCACTCGTATGCCTCTTGTCTTCTCCTTGAGGCCCTGAACATTTGGAGGGTGAGGTTATAAAAGTGGGCATGTCATGAAAACCACCTCAGTTCTTTCCAATTGTGATAGCAGATAAACTAGGAAGCTCACAGATTACCGGATCCCCAAATTTTCAGAACCCTGATTTGTTCTTTATGCCACCACCCTATTTTGGTGAGGTTTAGCTAGTCAAAAAACAAGAAAAAACTACCTAAGTATTTTAGCACCTTGGCGTGGGTCCTTTGTTCTGATACATCAAAACCTAAGATAAAGAAACCTGGGTTCAAGAGGTACACCTCTTGCCCTGTTATTTCTCCTTAGACACACACACATACAAAATTGTTTGGCTTGCTTGGGGCAAAGTGACTTGCTGTATTGTTGTTCCATATGCAGCACCTTTATCCTGGAATTGCCTTCAAGCTCTGCCATTGCAGGAATCATGAATAGCTAAAGCTTCTAGTTCTAAAATTCAGGGTTCTGTAAGTGCTGTGAGACCAGCCTCAGCTTTGACTCCTGATAGAGTTAAAAATCATGGCAAAATCCCTTCGTGTTGGCCTCTGACTTGAGCCAAACTTAAGGTGCCAATCACCATGAATCTGGAAAGATTGGTTCCAGCTGAGCACAAATGCGTGGCCTTACAGGAGTCCACCTCTGCTGAAAGACAGTCCTCAAGAGCATACCTCTATGCATCTAGTGCGTCCAGTTCTGCACACTGAAGTGCAAAAGCATACTCTTAAGCCTCAGGCCTTGGAAGTCGGTGCCATAGTGAAGGATAATATTGAGGGTAAAGGCTGTCTGAATCCAAGGCTGTTGGTTCTGTGCTAAAAATCTCATTGTTCGTTGTTTGCTTTAACACAACTGTCAGTTCCTTCTGGATCTATGGTTACCATAGTAGATCAGGCAGGTTCATCATTTTGAACCCCTTAATCACCCTCATTTTAGATCAACCTTCAGATCAGGGGGCCTTTGTGCAGCACTGGGTACATTGTCCTTTCTTGCTTAAAGAGAAAGGAAAGAAGCATAAAGCAGTGGGGCTGATTCCTTCTTCTGCAGGAAAGAAAAAATCTATCTCAATTCCAGTCTTTCAGACCACAAGATCGTCCTCCTTCACCCAGGGATTATGAGAGGGTAACTAGACAAAACCATTGTTACCAAAGGTCAGTTTGTAGTGAACCATGCCTTGAGAACATCCTTCAATGCTTCTGATATGGTATCTAGTACTGTCATTACCATTACATTGAGGTGCCATTCATGGTTTTCTCTCTGCACTTTCTCAGGAAACAAGAATGGGGGGAGAAGACCTCTCATTTGATGGTGAAGGGCTATTTAGCTTTAGAACATATGAGGTTGTAAGGAAACTGAGACACCAGGTCTACTGCAAGGTCTCTAGTGGTTTCTGAAACCCCTAGGAAAAAATTGGGGGTACCAAATTTTATCAGAAACCATACCAAAGCTCTACTTCCTACTCCTTTCAAGAAAATAATCCCACCCACTTCAATTCAGTATCAGTAGACACACACACCCTACTAAATGCAAGCTAAAGAAAGATCTGTTGCATCATCTTCCTCTGTGTCAGTGTATGTATCACAGGTTTGATGGGATGCACAAAATCCCAAACCAGTTTTAAACTATGCATCCCTTTCATTTGTAAACTTTTTTCCTCTCTTCTCATCCCTCCTCCCACCAATCCACATTTCTTAGAGGCCTGGAGTGTAATCACCATAGATAAATGGAATTTGGAGATTGTCCAGCAGGGTTACTCCATTCAGTTCAACACTATCCTGCCTCCCACCAACCCTCCTCCTCAGAAGAAAGAACTTGCTCAGATCAGAACTCTGCTCACTACTGGAGTCTGGTGCCATAAAGGAAATTCCTGAAGGTATCTGAGGGAAGGAATTTTTTTCCCCAGATACTTTCTGAGCCCTAAGAAAGATGGAGGTCTCAGACCCATTTTAGATCTTGAGAAGCTCAACTCTCTTCATCAGAAAGTTCAAATTCACCCTAGCCTCACTCATCCCCTCCTTATTCACCTATGATTGGTTTCGGGCTCTTGATTTACAGGATGCTTACTTTCACACCTCAATGAGACTTTTGCATAGAAAATACATTCAGTTTCTTGTGGGTGGAGATCATTACCAATATAAGGTCTTTTCACTTAGCCAATCTGCAGCACTTTGAGTATTCACAAAGTGCCTCACAGCAGTAGGAGGCCATTTGAGATGTTATGTTATCCAGGTTTACCCCCACGTGGACAGTTGGCTCATCAAGGTGTCATCGTATGAGGGCCTGCCAAAAGCTATGTCACAAACATGTACCTTGTTCCAAACAATGGGGTTCAAGATAAACTGAAAGAATGTGTAAATAGCACCAAACCAGGTCATGTCTTTTATTGGGATAGTTCTGGATTCTCAAAAAGATAGAATTCTATTTAAAAATGCTTACAACAATAGATGTAGTACAAGAGAACTTGTGTCAAACAGTAATGTTCTTCCTCAGGTTGATGGGCCTTATGACTTCAGTGACCATTGTAATTCCGTGTGCACATCTACAGTTTAGGCACATACAACATTGGCTAGCAAGATGCTATATTCCAAATACAGTAAGCATGTTTATGAAATTGATACTACCCAAGGATGTGTTCCTGTTCCTATTCCTTATGTGATAAACGCAACATCACAGAGTTCTCAGAGGAATTGCATTCAACCTCCTAGCTCAGTCAGTCACTGTCATCACAGTCAATCTGGGCTTGGAAGCTCATTACAAGAATTTAACAATTCATTGTTGCTTGAATTTCTGGGAGCAAAAACGTCCATATCAAGTATTCTAGAATTAAGCATAACACATTGGGCACTCAAGTTCTTTCTTCCTCCACTACGTGGCAGAGTAGTTAAAGTAGGGTGACCAGATGTCCAGATTTTATAGGGATAGTCCCGATATTTGGGAATTTTTCTTATATAGGTACCTATTACTCCCCATCCCCGTCCCGATTTTTCACACTGTCTATCTGGTCACCCTAAGTTCAAGCAGTTACAGATAATTGTACAGCAGTTTTTACGTGAACAGTTGGGTAAGCACATTTCAGCTAGCTGTGCAAAGAAGCTGTAGCTCTAACACCAAATTTACCCATTAGCTTTCCAACTTGCAGGCAAGAACAATATGCTGACAAATCAGATGAGCAGAGAGTTACATGGTCAGCCCGAGTGGTCACTGAAGAACTCAGTAGAAAATGACATCCTTCCTCCACACCTGAAATTTCTCCCCAAGGTGGTAACAGGATTCTATTTTAACTTGGCCATAAGTTGTCCATATGTTTCTGTAGGCCTTGCTCCCCTGGGGAGCTAAACTACACATATTGACTGCTAAGACAGAAGTAGCCTATTTCAATAGGTCTGAGAGGAGTACAGGAAATAACCTAGACTTTGTCTCCTTATGGGGAAAAAGCATGAAGGGCAGGCAGTTGTATCCCGATGCCTTTCTAAGGGGGTTAGTCTATGATTCTATAGCTTATCAGGGCTGGAAGGGACCTCAGGAGGTCATCTACTCCAACCCCCTGCTCAAAGCAGGGCCAATCCCCAACTAAATCCCCAAATAGCCCCCTCAAGGATTGAACTCACAACCCTGGGTTTAGCAGGCCAAATGCTCAAACCACTGAGCTATCCCGTAGTTTTGACGTTTATAGCTTGTCTTTGATTTTCCATTGACTTTTCTCAGTTGTTGCAACAGTGGACCACTGAGCAATACATTGCATAATTGGCTAGCCAGGGAGGGGTGACAACTCCTTCCCACTAGAATGAGTCGTCCCTGAGACACGATACCCTGGTGACTCGCTTTGGCTCCAAGACTTATAAAGGGCATAATTTTCTATACAGTTACATTATGCCTTAAATATTACCTGTACACACATCTCACATTATCGATGAGCAACAAGCTTTCAGTAGAGATCTCACATCCCACCCTTTATGGATAAATACCATGAAAGCAGCGTATTAGGTGAGTGTGGTTGTCCTGTGTGAGACAGGAGTTGCTTGTAAAGAGCAGTGAGTCCTTTGCCAGTTGGCACCAATGCTGTGTCACAGATGTGGCATCTAGAAGAGCTGTACAATTTGGTAAAGCAGTATTACAATTTCCATTTAAGTAGGCCTCTTTGTCCCATTCTCTGAAGGCAGGAATACTGCTTGCTAAAATCCTAAGAGTGGAAAATGTGCAGAAGAAATAATGAAGGTTGTTTATATGTAACTGCAGTTCTTTGAAATAACCTCTGCACATTCATGCTCCCCTGCCCATCTTCTTTTCTTCCTTGGAGTCCTAATTTCAACTTTGAACCCAAGGAGGGACTGGAAGGAACTAAGGTGGTCAGCAAGCCATATCATCCTTTTGTAGTTCTGCTATCCAAATGTCCAGAGCCATGAAGGAAGGGGCAGAGTTAGAGGGGGCGTGAGTGCTCCAATGAGCACTGCTTCTAGAAACTTCTATCGGCTGAAGCTGCACTGTCTGCTCATATTGAAAACTCAGCTTATAGGCAAATAACTTCCTTCTGCAGTTTGATTCATGAATCATGGTAAATGAATACTTGCTGGCTAAAATCATTTGAGAAATGGTGGGAGGGCAACTTTTTCTTCTTCTGGCTTAATAGGAAACAGTTAGTACTCACAGCTGTTCTTCCTTCTCCCAGAAAAATCCCTTGATCTGAGGATATGATTGTTTTAATACTGTTCTTTACCTTGTAAATCGTGTGTGTGTGTGGTTCCATAAATGTACTAAAAATAGTCTAACTGAATTGCAAGTTGACGCATGAAAATATCACCCAAATGAAGTAAATGGGAGTTTTGCCATTGGCTTCAATGGAGCCAGGATTTCACCGTACACGTCTATGTAGTCCAGCCTGTGAGGTCATATCCCAGTCCACTCTTCAACTTCGGTCGTTTAATCAAACTTTGGCATAGATAGCATGATAGAGCTGATTTTTGACAGAGCTATAAGAACAGTGGGAGATTTACTTTGTTTTAGAAAGCAGATTAGCCTTAAAATATCCAACTGCCAAAACTTGTATCATTTATCAAAATGCTGAAGCAAAATAGTAGGGTAGTGGTGTCAATAGTCCAAGAAAAATCTGAAGTATTGATTCTGAAATTTAAAATAAACTTTTTTCATTTCAGCAAATTAAAAAAAAAATTAAATTAAAAAAGTCCCTTTAGCACCCTTATTCTGTTTCTGAAATATTCTTAATTAAATTGATGTAGCATTGTGCTAATTAAGATAGTAATGTAAAGTAGAAATGTTAATTGTGGGACTATACCAATTGCTTGCTGAAAAGTTTATCATTATTTCCCGATGAAACAAAGTACGAATTGAGCTACAATATTTAAGGTTGATTATTCTGGGGAAATGACAAGAAAAAATGTATAAAAGCACCTCTGTCAATAAGTGCCAAGAGTTTGGGGATCGGTACCTTGTTACCTTTCCAAATCCAAAATAAATAAAAAATGATTAATTGCAAACTATACTTGTGTGTGCTTCATAACTGATTGCAATGCATCTTGACATAATAATGATGATATTAATAATTGGGAGGTGGGACTCACTAAATCACTTTGTCATCTTTGATTTCCTAAGTGAAGGGAGGGAGTCCAGTCCATAAGTCTGTTTAATAGGAAAGATGAGGAGTTTTTGTATGGTTTTGCTTTTTATTTTTAAATCTTCTAAAACTGCTGCAATAGATGTTATTGTGATTGCCATCTTGGATTCCTTCCAAGACCAAAGGGAAACATGATTATGACTTAGAAAGCTTTATTTATTTTTTTACCTTTTGTGAAATTGCACTTACATTAGGCAAAATTTTATTGTTAAAGTGTATAGCTTCAAGGTTATATGCTGTGGCTTTGCTTTAATGTTTATTTTAAGATAAATGTCTCTAGCATTTATCTGTGAGTGGAAGAGACTATCGGTGAAGTACAAATATAAGGTCTAATTCTCCATTCATTTACACCTGTTTTCTGGTAGTGTAACTCCATTGACATGAAAGGAATTGCTCCTGATTTGCATCAGTGTAAATGGAGAATCATTCCAAGAGTGTATTAGCATAATTGCTTAATTATAATCTTGTTTCAAATAATCAAAGCCTTGATCTAACACAATAACAGTAATATAATGGAATTTTTTTTAGATATTTTATCATAGTTTATCTCAGCAAGCTTTTTTCATTTTCTGCCCTTACAGTTCACTTACAACCAAAGACTATACATGTGAAGAAAGAGCACAAATGAGTAAGTTCACAACAAATACTCAGCATACAGAAACTCATGTGTATCCCCATTAATCAAAATGAGGGGCTTCCCATGTCTCTTCTGCCTCCTGTCTAAATCTGCATATTAATCATGGATCATATTAATTATGAAGTATGGATATAAGAAGTAACCATTTACACTGTAGTTATAGTTTTATTGTAAATCTGATGTATAATAATTTGAGCCATTTTTTCATGAACTGGGTTAATAATTTGTGCATTGTACTGTTTTCAGTCCTTTTTCCACAGCTGCAATCCAGATAAGTGACTCAATTATAGTTAGTGTTAGCCTTAAAGATTCACTGATGCCTCATGGAAAACCTTGAAAAACATTCTATTTAAGACAATTATGTTTAAATATCACATTTTCTAAGGACATTTGCATGAAAACAGGCTCTTGCTAAAGGAGTTCATCTGCTCTTCCTGCATATTCCTCATTTGGAATAATAATCCTTTGTGATATCACAATTAACTGCTCTTGAGATTGTGATATCACACAAAGGAGTATGGCCAAAATTTTCCAACTTGGATAGCTAAAGTTAGGCACCTAAATCCCTATTTGAACACCTAAATGAGCACCCACATCCTCCACTGTGCCTCTGAAAATCCAGGCCATTTTGATTTAGGAACCCAAGCTGGAAATATTTGGTCTATGGCTTTAAGGAATAAACAGTAGAAGCAGATGAACTCCATCCATATAATGATTCTTAATATTAGCGGTTTGCAAACGAGGGAAGAAGCAAATGGAAAATTATTTAATTTAGAAAGGTATTCTAAATTAAGACTACATTAAGTTTTCTATATTTTCCTTGTGCCAATTTTTGTACAGGTGCTGCTATCTTAAATAACTGAAAGTTTAGGTATTCTTCCACTAACACTGTAGCTACCTTGATGTTACTCAGTGAATTGTCTAGTTTAGAGTTCTTGAGGAGAAAGGTAGCTTATAGACCCTCCCCTCTTTGCCTTTGCACCCTATTATTTCCATAGGTCATAGAAGGATGGGTCCCAGGCCAAACTTGCATCCAAAAATGGATTTGCTGTAAAGTAGCTGATGTATTACTGCTGCATTAACTCTACTGGCAAAATATACAACACTATGCTCTTTAAATGTGTTACTCTGAAGACTGAAAGCCGACTAGAACTCTTACTACTCATAGCAAAATGCTGTGTAGAATCAGTCAAATGCAAATCAAATGTCTGGCTGATCATCAGATTTGGCCTATTATTCACATTTATATTCCTATTTTATCAAATTGCACTTCTCATTTTTTAAGATTAGCACAGCCTCAGAATCACAATTCTAGAATTTTAATCTTGATAAATAGTACAAAGATTAATTATGCATTCTTCTTAGGGTGATAAAATTCTCTAATAATAGGGGCAGATTTCCAGTTTCTTGATCAACAAAATGATCTCAGAAAGGCCCCTTATATCATTCATTTCTGTCCATCAAGGCTGACATGAGGCAGGGTTACCAAGCAGCCTCCTTTTGACAGGGTAGTCCAATAGTACAGTTTTTATTCATTGCTCTGTTATTGGCACGGGACCATTTGTGGGCATATATCCAGGTCCCCAGGAAACTTGGAAACATTCCACCTTAAAGAGAACTGAAACTGTGGCTAACAAACCAGCTGCTGTATTGAGCTCAGAAGGAAGTCTTTGTAACTCTGTGGAAGGAACTTAAGTTATTTGCATAACATCCAGCAGCCCTAGTGCAGAGGATTGGCACAAGCACAACAGCAGGGTAGGCATCCAGTTTTATCTTTTGACCATGTTTGGCAATGGCTCTCTAGCTGAAAGAGTAAGGTGAGGAGGAAAAAAGGGAAAAGTGAGGAACTTGACCTAAAGGAGTGTGTGTGGGGTGTTCAGGGATGAGGAAGATATTAACAAGTATTTTTTTAGGGGTGGGGCGGGGGAAGAAATCTGTTTTATTAAATGTTATGTCTTGTAACGCAAACAAAAGCAAGTATAATAAATGGTGTAAGCATTAGTTATAACTGAGGGGTGTATGTAGACTATTATGTCCAGTTCTTTTTTGTGGGGAGAGAACAAATAGAGCAAAGAGCAATTGATGAAAAACAAATGTAGGAGAGGGGGAGTGATGCCATAGAAGGTAATACAATCTCTTAGTCATCTGATCCTTTTTCAAACAGAGCATCTTCTGTATTACTGAATTATGAATCTATGGAATATTCACTACTAAATGTACACACAGCCTATATCAGTGGTTCTCAACCTATTTACCATTGTGTTTTATGTGTTGTGGGCTGCATCCACACAATATATATACTATATGTATGACCCTGAGGATGCTACATGGGCCGCAGCTGTGTGGTGATTGGGCCTTAAGTGTCCCATGGGTTGAGAACCACTGGACTATATTAACAATAGAGGTTATGTAAATTAGTCCAACTATAGATTTTTAAAAGGGCTGCCTTATTTGTTCATATACCTTCACTTTAGTGGTTCTTATAAGGGCAGTTTTTTCCCCAAATGTTGCTGTTTCCAATAAAGTGTTAATAATTCAGTGCCAATTTAGGCATCTCCTTGGTTGACCGACACACTAGTTTTAAGGTGTTCACTGCTTCATAAGTCAGAGGAGGGAATAAGTGTTCTTTTTTTTTATTAAAAAAAAAACACTGGATACAATGTGCTATTGCTTTAAAATGAGTGTACACAAATATTTGTTTCCCTGAGAATGGGGTTGTGTCATACCTTCTGTGTAACTGGAAGGATGTGAGAATTGCCACAATGGACAAGTCTTTTTGAAGTATGCTTTCCTCCAACTATTGTAGGTTGATATCAGATGGATCAGGAGGCATGGCCTCAAAGCCTCTCAGGTGATGGAGAGCATGGAGCATCAACACTATGGGATCCCATGGTGCATTTACTAGTTTTTGAACTAAAAGGGCAGAAGGAGACAGAATTATGTATACAGACATAGTAGAATTGTCCCAGTTCAGAACGGAGTCTCTTGTCTTCCATTTAAGGAAGTCACGCTTCTGCTAGGAGGGGATCAGGCTGGAATGGAGAAACGAAACTTCCGTTGTTGAGATCATTGAGAGAGATAGAGACTGATCACTTCCTCATGCATCAAGAAATTTATCTGGTGCTGGGAAACGTCTTGAGGAAGGAAGAGCATACGCAGAAAAAGTGGAAGCAAACTGCTGGCATAGAAAGTTAACATAGTCGGGGGGGGGGGGGTACTGTGACACTCAGCTTTTAAAAAGGTGTTTGTTTTTTTTAAATGAGGAAACTAGTCAAAAAGAACATAAAACCAAAGCGGGTTGTAAACTTTGCAGGTGACTCAGTTGTTTAGGTGAGTGAAGCATAGAGAAGACTGTAGGGAACACGAGAGGGATGTAACAAAGATGGATGAACAGCAGATGAAATTCTGTTGTGTTAAATGCAAGGTGTACTGCACATAGGAAGGAATGACTTGGACTACTAATATACATTACTGGGTTTTAAATTAATTGAAACTATGTGACAAATCATGGCATCATTGGACATCTCAATGTGCAGTGGCAGTCAAATAAGCCAACATTGTTGGGGGAGTACAAGGAATGCAATGAAAAAATTACAGAAAAGATTATAATGCTATTTTATACAAATCAATTATACCCCTTCCCCAAAATGGTGCGTCCAGTTCTGGTCACTATACAAAAAAGATCTAGCTAAATTAGATGAGGCATGATCTGATGATGATTTTATTATTTGTATTGCAGAAGCACCTAGAAACCCCACCCTTATTGTACTAGGCATATTATACAAACATAACGAAAAGACTGTCCCTGCCCAGAAGAGCTTCTATTCTAAATAGACAAATGGAAAGACTTTCATATGAGCAGAGACTGAAACATTTTTTTGACTGTTCAGTTTACAGAGGAGATGAATAAAAGTTGACACGACGTTAGCAACAGATGTTATAGAAAGAGTAAATAGGAACAACTACTTTACTTTTTTCTCATAATACAATAACAAGGAACTAGCTAATGAAATTGAAAGATAATATATATAAAATGATTTAAGGAATACCTATTTTTACGTAATACATAATTAAGTAGTGGAACTCAATGCTACAAGATATCCTGGAAGACTAAACAGGCTTGTTTAAAAAAGGATTATCCATTTATATGTATAACAAGAAATTACATAGTTACATGAGCTAGGATGACAGCCATTTAATTTTTTTTATATATAGGGAGGTATTTAAAGCTTTGTTTCAGGGTATTTAAACCACCAGTAACTTATGGGACATAGGAAATAGCTTCCCCAGGGGCAGTTTATTCCAAAATTATGCACAATAGTGGAAAATTGCACCTTTCTCTAAAGCACCTGGTACTGGCCATTGTCAGATATACGATACTGTAATAGATGGCCCGTTGCTCTGATCTGATGTAGGAATTTCTCCGTTCCTCTTCTTGCTGGGAAAGAGGAGAATGGGATTATTACAGCATAGTCTTTTCTCATTTTATATTTATATTTAGTTTGTATGACAATTTAAAAATATTTGTGATACCCTTCAAAAAACTAGGTTGAATAGATTTTGATGAATGGTTTTCCATTTTTAATGTGTCAATTGGATAGATAGTGTGAAAAACATAATTTACAGCCACTTCAAAGAAAATAGAATTAATCTTCACAGCATAAGTGGAGTTTCATATCATTCCAGATATGCAAAATTGTTTTTGGAATACTATTTAAGTAGTTGCAAAATGCAAAGTAGGTAGAGGGGTTATGATGGGATGTCTTAATCTTATTTGATTGCTTTACTCTGAGGGGCGGGGGGGGGGGACCTCCAATCCTCTAACATCACTTTAGTTGACATTGGAGAAAACTCTTTGAAGAATATGAAGAAACACCTATTAGTTGCTACTGTTAGTAGTTTACATGATACCATAATTCATACAGAAACTTTCTTGTGCTTTAGTTCTGTAATAGTAATTTTTCCCAAAAGTGTTAGATATACCACAAGATATTTTCCTACTTGCATTTTATTTTTACCAAAGGAATGTAAAATGCTTTAAAAATATTTTTAAAGATCCTGTGTGTCATATTTTAAAAATATTTTAATCAGACTCCATGCAAACTAACATGTAAACAGTTTGGTTGATCACTGTGGGCAAGCAAAACTTTTTTGCTTTAACCTACAGGTAGGTATTGTGTTTAAGGTCTTAGGCTGGAACACAACTTTTTTTGTTCCTTAAGAAGAGCATGTTCTTAACATGTTTTTGGCCTGTTTTCTGCTGTGCAGCAAAATGGAAACAGTTTCAAGTGCAAGACTGATTATGCACTCTAAACACTGTTAACTAACTAAGGTTGATATACAATGGGCTTCAGACTTGCTATACCAGGCAAAGCCTGAGTTCAGGTTCCCGTGTTCCTCCAGACATGGAAAAAAAAGTTCTTTTGTAAAGCTTAAATTTAATCTTTCCCCCCAATAATATTTTTAAATACTTTTCGTAATATAGGTAGGAAAGAAATGTTTTCCTCTCTGCCCTCCTCTTACCTCCACCCAACTAACTTCACTGAACTACGGGACGCTTTCAGTACAATTTACCCTCTCTGTGTAAAACTGCCCTAAATGTGCACATCCTTATTTGAAGCATCTTGAAAGATCATTATATTGTTTCTTACTGCCCAAAGAAGAAAAGCTGCTGTGGGAGTAGATAACATTCAATCTTGCCTCACCCTTAAACTGATCTTTCGCAATGGGAGAAAAGCACTGGACATGGCTGCAGATGGATGTGCATACCCTGTGCACATTCCTCTACATGATTATCCTGAAAACTATTAAAACAATTGAAAAATATTTTAGTGTTCTAGTAATTCAATGTTTGATTGAATTAACGTTTGCCAACTTGGCTGCCATGTTGTTGTTGTTGTGGGAAGCAACCAGCAGGTCGTTCATTAGCATAGTAACTGTAGCCTCTTAGATTAGCAATCAGAGAAATATAAAAGAGAATATGCTTCAGTTACAGCTGTTCTGCAGTGAGATTAAGAATGAAGTAACGTAAATCCTCCAAATAGTAAAATAGAAGGAAATCATGCAGTACCTTACTGCTGTTTCCTAGATGCATTACAATGAAAGGAATTGCCATTTAAAAAAAAAATTAATTGGAGTTCTCCTCTCTTCCTTGTCTAGAGATCTGCCTAGTGGTTTTGCCTTTAAGTTTCCGCTGGGACTCTTTTTTTACTTTCCAGCATGGTTTACAGTGTTTGCAATATCATCTCTGTTTGCCTAACTGGCAAGTCCCAAATTCAAAATTCTGTGCCCCCGCACCCTCCCTCTTCAAAGAAAGACCTAGTTTTCAAAGACTTGTCTTCATTAGTACTTGTAAATTTGAAGTGACTACATATTTTGTGCTACACAACTGGAATATTTAACTGTAAAATGTTTGGAACATTTTTGCTTGGAACAAAATCCTTGTAATTCACTTTCAAGGATTACTCAGGTGTACTATAATTCAGAGTAAATGTAACAGAAATATTGCCATATAGAAATAAAATAGAAATTACAACCAAAGAGGCCTTTAGAATAGAAGATTTTAAACACTAGCACCACAGGATTGTTCCTTACACTATATGTTATGTAATGTTCTTGTCCAGCGTAGTTTTAAATCACATCTGTGGGAAGGACTGTTCCACAATTTAATAGATATTTACTAGTCGAGCTGGCTGGAGGAAGACCATTCTGTTTTGTAGCAACGTTTGAGTTTTTGAAACTGTTTTCATCTGCATTTTGAAGAAAAATAAAACCTTTCAAACATTTTTCGTAAACAGAATTGTGTTAAAATGTCCATTTCAGACAGAAGCTTGAGCTTTCCAATTTGGGAAGGTATCTGACTTGGTGGTTAGAGCACTGGTGTGGGATATGGGAAACCCTGATTCAAGTCCCTGCTCTATCTGATTGAGAAGAGTTTTTTTTGTTCCAGATGACTGACCCAGGGAGAGCATGTACTTTAAACTTGGTTGAAACTGATACATCTCCATGATGTTTCGAGTGTTTTGGCTTCAATTAAATGAAATTTCACTGAAAATGTTCCAACCAGCTCTAATCACCAACTGAATGTTTTTCCTGATCAGACTAAATTTTACTGAATCTTTTGTACCAGTGGACAGAATCACCTATGCATTCTTCCAGTCTATCATCCATGAAATTGAAACACTGAGGGCTTGTCTACACTTAAAATGCTACAGTGGCACAGCTGTGCTGCTGTAGTGCTTCAATGTAGACACTGTCTATGTCGATGGGAGGCGTTCTCCTGTTGGTGTATGTAATCCACCTCCCCGAGTGTTGGTAGCTAGGTCGACAGAAGAATTTTTCCATCTACTTAGCTCTGACTACACAGGAACTTAGGTCGGCTTAACTATGCTATTCAGGAGCATGGATTTTTCACACTTCTCACTGACATAATTAAACCTACCCAATATTTTAGAATAGACCAGGCCTTAGTTTTTAGCAGATGTACCCACAAGTACATTTTTGAGTGATATTGGCTGAGCGCGGTCCCTGCCCCAAAGTGCTTTCATTTTCAGAGACCTACAAAAAAGGAGGTTGCACTGGAAAACCTACAGTAAAGAGTAACTTGAAGAGTATGCCTTCTGATTTCCTTATTACTGTTGACTCTGTTCATATGAGCATCACAGAAGTGACTTTTCAGGAGATGCTTGAATATGGAGAGTCATTTTGGCAAACTGGGATGAGGAGGAGCATTAGGACGGTATTGAGAAAGATACCAAGATGTAAGTAGGAAAAAAAGACAAAAGGAATAGGTCTGTAATCTATTGCAGATTTAAATTAATTAGGCAGGGATGTATTAATAGTGGATTTAAATTGGTTAACTGTAGTGGCTTATGTTATGTTTATAAATAAGTTCTTCCATACGTTAATAACAATCTGTGGATTGATCTTACATATTCTATATCTTTAGCATTACGAATATTACTGGGCTAATTCATTGGTTGCTGAGAAGTGCAAATCAGAACATACTTCTATCTTTACCTTTCTGACTACATAATTTATAATATTCTCAGTATGTTTGTATCTGAGTTCCTTTGAGAATATATGGACCACTAATGGTGTTTAGGATGTTTTATATTTACAAGTAACACTGTAGACGTCCTGCTCTTGAATGTATATCATTTTAATGCACATTTTTCTTTTTCAGAACAGGTACAAGGAATATACCTGGATTGATATCAGATTGAACACTTCTAAACTGAAGGAAATATTATGAAGACCTCTTTTTCTGATATTTTTTTTAACAAAAATGGCACTCTGATACCATTATGCTCTGATACAGACAGTAGTTGTCTTATTTTGCAATTCTCTGTTCCATATGTGATGATAATGTAATAACAGTAGTACCAGTCTTGGAGGTAAGACTAGGTACTTCTTTGCCCTTGAGTGGACATGAGCGATCAAAGGTCTTCACAAGAAGATAAGCACAAATCCAGCCGAACGTCCTCAAAGTTCAAGGAGTCTTCAAAAAGTATGCAGTCCGATGACTACTTTGCTAGAAAATTTAAAGCTTTAAATGGTAACGTGGGTCCGCCTGCTTCTTTAAATACATCTAGCAAAAATGAAAGTAATCAAACTAATGGTACACCAGCTATGCCTAAAATGGGTGTCCGAGCGAGGGTATCTGAATGGCCTCCTAAAAAGGATTGCTCTAAGGAACTAAGTAAAGCAGTATGGGAAAGTAGACCTCAAACCAGTTATGAGAGTGTTGGATCAGTAATTCCAAATGGACAAAATGACCAAAGTGATGGGCAACAAGAACAGCAGTTGGATTTGGAATTTGAAGAGACCAAATATACAATAGGAGATCTCTTTGTCCATTCGCCCCAGAGGGGACTTCATCCCATAAGACAAAGAAGCAACAGTGATGTCACCATTAGTGATATTGATGCTGAAGATGTGTTGGACCAGAATGCTGTTAACCCAAATACGGGAGCAGCTCTTCATAGAGAATATGGAAGTACTTCTTCAATTGACAGGCAAGGTTTATCTGGTGAGAATTTTTTTGCAATGCTCAGAGGATATCGAGTGGAAAACTTTGAACATAAAACTCTTGCTCCATTTGGATTTCCCGAGTTTTTCCGCTGTGACCCTACAATTTCTCCAAGTCTTCATGCTGCCACACAGATTTCCAGGGGAGAATTTGTCAGGATTTCTGGATTGGATTATATGGATAGTGCCCTGCTTATCGGTAGAGACAGGGACAAATCTTTCAAATGGAGACTAAAATCAGAAGCAGTAGAAACATCTCTGTTTAGAAAACTGAGAACTGTTAAAAGTGAGCATGAAACTTTCAAATTTTCCTCAGAACTGGATGATGGTAGATTTGAGAGAAACATTCGTCCTTGGAACTGTCAAAAATGTTTTGCACATTATGATGTTCAGAGCATTTTATTTAACATAAATGAAGCAATGGCTACCAGGGTTAATGTGGGAAAAAGAAAAAATATAACCACTGGGGCTTCAGCCGCATCACAAACTCAAATGACAGCAGGCCAGATTGGAAACTGTGAATCTCCTTTGGGAAGTAAAGAGGACCTCAATTCAAAAGAAAACCTAGATGCTGATGAGGGTGATGGGAAAAGCAATGACTTAATCCTGAGTTGCCCTTACTTCAGGAATGAAACTGGTGGAGAAGGAGATAGGAGGATTGCACTTTCCAGGGCAAACTCTGCATCTTTTGCTTCTGGTGAAAGTTGTTCGTTTGAATCCTCTCTAAGTTCCCACTGTACGAATGCTGGTGTTTCTGTACTGGAGGTGCCAAGAGAGAATCAGTCAATTCACCGGGAGAAAGTTAAGCGTTATATTATAGAACACATTGATCTTGGAGCATATTATTACCGAAAGTTCTTCTATGGAAAAGGTAAGTCTCTCCTTCTTGATATGTACGTATCGGGTTTAATTTGCTTAATATTTAGCCCTTTAAAAGAGAGCATTTCCCCCAAAGACTCTGAGTATTTGACAAAAATTAAACCTCTCAGTATATCTGTGAGGATTGCAAGTAGTAGTATCCAATGAGTAAAATTAAGTACAGAAATATTAAGTGACTTGTCCAAGGTCACAGAGTAGTGTGGTATAATTTAAAGTATATTGTAAATTGGCTTCCTTGTACAAGGCTTTAGTTTTCTTTGTCTGAAAACAGGGAAAATGTTGATTTCCTGTCAAACTACTCTTAACAGATGGGGCCCAAAATTTTAGAGAGGAGTCTTTATTTTTGAGGCTTTTTCAGTCGAGTTAACTACCACCTTTAATTAGGTCAGTAGCTGACATCCATCCACCAGATTACATAATGTACTTTTAAAAAAATACATCACCATGTCTGGGTTTTGTTCTCTTCTCTTCGCCTATTGTTTCTGTGCATTTTGTCTAGCAATCTTGTTTCAGTTTCTTCCATCTTTCTCTCTGTGGTTCTTCCCTGTGTTTTCTTTTCTTCGAGGTGCTATTGGAATCTTCCATATACCACTCCTACATTGCTGTTGCTCTCAGCTCCCTCAAAAGCTCTGCGTTACAATAGCCTGTCTTCCAGCTAAGCAGGGCTGGATGTGCACCCTTCCAAGCCCATCAGCCCTGTTCTTTTAGTATATCTACACTAAAAAAATGTTAAACTGCTTTCCAGAGTGAAGCACTAATATAGACACAGCTCAGGTTTTTATCTCATTTTAATAAAAACCTCCATCTCTCTCCATAACAAAGGTTCTCTGCCTTTAGCTGAGACTTCCTAATGTCATGCTTGCTGTGCCTTCCCAGCCAAATCTGAGCAGCAGCAAGCAACACACTGATTGACATACTACTTCCTCTTCTGTCCCTCTGCAAGGGACTCAATAGGATTCAGTACAGTTCTTCCCTCCATCATGCTATAGAGATCTGAGAATGGGGAGAGAATTGTGGGAACTGGATGACAAGGAAAGGGAAGAAAGTAAGAACCTGAAACTTTGTTGGAGGAGGAGGAAAAAAGACCCACAGTTGTGTAAAGAAAGATAAGATAAGGATGCAGACTGGCTCTTGAGCTGTCTGGGAGATCAAGGATAGGGACTGTTGGGTTTCCAGGGTGAAGGAGAACCATGGAAACTGGTGACATGAGAATATTTGGCATATGTTTGGAGAGCCTGGGAGAAGAAGGGATTGATTTATACGGAAACTGGAGAAGAGATGGACAGCTGAGTTAAAAATTAGAGTAAAAAGAAAAGGGGAGAGCGGGACAAGCCAAATCAGAGAGCATGGTTTTTTTAAATGAGTTTTAGAAAGCAAAAATTTTAATTTTCAAAAATATTGGAAAGTAGTCTTAAGCAGATTGCAGATAAGACTGAACAAAAGTTGCCTTATTATGGAAGACAAAGTGGAGCATAAGAATGAAGGAAATAAAATTAAAAAAATATGGAATGTCCTTTCTTTAGCGAGGCAAGTTTCTCAGAACCCCTTCAGATAATACAATATACACAACCCTTATTGTCATTTGGAACAGTTGACCCAAATGAAATATGTTTGGGGTAATATTTGCTTTGATACCATTAGAAATGAAGGTTTATAAGATTCCTTTACTAGAAACATCACACTTGATGAGTATATGAATCAAAATATAAATACTAAGAAATGGAATTGTTACCATCTGATAGCTGTTCTATAGCTTGTGTGAAACAAATTGTTGGTGTCATTCTTGTTCCCGGGGGCAAAGACTCAGCAACCCACAATGACAGTTGTCACTAATTGGTACCGTGGTTGAAACAGTGGGAGTCCCTCCAGGTTTGGTTTGAGGTATGTTCCTAATTAAGTGTTGGGAAACTTGCAGTGCTGCTGGCCATGCTGTTAACTGCACTGTGGGTAGATGACTTCTGGAATCAGCATGCTCATTTGGACACCTTTTACAATCACTGATTCCTTAATGGTTTGGAATGTAAAAATGAATGCTGCTTAGTGTTTTTTTAGGATTCTTCTTCTAGTAGTGTCCTGCCAGTGCCCATGCATTTGCTCCACACATCCTTGTGCTCTGTGCTGAGGCTATATGCGACAGTGCAGGCAAACCACCCTCAGATCCTTTTCAACTGCCTTCAGCATGAGACAGTCTTCAGGTGCCTGTTCTCTCTAATATTTCAGCAATTGTTAGCATATGAGGTTCTTACCCACGAAAGCTTATGCTCCCAATACTTCTGTTAGTCTTAAAGGTGCCACAGGACCCTCTGTTGCTTTTTACAGATTCAGACTAATACGGCTACCCCTCTGATACTTGTTAGCATATAATTAGTCACTTACAGTGTTTATACTTGTTGGAACAGTTCCCTTTTTTTTCTTTTTCTTAAAAATAATACAATTTTTATTAATTTCAGATTTAGTTAGATCAGGGGTCTCAAACATGCGGCCCGCCAAGTGGCCCGCCCCCCCGGCCTACCTCCAGGCCAGGGGGGTGGGCAAACTACACCCATGGGATTGCCCCCCTCGATCCCTGCGCCGCTCCCTGAAGCTGGCATCATGTCCCTGCAGCGGGGGGAAGAAGCAGAGGGCTCCGTCCATGTGTTGCTTCCCAGCCTGGCTTCCAGGCACCGCCCCCCCCGCAGCTCCCATTAGCCGGGAATGGGGAACTGCGGCCAATGGGAGCTTTGGGGGCGGTACCTGGAGGCACGGCAAGCAGCGTGCAGGGACGTGGTTCCAGCTACTTCCCAGAGCAGGGCCGGCGCCGCTGCCACCCCGGAGCCCGAAGCCCTCCTGCACCCCGCCCCCCAACTCCCTGCCCTGAGCCCCCTGTCTGCACCCCGCCCCCTGTTTGAGCCCCAACCCCCTGCCTGCATCCCACCCCGTCTGCACCCCTGCCCTGAGCCCCGTGCCCTGAGCCCCCTGCTGCATCCCACACCCCTTCTGCACCCCAACTCCCTGCCCTGAGCCCCCTGTCTGCACCCCGCCCCCTGTTTGAGCCCCAACCCCCTGCCTGCATCCCGCCCCGTCTGCACCCCTGCCCTGAGCCCCCTGCTGCACCCCACACCCCTTCTGCACCCCAACTCCCTGCCCTGAGCCCCCTGCCTGCACCCCAATCCTGTGCTTCACCTTAACTCCCTGCCCTGATCCCCCGCCACACCCATCATGCACCCTCTGGGGGCAGGGAGGGGGCAGTGCTGGGGTGAGGACTTCAGGGAAGGGGTTGGAATGAGGGCAGGGAAGGGGTGGGAAGAGGCGGGGCCCCATGGAAGGGGCGGAGACAGGGCAGGGCTGGCGGCAGTGAGGGGGTGTGTGTCAGTGTTGCGGCCCTCGGGCCAATGAACTAGCCCTCGTGGTCATTTGAGTTTGAGACCCCTGAGTTAGATAGTTAAGAGCTTCCCCTTCTAAGGGTTATTTTTCATTATTTTACTTGGGTATGCTGGGCTCCCCATGATTCAAGAGGTGCCTCTCCTGCCATGAGCTTATTCCAGTAAGTGATGGGCATTGCCAGTGCCTCCGCTGTTTGGGTGATCTGTATATTCCAGTAAGTGCAAGAACTGTACTTTCTTCATCCTGGAAAAATAGAGAGATCAAATTTAAACTTCTAATGATGGAGCAAGATTTACAATCATCTTTGGATCCAGGGTGGAGGACCACTGTGTACATACACTCCCAGTTCTGCTAGTTCCTCATCCACATAAAAATCTCAATCACTGGAGACCCGTAGAGATGTATGCAGTAACACAGCACCAGGTACATCTATAGTATCAAAGTCCTCATTGACATCTGCCTCTAAGAAGAAGGAGGGAAGGAGTAAATCTCCAAGGGTATGTCTACACTACGGGATTAATCCGAATTTTGGAAACAGATTGTATAAAGTTGAATGTATGCGGCCACACTAAGCACATTAATTCGGCGGGGTGTGTCCATGTACCGGGGCTAGCATCAATTTCCGGAGCGTTGCACTGTGGGTAGCTATCCCATAGTTCCCACAGTCTCCTCCGCCCATTGGAATTCTGGGTTGAGATCCCAATGCCTGATGGGGCCAAAAACAATGTTGCGGGTGGTTCTGGGTACATCCTCCCCCCTCTCCAGGGAAGCAACGGCAGACAACCGTTTCGCACCTTTTCCTGGGTGAACAGTGCAGGCGCAATACCACGGCAAGCATGGAGCCCACTCAGCTCAAGACAGCAGTCATGAACATTGTAAACACCTCGCGCGTTATCGTGCAGTTTATGCTGAACCAGAACCTGCAAAACCAGGCGGCGAGGAGTAGGCTACGGCAGCGCGGTGGCGAGAGTAATGAAGACATGGACATGGAATTCTATCAAACCGCGGGCCCCGGTGCTTTGGAGATCATGCTGTTAATGGGGCAGGTTATAGCCGTGGAATGCCGATTCTGGGCCCGGGAAACAAGCACAGACTGATGGGACCGCATAGTGTTGCAGGTGTGGGACGATTCCCAGTGGCTGCGAAACTTTCGCATGCGTAAGGGCACTTTCATGGAACTTTGTGACTTGCTGTCCCCTGCCCTGAAGCGTCAGAATACCAAGATGAGAGCAGCCCTCACAGTTGAGAAGCGAGTGGCGATAGCCATGTGGAAGCTTGCAATGCCAGACAGCTACTGGGCAGTCGGGAATCAATTTGGAGTGGGCAAATCTACTGTGGGGGCTGCTGTGATGCAAGTAGCCAAAGCAATCACTGAGCTGCTGCTACGAAAGGTAGTGACTCTGGGAAATGTGCAGGTCATAGTGGATGGCTTTGCTGCAATGGGATTCCCTAACTGTGGTGGGGCGATAGATGGAACCCATATCCCTATCTTGGCACCGGAGCACCAGGGTACCCAGTACATAAACCTCAAGGGGTACTTTTCAATGGTGCTGCAAGCACTTGTGGATCACAAGGGATGTTTCACCAGCATCAACGTGGGCTGGCCGGGAAGGGTTCATGACGCTCGCGTCTTCAGGAACACTACTCTGTTTAAACGGCTGCAGCAAGGGACTTACTTCCCGGACCAGAAAATAACCGTTGGGGATGTTGAAATGCCTATAGTTATCCTTGGGGACCCAGCCTATCCCTTAATGACATGGCTCATGAAGCCATACACAGGCAGCCTGGACAGGAATCAGGAGCTGTTCAACTACAGGCTGAGCAAGTGCAGAATGGTGGTAGAATGTGCATTTGGCCGTTTAAAAGGTCGCTGGCACTCGTTACTGACTCGGTCAGACCTCAGCCAAACCAATATCCCCATTGTTATTGCTGCTTGCTGTGTGCTCCACTATCTCTGTGAGAATAAAGGGGAGACCTTTATGGCGGGGTGGGAGGCTGAGGCAAATCGCCTGGCTGCTGATTATGCGCAGCCAGACACCAGGGCAATTAGAAGATCACACCAGGAAGCGCTGTGCATCAGAGAAGCTTGGAAAACCAGTTTCATGACTGGCCAGGCTACGGTGTGAAAGTTCTGTTTGTTGAAAACCCGCCCCCTTGATTGACTCATTCCCTGTAAGCAAACCACCCTTCCACCTTAAATCACAGCTTGCCTTTAAAGGAAATAAAGTCACTATTGTTTAAAAATCATGTATTCTTTATTAATTGATTATAAACATAGGGAGAGAACCGACAAGGTAACCCGGATGAGGTTTGGGAGGAGGATAGGAGGGAAGTAAAAGGCCACTGAAAAAATGCAATTTAATGACAGCCTTTTGGTTGGGCTGTCCACTGGGGTGGAGTGGGAGGGTGCACGGAGCCTCCCACCCCGTGTTCTTACACGTCTGGGTGAGGAGGCTATGGAACATAGTGAGGGGGGAGGGAGGTTATACAGCGGCTGCAGCGGGACTCTGTTATCTTGCTGCCGTTCCTGAAGCTCCACCAGACGCCGGAGCATGTCTGTTTGATCACATAGCAGCCCCAGCATTGCAGCCTGCCACCTCTCATCTTGAGTGTCCCTCATGACCTCACGTTCACTGGCATCTTTCCTGTATTTAGATACCGTTTCCTTCCACTCATTCAAATGAGCTCTTTCATTGCGGGTGCATTCCATTATTTCCGAGAACATCTCGTCTCACATCCTCTTTCTCTGCTGCCTTATCTGAGATAGCCTTCGGGAGGGAGGCTTGAAAAATTTGCAGCTGCTGGAGGGATGGAAAAAAGGAGAGAAGTTTTTAGAAAGATACATTTTACAGAACAATGCTTATACTCTTTCATGGTGAACAACACTATTCACATTACATAGCACATGTGATTTCAGTACAAGGTCGCATTTTCCATCTTAATATTGAGTGCCTGTGGCTTTGGTGTTAGAGATCAGACGCAGGTCCAGGCAACGGAATTCGGCTTGCATGCGCCCATGGTAAGCCATTGTCTTTTGGCTTCTGCACCCTCCTTTCCCACATACCAAGCAAAACCAGTTGACTGCTGCGGTTTTCCTGTTAACCTTCAGCAGCAGAAAACAAACTAAACCTCCCCTCCCCCATCCAATTCTCTGCGATGATCGCTGTACTCCTCCCCTCTCACCGCGTGGCTGGTATCAGGGAAGATCCCTGCTAGCCAAAGGCAAAAAGCTTAGCGCCAATTTCCCCTCCCCCCCGCCCCCTCTGCACTTGGCTAACTGCAGGGAAGGATTTCTTTTCAGCCACAACTGGGCAAACAGCCCAGTAGGAATGGCCACCTCTGTCCCCTTAATTAAATTCCCGTATTTCAACCAGGTTACCATGAGCGATATCACTCTCCTGAGGATTACACAGCGAGATAAAGAACGGATGTTGCTTGAATGCCAGCAAACACCGGGACCATACGCTTCCAGGCTTTGTCATGCAATGATGCCATGCTAGTAACAAGTAATTTGGTGTGGTCAAGTGTCCTACCATGGAGGACGGAATAAGGCTGCACTGCCCAGAAACCTTCTGCAAAGGCTTTTGGAGTACCTCCAGGAGAGCTTCATGGCGATGTCCCTGGAGGATTTCCGCTCCATCCCCAGACACGTTAACAGACTTTTCCAGTAGCTGTACTGGCCGTGAATGCATCCCAAGTCCTCAGGGCAAAGTAATCATTAAACGCTTGCTTTTAAAACAAGTTTTATATTTTAAAAGGTAAACTCACTTGAGGTCCCTTCCATGGGGTCATGGTCTTGGGTACTGGCTTGGGAGGGTACTTCAGTCAGGCTGAGAAAAAGATCCTGGCTGTTGGGGAGAACGGAGTGCTGTGTGCTCTCCGCAAGCTCGGCGTCCTCCTCCTTCTCTTCCCTGTCCGCAGAATCCTCAGGTGTGGCTGATGAGATTACTCCCGCCTCGGAATCCACGGTCAGAGGTGGGGTAGTGGTGGCGGCCCCCACTAGAATTGCATGCAGCTCAGCGTAGAAGCGGCATGTCTGCGGCTCTGACCCGGAGCGACCGTTTGCCTCCTTTGTTTTCTGATAGGCTTGTCTGAGCTCCTTGACTTTCACGCGGCACTGCTCTGAGTCCCTATTGTGGCCTCTCTCCATCATGCCCTTGGAGATTTTTTTCAAAAGTTTTGGCATTTTGTCTTTTCGAACGAAGTTCTGCTAGCACTGAATCCTCTCCCCATATAGTGATCAGATCCAGTACCTCCCATACGGTCCATGCTGGTGCTCTTTTTCGATTATCGGCCTGCATGGTTATCTGTGCTGATGAGCTCTCTGTGGTCACCTATGCTCTCCTGTGCTGGGCAAGCAGGAAATGAAATTCAAATGTTTGCGAGGCTTTTCCTGTCTACCTGGCCAGTGCATCCGAGTTCAGATTGCTGTCCAGAGCGGTCACAATGGTGCACTGTGGGATAGCTCCTGGAGGCCAATACCATCGAATTGCGGCCACACTAACCCTAATTCGAAATGACAATATCTATTTTGGCGCTACTCCGCTCATTGGGGAGGAGTACAGAAATCGATTTTAAGAGCCTTTTATTTCGAAATAAATGGCTTCGTTGTGTGGACGGGTGCAGGGTTAATTCGATTTAACGCTGCTAAATTTGAATTAAACTCATAGTGTAGACCAGGCCCAAGAATACCTTGGTCGCTGATCACAAGAATGCTATGGAGACTGCACATCCCAAGGGGAGTTTCATGCATTCTCTGACTGATACTGGTACCGCAAAGGAAGAAGAGTCAGTCGTCTAATATAAACTCAGTACCGAGTACGGGTAGTTGTACCCAGAGCAGCAAAGACACTGTTGAAGAGCGTTCTAAGCCCATCCCTGAACAACACTTGGTACAGGTAACACTAAAGTCAAGGGTACAAAAGACCACTTGGCTGCCTCTGGTGCTCATGCAATCAGAGCTGACTCACCCAAATGTCAAAAGTTGGGTACCAGCTGCATTGGGACTAAAGCTGTCCTCCCAGGTTCTCACTCGACCCCATATTTGATACCATTGGTACCACAAGAATTTAGGTACCCCAAGGACCTAATCGTGTCTTCAGAGCCAGAGTCTCCTCTGTTAATGAGTGCTGGGGGTTTGTCGGCATCAAGACTCTCTTGGTCACTGACGACTCTATCATCTAGTGGGCAAACTTTTTGGCCTGAAGGCCACATCTGGGTATGGAAATTGTATGGTGGGCCGTGAATGCTTACGAAATTGGGGGCAGGAGGGGGCGTGGGCTCTGGGGTGGCGCTGGGGATGAGGGGTTTGGGGTACAGGAGGGTGCTGAGGGGTTTGGAGGGGGATTAGGGCAGGGGATTGGGGTGCAGGCGGGACTAAGGGGTGCAGGCTCTGGGCATTTCTTATCTCAAGCAGCTCCCAGAAGCAACGGCATGTCCCCTCTCCAGCTCCTACGTGGAGGCGCGGCCAGGTGGCTCTGTGCGCTGCCCTGTCTGCAGGCACCGCCTCTGCAGCTCCTATTGGCCATGGTTCCTGGCCAGTGGGAGCTACAGGGGCAGGGCAACATGCAGAGCCCCTTGGCTGTCCCTATGCGTAGGAACCGGAGGGGGGGACATGCCACTGGTTCTGGGAGCCAAGCGGAGCAAGACCCCAACCCTGCTCCCCGGTTGGAGCTCAAGGGTCGGATTAAAATGTCCGGAGGGCAGGATGCGCCCCTGGGCTGTAGTTTGCCCTCCCCTGATCTAGATCATCATATTCACCCCCATTTACTTTGCAAGCTGAATATCTATTCCCACCACTACCACCCCCACCACCCTTGGAGCACATGGAAGAGGACTCCTCAGATTCTCAAATTTTGGTGCAGGGTTCCAGTGTCTGCTCTTGGTCACATCGCTTTCCCTCCTACACTGACATATTACAGGAGGATAGACCTCAAATGACAACCACACGGCAGGAACACAGATGGATGACTCCACCTATGCCTTTTGGGCCCCCTCAGTGGCCTTGCTAGGACCCTGGGCATTCTATTGTCAACAATTTGTAAAAAGGTCTTTGCACCACCAACGGGAATAGAGAAGGGCCCATTTGCCAAAACCTCCTATACCACCACCTATGCCAGAGGAGGAAACCTTTGAGGAGCAAGAAGCAAGAGCAGATTAGGAGATGACACCTTTCACTAGTACGCCTCACAAAGCTGTCCTTCTTCCACCACCTTCTATGGCAGATGACTTCAGGCAGTTTCAGGAGCTGATGAAGGAAATTGCTGACACACTTCAGATTCCCTTAAAGGAGGTTCAGGAGTCCCACCACAAACTCCTACGTATTTTGCACACTTTGACATCTATAAGAATTGCCATTCCGGTCAATGAAGCTCTTATCGAACCTGCTAACAGTTAGTTGGGTAAACTCCAGCTACTTCACCGCCTTCCTTCATGGGGATGGATAAAAAATATTATGTCCATGCCAGGAAATCAGAATTTTTATTTTCCCATCCAGCTCCAAGTTCCCTAGTAGTGGATGCCGTTCATGCCAAATCCACCCCATACAGTAAGGACCACAGGAGGTTTGATCTTTTTGGTCACAAACCCTACGCTTCAGCCACTCTTCACTTCAGAATACCGAACCATCAGGCACTCATAGCCAAATACAACTATTTAAATTATAACAAATTTTGTTCCTTTATTCATCACCTGCCAGAGGACCATCATGACCACTTTAAGGCCATTATACAAGACTGTCCTCTCCTGTCAAAGACATCACTCCAGGTCTCCTTGGATGCTGCAGATATTGCAACACAGTCTATATCCACTGCAGTGGTCATAAGAACATCTTGGTTGCAGCTGTTGGGCTTCCAAAGAGAGGTTTAGAGTACTGTAGAAGACCTCCCCTTATGATGATCATAAGCTCATTGTGGACTCAGCTACAGCTCTATCTTTTCAGCCATCTACGTCGTCCTAGCGACAGTTTTGATGGCTTGGTCAAGTCAACCATCCAATTGACTGGGTTTTTCAGCTGCAACATCTTACACCTCTCCCTCCTTTTGGATGCCACTACTCCCATTTTTAGGCTGCATGGGAAAATATAACATCAGACAAATGGTTTTTGGAAGCCATAACATCTGGTTACACTATTCATTTCAAATCTATTCCTCCTACGCCTTCCCACGCCCCATCTCTCTTCAGGGACTCTTCTCATGATCAATTGCTGATGCAAGAGATGGCCTCAGTTCTGTGTTTAGGAGCAATAGAATCAGTTCCTGTACAGCACAGGGAAAAGGGATTTTATTCAAAGTGCTTCCAGGTTCCCCAAAAGAATGAAGGATGGAGGCCAATTTTAGACCTCAGGTCTCTAAATAAGTATGCAAAAAAAGCAAAAATTCAGGATGGTGACCCTTACAGCAATAATTTCCTTGTTAGAATTAGAAGACTAGTTCATGACTTTTGCCCTTCAAAATGCATATTTTCATATTTCTGTTACCCTTCACACAAGAGGTTTCTTTATTTTCTAATCAGCAAGAAGCACTACCTCTACTGGCTGCTCCCTTTGGCACCTAGGATATCCTCAAAGATTATGGTAGTAGTTGATGCCCACCTATGTTTTTGGGGTATAGATGTTTTCCTGTATCAGGATGATTGGGTAGATTATATCAGGAAATGTTGGCTTCAGTAAAAATGTGTTCTCTGTTTCATAGCCTGGGCCTTCAAATCAAACACAAAGCCCTTTTTGACTCCTCTACAGTCTCTTGACTTCATAGGAGCTTCTCTGGATGCAGTGACGGGCAGAGTGTACCTCCTTCCAGTAGGTTTATCACACTACTGAATCTCATCTCAAAGATTCAGGGCAGTCCTCAAATAACAGTAAGAGATTGTCTTCAGCTTCTGGGAAATATGTCATCTTTCATCTTTGTAGTGCAGCATGCCAGATTATATCTCCGAGGTCTACAGGGATGTGTTGAACGGTTTACAAACCAAGTAAGCACAGCCTAGGCAGGTTACTGTCTGTTCCCCAATAGGTTCTGCAGCCACTCAGCTGGTGGAAGGACTGGACCAAAACTTGTGCAGGTGTCCCATTCTTTCAGAACCCCCCTACTGTAGTGATAACATCAGCTGCTTTGCTTTTTTTGTTTGGTGGGCACATCTGGGACCTCACAAGTGCAAGGCAAATGGTCACTGCAAGAGCATCTTCTCCACATGAATGTTTTATAAATTGTGGTCAAAAATACTTGCCGAAACTGTCTCCCTCTTATAAGATCAAAGTCAGTAAAAATAATGACAGACAACTAGGCATGCATGTATTATATCAACATCCAGGAGGAGCACGTTCCACATCTCTCTGTGCTGAAGTGATAAAACTCTGGAATTGGTACATAGCCAACCACATAGTCATCACAATTTCTTACTTCCCAGATATTTAGAAAACCATGGCAGATGACCTCAGCAGACATTGCTTTCTAAATTACAAATGGGAACTGAACAGCTGAGTCCTTCAGGTGGTATTCTTAGCGTGGGGGTTCCCATAGATCAATCTATTTGCTACAGCAGCCAATGCAAAATGCGTCAGGTATTGCTCCAGAGGGGGTCTCAATCCCCAATCCCTATGAGATACATTTCTCATCTGATGGACTTCATTACATGTATCCACCAACACCGTTATTGTTAAAGGTTCTCAATGAGAAGAAACAGGAGTGGGCCAGAGTCATATTAATTGCTCCAATGTGGCCAAGACAAGTCTGGTATCCATATCTAATCAGACTCACCCCTTATCCTACATGGAGGCTTCCAATCAGTCCTCACTTACTGACTCAGGCTGCAGATCAGACACTTCACCACAATTTACAGATTGTGAGGCTCCAAGAATAAGTTCCTCGATGGCTCTCTGGAATAGAGGTATCCTGTTCATCAGAGGTACAACACATTTTATTAAATAGTAGAAAAGAGTCTACAAGAGGTATTTACCTCCAAGAAATGGAAATATCATCTTTGGTGTAATAGTCATCAGATTTTTCAGACTTGCTCTCCTCTTTTTAAAGTATTGGATTATCTGTTGTAATTGAAAACATTGGGTCTTTCTATGAATTGCATTAGGATTCACTTAGCAGCAATAACAGCTTTTCACACACCCATTGGGGACTTTTCACTCTTCACTTACCCAGCTATGGCAAGATTCATATGAAATTTGTCTAATATCTCCCCACAAATCAGAAATAGTACTCCTGGCTGGGATCCGAACCTAGTCCTTAAATGCAGTATGAAACATCCTTTTGAGCCACTAGCTATGTGTTCTTTATTAGATTTATCACTGAAGACTCTCTGGTAGCATTCACTTCTACCCAAAGGGTTGGAGACTTGGAGGCTTTAATGGCAGACCCCCCTTTTATGGTAATAACCAGAAAGTGTTACTGCAGGTCCATCAAAGATTTTTACCTAAGATATCCTCAGAATTTCATATTAATCAAACCATTCATCTTCTAGTCTCCCCCCACCCCCCCCCACCCCCCTCAAAAAACTTACCAGACTAACGAAGAAGCCATATTCCATACCTTATATGTCAGGAGGGCATTAGCCTTTTACCTAGATAGGATATTTAGAAGACTATTTGTATCCAAATCAGACAGAAACAAGCGTTCAGTAATTTAAAAACCGAGGTTATCAAAGTGGCTATCCGGTCGTACTAAGATCTTTTACGACACAACTCATGGTCAACCCCCTTTAAAAGTGATAGCATATTCCACAATGTGGATGTACCGATTGCAGACGTCTGTAGAACGGTAATTTGGTCATCTGGTTATACTTTTTCTAATCATTATGTTTTGGTGCCGGTAGCAAGATCCAATGCTGCTGCAGGCAGTGCAGTCCTTGCTTCCCTATTGGACTCTTCTTCAAACCTCCTGCCACCTTAGAGCAATACTCCTTGGGAGTCACCTGAAGTGGAGCACTCCCAGAGACACTACTTGAAACAGGAGAGATTACGCAACTTGTGCAATAACTGGAGTTCTTCGAGATGTGTGTCCCTGTGGGTGTTCTTCTATCTGTCCTCCTTCCCCTTTGCGTTAGTTTCCTGGGGGACTTTGCAGTGGAGAAGAAACTAAGGGCGGTTCACCCACACAGCCCCATTTAGCCGCAGCATGGGGCGCATGTGTGGAGTGCATGTGCAGGCCACATGGGCACCACCACTGAAAATCTCCAAAGGTGCAGGGCACAGGCCCACCTGAAGTGGAGCAGTCACAGGAACATACATCTCAAAGAACTCCAGTTACTGTACAAGGTGAGTAACCTCTCCTTCTGTTTACTTGAAATATCTAGACTTAGACCTTGATAATAAATGGCTCATTAAAGTTACATGTATATCCCTGACTTTGCTGCTGCTGTAAATACCATACATGTTTGGTACATTTCACATTCACAGTATTAAATTTCCCCCCTCTTTGCCCCTAGAATGCTACCTTAGACATTCAATTTCCTACATGCTCCTGATATATAATATAATAATGTATATGGATATACACACATGAATTGTGCACAGAGTCTCACTTGATATCCTTCCATGATAGTGAGCTCAGTGGTTGACATTATGAACTACTGTACATTGAATTGCAGATTTAATAGTAGAGGAAAACTTAACAAGAGACTGTGGAAAGATTAAATAGAAAGGTAGCAAACAGGTGCTTGTTTATAAAGAAATTTACACATCCCCCTTCCTTTGCTTGTGCCTTTAAGGAGATACCTATGAAAGAGAAATAGATTTCTGCCTAATTGGTGTTTTAGTTCACAGTTTTATAATTGGCAGCTGTCAACATGCAGCTTTTATTTCTGTTTTAAGAAACAGTTCAGCATATGCAGCATTAACAATTTCCTTCCCTATCAACAAATTATGGATTAGAAATTCAGTTTCTAATTTCTGAAACAAACTGTAATGTTACGTGGTATATAAGTTGCATAGCTATTGCAAAAATAAACTCCACACGTGACATGGTTGTAATGTAAAATATTTTCACATTGATTGTGTAAAATATTTATCACTCTTGATATGATTTGCAACAACTAAAATGTTTTATTATATTTTATAGGTTTGATGTATTGACAGTGTCCTTTCATGGATCTCAATTTAGTAGACCTGAGGGAGGGAGTAAAAGGAGACAGATGTATGTTAAATTTTTAAAGGGTAATTGAAAGGAGCTTTATTTAGCATTGAGTTTTTTTTTTTTTTAATTTCCTTTTCCATGAAGAAATTGTCTCCATCACCAACCATGCTTGTGGCATGTTTACAACTACTTCTTAATGTGTAACTGCAACTATTTATGGATAGCAAATAAAAGAAGGTTTTTGAGTAGCAGCCGTGTTAGTCTGTATCCGCAAAAAGAACAGGAGTACTTGTGGCACCTTAGAGACTAAAAAATTTATTTGAGCATAAGCTTTCGTGAGCTACAGCCCATTTCTTCAGCTGCATAGAATGGAACATATATTGAGGAGAGGATATATATATATATATATATATATATATATATATATATATATATATATATATATATATATATATACATACACACACACAGAGAGCACCTGTTCATAAATAAATTTGTTAGTCTCTAAGGTGCCACAAGTACTCCTGTTCTTTTTGCAAATAAAAGAAGTGTCTGTCTAAAAAGGACATTTTTAAGGATATGTTGGGGTTGGAAGCCTTATCAGACTTTCGACATCAGCTGCCAGTTTTGTATTCAGTAGCTTGGAGACCGTCTTTTCTCTTTGCAAATGGAATTTTATGAATATGAGATCTGTTCAGTATCAATAGGACCCTTGTATTAGAAGGAAAATTGACCTCTATACACTCCAAAATGAAAAAATGAAGTGCTTTTAGATATTTGAATTGTAGGGCTTTGGGACAGTATGACAGGGTCCCTAGGGTGCAACCTGTATTCTGGGACTGCTGAGCCCTCTGTCCCACCAACCTGGGGTATCCCTCTCACATTGTGATGCTGTTGCTAAGCCACAAACCTCTGGCAGGTACTGCATTTACTCAGACATCCAAAGGCAGGGATACACCCAACTGAGTTATATGAATGCTTTGCCAGACACTCATGAGCTAACAATAGAGAGGCTCCAGCCAATTCCTCCCAGTTCCCCAGCCTTGCACCCCAGAACTGTGCTGTCTTGCCCTCACCTGAAGCTGATCAGTGTAAGTTATTACACAGTCTGCCCCTCCCTCAACGTGGAGAGGACACATGCTAGTCTTCGTAAACTGATCTGAGATTTCCCAAGCACTTCAACCAAAATACACTGTTTTAGGCAAAATATAAAACAGATTTATTAACTACAGAAAGATGGATTTAAAGTGATTATAAGTAGCAAGTGTAGAGATCAAAGTTGGTTATCTAAGAAATAAAAGTAAATTCGCAGTCTGATTTCTACAAATTCAACAGGATTTGAATCAAGCAGTGGCTCACCCTGACAGATGGTATAGTTCCTCAATACCCAGACTGGGACTCCTTTTCAGCTTAGGCCCACCCTCCCCAGTTCAAAGTCTTTATCCTCCAGATGTGTTTCCAGGTGTTGAGTCGTGTGGGGAGTGTGGCCAAGTCATGATATCACTTTCCCTCTTTTATAGTTTCTTCCAGTTTGCTGGAAAGATCTTTTCTTATGATGTGGGTCAAGCAGTCTCCATTGTATACATGCTCTCTCTCAGAAGTCTCCATTGTATACAGTTCCTGGGATAGTGGATTTGTTCCTTGATGGGTGTTGATGAGCCAATAATGCTGTCTGACTACTCCAGGGGTGGCCAACCTGAGCCTACGAAGAAGCCAGAATTTACCAATGTACATTGCCAAAGAGCCACAGTAATACGTCAGCAGCCCCCAATCAGCTCCCCCGCTACCAGCACCTCCCACCCACCGGCAGCCCTGCCCCGTCCTTCCCTCCCTGCACCTCCTGATCAGCTGTTTCGTGGCGTGCAGGAGGCTTTTGGGGGGGGGAGGAGTGAGGGCACTGCAGGCTCGGGAGGGGCAGGAATGGGTGGAGTGGGGGCAGGGCCTGTGGCAGAGCCAGGGGTTGAGCCATGAGCACCACCTGGTCTATTGGGAAGTTGGTTCCTGTGGCTCCAACCCCGGAGTTGGTGCCTATACAAGGAGCCGCATATTAACTTCTGAAGAGCCGCATGTGGCTCCGGAGCCACAGGTTGGCCACCCCTGGGCTACTCCATTGTTATACCTGAAAAGCTGGTTGTGGTTGTTCCCAACCTCACAACATATATCAGTAATAGACATGTAACAAAACTTCATAACTTTACATACAATGATAGCGCGTGCAATCCAGAAGGATATTAATGTTCAACAGATCAAGACTTTTAAAATGATACCTCATAAGGCATACTTTGTATAAAAACATCATAATTATGTCAGTGGTGAATATGGGGGTTCCAGGTTGCGGCTTTGAGACACAGAGTGCCATAGAGAGTAACTTTGTTTTGTTTGCTTTTTCCTCTTTTCTCTTCAGTCTGGAAAAATCATTGTATTTAACTTTTTTATTATTATTATTATTTGTTTTTTGCATTTTGGAACATTTTTAAAAAATTGTCTTGCATTAAAAATCCCCTTCCCAAAGACGAAAGACCAGTGTCTTCACCGTGCTTTCATTTTCTAGATGCACCTCCTCACTCGTTGAGTTCTCTTCCTTGAAAGCATTGTACTTACCACCTTTGATTCAATGTAAACTAATCTATTTAGCTGAATTTTTAAGTTTGTTTTTGAATGTCTCCCACTTTGGACAAGAGATGAGCTGGAACTGCCAAGTTTGGATCTAGTTCTCAACTTTTCCAAAGCCTGTAGTTCTGATCTGGGGTTTTGGTTTGAGGCTCATGTCTTTACATAGCCATATGGTACTGTCTGATGGTTTCCCAAATCTAAAGCTTTGGGGGATCATTAAAATTAGTTTTATGGGAAAGTTAGTACATATAAAGAACTGATTGAGCGTCTCCTTTCTGACAAAATGATAGGTGGCAGCACCAGACCTGACTAAAAATGTTGGCACCTTTTCCTTGCTCTGGATGTGGGACCTTCTCTTAGTAAAGTTTCCTTTCTCACCAGAAGCAACTCCTACAACTGCTTACCTTATTACCAACCTGTGTTTTTCCCAACTGTTTTTTCTGCCCACATCTTCAAAATGAGTTGGCCTAGAAATTCCATGTTGGTTGTATTTTTGTTTGCTGTGCTGAGAAGTGCTTTTTTAGCCAAGAGTTTTTCAAAAGTGGTAGGTTAAATTTAGTTTCATAAGTCCATAATTAGTTATTTAAATAAGTGGACTGATATTCAGAAGTGCTGAGCACTTCAGCCACTTTTTTAGAAGGTGATGGGAGTTTGTGTGCACTGCACACTTACGAAAGTCAGTCTATTTATTTAAGCTCCTAAATGTACTTTAGAGCCTAAAGTTAGTCTCCTATCTTTTGACACATTCGGTCTCTGTAGGTTTCGTGGTGGAGAATCACGTGTTTTAAAAGATGTTTGGTAACGTTTTCAAAAATGGAAGAGAACCCATTTCAGTGGCAAGTTATCAAGAAAACCTTTCAGAGATGTTAATGAGTTTCAAGATTGTGTTACGAAGATTGACAGTTTCTCACTTTTTTTTTTTGTCCTAGATACATGAACAAACCTTTGTAAACTATCCACTGCTAATTTCTAATAACTTCACTTGGACAGTTAAATATAACTGAATAGTATAGGTGAAACTTGTTTATGGCTCTGCAGGAGAGGGCATCCCAAACAGTATGTGCCGTCAGAATATTTAAAAATGAAAAAGCCCTAACTGTGTATAACTTAAAAGTATTTACCAGACAAATGTTATGTCCATGTATTGTCATTTCAATCGGATGCTTTTTGTTTGTTTTGAACATTAAAGAGGTTACTAGGTTATGATTCAGGTTTCTTGTCCCATGAATCCACAAGGACAAGGTAAATATAATATGGATGAATAAGCAAATCTTTCAATAAGGTTGTATGTTTGGAGGAGTTAAGTCTTCCTTTATTCTGTCTGCAGAGTTTTTGCTATTTTACATCATGTGCAGATATTTTCTATAAACTGTAAGATGACTGTTTAAATTACTTTGACAGGATGATTTTATCACTTTAGACACCACCATAAGAAATACACTTTTTGTCCAGAGATACTTTAATTTCCTGGCAAAGGACAGAGCTGAAGCACAAAGCTTTGTGTTTACTTATGTTACAAGGTAGAAACCTAGTAACTAAAAGAATACCTTTCTCTTGATTTGCATCAGAAACTAAGGATAGGAGAACCTTAAGTAAGGTGCTTGCCTTTATTCACAGCTTGAATGTGCAATTATGGAAATTCCTGTTGATAGTAAATGTTTAGATTCTATAGATATCCCAGACCAAATTAAAAAATACTTTTGTGATCCATACAAATATGTTGAGTTCATTTGAGTAACCTGCCAAAAATAAGATTTGCCTTATTGACCAATTTAGGATTGTGTGAGCTTTTTAACCTCTCTCCTGCTTTTTTAAAAATAAGTAAATAATTTGAAGTAAATGTAATGCTTGTGAAAAGTGCCATATTGGCACTACTAGAGACTGAACTGATCTTTGGAAAAACATGTAGCCTGTGAGCATGAGAAGATGATTCAGTCTCTGTGCCCCTTTGATCCTTAGTGTCACTTCCAGGATTGTTAACAAGGGTTTATTCTATTCTATATAGTATTTTTTTATATATATACCATGCTCATCACCATAGTATCTGACCACCTTCCAGTAGTGCATTACAATTTGACTACACATCTGTCACATATTGTTTTCCTCCACCCCCATTTTCTTCCCAGAGGGAGAAGCATGTTCAGTGGAGTGGAGTGTTTCTGTAAGGTGTGTTTATCTTTTTAATATAAAATACCTGTTACTGTGAGTTTATGTAAGAGAAGGCAAGGTCAAAGAAATATGCCTTGCATTTGCAGAAGAAAGTGGGAAGGTTTTGTAATGGTCCTTATTTCCAGAAGGAACCAAGGGTATCAGCTGTTGTGGATGCTTTCCATTGGGAGACCACCAACATGCATCATATAGATCCCTGAAAGGCCATCGAATGTTAACAATTTTCATTTGTTTTCAATCTGAGCTGTAGTTAAATTGGTAAGCTAGTGGTAAAAGGGTCTGCATTCCATTACCAGTCCTCTAGGCCTTCATCTTCCCCTGAAATACACTTCTGTGAACATTTCCTATAATGCTTCTACTTACAATTAATTCACAGAACCCGGAAAAAATGTGCCGAAGTGAGCAACAGCCAAAAATAGAAATCTGAAGAAAATTAGAGGAACTAGCTTTAGTTCATTATTCACAAAATTAACAGGTTGCCATAAACTGAAAAGTTGTTAGCTTCAATTCTATATGGTATTGTTAGTATTCTGACTCCCAGGCCTGTGCATTAACCACAAGACTATCTAATTATTTTCTATCTCTACTTTATTTAAAAAAAAAAAAAAACACAATGTTTTAGTTGATTCTGGTAAATGATACTAGAGCTACAGACTTTCTTCTAATATGTATAAAACTTGCTGTTTGTGCATATTATTCCACACTGATCCACCTAGATTAATTTAATACAGCATTTTATTTAAAATAAATAAAATATTGGCTTGTATTGTCATAGTAAACTATTTAGAAAATGTTATTTTCCAGTTCCTACTACAGACTTATTTTGTTTCCACCCACTACAACGAAGTCTTCATGTTCATTTCTGACAGTTGTTATACTGCTTTAAGACACAAATTGTCAATCAGTGATAAAGCATGCCATGACACTTGTAATGGTTCACTCTTAAAATATTACTAAAAAGCAATATATTTTGAAAGATACATGCTGCTTGTCTACTCATGAGAAATGGATGTGATTTAGTTGTCTATTGGGAACTTGTCCTACCAGATATTTTGATTCTTGTGCATCTCTAATCTTAACTAGAGAATGTAATCTCTTCTATCAAACAATGTTTAGACATAGAAAAGCCATTGTATGGCGCACAGTGCAACAGTGGGTGCCTGTTTATCACTGTAAGCCTTCTCTTGTAAGATTTGATGCAGCCATAAGTATAACACTTCACTATTCTCATCGTTTTTGCATTCATTCTCTTGTGCTACAGAGCATCAGAACTACTTTGGAATTGATGAAAATCTAGGTCCTGTTGCAGTCAGCATCAGGAGAGAGAAGGTTGAAGATGCTAAGGAGAGAGAAGGATCTCAATTCAACTATCGTATAGCATTCAGGACAAGTGAGGTACTGTTTATTGAGTGCTGTTTTGATGGGGAGAAGGAGGTAAAAGAGAAGTTGACCCTTAGAACACTGGCTGTTTTCTCATGCTAGCATTGATCTGGGAATTGACTTGTAAAAGATTTTACAGATGAATACATTTGCAGGGAGGTGTGTGTTTTGGTAGCATTAATACATGTTGGAGCTAATTCCTGAAGCAAAATTTTGCTTATTTTCCTGTTTCCTGAAGTGCTTCCTTCCTTTGGTTGGGAACCATTTGAGAACAGTTGGATTGGTTGCGGGTACATACCCAGGGGGACCCATAAGGGAACAGATGAAGAACCAGAGAAGGCAGACAGCAAACAAGGGAAGATAAGTTTAGACTGAGGTGCTTCTGGAGAGTTTTAGGTTTCTTGTGGCAGGAAGGAAATTTGGGACAAAAGGGAAGGATGAGGAACTTGAAGATGTTTACTATTCCTCAAAGTATGTTACAAGTGTGTAGTTTCAAAATGGCTGTTAAAAATGCTATCTTTTCAAAAGTGATGTACTATATTTGTGGTCTGGAATAACTATGGGATACCAAATCTCTTCAGAGTACGTGGTTTATGGAAGGAGAGGGAATGCTAATACCTTATTGAAGCAAAAATAGTGGATCCTGTTTGAAGTAGAAGTGGTCTTTGATTGTATTGGAGGTATACTTATCAAACCTGATCAAGACTTTCACATTCAGGCTAGTTCGTATTTTTTCCCAGACTGGTTCATTCTTCCTTTATCACAGCAATGAGTCACATGGATCCTATTTTTAGTGGTGATTTGAAGGAAAGTTTCAGGTGTATGTCATCTTTGGTTGGTCTCTGTGATAAGCAAGTGCAAACTTTCCTTTGATTCTCAGAACTTGTGCTCTTCATCATGTCAAGAAACACCTGTTAGCCATAAAGTAGCAGTTCTTGAGTAGAGCTGTGCAAATAACTGGTACAGGGCTGAATTGCGGGAGGAAAATGAGGGTTGACTAAAATGAAACATTTAGTTTTGGTTTGGATTTTTTTACCTTTTGAAATAAAAGTGAACTAAAATTCAAAATATTTTGTTTTAAAAAAAGTCATAACAAAACTTTGTCATTCTGGGGTACAATCTAGGCCAGTGAGGGGCTGTCACCACTTGCCCTGCAATCTGGGGTGCCTCAAAATGCTTTGCTGCTGTAGCTCCCAATGTGGGCTTCTGACAAATAGCCTGCTGGCATGCAGGTAACACCCAGAAAGTCTGTGTATAGGCACAGCCCTGGTCCAGCAACTCTGACCCCAGCAGCCTATCAGCAAACACTAGCCACGGTCTGGCTTCCAGAAGCCATGATTACTATTTGCAGGGTGACCCCAATACATGCCCAGTCCCAGATTTCCCCAAAACACATGTGCTCTGCGCTGTCCAGTCCTCCCCTGGACAGTCCAGATACATTAGGTCCATTGCCCCTCTAAGGGGATCAGGAGAGCATTCAGTCACAAAAACATTTAGATTTTGGGGGATTTTTTTGTTATGATGAAACAATTTGGCGAATTCAGCATGACCTTGCTAAATGTTTTAGACAACCCAAATCTGCATTTTTTTTTTTTAGTGAAAGTTTTGTCCAAAACTTTTTGCCCAGCTCTATTCCTGTTAACTGTAACGTTCAGGTTTCCACTGTACATATATAATGTGTTGTAGACGACTTAGGCTTTGTCTTCACTATTAAAAAGAAGTGTGTGTGTGTGGGGAGGGTGGGGGGGTGGTTATCTGTTTTTGTTTTTTGTATTTTTTTTTATTTCAGGTTAACTAATACACACTAGCTATTCTACTGTAAACTCTTAGTTGAGATGAGACACTGTAATTGTAACTGTGAGATCAACACTATATTTTTGCCTGTGGCTACGCTACCTATACTCACCTATACTACGTCACAGTAAGGATTTATCTACACTGAAACTGGGAGGTGTGATAACAGCACAGTTGGGTGTACCCCAGCTATCTCTGATCGAGATCAAAAGCTAGATCAAGTAATGATGATAGTGAAGCAATGGCCACACAGGCAGCTGCTGGGCTAGTCCTGCCTGCATAGGACCCTGGGTACATACTCAAGCAGTTGCTGCCCATGCTGCTGCAGTTTCACTGCTATTGTTACTCAAGCTAGCTTTGATCTAACTAGATCAGGATACGTCTATGTGTGCTGCACTCACATCTCCTAATCTGCAGTGTAGACATACCCTAACAGTACATTGCCTTGTTCAACTAGGATTTTACAGTGGGATGGCTAATGCACATTAATTATCCTGCTATAAAAAGGCCCACCTTTTTTTCAATGAAGACACAGCCTTAGTAACAAAAGAAATGAGTTCTGGATTTGAGTATCAGCCCAAAGTTTCTGTTTTCTAGTAATTCTACGTAGTCTAGTGTTACTATATTTAACTTCTTTGTTTAGAAGTTACAAATGTCTGTTTCCTCTTTAATGTTTAAGTTGCTTTACTAACCTTTGCAATATCCTCAATGAATTAAACATGTCTCCTTCCCACCCCTCGTCCCCACTTCAGAGCCTGAAGATTGTATTTTAATAGCATAGTGTTAGAATTATAAATATTCAATGAGGTCTTCCACTCTTGCTGCAGCTTACTACATTGAGAGGAGCAATATTAGAAGATGCCATACCATCTACTGCGAGACATGGCACAGCACGAGGCCTGCCTCTCAAAGAAGTACTGGAATATGTAATACCAGAGCTGAGCATTCAGTGCCTGAGGCAGGCTTCCAGCTCACCCAAAGTCTCTGAACAGCTGCTTAAACTGGATGAACAAGGGGTATGTAGTGTATGATTTCTCTCTGAAGACTATCCACTTGAAAGAACATGTACCTTTTCCTTCAATCTTTTGTTGGTGTTGTAAATAAACACGAATTTGTGATGTAATATATTTTCTCTTGAACAGCTATTTGCCCTATTTTCAAGAAGCGTTCACAAACAGCTGAGTATTTTTAATGACAAAATGAGAATGGTGACAGGTAATGGTTCAATGACTCCAGAAAAATGCCTTATTGCCAGAATTACAAGTAGTTGAACAATAATTTTTTTTTTCCCAAGCAATATGCCTTTTTTGACTTGCAATTTGGGAAAGACCAAGTAGCCTGTAGAGAATCCCAAGAGTAAGGAGAGGGAGAGAATATAGTTAATGCTATGTTTTTAAAAAATTCACAAAAATGGTTTTCACAGATTGACGTCCATATTTTCTATGTGCAAATATTGGATATAAACATAAAGGTTAGCTAATGTATATTTCTTAGACAGAGTAGGTAAAATTCTAAAGATTTATAAAATCAATGGCAGCTGGAAGTGCTCAGCACTTCAGAAAATCAGATGTATTATAGTTAGAAATAAGGTTTACTTATATCATAGTCCCATGAATCCCAAGTTAGTTTTCATATTTTAACTTAAAATTAGCACTCTTATTCACTGTAGCAATCTTATCAGTGGAGTGAAATGTTTGATACTTCAAACAGCTGAAATTCTAATTGAGACTATCTAACAGGTTAACACTGCATCAGTAATGAAACAATCGTACACTTTAAATTCAGAGTGAATAATGGTGAGATTTAACAGATTCAGTAAGGTGAACCTTCTCTGTTCAAAGACTACCAAGCATGTTTACTGCTTCTGAATAATTTGTGAAGGACTAGCTTATGAATACCCTTTAGTTCACCCATGCAAAGAATGTTTAAGATTTTAATTTTAAATAAATGATTGTTGTACATGCAAAAATAAGGGACTATCATGTCTTAATAATTTTCAGTATTAATTCAGTATGAAATACAGTGATTGTGTCTAACATGTTAGTGTATACAAGGCATTCTTCTCATTTCTTTTAGTTGTAACAGAGTAGTTGTAGATCAATAGAGAGTTCCTAGCTATGAGAATGTCAGTTCTGCATACCCATTTCCTCTATATTTCCCTACTCATTTGCTCTCCTAGGAGAAAAAGAATTTTTAATAAATTACCAAATTTATGTTTTTAAATTTAATGTATGTTTTGCATAATGTTTTTACTTTCTCCTTTTGGTCTGTCAGAGTTCATGAAAAACAGTAAAGGAAATCGGGAGCATTCAGCCAATTTTTAATCTTAGTACTCCTCGGGTGCGACATCATTGTAGCTATCTTTTTTGTTTAAACTTAAGTGAGGAGTTCCAGCTCGTAATATCAATGATATTAATTGGCCAAAGTGGAATCACATTTGGGGCAATGTAAGGCATTTCCTTCTTTAAACAAACTGTATGGTGCATTTATAGAATCCATTGCCATCATCCACAGCCATAAATTGGGACTGTAATTTGAGTGTCCATTGTGGAAGCATAAAGCAGTCAAACTAACCAAAGTAATGTTATAATAATCAGTTAATGACTTTGAGATACAACACTCCTCATTTTTCCTTTTTTATGCCTGATGTTTAGTATTGAGAATTCAGTTCTGTTGTAAAATGTGCTGTCATCAGTATGAATATATTATTTTAATATTTCTTTTATGCTTCTTATCTTGAGATAGTTACTGAGGCAAATACAGAAAGCTATGTATAGAACTAGCATGAGATCCTTTTATGATTTTAATCCTCTTAGGTGTTTAATGCATTGAGTTTATTAATCAAGCAAATATAAAAAGAGTCTTTCATGGTAACTGAAGGTGATGGCTGGCTGTACAGTCACTTTTTTTTTTTTGTAAATGTGAACCGTGGTCTACTGGATTAATTTTGTCACCAGGGTAATAGTCATTTGAGAGACTGGTATGTAGGAAATGTTTGTTTGAAGCTTTTCCACAGGTTGGGAGCCAGTGTTTGCATGTAATTGTTTCCTCGCATTTTCTACCAAAGGTTTTGTGTCCAATGAAATCTAGTATGGCTTATGGAGCAGAGTAATTGTTGAGGGTAAATTGTTGTTCCCATGATGACAATAGCAAAATAGATGTGAACTGAATGATTAACCTCTTTCAAGAATGTAAATAACGAGACTGTATTTTCCTATTTGTTGTGAGAAACAGGCAATTAGATCAACATCGGATTGACCATAGGTTTTATGGGAAAAGCCACCTGTTCATCTCGAGATCAGGATGAAATATTTTTAATAATTGTACTTTTTCCTTTTTCTGGTAAGAGGATACAGTGAGTGTTCTTATTGCATGTGAATCTTTTTGCCCTTCTCTGGAACAAAGGAATTTACAAAGGGGTCCAAGGGAATTGGTGCTCAAATTGCTCTGAAATTCAGTTGATGTTGAGCACCCAACTTCCTTGGGTTCCTCTGAACATCTCAGCCAAAAAGTTGAACTGTGTAGGATAGAGATCCAGAAGTTGTCATCTATGTATTCCCTTAATAAATGTAGTGTGATCTGCTTCTCATCAAGCATAACCATGCTGATGTTTATTCAGTAGCTAAAGCATTATCCATTAGGTAATGACTAACAAATATCTGCCCTGAGTCAGAACAGATAGTATTATGAAATTATTCTCAGTACCAGTGGAGTTAGGCCAGATTTACATCAGAAAAACAAAGTAGAAATTGTCCCATTGATAGGTTTAATTTAATAACTAACAGTGAAATTCTGGCCCTATAGAAGTCAAGGGATGATTTGCTGCATTCTTTGTCATGAGATGCATAGAATCTGATTCTTTCCAGAGTTTTTAAAAATATCCATGACTTTTGACATTTGAGGATTTTTGTATGTGGTGGGTGCCTGTGATAATTAAGCCAATTTTACTGAGCAACTTGAGTGCTGCCAAGTTGAACCCTAGGCTGCATGAGAGGCAAACAGAGCAGGAGCTCAGAAAAGCAGTAACATCATGATGGCACAAAAGACCAGTTTTGTAAACTGGCAATGAGAGCTTTTATTCCTCCAGGAGGGATGAGTTTTTCTTTTAAAAAATAAATAAAAAATAAGGCACACAAACCACATAGTTTAAGTCTTCATAACTGCCCACTCATTTAGTACAAGCACGGCTATTACTAAAATGGGAAGATAAAGGGAATTTGAGGTTTAAAGCCACTCTCATGATACTTGACTCTTTTTGCCATATTTTCATTGCTTGCCTTTTTTACCATTCCTAGCTCATGACTTTTCATACCAGTTGCCATGATAAGACATGAGTGCGATATCACACCCATGAATTAACGTGGTTTGAAGTATGTTTAGCACTGTAGCCTTTATATTCTGTATGCCTAATGTGCAGTAGATTTTTGTCACCTGAGTGTACTTTGACAGGAAGAGTATTATATATTCTTTATTCTTCAGACCTAGACAGAAGTCCTGAATTTTGATTAAGGAAGTACTTTAGAACTTGATAGTAAATCTGAAAAGTGTGTATGGATAAATGTCTTAAGGGAATCTGGTGTGACTGATGATCTCTGTCCGTTTGTGGAGCTCTAATAGCTGGTAGAAAGACTAACAGGACTAATCCACTCATATGGGAGTTTCCTATTTGTTGTCTCATGAATCCGGCTCAAAAAATAAGTCAGTACTTTTCTCAAGAAAATAATCCCATCTAATCTAACAATGTTTTAGTATTGAGATTTTAACAACATTCAATTGCAGTCTGATTTTTAGTTTACAATACACTGTGCATATAACAGATATCTCTGCATGTGAAGATGGTCAGAAAATAGGAAATTACTTTTTTGCAAAAGACATTTATGAGGAAAAAAGATTTATTGATGCATATGAAAGAAATTAATCTTGTGAAAACCTATTTACAGTACTCATTTGAAGCATGTCTTTTAAATGGCTGTTCTCATATAATTAGAAAGATGGAATGGGGAAGCACTTGACATACAGGGGACCAACTAGCTGAAGTTTAAAAGCTAAAAATATGTGAAAATAGATAGAGCCCTGCACTGATACAAAAAGGTGTATCCGCATCTGATCCACAATCTACAAAAATTGTCTGCAGATATCCGCAGACTTGCATGTCTCTAAACAACTCCATTGGTAGGGTTGCCAACGGAGACTCCTGGAACTGGGCTCTAACTCCCAGAGGCTACAGAAGCCAAACCGGGAGATTTTAGGCCGCTAAAAGTCCAGCGGGGCTAAGGCAGGCTCCCTGCTTGCCTTGACTCCGCGCCACTCCCGGAAGCTGCAAGCACATTCTTGTGACCCCTGGGAGGGGGGTCAGGGAGTCTCCGTGTGTTGCCCCTGCCCTGAGCGCCGACTCCGCAGCTCCCATTGGCCAGGAACTGCGGCCAATGGGAGCTGCGGGGGCAGCGCCTGCAGGCAGGGGCAGTGCGCGGAACCCCCTGCTCCCCCACAGGGGCAGCAGGGATGTGCCAGCCACGTCTAGGAGTAGCACCGGGCCAGGGCAGGTAAGGCGCCTGCCTTAGCCCCACCGCGCCACCAACCGGGAGCCGCCCGAGGTAAGCGCTGCCTGATCGGAGCCCACACCTTTCATCCCCTCCTGCACCCCAAACCTCCTGCCCCAGCCCTGAGCCCCCTCCTGGATCCAGCACCCCATACCCCCTCCCACACCCCATTCCCCTTCCCCAGTCTTGAATCCTCTCCCGCACCCAAAACTCCCGCCCAGAGCCTGCACCCCGCACCCCCTCTTGCACCCAGCCCAGTGAAAGTGAGTGAGGGTAGGGGAGAGCAAGCGACGGAGGGAGGGGGGATGGAGTCAGTGGGGCAGGGCCTCAGTGAAGGGGCGAGGCAGGGGTGGGGCAGCGGGGCAGGGCAAGGGTGTTTTGTGTGATTAGACAGTTGGTAACCCTATCCACAGGTTACTGCGCAGCAGACACAGGGCTGTGTCAAACCCCCAACCACTATCCCAACCCCACTTCTCCCCAGACACCTTCTGCCCACCCACCTGTTCCGTCCCTGCCATACCTCCTTCCCCACTCTGGGCAGGGAGGCTACAAATCTGGGTCCTTCTATGCAGCCCTCCCTTGGGGGGCTCGGACACCCTCACGCAGTTATGGCGACTCTAATGCATGTAGCCATTGCTGTTTGCTCATTTAAAGAACAACCCAACCTTCAAAATGGTGCTTGGCTCACTCCCTTCTGGGAGTTGTAGTTTACCTCATCCCTCCGAGCAAGCTGGAGACTAAAACTCCCAGAATGCCCAACTCCAAGAATGCTGCTGCGTGATTCAGAGAACCAAATTGGAGCCTGCAGTCTGGGTGACAGCCACTCCACTTGGGTGAGTGTGTGCTGCAGACCCCTGTGCGGATACTAAATTTGTATCCGCATCCGCGTTGCAATCTGCAAAAATGCTCTGCGGATACAAAGCAGATACCCGTGGATTTGCAGGGCTCTAAAAATAGACTCCTTGCTGTGTTCCTGGACTGTGAAAGAAGACAGTTGTGCAGCCAGTGCCAATTAAAGATATAAAATTGTAGAGCATGCAATACCGGACATTTGACTTAGCTATCAATTATATATATAATTATATATATAGAAAAGTCATCTCAATTTTTCCTCACGTTCTCAAATAATTTATTTGATCATATTTATTAAATAATCCTTGCCTGCCATTGCAGAAATAAAATTGTGGTTTTAATAGTTAATATTTTTCTGTTTTACTGCTTACCATGTTTTGTCATTTGTAATTTTACTTTTCTTATTTCAGCTGAGTTTTCAGCACAAGATTGGGGTCCTTTATTGCAAAGCGGGCCAAAGCACAGAGGAAGAGATGTATAACAATGAGACAGCAGGGCCGGCTTTTGAAGAGTTCCTTGATCTTCTGGGCCAGAGAGTACGGCTAAAAGGGTTTAGTAAATACAGAGCTCAGCTAGACAATAAAAGTAAGTTGTAATTCTTACATGTGGGAGGAGTCTATAATTCTCCAAAGGTAAGCGTCTTTTGTAAATTCTGGCTCTTGTTCTATACACCTGGCCTTGGGAGTTGACTAGCAAGATTATATTATAATAATTTAAATTCCCATAGATGCTATATACAGAATACCTTAAATCTGAAAGGTTAATACTCTTTACTGTGACACAATTAGAGAAACTTTTGGTGCTTTAATCTTCTCTTGCTTTGTTGTAGCAACTTTGTGACTAAATTTATACCTATGTTATGTTTACAGCTATGAAAAAAGAACTATGTTAATATCATTGATTCACATTTTACCTTCTTGGTTCTTAGTCTGAAAAGGAAAAGTGAAAGTTTATATATTGTTGAAGGGGAAGTGATGGAAAAGGGACAGTTTTTTCCTCATTTGATGTCGGATTTTGTGGATTAATGTTCATACTTGAAGAAAGACCCAGTATTTTCAATGAAACAAACATTTTCTTGTTCTTCATGTAACATCCAAACATGTACCTGATTTCTATGGTGTTTCTGTGGCTTGAGATTTGTTTCTAGCTCTTAAGTTTCATTCTCGTAGGCACTATAGATCAACAGTGCAAAAGGATAAGAAATTTATTGCATATATTTAGTTTTGGATAAGTTTCTCTCGTTGCTATTGATATGTTTGAAATATGGATATCAACCTAGTCTGTGTACCATAGACGTGACAGTTCACTCTGCTGAAGCTCACATTGTTGGTGCATTGCCATTGACATGTTCTGACTGGGTCAATGCAATTGATGTATAACCATGAATACTCAATTTGAGTTCGTCAAGCTGGTGTATGGTCAACAGAACTCATCTCTCTTAGTTTGATGCGGTTTTGAAATGATTTTAACATCAGATCCACGTGATTTGGTGAAATACAGAGTAGGTTTCTCTACTGCTTACATTTATTTAATGCTTTGTACTACTTACTTATTTCTGCTATAATCTACCAAGTGACAGCTTTCAGCCAACCTGACTGTTGAAGTTGGCATGGCCTACAAACAGATATTGGAACTTACCAATATACTATAGATGACATAACTGGAGCATTTTTCATTAGCATAGTGTCTCTTTATGAAATAATACTGCTGTTACTACTAGATTTGCACATTCCTTTGGGATTTGCCAGGATAATGTTAATACAAATCTCTTCTTGATAATGGCATGGTTAGTGCATTCTATTTCAGTGAAGCATGTTATTAATTTCTCTTGTTTGACATTAACATGTAGAAATATTGTTAGCATATACTGGTTAGCAATACTTTGATTTGGCTCAAGTCTTCTGGAATCAGTACACACATTAGGAAAAAAATGACTCAATGATCTTTTGGACATTCCACAAGGAGAGTGACTGAAAATCATCAGGCACAGTCTACATATCAAAATATGTGCTGATATGATGTCATCAAGTTTAGTGGCTGCAATGTTCTCAGCGCACACTTATCGTGATTTGCTATGAAAGCAAACAGCTGATACATTTTGCCCCATGGAGTTCAGTAACATAATTCGGTATGCTACTAACTGCTGTATGTTGTTGAAGATGCTATCAGATGCTATGTTGCTGTCTGAAAGGGAGTGAAATCAAGATGACTGACAAACAAGTTGTCTCTGGTTTTATGATGAGTATATAACTCTGGCTTCAGTAGACCCTTTTCCATTTGTGTAATCATATAATTCCTTTTTGCTGAAAACCATAGTGAATGTCACAGAAGTGCCATGCTTACCGTTAGAATAAACTAATCTGTCCATATTCTACAGACTGAGTTTAAAATGCTCTATGATGATCTTCTTTTTTTTCTATTAGCCACTTTTTCAGCACTTCCTGTACCAGGCATAATAATGGTACCATTACATTTGGTGTTGATGTTTTACATTTTCATTTTTATAGTGCTGTAACTAATTAAACTTTCTTCCATTCCTCAAAAGTTTATGAATTAATGTGACCTTTTTACTAGAGGATTATTTATCCTTCAATTGATCTGTTGCACAGTTTTCACTGTTTACTAATTTTTATCATACATATTCTGATGAGTGTAACTGGATATATTTGGGCCATTACATGCAGATCTGCAGCATATATTAAATGCAGAAAAATACATCCGTGCAACATTAAGGTTGTACAATTCTAAATTTCAAAACCAGGAAATGGAAAAAAAATTAAGGCAGCATTTCTAATTCTGCCATATTGCAAACCCTGTATATTTCATAAAAAGAAGAACAGGAGTACTTGTGGCACCTTAGAGACTAACAAATTTATTAGAGCATAAGCTTTCGTGGACTACAGCCCACTTCTTCGGATGCATATTTCATGATAAGTTTTATAACATAAATAGTAATATAACAGGCTACATGCTTACACAGAAAAACAGGAGTGAAAATACTATGTACAACAGAGTCACGTTAACATTGTTCTTGGAACTTTAACTTTTTCATATCTTGAATTTTTCATTACTTTTAACTATGTAACCTTAAAGTGGCAGTAACAAAGCTTTTTACAATTTATTTCCTTATATTCCTTAAAAGGAAAGTGAAGGTGGAAGAAATTGCTCTAGTGTTTGAAGTTCATATCTCACTAAAGTGAATTGGGGTCTTGCTTTTGTTGCTACCATTGTTTGGATGAGGACGCTGTTCTGGTTTTTCTCATCTCATCTCTGTGATGGTGGCCCTGTGTGTCGAGTTGGGGCGCCCCCATTGGCCTAGTGCAGGGTTGGTACATCCCGTCACCCTGTCGTCGGGCTTTCCCATTAAGTGGCTAATTTCAGCCAAGTGGGTCTCGGCCCCTGACAGGATCACTTAAACGACTAGTCTGTGGTCTCTGGGCAGACAAAACAAACAAACAGCCTGGAGCCCTGCTGCCTCCTGACTGGGGCAGCAGTGGCACTTGGTGAATTAGCCTCCTGGGCAGGGCAAAATGTCAGTCTATGGCCCATGGGTGGGGCAAAACAGTCTATACGCGTTACTTCCCTCTGGGCTGGGACATAGAGCAGGTAGCAGCTTCCTCAGCAGGCAGTGGCTTGGCTTCCCCTGCAGTCTCCGCCATCTGCGAGTCACCTGGAGCGTAGTCCAGGTCTTTGGGCTCTACTGCCAGGAGCATTGCAGGCAACCTTCCTCCTCTGTTGCCCGCCCAACTGAGCTGGGCTGCCTCCTTTTATTTGGCTTCTCCACCTGGATCATGCACAGCAGGGGAAAGGGGGCATGGTCGCCTGGGCCCACAATGATTTGTCTGCCCCCAGCAGCCCAGTGCGGGGTTGCTACACCCCGTTGCACACACTCTGACTCAGAATGGCTGAAGGGATTTTACTCAAACTTTCTGAAACAAAATGCATAGTCCGGCAGAAATGAGGTACTAAAAAGAAACGTTTTGGAAAATTATAAGCAAAAATTATGAAAACGTGTTTCTAGTAGCAACCATTCTGGAATCTTAATTACAATGGGCACTACCAAGTGCCCATTATAACATCTTCTGAGCCAAATTATTTCAACTTGTCCCAAATAAGGGGATCTTAAATTTACAACATAGACTTACTAGCTCATTTCCAAGGTACTAAACCAAAAGTATTAAACTACATAGGGATGCTACCTTAAAACAACTCAAATTACAGGTAAGGGAGCTGCCTCTCCATAATAAATAACAGAAAGGGAGAAGCTGATATACCTCTACCCCGATATAACGCAACCTGATATAACACGAATTCGGATATAACGTGGTAAAGCAGTGCTCCAGGGCGGTGGGGCTGTGCACTCCGGCGGATCAAAGTGAACTCGATATAATGTGGTTTCACCTATAATGTGGTAAGATTTTTTGGCTCCCAAGGACAGCGTTATATCGGGGTAGAGGTGTATTATAAAACAGTATCCAAAGGTTTAAATGAGATTGTATTTTCAGGGAAGATGCTGAAATAAAGAGGAAAATAACTTAAGCTGAAATTTTGTGCTTATTTAATTAAAAAGCTTCAGTGGGAATTGTACTGTGTATATATAGTCTCAGTCCTGAAAAACTTACATATGAACTTAGTTTTAAGAATGTAAATATGGTATCGAAACCAGTGGTGATACACAGGTGTTTAAAGTTAAACATGTGCATAAGTATTTTCAGAATTGTGGCCACAGACACAAGCCATTGAATTATACTTAAAATACAAAGTTATTAAAAACAATTTTGAAAAATTGAATTAAATAAGAGTTAATTTTGTTTTCCATTTTAAATCTTTTTCAGGAGATACTAACATGGCTGTTTTAACGATGAGTTTGAAACTTGTCATACAGGTTGTCAACAGTTCAAAGCCCCATTTCAACAAAGCATCTAAAATATGCTTAAGTACTTTGCTGAAACTGGGCCTAAAATAGTCAGGTGAAATTAGTTTTGAAATGTAGGTACTAGACAGGACCTAGAGTATAATTTGGAGAAAAGGAGAGTGAGTAAGTGTGGGGAGCAGGCCTGGCTCCAGGCACCAGCTTAACAAGCAGGTGCTTGGGGTGGCCAAGGAAGAGGGGCGGCACCTGCGGCAATTCGGGGGCAGCAGGTCCCTCGCTCCCTCTAGGAGCGAAGGACCTGCCGCTGAACTGCCGCCCTACCGCTGAACTGCCGCCCTGCCGCTGAACTGCCGCCCTGCCGCCGATCGCGGCTTTTTTTTTTTTTGCTTGGGGTGGTAGAAATGCTGGAGCCGGCCCTGGTGGGGAGACTATATAATTACTGACAAAGAAATGTGTGAGTATGAAAGATAGGAAAGGATTAATGGCAGGAAAGGATTCACTAAATTATCCCTCTACAAGAAAACACTTAAGCACCTGTTTAATGTTAAGCATGTGTAGGTGCTTCCCTGAATAGGGATAGACTTAAACCAGTGAGAATATTTTATACAGAAACACTAGAATCATACAAGATTAAGATTGGAAGAGACCTCGGGAGGTCATCTAGTTCACCCCCCTGCTCAAAGCAGAACCAACCACAACTAACTCATCCCAGCCAGGGCTTTGTCAAGCCGTGCCTTAAAAACCTCTACAGATGGAGACTCCACCACCTTCCTATGTAACCCATTCCAGTACTTCACCACCCTCCTAGTGAAATAGTGTTTCCTAATATCCAACCTAGGCCACCCCCACTGCAACTTGAGACCATTGCTTCTTTTTCTGTCATCTGCCACCACTGAGAACAGCCTAGCTCTATCCTCTTTGGAACCCCCCTTCAGGTAGTTGAAGGCTGCTATCAAATTCCCACCCCCCCCCTTCTCTTCTGCAGATTAAATAAGTCCAGTTCCCTCAGCCTCTCCTCGTAAGTCACGTGCCCCAGCCCCCTAATCATTTTCGTTGCCCTTGTTGCTATTTTATTAATAGCTTTAAACTTAGTTTTTTCTTTTAGGTGTGTAAGGAGACTCTCAACCACAGAAGCACATAGGGAATAGCTGGATCTTGAAGGCAGTTCATGCATTGCCACTAGCAAGGCTTAAGAGGTAGTGAAAGATCATTTGAGGAGCTAGTGTAAAGGAAAATTTTGTTTCATGCGGAGGGTTGGACTAGACATCCTTAAGGTTTTTCCTTGTCCCATTATCTATAATTTTATGAAGATACCAGGTCATCTGTTTGAATAATTGTAATACAAAGAGATGCTGTAAGCTCCTAACTGGACCTGAACTATCTGTACTCTCCAAGGGACTGAAATTTTACCCCACCACTCAACCTGATGTCATACTAATGTGAAGAAGTAGAAGAATTCTTTTGCTGACTCCGCCTCAAAGAATTCTATCACCACAACTACCATATCCCTACTGACAGTCATAAGCAAAAAGAATCATCTGACTGGTCACCCACCAGTGGACAAAACCGCACACTTGATCATTACATTGATTGCCTCAGGAAAAAAATTGACTGTGAAATCCTTAACAAATAATGCATCCACCACAATCTCTCCACTGCTGAGAGGACAGCTATACAATCCCTGAAATCCAGCCATCAAATAGTTGTCAAACCAGCACAGAAATTGGGTGCCATTGTAGTCCTCTACTGTGATGGCTACGTCAATGAAGCCAACCGATATCTCTCTGACATGATCTACTATAAAGAACTGAATGAAGACTCTACACCACAATTCACAGAGAAATTTAAGGATATCATCAAATCTTTCCCTAAACAACTCCAAGAGCAACTCTACTTCCTCATCCCCCACAGAGCCACTGCAAGGACCTCTATATGCTTCCCAAGTTACACAAACAAGGGAACCCAGGCAGACCCGTCATATTTGGCCATGGGACTCTTACTGAAGGAGTATCAGAACTCTGAAAAACCATCCTCAAACCACTCACCAAACAAAGGGCAAATTTCCTCCAGGACAAAACTGACTTATTCCAGAAACTCTGCAACATCAACAAACTCCCTCAGAACACCATCCTTGCTACTGTGGATATCCCCTCCCAATGCACCAACATCCCTCACCATGATGGAATCACTGCCTACCTCAAATATCTACAAGACTGTGGACACTCGGATATGCATTCCAAACATATCGCCAAACTCATCCTTTTAATATGTATCCATAATAGCTTTATATTCAACAACAAACACTGTCCAAACCATGGGAACAGCTGTGAGTATTAGGATGGCTCCCCAATATGCCAACGTCTTCCTGGTCCACTTTGAGGAAGAATTTCTGAAAAAATGCAATGCAAAACTGATATACCTGAGGCATGCTATTTTCATCTTATGGACAGATGTTCTAAACTCCCGCAGATTTCCACCACAATGTCAACCACCATCCATCATCCATCTCTTTCTAGAACACTCCTATACCAGCATCAATTTCCTGAACACCATGATCAGCTTCCACAATGGAATCCTACAGACCACTATGTGCAAGAAACCCATCGTGACATACCCCAGGGTACAATCTGGACTGCTGTCTCTCCTCTGTTCTCCAACCTGGGATATCTTTTACACTGCTTTATTGCTGTACAGCAACTCCTGGCCAGTTAACACACAGCTTCCAGCCTGTAACTTTCTTCCAGCTGCCCAGTATTGAGTCCTACTAGCTAACCACTCATGAATTGCACTGCAGAAGAACACCAGCCGATTCTCTAGTCCCAGACTAGAAATGTGTTTTGCATTGCCCAGCACCTTGCTTAACAATGCAAGCTCATATAAAGTCCATCATTTCATCAATGGAAAATGATATACACCAACTTTGTTATCCCAAATGGATTTTCCCCACACACTTTAATCCAAACACACTGGTTATATAAAACAGTGAAACAAGGTTAACTATAGAAAGAAAAGAGAGATTTTAAGTGACTACAAGTAAAGAGGCATAAAGGTCAGGATTGGTTTCAAAAGAAATAAAAGATAAATTGCAAGCTAAATGTCTAACTTAACAAGCTAAGTGAACTTAAAATGAACAAGATTGCTCTCTCCATAAGCTTACAGCAGTTTGTACTGGCTGATAGGTCTCCCAGCCAGGACTTCCTCCACCTCATTCCTGTGCCCAACTTCAGTTCTTTGAGAGTCGTTGATGTCATGAGCAGAGATGGAGGAGGAGAGTGAGGTCAGTGTTTTTTCTCCCCTCTTTATAATTCAATTTCTTGTGCTAGAAATATCCTTGGGACTCACCTGAGTCATGGTGACAAACAGTTTCTCGTGGACATGAGGTTTGACCTGCCCTTGTGATGAAATGTAAATTTCTTGTTCACGCCTTCCCCCTGCCAGACAATGGTCACTTAACTAAGTAATCGCTCACTTGACTTTGTTTATATCTGTCTGGGAGTGCTGTTACCCATGATTATTTGAACTATGCTAACTAGTCTCTGTTTTCCAGGCAGTGTCAGGAAATAAATCAGTGGGGGACATAGCATCTCCATCTGATAAATAATTTAAACACACAAATGCTTCCACGGAGAAATCCTAGTTTTTATTGAATACAAAGCACGCATCTAAAATAGCAATAGTCTACAGTACCCCAAATAGATATAGTTACCCAAAGTCTGAGGTGGTGTCAAGTGGCAGCAGCAGTTCTCCAGTAGCCAGCCTTCCTCCTAGTTGCTGGGGAGATTGATGTCTGTGTCTGCTTGCTCATAAAAAAAATCAAAACTTCTCCAAAGTACACTCTCACTAAACTCTTTATAGGATTATTCAAACAAAGAACGTAATTCATAATGGCCCCTAATAGGCTAACAATTTCCCTAGAAACATCAAATAATAATTCATTATTCTACTTATCAGCAAAGTAACTTCATCAAGAAATGTAAAGACACAGGTGCCCAGATCAAGGTCAGCTATCTACACTCCCTTCCATTTTCATGAATCTGTCATTTCACTGTATCTATCCTTGCAGTAACACTGCAGCTGCAGCTATTGTTTTTGTTCTGTCTGCCTAAGCCAAGGCCAGATTCTTCCTTGCTACATGATGTCCTCATTTCCAGCATATGGTGATTAAGTGCACAAGATGGCTGTGAGTTATGTCAAGTCCAATTCTCTTGTAACAGTGTCAGTGCGTCTTTGTCTCTGAAGAACGGGTTTGGGCGGCCTTTCTAATTCTGGAACATGATACAGTAATGTTATATAATAGAAACTTATAACTTTACATACAATGTTGATACACATATTTTACTAGGACAATGATGAGCACATTGAGTTTTCAAATGATACCTCACAATGCATACTTAGTACAAAATTTATCATAGTCTTGTAAAAGAGGTGAACATAATGGTGTAAACTGTCACACCCATGGATCACCATGTTTAGCTTCACAGATCCAGCAACCACCCCAGATGCCCCAAGAAATCTGTGACCTACTAGCCAGGCATTCAGATACCATGGAATATGCTCCAAGAAGAAAGTCTGGGATATGTACCTTAAAACAGTTTAAACGGTCTTCACTGAACAAGTACACTCCACCAGAGAAGAAGATTGCATTATGGAACAGGTCACTCTAATTCCTGGAAAGAACCTGCTTCAATACAAGAAAAAAACAAACAAAAAATAGTGACTGCACACTCCTATTTCACACCTCCCATGGCACACTGGAACCCACATGGGGTATCATCAAACAATTACAAACCATACTTGATAGGGACCACATCCTGGAAGAAATCTTTCCCCAAACCCCTCTTTTGGCCTTCAAACAGCCCCCCAACCTCTCCAAGTTCATCATCAGAAACAAGCTTCCTGCCATCCGGACACACCAACTCAAAGTGGCACCAGACCCTGCAGAGCAGATGCAAAATGTGCAGACATATCTCCATAGCTACGATGATCAACACCTTCCACCATACACCTTTCAAGTTACCTGGGTCCTACACATGCCTGTCACAACACATGGAGTACCTTATCTAGTGCACTAAATGCATCAACAGCAACTATGTGGGTGAAATCAGGCAATCGCTACTCTCAAATGAACTCACACAGAAAAATGATAAGACAGTAACACGGTCACCTATGGGCAATGCTTTTCATAAAACAAGCACTCCATATCTGACCTCTCAGTCCTCATCCTCAAAGATAACCTGCACCACACCTTCAAAAGACAAGCCTGGGAGCTTAAATCCATAACTCTGCTAGACACCAAAAATCATACACTCAATAGAGAGATTGGTTTTAAGTCTCATAACATTCTATAACGAACTAACTGTCCTTTATCCTATGACTGCAGAAATGTTAATTGCCCAGTTCATTTTGAATGGTTTCTTGTGACGTGTTAAATCCTTATGCTTAAGAATCTGTTCCATCTTATATTTAGCTGTGATGCTCTGATTATTTTTCCCAAACCTTAAGAAGAGCTTTGTGGATCTGAAAAGCTTGTCTCTCACCAACAGTGGTTGGTCCAATAAAAGATATTACCTCAGCCACCTTGTCTCTCTCGTTGTAAGGTAAAGTTATAAAAGAGGGATAAAATTGGTTAATTTGCTACTACAGTAATGATTCTGAGACCCGAGATGTATTACAAAATTTTGCAAATCAAAAGCCATAATCTTCCATCACAAACTGTACTTTGATTCATTTTACATCTGTAACTTAGTTATAATTGTGAATTTTCATAATGTACTATGAAATAGAATGTAGGGTTTGGGTTTTTTTAGGTCTCAATTGCAGTATCTGTTAAGTATGATAGAAAAATGTCAATATTTTCTGTAGATTAATGTATGGAATAGCCAAGTGTCGATTTAAGGAGTTTCTATTCTATAAATTTAAAATTATTAAGTATTTGTAAGTACAATCTATGATTGTTGTTGTTGTTTAGGAGAAAGTACTGTGTGCACCATGGTTTGTGTGTTGAAAAATTAAATGTTTGGCTATGTTTTTAAAAAAATAGGAATAAATTTTGAACCTGTTGCTGGAAGCTAGCTAATTTCATATTTAGATAACTAAATATGTGGCTTGATTTTTCAAAAGACCGTGAGAACCCGCAATGGCTACTGTCTTCAAAATTAGGTCACACACCCCCCAAACTTGCAAGTAGCTCAGTGTGGACAGCTTCTGGCAAGACCCGCAGGCCCTATCTATGCCTTAATATGGAATTAGGGAGCAGATCTTCAGGTGGTGTAAACTGTCATAGCTCCATTGAAATCTATTTAGCCTACAATTAGGAATCTAAATAGGAAATTTTAGCCATAATATGCAACAAGTGTGGTGTCTTAAAAGCAGTGTGAATGTTCTGTTTTACTGACCCTCTTTTTATAATGAAATTTATTTTCAGCTGATTCAACAGGAACTCATTCCCTCTATACCACCTATAAAGATTATGAATTAATGTTTCATGTATCAACTATGCTGCCATACATGCCCAGTAATAGGCAACAGGTACGTTTTCTTAATTCACATTTTTGTAGTAATAGGTGGAGTTAAATTTAGGGGCTAAATAAAGGTTTTGTTTTTTCTTGAAATTATATTTCTGCTGTACAACATTAATAGTTTATGCAAATTGTGAACATCATTTGGAATCGTGTTTACACAAATCTTATTAAAGCATTAAATACTCAGAGATGTTATTTTAATTTATCTGCATGATTCAGGAACTTATCCTGACTCTTTCATTGCATGTCAGTATTAAACAGTATTGACATCTGTGGAGATTGAAACATTTTTCTAAAACTTAAACTGGATTAAAATCCATCATGTGGTTAAAATATGTAATAATGTAAAAAGTTTTTTAAATGATCCTGAGTAATCTTTATTTTTTATTTCAGTCTTCAAACCTTCTCTTACTCTACTATTTTAATAACAAATGCTTCACCAAATCCTATAAGGCATCTGCTTGTAGACACAGAAAGCTGTGCAACAAACTTATTTTATGTCTGAAAAATGCTCATTGTTCATATTACAGCTCAGAAACTCTTAGAGCATTAAGGATGGCTAAAAAACAACACAGCATCCAAAGTGTATGGAATCTTGAATAAGGTTATGTCTGTCTTTGCCTGTACTAGATACTGAAATCGTTAAGAATAAATATTTTTTGTGAATAAGTTGAAAAGCACATTTGGTATAGTATATCAAAACAATGACACTTAAGAATAATAAAGAGTAGAGCTATTCACAGATCAGATTACTATTGAAGATATAACTTCTCTTACATATTCTGCATACTTCTAGCTCTATAGAAGTAAAACAAAAAGTATTTAATTGCAATATCCTCTCAGTTGCAGGGCAAGATGTAATCATTTTTCCAGTGATAAGGGGCTGTTCTGCTACAAAGATTTTGTTCCTTTTTCTTTTGGAGGAATGTAGGAAAAATTACTGGAAAACTTTGTGGTTCCTGATTATTTCTCAGATCACAGACTGTTATTTTAGATTATATATAAATTAAATAGTATCTGCATCTTTCACATTTTGCCCTGCCATCAGCTCTTGTGAGAGGGAAAAGGGATGTGTCAAGGCATCAACCAATAGTCAAAAGTTAAAGTCCAAATTCTTGTAGCAGAATTAACTGTGAAAACTGAAATGGGACACATTTTATTTGTTAAAGTTCACAAGTCAGTCATCTATGCTGATGTTAAAATTGGCAAAGGTAACAAATTGTTAGAACAGTTTTCCAAAGTTATAGTCCCTCATATCTAGGGTAACCAGGTGTCCCGATTTTATAGGGACAGTCCCAATTTTGGGGTCTTTTTCTTATATAGGCTCCTATTACTCCCCACACCTGTCCCGATTTTTCACATTTGCTGTCTGGTCACCCTATTCATATCTATTTCATCCACTCCTTGCCCACCTCTGCTTTAGGTCTGATCTGGAAACTTGAAAATAGATGGAAAGTCTTCATAAAATGGAAAAACATTTCCTACCATCATAGTAGGTTTCAGAGGGGTAGCCATGTTAGTGTGTAACGAGGAGTCCTTGTGGCACCTAGAGAATAACAAATTTATTTGGGCTATAACCCACTTCATCAAATTTGATGAAGATGAAGTGGGTTCTAGCCCACACAAGCTTATGCCCAAATAAATTCGTTAGTCTTTAAGGTGCCACAAGGACTCCTCAGTGCTACTACCATAGTAAAAACAATCTTAGGTCATAAAATCAGCCAATCTCAAAATCTACACTGCATTCAGATGGCAAAAAAGTTGAGTGATCTCATAATTCAGTGCTAACAGATCATCTGTTGTTTTGACTACTATCTCCAGTGTTTGGAAACACCCACACATCTCTTGACAATTTTGGCCCATCTCTTATTGTGATGTAGTCATTTAGTGAATACGTTGCATAAGAGTCACTTTGCCCAGAGACCAGTTTTACTTCATTCACTGTCAGATTAAACTCTTTTATATTAAAGTTTACCATATTTGCAAATATACATGGCTTTATGCTTAATTTAAAAATCATATTAAGTTTTCTTGATACTGTATACATTTAAAACAAACTGGAGATCAAAGTGATGAATTTGTATGAAAGATAGTGTTTCTAAGATATATTGCCAAGGTTCAAGTTATCAGCTAATTTTGTATATTTATCTGCAAAGACCTCTTTCTCCTTAGTTAAACACAGATGCAAAATATGTTGGAATAGTAGAATATTTCTGAATATTGATCTTTATGTGAATGGCTTAAAGACTTATGTAAATAGGAATGGTTACAGTGCAGTAAGATATAATATGCTGAATGAGCTTGATTTTAAAATGAATATTTTCATTGCTGATCACAGGTGCTGACAGTAAATATGGCCTTACTTGAAGTTTATTTTATTATTATTATCATTATTTTGGTCATTGTCTGTCTTGAGCTGCCCTCAGTTGTGAGCATAGGGAACCCTTTTACCTTGATCCACTAATTTTCATGATTGTTTGCTGTTTGTCAGCTCCACTGCTGCATTGTTCAGCCGCCCCTACTGCTGTCCTATCACTTCTTCTTTTGCCTTCTCTTCTTCCTTTTCCCTGACACTCCCTTCTGTCTCTTCCTTTCTAGATAGATGCCTGTTGTTGATCTATTCCAAAATATTCCAGTGTTAATTCTATTATTTTCCCTAGCAATGAACACTCCCTTGCACAGTTTTAGCAAGCACCCATCAGTCTTTGTACTTCTGACAGTATCAGTGTTTAGTAGCAGTATTGTATTGTGATTCATGGCTTTCTTGAAGTCAAAATAATGTGGTAGTTCCACAAGTTCAAGCAGTATGCATACCTGAGGACCCACCACATTATTTTTTTAGATGCTGGAATCCAGCAATGTTTGCACAGCATGGACACCTTCCTCAGGTGTGATAGCACACTAAAATACCAAGCATTTAGCCAGCCTTAATGTGTGAAAGGGATCATTAATAAACAACTGTTTAATTTATCACTATTGCTATTTAGTTAGCAAAATACATATTGAAATGTGCAATGTATCTACAGTGGTATCTCTCACAAGTTAGGAAGAAATCTGATTAGAAAAATAAGCCTGGAAGGCTCAAGACCACAGGTGCAGTTGCTCATGTCCCCAGGACAGAGAGGCTTATTAGCCCTGTGGTATATAAACACTGCTTTCTCAGCAGGTCTTGGCTCACTGTATCCACATACCCAAGTTGGGGGGAGTCTATAGAGAGCACAGCAGCTTTCCTTTATAGATACTAAAGGCAACTGAGGACCCCAAATCAATAGCTTGTTGCACCACCATAAGGGGTGTATACTGGCACTGAAATTACTCTGCCCTCTCATTATTGTATCCCACTTTCTATGGTCACTTGCCAAGATGTCAAGTCATTCTTCTTCAACATTTAGAAACAAGACCTCTTATGAGCAAGCTCTGAGCTTTTGTTACATTCCAAATATTGGTGAGCCAAAAATAGGCCACACCAGAATTGTCTGTTGCTTCTTCCAGGACTTAACTACGCCCTGCTTGGTCACTGATCAGGACATCCCTCTAGTTTTAGAGCCAGCAGGAGATCCAAAGAGCAAGGTAATTTTCACTTTGGCTGCAACATAGGCTGGGGATCTGCAATTCAGCTGCTCCTTCCCTAGGACAGAGAGGACGACCAGCCCTGGTGTGGCCCCAGTTCCTTCTCCTATTATTAGCCTCTCCTTCAATCATAGTTCAAGGCTTTCTCCTTTAAACTTTCCCCTTACAAAGTTCCTTTCCAGCTCATTCCCTTGCAAGTTTCTCCTTCTCACATTTTGAGTCTGCTTCTGTACATAGTCAGACCTGATTAATCCAAATCAATTCAGAACATTCATTTGTATCTGCATTAATGAAAACTAGAAATCAGATTAACAAGTCATTCTATTGATACATAAGATTAGTTACTGCTAAACTTTTTGAGAGAACCAGACGCATGGATGTACCTAACTCAGTTTAACCAGGTCTGATTGAAATGTCATTTGGCATTTGTTTTTATTGTATTGAACAGTAACACATACTAAAATTCAAGCTTTTTTGAAGCCCCTTTGCTTATTTTAGAAATGTACTAAAATAAGTTTGAAGGTTTCTTTACTTGATATCTCTTCACTTTTCACTATTGAATTGAATGAAGAATGATAGAGTGAAAAATAACACAACTCCTTGGTTCTCAGTTGGAATAGGTGGTTGAAATTCCACAGAAATGGGTAGGTTATGTATGGCTCTACATAGCCAATAGGTGTGCTACATTTTAACATGATAGCCCATATTTTCCCTCCAGATTTATGTACACATCAGAAAATTAGAGTTAAGTATTATGGTTAAGATATCATATTCAATACAGTAACTAATATCTTTCTGTAACTGCTTTTTAATCTAACAGCTTCTGCTTTTCTAACATATTCTCCTTACTGGACTCCCTTTTGTGTATCTCAAGTTCTTATATAAAACTTCTTCACTGGTTTCCTGTTGACTGCCCATCATGTTGTATTAAGTTCATTTTCACATTTTACCATAACAATTTAGCCTGATACTAGAGTGATCTCAGAGAGTGTCTGGTGTCTTCTTCCTGTAAGTAACCCTGCGTGGCCTGTGTACCCTATTGAGAGTCCCCAGTGTGCTCCAGCATTTGGCATGAGAATCTTCATAATATGTTAGAAAGGCAGATAGAATAACCTGAGCAGACCTGGAAATGGGAGAGGAAGAGGAAACTGAGGACTCTAAAGTGCCTAGGAGCTGAAAGTTGGAAAGAGAATAGGTTAAAGGGGACAAAATGGAAAAGGGCATGGGACAAACATTTTGACTTAGTCTAGTTTCCTTCAATTCCTCCTACATTTTCAGCCCACTATCCTGATTTATGCTTTCCAGGGGAGTGTTTTCCTCTCCTTTTTCTCCATTCAATAATTACTACTTCTCCTGTTCTCTGATCCTGCTAGAGTTCTTCCTTCCATGTTCCAGTTCACCCCCAATTTCCTTCTCTTCCCCTTTCAAGTTCTTTGCATTCTGATTCCCTGTACACAGACACATCACTGTATTTTGCCTTCACTCACCTTGTGTTGAACTTCACTGATCACTTGTGCATGGTAGCCATTTATAATGATAGTTATATTGGTTTTATTTAAAAATGTCAAGGAAGTCACTCAGATATCAACAAACTTGGTAAGGTATTAAGAATGTTGACTACCTTTTAAATTGATGTTAATATTGTTAAGCTTTCTAAAGGTTTAAGCACCTAAAAATGTCAGTCAGTTCATTGATAGAACTCAAGAACCCGTTTCACTGTAAAGGACCCTGTTGCTAATACAGTGGTTCTAGGTTTCAAAAACTTCTTAGGTTTGTCTCTTAGCAGATGTGTGTCCTATTCTTGCCTATATGTCCTATGATTATTGGCAGTTTAAGCAGCACCTCCCAAAAGACATTTTATCACATTTAAAAAGAAAAAGAATATGCTTGGAGACAAAATAGTTACTTTGACGATATACTAAATTCAGTCTTACATGAGTTTTGGTTCCTCAGCTTCAATTTAAATCCCCCATGGACAGGTATAGCAATAGGCATGAACTCTAACTTAACAAGGAAGAATAATTGGTTAGAACCAACTACAGATCAGTAATAATATGTACACTAATGAGTTGGTATCCTTGCTATATCTGTTAATTGGGAGGTCTGACACAAATTCAGCAGCTGTGTAGGTTTCAACCTGTAAGGCAGTGATAACCTCTAACCGTGAACTTGTGCTTTACTGTGCCAATCTAAGTGCACTGTTCACCAGTAAAACAAATTACGTTATTTCTGACATTCAATCTAACACACTATCAAATACTTTATTATGCATTTCAAACATAATCTGTCTGCAGTAAATGTACATCTTAGAGTTGCCTAAACAGCCATTTATTGTGGCTTCGCTATTTAATAAGTAAGAAATTATATTTATTAGAACAAAAATTAGTATTTGGCAAATATTTCTAAGTGCTCATTGGTTAATCTTTTTTTCTTTACATGTTTTTAGTGCATTTGAAGTAGCATATTTTTGTTAGTGCTTCAGAATTCTTGTTGGCTTTCAGGTTGTATGGTTCTGACCCTCAGTATTGAGAGGCACAATGAAAGTCATAAACAGGCATTTATACATAAACAATAAGATAACTTTGCCTATTTTATGTATTAGTTGCAATATTGGCTTGTCACATAACTAACCAAGAAAAGCAATTATTCCAAACAGCAAAATGATAATTTCATTCTAAACACTTGATAAATAATCGTATCATTGCCCTATATCATGTAGATGTCGATTACATTTATTTTTCTACAGTTTTCAGTTGTATTTTGGCTCTTTCGTGTTAGTGCAGCCTTAAGAATCTGAGTCACTAGTTCACAATGCAAGCTCTGCAGAGTTTTGGCTGACAATATATCTGTACCCTACAGCGTGTGCTGTTCTAGCACTATCTACATGATAGCATCAGCAGCTCTTTCAAAAGAAAGTTCTCTTTAAAAGAATTAAGTTAGATGTACAAATCATACAATAATATCTATAATTTCATTTTGTATCCACAAAATGCTAAATAAATCATTTTTGAGAAGAGGCCTTCTCCCTCACTAGACACTTATTTTTCCAATTACATGGCTATTAGATTTTCTACCTGTAACAAAAAAGATTATATTACCTACAAAATGAATCCTAAAATATATCCCTATCATAAATAAACTGACAACAAAGAATTACTTACCATAATAAGGTTTTTAATCAGTAAATTTGAATCTCGGGTACATTTGTAGTTGTCTCCACTGCCGCACTGCTAAATTGAAGATAGCTAGAATTTGTGCTGAGAGTTTAATAGGAAACTATTTTTTTTAAAATGTTTGGGGTCATAATCTAATATTAAGTTTAAATACAATTTGGGAAAGGAAAGGTTCCCTGAGAAAAGATAAACAATATTGTGTTTCAGATATGAAAACAGGCCTTTCTCTGTAGAAAGGGAGAGAGAGAGAACAGACAAATGTTAGACAGTGATAAATGTCAGATGACGTTATGCACTTTTCATATTACTACACAAATACACTAATATAGGGGAGATGAAAATTGGCTGGCGTAGAAAAAGAGGAATCTCATTAGAAAGAGAGGCTGGTAAACTTATGAGCTTAGCCCAGTTTTTTTCCCAGACCTCTTTCCCATTCATCCCGGTTTCATGCAGCTCCATGTAGATAATACTGCCTTATAAGAATGTCTCCACTTTCTGAAGTGACTCTTCCATTTTTAAAATTAAGCTGTCAATTGTTTTTGCCAGAAAACTCATCATTTCTTAACTAACTGTTTTAAAAATCATATTTCTTGTATGTAGCTTCTAAGGAAAAGGCACATAGGAAATGATATTGTTACCATTGTCTTCCAAGAACCTGGAGCACTTCCTTTTACTCCAAAAAATATCCGATCTCATTTTCAACATGTGTTTGTCATAGTCAAAGTGCATAATCCTTGCACTGAAAATGTGTGCTATAGGTGAGTAGATACTTATTATTTTTTATGTTTGCTATTTTGATTCCAATAAAGCATCTTTTTCTAGCAATCTTGTATTTCCCAAAGAAGTTGTGTATATGTTTTCTAAATTTCTGCTATATTTCTCTTCTGTTTTAGGGTTTCATTTTTAAAGACGTATAGAATATAAAACTTAATATATTTGACAGCAGTACACAGTTAGCATTTCAGAAAGGTTCATTTAGTAGGTCATGATCATTAGTGGTTTAAGTTTAGAGAGCTTTGTTTGTGTCCATATGAAATTGTAGGTACAGTTTTGTAGGCACAGTTGAAGGTGTAGATATTTGTTTAGCTTATTTGTGGGCATATAAAGGGCAGTAGGGTTTTAAAAATAAGACTTGAAGCTATAGCAATGGAAATAATTTTAGTTTTTTATTAACTTTCTTTTTAGGGTAGAGCGAAGTCATTTTAGAAGATTATTAACACAAATATAAATCACTGGCAATATATTTAGCTGAATATCTATAGGATGTGATCCCAAATTTGACTGTATTTCAATCATGGTTTGTTTAAGTGGTCCCTTTATATAGTTTTCAGAGTACTTTGAGATCCTTTCAGATAAATGTCAGTTTTGCCTGTGATTTATATATTAATGAAAACCCTTTTTGTTTCAAAATATCTCCCCAAATCTCACTGTCACCATTCTAAAATGAGGGTTTCAAGTGTCTTAAAATCCCATCACTTGGACTAGGGAATCCCCGTCCCACCAAAAAACAAAAACAAAAAAAACTCTGAGTACTCCCATCGTAGACATGTGCCTGGCACTGGTTCTTTTCTCTCTTTCTGTCAGCTTCATGAGCTGGCTAAGGACTGAAATCAGTCAGACTGGATATTCTTTAGTTTTAAGGCATTTCTCTGAAATAGATAAAAAGCTCTCTGAACTTAAACCACTAATGATCATGACCTACTAAATGAACCTTTTTGAAATGCTAATGGTGTACTGCTGCCAAATATCTTAAGTTTTACATTCTATGTATTTTCAAAGTTGAGATTCTTATCGGCTAATGACAACCTGGTTACTCTTCGTTTTGTTTTAAAACTGTTTTCTTTAGTTCTAAGAAATTATTGCCAATATTGGTCTAAGTCCTGCACATATGTATTCTTACTGTGATAGAAGAGGTAATGTGTATAGTTTCTAGGGTAATCTGCTTCTTCTAGTTCCACAGCTAGGGCAGGGGTTGCCGAAGTTGGGAATAAAACAGAAGTCTGAGAGTATGTTGCTCTGCAAGTAACCTGGAACTGGGTAATATCCGTATTGATTTTTTTTTTTTTAAGGGAGGTGCAGAGAAAAAGTAAAAAATATAAGCCAAGTTTAAGAAGAAATTCTTCAAACCTCTGTCTGGTAGATGCTCTGTCTGTTGTGCCAGTTGCCCATTACCCAAAGGCCTTTTGTATGAGAGGTTGGCTTCTGGGTCTTGGTTACTCAGAGACAGTATCTTCTACCACTCCCGCATGTATTTATGAATTTCACATGAAATACGAGTTTCTTTTTTAAAGCCTTTGCCAGGAATACAGTCATAAATTGTAGAGCTGTCTGATAGATTTTAATGGACATTTTGTGTGTATTTATTTTAATCCAGTTATGAGTTGCATTACATTTGTTGTTCGTTCTGTCAACTTCAAATAAAATGACAGTGGATCTCCTGGAAATCTATAGTCTTTTGAAAATCATTCAGTTTTGTTCAAGGGTTAGCTAATAGAGATCTGACATGAAGCAGCAACTCCATGGAATGCTTCCCCTTGCTCTCAAACCTGCAGAGGCTATTCTGCCACAACCAGCATAATCAGGATGCTGCAAATTAAGACCCCATGCTGGGGCAGCAGCTGCTCTCCATAGGCCAGATTGTGCCATATTTACCCTCACTGAATAGGACTTCATTCCATATGTTTCCTATTTAAGGAGATTATTTTAAAATAAGATACTACTCAGCAAGGATAAAAGTGGCACTATTTGGACCCACTACCAGCTCTTGTAGGGAGCGGGCAGATACCTACGTATACTGAGGCTATGGAATCTGTTTCCCTCAGCTAGGATGAATCCTCCTCCCTTCCCTATTACATGTGGTCTCAGACCCTCTCCATTAGAGGGGAGCATGCAACAGAAACTGTGCCATTTGGCAGTTGGCTTTCTTCAGACTTTTTTCTTCCTATAACTTTTTTACTCAAGTATGGGAGGATTTGGACAAATGTGCCAGATATACCCTATATATCAAATTCTGCCCTCAATTATATCTGTACTACTTTATCAAAGTCAATGGGATGATATGGGTGTAACAGGAGTTGGGGGGGAGTTGGTTCAGTTTGTAAGAGATGGAGCCAACTGAGTGGAAAAGTAAATAAGATATATTTGTCTTAAGAAAATTCAACTTTAAAGCTCCTTTAAATTAGGGATCTGTCTAAATAACAATACACCCCTAGGAAGCATTTTGTATTTATCCCATTGAAAAGAAGAAGAAACAGACACTTTATAAACAGTCCTTCTTGAAATGCTGCAGCTTGGTAAATCCTGGACTTTGTGACTTTTATTAATTCATATAATTAAAATAGTAAATGGCTTTGTTTTATAAGACTGTCCAGTCAATTTTGTTTATACCCATTTTGTTTGATCTGTAGATGTGTGCAAATATATGGTAATCTGTTTCCTGTATGTTTCAGATACACAGCTTCCTAATTTCTAAAATTTCATCTCTCAATTTGTACATTGAAACTCACCTGTGTCAATGGGTTATATAGGTCATAGTCCTGTAATGAGGTTCTGCTGGTGCAGTTATCCATTTTATTCCTTTTTTATTTTTAGTGTTGGAGTTTCAAGATCAAAAGATGTACCTCCGTTTGGTCCACCAATCCCCAAAGGCGTAACTTTCCCAAAATCAGCAGTCTTTAGGGACTTCCTTTTAGCCAAAGTTATTAATGCTGAAAATGCAGCACACAAGTCAGAAAAATTCCGAGCCATGGCCACCAGGACACGACAAGAATACTTGAAAGATCTGGCAGAAAATTTTGTTACTACAGCTACAGTGGATACTTCAGTGAAGTTCAGTTTTATTACTCTAGGTGCAAAGAAAAAGGAGAAAGTGAAACCAAGAAAGGATGCTCATTTATTTAGTGTTGGAGCAATTATGTGGAATGTGATAGCACGGGACTTTGGCCAGTCTGCAGACATTGAATGTCTCCTTGGAATTTCCAATGAATTTATCATGTTGATTGAAAAGGAGTCCAAAAATGTTGTGTTTAACTGCTCCTGCAGAGATGTTATTGGATGGACATCAGGATTAATGAGTATCAAAATCTTTTATGAAAGAGGAGAATGCATTCTTCTGTCTGCAATTGATAATTGTTCTGATGACATCAGAGAAGTTGTTCAAAGACTAGAGGTAAGTCACATTTTAAAATTGATCTACCAAAGCTTTTATTCAGAATTATTCATGTCTATCATTCTTTGGGAAAGAACTCAAATTTTCCTATATTTAAACTGATATTGCACTTTCCAACTTCAAAGAGCTTTACAAACATTATTCCTCACAACACCACGTGGAATAGATCCATATTATCATACTGCTTTTATGGGTGACTAATCTGATGCAGTTAATTAAATTGGCTTGTCCAAGGCTACATAGGGTTTTAGTTTTAAAGCCAGGATTAAAACTTGTTGGTTTCCAGCCCTGTGGCCTAGTGGTCACAGTACACCCCTCAATAAAAATACCTTAATTTAAAAAAAATAAAAAATAAAAATAAAGAATACCCTTTTGAATGTGATTGCTACCTGAACAGTGAAAATCCTCTAAATAAAGCAGGGAATATACTGCTTATTTTGCATGGATGAGCTGGAAGAAAATGAAGGCAGTTTGTTCAGTTAACATGAACTATCAGAGCTGGTGCAATCTCAGTCAAGACAGGTGGAGCTCAGGCATTCTATGAGCTCAACATCTTAAATTATTTAACTTATAGCTATTACAAATGTGTACTAATGGACTGATACAGGCTGCAGGGTATAAAGCATTGAGGTATCACTGCTCTCGTTCCAGTTTGACTTTGACCTTACCCCTTAAATTAAATGAGGTTAGTGGCATTAAGCCTTTTTTATATTGGATTGAGGCTTTTACTGGAAAACAATCACTAGACCTATTTTTTGGAGATTAGTAGAGCTGAAGTATAAACTATGAAGTGGCCAGGATTAAACTGATGTGTAAAATAAAGACCTGATGCTGCAAGGTGCTGAGTTACCCTAAACTTTCAAGACTGTTGAGGATGCTTAATCTCAGCCCTATGCAGCACTAATACCTACCCTGTGTGGTGGAGTCTTTCTTCCAGTACAGGTGAATATTTGTAATATTACAAATATTACTTTTCAGTGGGTTAATATTTGTAAGTTCATATTATTGTTACTTGCATTGTATTTACCTCATTGTTAAGTTCTTCAGATATTGTCATTTTCCTTATACAAATATTTTCCTTCTGAAATTTAGAAAAAATGTTCTCTAATTATCATGTTACTGTTGTAAAATTATCACTAATTGGACAGTTATAAATTGGCTCAACGTTGTGCTGAAAATAATGTTAATGAATGTTAGTTTCTTATCCCATCACTGCATATTGTAACACAAATTGTTTAGTGTTTTTTATTTTAATACTACTACCTAGCTCTTGCATAATGCTTTTCCTCAGTAGGTTGCAAAGCACTTTACAAAGGAGAGTGGTATCATTATCCCCATTTTACAGATGGGGAAACTGAGGTACAGAGGGGAAATGACTAGCCCACGGTTACCCAACAGGCGAGTAGCAAAGCTGGGAATAGAACCCAGGTTTTTGTAGTCCCATTCTAGTAATCTGCACTGTCTTCATTTATTCTTGAATCTTAAAACATACATGAAATAATAATAGCAGGTTTGGCAAACTGGAAAGATATCTACTGAGTCTCTGCAGACAGATCTTCATTATATATGATGTATAAAAACATTTAGTTTTTTGTATAGCATTAGTTGAAATGGTTATCTGTGAAAACTGTCTTTGAGACATTAATCATTACAACAGACTTCACTCAGTTTGATTTGAATGGCCTTGTATTTCACTCAAATTTAACCATCTGTTACAGTACAACATTATTTACATTTAACTTGAGACTGCTCCTTTTTTGAGGTAATAACCATATTCTCGGCTAAATAAATCTATTGGCCTGAAGCCTCAGAGTTAGCAACTTAGGATCTGTCTACACTGCCCCACGATTCAGTGTTCAGGGGTGCATACCAATGTTGTGCTGTAACTCTCTTGTGTGGACTCTGTGGGCTCAAACTAAACCTTTGAAGAGGATGCAAACTAGGAACTTTTAAAAAGTGACAGAGTCCTGTGGCACCTTATAGACTAACAGACGTATTGGAGCATAAGCTTTCGTGGGTGAATACTCACTTCATCGGATGCATCCGACTAAGTGGGTATTCACCCACAAAAGCTTATGCTCCAATACGTCTGTTAGTCTATAAGGTGCCACAGGACTCTCTCACTTTTTACAGATTCAGACTACACGGCTACCCCCTGATACTAGGAACTTTTAGTTTGCGACCACAACATAGGCACTGACTCTGTGGGCGCTCCGGGGCTCAAGCACCCATGGAAAAAAATATGGGCTGCTCAGCACCCAGGAGCCATAATTTTGTACCTGAGGTCTGCTCACAGGGCACGCCCTTGCCCCAGAGGGAGCTTGAGTGTGGAATGTGAGTTCTGTGCTGCTAACAGCTTCCGCCCTTGGGACAGGGAGTTTGTTTATAAACAGAGGCAGGGTGATTAAGATAACAAAAGGCTTGTCATTAAATTAAATTAAGGATCATTAGATGATCCTGAAAGCATTGCCAGGCCCTCCAGTTAAAAGGTAGGAAACAAAGGGTAGGAATAAATGGTCCATTTTCAGAATGGAGAGAAGTAAATAGTGGTGTCCCCAGGTTTCTGTACTGAGACCAGAGCTGTTCAACATATTCGTAAATGATGTGGGAAAAGGGGTAAACAGTGAGGTGGCAAAATTTACATATGATACAAAATCCGATGAAGTGGCTGTAGCCCACGAAAGCTTATGCTCAAATACATTTGTTAGTCTCTAAGGTGCCACAAGTACTCCTGTTCTTTTTGCGGATACAGACTAACACGGCTGCTACTTTGAAAGATGATACAAAATTACTCAAAACAGTTAAGTCCAAAGCTGACTGCAAAATGTTACAAAGGGATCTCACTGGGTGATGGCAACAAAATGGCAGATGAAATTCAATGTTAAATGCAACGTCCTTAAACAGTTATCAGCAAGGTACATTGAATAACCCTCAAGTACTTCATGTTGATGTTCTATTGAATTGTGCCCTTCCTCTCTTTCACCCCAGACCTCTCAAATTTGATGCTATTTGTGAAGGATTAGTCACTATGTTGAGTAACCTTTTTGTTTTTAAAAGCTCCCTTTTCTTTCTCGCCTCTTCCTCCACCCCCCCTGATTAAACTGTATGAATATTTCTCTTTAAAAGTTCATTTGAAACCTGAATTTTCGAATGCTGGACTCCTTTCCCCTGAAACATTCACACAGGTGGTAAATGTTGGCTTTTAATGGAGAATGTTCTAAGCACCCAGACGCCCTTTACCTTTAGCTAGTTATTTGATTTATGAAAATCTCAATAGGGGCTCATGCTGTTTAAAGGTGACCATTACACACATTAACATCTGCATAACATGAGACTCTGTCTGCATAGATCTAGTGGACGATCAGACCCCCATACCTGATCAGAGAGCACTGCTGAAGTCAGGAGTCCATCTATGTGGAGTTCACTGTATGATTGAGGCATAAGATGTCCATCATGTCCACCATTTTATAACTAATTTATCAGACTTCTATGAATAGAATTCATGGAGGTTAAGTCCATTAATGGCTTTTAGCCAGGATGGCTAAGGAATGGTGTCCCTAGCCTCTGTTTGTCAGAGGGTGGATGGATGGCAGAAGAGAGATCACTTGATCATTACCTGTTACGTTCACTCCCTCTGGGACACCTGGCATTGGTCACTGTCGCTAGACCGGATACTGGGCTGGATGGACCTTTGGTCTGACCCAGTATGGCCATTCTTATGTTATTAGATAAATATCCACCATCTAATAAACCCCTTCCAATCAACTATCATTCTTCTCCCTTGCCAAAAGCCTTGGGAAATAGTAGGCTTTGCAGTGAGCCCAGAAGGCTAATAAGTTTATTATTTTTATTTGTAGTACCATAGTACCTACCAGCCCTAGTCATGGAACAGAAGTCAGCTATGCTAAGCACTGTACAGACACCAAACAAAATGGAGCTTAAAATCAAAGTATAACATAAGACACCAGATGGTTAGAGATAAATGGAGGAGTACCAGGAAATAATGATAGTACTGGGCAGTGGTCTCAGGCAAGTTTTTCTTGTAGGTATCATGGCTAAGGAGAGTATTAAGAAGGGATTTGAAGCAAGATATGAAGTAACTTTGTGGATGTTTAGAGAGCTCCTCCCAAACATGAAGGGGCAGCATAGGAGAAAGCCCAAAGGAGCTTGTTTGACAATATCTCAAATGGGAGATGGAGGCTGGCATTACTGGCTTATGGAGAGTTGAGAAAAGTGCTGTTTTTACTGTTTTTGTGGCTTTTCAGCATTCAATATTTGATATTTCAAATATGATAAAATATTTTTAAAACTGCAAAACTGGGCAGTATGAAGTAGACATCTGAACACACATAAACGTGGCTTCATTCTCCAGCAAGCTTCCTGTTTGATGCAATATAAATAGCATAGTACATGTTGGTAGTCACACTGGGACAGGAAATTTGGGCAAAAGTTTGTATTGTGGAACCCAAAGGAAGAGGCACATTTTACTGTTCTGAATATCATCTCAGTTCTCCAGTGGGCCTCCCATGCTTGTGCCATGAGTATGTAATCAGAGCATGCTGGGATGTTGCACTGGAGTGGGGGCTGGCCCTCTAAGGATAAATGGATGACATAAGAATTTTAAAAAATGTCCTACTCTAAGGTGTTGAGTTCCACTTTTAGCCTTCCTACTAGGTTGCAGAGCTTACTGTTGTACTGACAGCATTTTGTAAAAACAACATGTCTAGCACCTTTAAAACTTTGTAAGAAGGTAACAGTAGTGGCTTTGAGCTAGTTACAGTGCAGGCACAAGTTAAGCAAAGTTCCTCAAAGCTTTTCCAATCAGTCATTCGGTGGTTAGAGTGAGAGTAGGAGGAGCTGGAATTACTGGCTTCCTTCCCTGGCTCTGGCACATGCTTACTGTGTAACCTTGGGCAAATCATATGATCTGTGTCCCAGCTTTTCCCTCTTTCAAATAGTTATTTCTCTTATAGGAATGTTGTGAGACTTAATTCTTTGTCTGTAAAGCACTTTGAGATCCTTGAATTAAAGCAATTAACAAAAGGTAAAATATATATACAACACTAATTTTAACTTATGACTAGAAACTAAAAGAAGGTTGGAGTTTAGAAGGTTTCTAACCATCGGAAGAGTAAGGTTCTGGAACAAGTATCAGGGGGTAGCCGTGTTAGTCTGTATCTACCAGACTCCTTGTTGTTCTGGAACAGCCTTCCAATTGGGCAAACAACTCAAGTTTTAAGATGGAGCTTAATAAATTTATGAATGGGACTATGACTAGGTTGCTTGTGATAGCAGGGGACAGGACTTGATGATCCAGGAGGTTCCTTCCAGTCCTGTACCCTGTGTTATGACCTAAGCCAGAATTTGACCTTCAATCTCCGAAGATTAGTGCACTAACGTATTGCACAAACTACTGAATTGTCCCTGGATTGCTTTACCGTTTGTGAAACTGTTCAATTTTACGTAGTATGAACAAAGAAATCCCTGTAGTAAAAGCTAAAATTTCAGTTTACTTGATTATTCCATATAATGCCAGAATAACTTCCAATTAAGTATGAAAGATATCAGTTCTCTTCTCTCAGTTCCCAATGAAATAATCAGTCTTCTCCCATTTGTAGCAAAGCCTACATCTGGAGATGGCAATGGCATGGATATCATAGATCAGAATCTGATTGCTGGAGCAAAAGAAATACATTATCTTATTTTGTTACTTACTGTTGGGGGATGAGAATCTGTTGGAACTGAAAATTTTCACTTGATTTGACTCATCTTAAATTTCAAGGTTGTTATTTTCCTGAAGAAAAAAATCCACTACACAACTGCAGTCAATCGGCTAACAAAGAATGAAGTAATTGACAGGTTTGCATTTTGCTTGCCTTGTGTTTTGAAACTAAGACAGCTGCTAAGTATTCAGTAAGATATAAATGTCTTTGCATTGGAAAGAAATAAGAATTTGACACAGGACAGCTGGCTGTTCCAGGGAAGTCAAATTTTAGGACTCTGAAGATCTTCATGTATTTTGCTCTATGCAGAAACCTGTAGTCAACCATAAATGACAAAATGATTTTTAGTCACCCATTAGTATATTAAGAGTATTGCACATGAAACCAAATATAGTTTTATCGTGTCAGAAAATAGATCCTTTCATGTTTCTAAAGAAATCATCCTATAAAGACAGTAGCATAACAATCTGATACTCCTTTAGATAGTCACCAGAGGATGTGAAACAACGGAAATGACCCTACGGAGGAATGGGTTGGGCCAGCTTGGATTCCACGTGAACTTCGAAGGAATAGTAGCAGATGTGGAGCCATTTGGTTTTGCATGGAAGGCCGGCCTAAGGCAAGGGAGCCGTCTAGTTGAGATCTGTAAAGTGGCTGTGGCAACCTTGACTCATGAACAAATGATTGACCTTTTACGCACGTCGGTGACAGTAAAGGTGGTGATTATTCAGCCACATGAGGATGGATCACCTAGAAGGTAACAAGCAACAGTCCTTATTGTGACATTTCCAACTATCTTTTCTTTGCTGGTGCTTATTATTTGGCTTTTTAACAAGTGCTGTCTTTGGTAAAGGCCCTTAGGAAATGGATATTGTCTCTCATATTTGGTAATAATGGGATTGTGGTTGTTAAAGCAATTCAGGAAAAAAGAGCCATTACCTTGTAATAAAAGATAAAATGTGATCCTGTAAGCAATTTAATGGGAAATTGACTTTATAAGGCTTGAGAGAATAAGAAGTAAACTAAAGTGCAGCATGACTGAACTATTTAAAAAATTGGTTGTGACTTCTCTTCCACAGGAGACAGTTTTATTATATTTTAATATTAGTTTTGCAAATTGGGAATCCTTGCCTGAACAATAAACTCTTATTTCCTTTGAGGTTTCTTTGACTTCTAACTATTGAGATAAGGGACTTTTATTTTAACCTGTGATTAACAAACAGAGAAACATTGGATGTGAGAAATATATGGGATTATGCCACAGCTTCTTTCCCATTCTCTTTAAATATCTGCTTTAAGTCGTTCACATTAACTGTTGAATCATATCAGTCAAATCATTAGCTAAAACTAAAATCTTGCTGTAACATGAAATAAATGGGTCATGCTTGGGAAAAGAGCATAAGAAAAGATGACTGTATCATTCTTTCTGTGGGTGGAGTGCAATGCCTGCCAGTGCCTCTTTGATTAGGGTGCTGTTCGTGGCCAGAAGATCTTTGCCTTGTTGCCACCATTTGAATAAAAGTACATCAGCTGACAACTTAGATTCAAAACTTCACAGAAATCCAATCTTATCTCACTCATCCTTTACCTGTGCACCATGAGTTTGGTTAATGAGTCTGAATTAGAAGTGTGCTTCAGTAAATTGAATTATTGCTTGTCTCCTTCTTAAATCTTCTGTTGATATTCTTTTAATTTAACAAAGGGGAAAAAAATAGGCATGCTGCTCTTGGCATGAAAATCAGCCATAAAATTTTACATCATGTACAACATTGTGGAGTTATTAGCAAGCTATGCACGAATGCTGGTGTGTTTGTTCATCAAGCAGTCACTGGATGGATGAATGACACAAAAAGTTCTCTTCCCTGCCATAACCTGCACCTCCAAGTTTTGGGTTCCTTTTGGGGGAGGGAGAGAGAGAGAGACACACACACACACACACACCTCTGTTCTCACTACTTGCATATAATTTGCAATTAAGTCTCTCTCTGCTTAGCTCAGCTTTTCTCTCCATCTGCTTCTGAATATGAATTTTCACTGTCTTGTGTAGTGCACATTCCCAAACTGACTACAAAGTATAAGCCTAATGAGCTAATCCATTATATTTAAGATAAAATGTATATTTTATAGTGCTTGGTAGAATTATGTATGGTTTATTAGCAGTTTTTACATATCATGTGATACATTTTTTCAGTTAAAATTATGAAGTCAAAATTCAGTATAATACACTAAGAGATGCATTGCACCTGCTCTATCTGTAAGTTAGAGTTCTAGCTGTGTGCCACTGAACTGGAAAGAAAACTTCAAAGCATCTCTTGGGGAACCAAAATATAGATTCTTCACATCTTTCGGAACTGGGTAACTATACACTACTTAAAAATAAATTGAGGATTACTTTTAAATGTACAGTCTAGCTGTAAAATGTGTAAAGCACCAGTGCTTTATTAAAATAAAAAGCCATGTAATCAAAAAGAAAGTTACAAAAGAAATGGGAATCTTCATTCCTCCCTTTTCTGTTCATTGGGCCCAGTTCTGATCCCACTTAAGTGAAAGTCCCAAGATTTTCAAAAGTGTGACTAGTGATTTTGGGAGCAATTTGAGATGTTCAGAAATTGCTGAGAACCCACCCACCCTTTCCCAAAATTGATAATTGAAAGAGAACAGACAGACAAGAGGTAGGGGAAAGGAACACACAGGTTGCAGGAGCATTAACAGTGTTAAGCAACACTTCCTGCACCCAGCAGTTTAGATGCCTTCCCAATTTGCTATATGATACATTTAAATGCAACAATTCAAGGGCACTCAGTTTATTATCTCCCTTAAGTGTTGTCTAATGTGATCTTAAGGATCTGGCTGCAGACCAAGGGCGTTTACATGTATATGTTTTGGATGATATCCAGGAATCCTCCCTTTGGTGGAAACCTGGAGACAACCTCCAGGGGCAAATCCCCAGTGAAATGCTCCCTGTGCTAGAGTTCCAAGGTAGGCTACTCCTTGCAGCAGGGAGCATAGATGAAAGTTTATTGTAAGTGTTCTTAGAAATAATATACAATCAGTTTGCTATGACCCCACACATCTTGCTCTTTCTCCTCCTTCCCCGCTCGACGGGCAAGGAATGAGATTCTTTCGTTTTGTCTACCTCTAGTCACTTAGGCCATGTCTCCTCCTCGTTCTCCTCCAGGCTCCTTGAAAAAAAGTAGCACAAGGAAACTGTCACTATTCAGGGCAGTTGTTTAAAAAAACTTTCTCCAGTTTTCCTAATTTCTCTTAGAATAAGCAGAAATGAGACGGATGCTTTCCCCAAGGATATTTCTCAAGGACCATGAGTGTACTAGCTTCAGGGATACAATATGGGCCTATTTCCTTTTGTTTATTGTGGGATACCCACTGCGTCAGGCACAACAGTAGCTTCTGGTGGTAAATCAAAGAACTTCTATGGGCCAGCATGGTCTCAGGCATACATGCAGCCCAAGGCAAAGCCTCTTCTGAGAATTAATGCTTTTTGGGAGACTGTGGATGTGAAAAAGTCCTTAGGCCAATGAATGAGCATTTTAAATTAGAGAAATGCAGCATGCTTGCTTAACCTCCCTTTTGGTTGACCCCACTGAAGTATGTCTGCATTTGAATTGGGAGGTGTGATTCCCAGCTCATGTAGACATACCCACGCTAGCTCTTCTCGAGCTAGCATGCTAAAAATAGCAGTATGGCTGGGGTAGCATGGGCAGCAGGTTGGACTAGCCACCAGAGTACATACATACCCAGGGGACCTGCCTATGTTACTTGAGCAGCTAGCCTGAGCTGTTGCTGGTGCTACCCCAGCCACACTGCTATTTTTAGATGCTGGCTCTAGCAGAGCTAGAGTGGGTATGTCTGCGCAAGCTGGGAATCGCACCTCCCAGCTCAAATGAAGATGTAGCCCATGAAAACATGGTCATCCATTCCATTAAAAGCCAATGTCTCTTCCAAAGATACCTGCACACAGATGATTGAGGAGACTGTAGGAATTTTGAACTATCTGCAACCCTGTTGAGCCCTAATGCTTAGGCTATGTATATTTGGAGGGCATGCATGGAACTGGGGGGGAGGGGGATCTCAGATAATATAAAGCAATTCCAGCTCCCCTAAGAGTCATCATGAAGCAACTGAGTATTTTTGGTCAGCAATCATGCCTCTTAATAAATGACACTCTGCTAAGTTTCCTGGATGTTCTTTACAAGTGTTTTGGCAATGATAGTGTGGTACCTTTTAGCTTAGACATTGAGCAGAAGATTTTTCAGGCAGTGAAATAATAGATTATCATCTTTAAGGAGTTTTTAATGTTTGGAAATTGCCTGGACACTTTTTCACAAACCATGTGATTAGAGCTATTTCGAATGTCCCAACTAGTCCTGAGTTCCAGGGTGGGTGGGTATTTAAAGCTATTAATAGTTTCCAAAAACTTAGTAGGCACAAGACTGGAAGTAAAGTGGCTGAACCAGTTTGTAGAATGTCAGAAGTTCAGGATGGAAACCATGTATTAATCTCTTCTAGGACTATCCCCTGAAGACTCTCTGGAATTAATCTGCAAGAAAGATGCATATCTACAAATCTTGATTCCTGCATTTCAGGTGGTTCAGCCCTACTTCTAGTACTTGATCCTTTCAATGCTTTTGATTACTGCCCAAGGATCTTCCTGTAAACCCTGATGTAGTAGTGGCAGTAATTCTCCTGGGGGCGGGGGGGATTATTTGTGTGACGGGTTGGACCCCCCCACACCCCACCCTGGTCCGGGATGCCACCTGACGTATTGCGGTTTCACTGAGCCTCCTGCTCCACTAGCCTGGGCTCCATCTCCCTGTTTTGCTGAATCGGGCTCTCCGGCCTCTGGCAGCGCGCACACACAGGTACACATGCACCAGCTGTAGAATCACACACAGTCTGCAAGCAGCTCTCTCTGGGAAGATTCAGCTAGGAAATTGCCCAGGACTCAAGTACACAGACCCTTTGGGTAGTAAACCCAAAATAATAATGTCTTATGCTGTATAGAAAAGTCTTCACAGCGCAAGCTCATAAAAATTTGCCCTCTCCCTCAATGTGGAGAGAGAGATGCACAGCTTCTTGCCCCTCCCAGATATGAATTGCACAAACTGGGTTATGTTATAAACAAGAAATAAGTTTATTAACTGTAAAAAGGCAGATTGTAACTGATTATAAGGGATAGCAAACAGAACAAAGCAGATTACTAAGCAAATAAAACAAAACACGCATACTAAGCTTAAGATCTTGAAGAGACTGGTTTCAAGAAGTAATTTCTCACCCTAAATGTTCCTTTTGGGCCGGTTGCAGAAATTCTTGAAGTTAGCTACCTTTCTTGCAGCTTAAATTCTCAGGTATTTTATTCACACACCAGATCCCTTTTCCAGCCTGGGTTCAGTACTCCTCCCCCTTTCCCTTTGTCCTTGTTCCTTAGGTGTTTCCAGCAGTCACGCTGGCTGGGGAGTCAGTGAAGAGTGAACCTAGATCAGCTTATTCCCCAGCCTTAAATAAGATTTACACAAGGTGGGAATCTTTTGTTTCCCAGTCTTGACCTCCTCCTTTTAGTGGAAAAGTACTAGAAGTCCAAGATGGTGTTTTATTACCAAGTAACATGACCGCATGACCTAGTAGTGTCACCACAAGGTCCCTCCTAGGAAGGAGAGGGATGAGTATCTTCAAAGTCTTATTGTTTCTTCCTAATGGACCATCAAGGCTGATGGCCTGTTGTCTGGTGGGTGTTTCCCAAGTACACTCCCAGTTGTAATTGTTACATAGTCAATATTCCTAATTTTAGATACAGAAATGATTCATGCAGACAAATTGGATAATCATATTCAGTAAATCATAACCTTTCCAATGATACCTTACAAGACCCATCTTTCATAAAATATATCTGTTATACTTATGATATGGATATGGCAATTTCCATAAAGAATATGCGGCGTAACGCCACAACTTGTCATACCTTGTATAGAGTTTTGGCTCATCGGAACATGGTCATCTTGTTTCAGCAGTCTGCTTTTGTGGGAGCAGGAACTAGTCAGATTCAACAAGCGTTTCCATCCCTGGAAAGAATCGTTCAGCAGATTGAGATGCAAGAGCCTCTTCTGCTCACTCCTGGAACTGATTGTGACTTGGTGTTAGCTACACCTGAGGAGCCACTAGCAGATTTTTTTGAATTTAGGAGTGTAGTTATTTGAACTAGAGGAGAAATAAGATCCACCAAAAGATGAAAAGAGAGAGCATCTAACAAAATATGCTCCAGGTGGTTCCAATTCAAGTGTAGTTGACAACAGATTCCAGTATCTTGGCTTGGGCAGCCTGTATAAACCATAAGATGGCACCAGGTGTTTGTGTGGAGTTGTCTCTGATGTATGCCATTGAGCACAAGAGAGGTACGCCCTCTGCACCATGGGAGATAATCCTTTTATTGTCAAGTCTTTGTCAGAACCAGTATTGTGACAGCAGTAGCTTACATAAATCAGCAAGGGGCACTCAAAAAACATTTCCCGTCGAGAGGAGTTTCTTTCCATTGTGGGGCATAATCAAACTTTTGCTTCATTCAGGTTTTGTATGTCTAGAGGGAGGATGGTGGCGAAACAGAGAGAGGTTTCATACATATTTTTGCATTATTTCATTTAACCTACTATTGTGTCATGAGATTTTGCTCACTAGAGAGAATTTATTTTCCAACTCATATTTAATAATAATAATAAAAAAAAGTACCAGAAGGAAAAAAAACATTTTCTTCCAATGCATGATAGTTTATTTCATGAAGTTTCTATGTATATATGGGGGTGATCCTGGAGAACTGTAGTCAGCACTTTAAAAAAATCAAATTCTAATAATAATTGTACGGCAGAAGACATGAGTTTACCTTTGACTTGTGACTGGCCTATTTTTATCTTCTTGTATTTTAATCTCATTTCTTATGAAAACACTGTAGTTTAAATGACATTTTATGAACGTTTAATTAATTACAAAGAAAATCAGAGGTTTTGAATTCTACCATTAGATGTATCTTAAATTTATCTCAGATTAGCTATCAATAAGACATTGATATTCATTAACTGCTCCATTTCTACTAGAATCAAAGTACAAATAGAAATTTGGCTCTGAATGAGAACCTACATCTAATCTTAGCTAAGAAAACTGCATTTGTGTCATAGAACAACCACCTAACATTTTATTAAAGCCCCTTTGCCAGTTACTGAGAGAATCAACTGATTCTTCCCTGGCTTGAAAGGGAAGCAGTTTTCACTTAAAGCTGTTGACTGCTGAGTTTTAGGAATAAAGAGCAGTAAGGACTTCCTCTTTGGGGAGGAGGGATGCTTATTAGCACTGGCCTCTTGCTGGGATCCGGTTCTGGAGTGAATTTACTCACATTGGATATGACTGCCGTGTAGTGGTTTGGGAATTACACTCTTCAAATGAAAATAAGAGTTTAAAGTGTGGAAGGGTGTTTCCAAAGCAGTCCAGTCCCAGACCTTAACTGTTTTAATTTGATTTTAAATAGGGATGATAGTTTACCTGCGATGTAGCCTTCAGTCCCTCCCCCCGTTATAGTTTTTTATTACATCTTGTAAGTATGAACACATCTAGAATATTAGCACTGAATCATTAACTATGAGTTTTTATTTTTAACATAAGATCATTTGCAACATAATTCTTTCCAGCACAAAGAGAGATTCCTTGGAATCTTGCTCACGTTTAAAGATGGTAGTTGCATGGGTGAGGAGCGGGGAATTATTCAATGCAATATATCAGACTCAAACTGTCAACACATTCACATAATAGATGTTTTCCATCACTTCCGTATTCATTCCTGCCAGTAGATCATTGCATGTTGACTCCCTGCACTTCTGCTCCACTTGAGAGCAGAAGTCTGCCTGCAAAATCAATCACAGGATCAGAGCCTAAGTTTGCTAATTAGCAAAAGTAATAAACTTGTTTTAGACTTTGAAATTAACAGAACACTTACCACCTTGTTTTCTTCAGCAATTAAGTCATAATGCACAAATTGGGATATCACAAATATTTGCGTGGCAACACACTAATGTTCATCCACAGAGGAGAAACTGCTTTTTAAAAGATAAATACCTTCTGTTCCAGTAGAGTGTAAGATCATGCTAGACAATGCATTGTTTTTTGTATAAATGTTCATATTTCAAGTTTGCTTCAGTAGGACTCTATCTTTAAGAAGATTTTGTGCCTTGCTGCTCTGTTATTGTCAGTGTGCCCAGTGTTGTCATAGCAATGCTTAGAACTATGCACACTTTGTCACAATAAAATAATGAACTGAATTTTAACTTGCATTCCTTGACATTATCACAATAGTGCTCAGAGATGATACCATATGCTTTGATCAGCCAAGCCAAATCAATGAGTTCTTCCTTCTAGATCTAAGTCCCTTTTAAACTGTGAGCTTCCATAACTACTATGGAATGGTGACTTAAAATCTGAGAACAAACAAATTCAAAACTAACAAACAGCATTCAGATGGACCAGGAATAGAAACATAAGAGCAGCCACTGTGCCGGGATGGTTTCAGCAGCAGTAGTTTCAAGTGACTGGTCTGTGAGCGAGTTAACAGCTTGGAGTGACTTTGGGGATTTATCGCTGCTGCTCCTATACTCAGTTGCTGCCAGTTTTGAAATATTTGTTGTTTTAGAGTTTTGTGGCTATTCCTGAACTTTCTTGGCGTTATCATCAAACCCTGCTGAGATTTACTCTTTTTCCTTTAAGAATTTTTCTAAAGCTGTCTGCCAGTTAAATTAAGAATTGTGTAATGATTTTCTTTTTTTTTAGTCCTGATGTCAGTCTGTGAATTCCTGGGGTTTAAGATCAGGGAGAATTATTTCTTTAAATCAATCCTTTAGGCTATTAACAATTTGTAATCTGATACTGATGGCCATTGTGCACGACTGACTGCACTGAAGGCTAAAGCAGAAAAATGTGCAACTCTCTGAAACCTTAACTGATAGTTTTGTTTATACAAATTGAGCTTGAAAGTACCAAGGCTTTAAATGGCGTTTTAATTGTGACCAATGCTACAAGACTGGAATGCTTGAAAATATCTGAGACTTGTAATTTGAGAGTACTAGATTTTTCAGAGGCAACAGAAGGAACTAACCCTAAGGAAATGTAAGAAAATTATGGCCATACTAGTTCAGACCAGTGGTCCCTCTACCCAAATATCCTGTCTTCTGGCAGTGGCTGATGCTAGATGCTTCAGAGGGAATGAACGCAAAGGTTTAGGAACACCCAGAGCATGAGGTTGCGTCCCTGACCATCTTGGCTAATAGCCATTGATAGACGTATCCTCCATGAACTTTAGCTTATTATTTTTTTAACCCAGTTATACTTTTGGCCTTCACAACATGCCCTCCACAGGCTGGCTGTGCACTGTGTGAAAAAGTACTTCCTTACGTTTGTTTTTAACCTGCTGTCTATTAATTTCATTGGGTGAGCCCTGGTTCTTGTGCTATGTGAAAAAGTAAATAATGCTTCTTTATTCACTTTCTCCACACCATTCATAACTGCTGTTTGCAAAAGTTAAAGCTGCCTTATCTTGAAGCCCCCTTTTTGTGTGTGTGTGTGTGTGTGTAGATATTTCTGCATTGAAATGAGTATGCAAGAGTATCATGGAGAATAGGTTTCAGGGTAGCAGCCGTGTTAGTCTGTATCCTCAAAAAGAACAGGAGTACTTGTGGCACCTTAGAGACTAACAAATTTATTAGAGCATAAGCTTTCAAGAAGTGGGCTGTAGCCCACGAAAGCTTATGCTCTAATAAATTTGTTAGTCTCTAAGGTGCCACAAGTACTCCTGTTCTTTTTATGGAGAATAGATATATCAAACAGGAATTTGATTTTACAAAGTTATGTATTAGTGAACGAAATAGCTTCTACTATTGTACCTAACTCAGCTTTCTGCATTTTTTTTCCCCCAAAAGCTTTATCTGTTTTTGTAAACCAGAGGAAGAAATATATAAGTTGCTAATTTGGACTTGTTTTTCTTTCTCTTGTAACTATCATGTAATTAACAAACTTCTTGGCATGTCTAAATTCTGGAAGGGAAAAATTATGTAATTTGAGTGAGAACTTAATAGTTTTTGTTCTGTAACTTGCAACCTGGAATTTTGCTCAATTTGAAGTGTCCATTGTTACATTTTGAAAGTGTTATGTGCATGTTATCTTGTAATACCAGTATTTTACTTGTTTTAACAACCATACTTAAAAGAAATAACACAAATTACTTCCCTTGTAAATAAGCCTTTATTTCAAAGGATCTGTTTTTTTCCAGTAGATAAATACAATATGCTTACAGGGTGAAATGATTACTAAAAGCAAATGACCCGTACTGAAACTTCTTGCAGCTGCAAATAGTGTGTGAATTGCTGAAGGTACGGTGTATATAGTAATACATTAGAGACCTAGTTTGTTTAATGACCCACATACTTAGCAGTCATTTAATTGCTTCTGCAGTTGATTCTTGTTAAATGAAACACCCTTGTTTCATCCTTTTTATTGAAGCAATAATAATGGTGAAGATGGAGAAATTGTGTGTGTGTGTGTGGGGGGGGGTGTTATTCCATTATATTGCTACCCATATAATGAAGCCTATAAATGACAGTGTCTTACTCTGTATTCAAAATCAGTTTGTGTTCAACTTCAGTATCTTGGTTTAGTATGGTTAATAGACATTTTATGGGGGGGCAGAAAAGAAAGAAGTCTGATAATGTGCTTTTTGTTTCTTTGTAGTCTGTAAGTCTGTTACTAAATGGTTGATTGTCCCATTATCATGCAGGAGCGTTTATATCTGTAGTTTCTAGTAATGCAAATAGAATTATTCCTGCTTGCATCAGTGGAAGAAATCTTGTATGATAAATTTTCAAAGTGCTTCATGGGAATTTAGTGGAGAGAATCTACATTATATAAAGATAGGTGAACTTCTGGTTTTTGCTTAGTCCCTGGCTTGTTTATTTCTTGGTAGCTTTTTATAGCAGTATGAAATTATCTGTTTTGGTGATGAAAGTATCCAGGATTAGGAGAAAAGTGTTTTACTTTGGACTTTTTTTATTTTGCACAACCAAGTAGCAATCAGCTCAGAATTCACTTTGCACAAAATGTTTCTTTCTGCTCTACATCTGAAAGTTTATTAGCAGCTATAATGATTTTTCTATATTCTTTAAATGGTTTACAAAAATCCTTTAGAAAAGATTGCTTCTATTGATTTGTTTTCTCTTGAAAATTAATACTCTGTTTGAGCCATTACTTTGGCTAGAAGTGTAGATTTTGAATGTAACTCCATGCACCATCATTGAAAATCCCTAAAAGAACCTTTGTGTGTGAAATTTGATGTGTGGTTTCTTTCCAAAAGAAGCCTACTTTCATATTGACTTTGACATTGTCCTAAGCCTCACCTGTGGATCATATAGAGTCATAGACTTTAAGGTCAGAAGGGACCATTATGATAGTCTACTCTGACCTCCTGCACAATGCAGGCCACAGAATCTCATCTACTCACTCCTGTAATAAACCCCTAACCTATGCCTGAGCCATTGAAGTCTTCAAATCATGATTTAAAGACTTCAAGGTGCAGAGAATCCTCTAGCAAGTGACCCATGCTCCACGCTGCAGAGGAAGGCGAAAAACCCCCAGGGCCTCTGACAATCTGCCCTGGAGGAAAATTCCTTCCCCACCCCAAATATGGCGATCAGCTAAACCCTGAGCATGTGGACAAGACTCACTAGTCAGACACCCAGGAAAGAATTCTCTGTAGTAAATCAGATCCCACCCCATCTAACATCCCATCACAGGCCATAGTCAAAGATCAATTAATTGCCAAAATTAGGCTATCCCATCATACCATTCCCTCCATAAACTTATCAAGCTTAGTCTTGAAGCCAAATATGTCTTTTGCCCCCACTGCTCCCCTTGGAAGGCTGTTCCAGAACTTCGCTCCTCTGATGGTTAGAAACCTTCGTCTAATTTCAAGTCTAAACTTCCTGATGACCAGTTTATATCCATTTGTTCTACTGTCCACATTGGTACTGAGCTTAAATAGTTCCTCTCCTTCCCTGGTGTTTATCCCTCTGATATATTTATAGAGAGCAATCATATCTCCCCTCAGCCATATTTTGGTTAGGCTAAACAAGCCAAGCTCTTTGAGTCTCCTTTCCATTCCTTGGATCATCCTAGCAGCCCTTCTCTGTACCTGTTACAGTTTGAATTCATCCTTCTTAAACATGGGAGTCCAGAACTACACACAGTATTACAGATGAGGTCTCACCAGTGCCTTGTATAACGGTACTAACACCTCCTTATCTCTACTGGAAATACCTTGCCTGATGCATCCCAAGACCGCATTAGCTTTTTTCACGGCCATATCACATTGGCGGCTCATAGTCATCCTGTGATCAACCAATACACCGAGGTCCTTCTCCTCCTCTGTTACTTCCAACTGATGAGTCCCCAGCTTATAACAAAAATTCTTATTAATCCCTAAATGCATGACATTGCAATTTTCACTATTACATTTCATCCTATTACTATCACTCTAGTTTACAAGGTCATCCAGATCTTCCTGTATGATATCCCGGTCCTTCTCTGAATTGGCAAACCTCCCAGCTTCGTGTCATCCGCAAACTTTATTAGCACATTTCCACTTTTTGTGCCAAGGTCAGTAAAAAAAATATTAAATAAGATTGGTCCCAAAACCGATCACTGAGGAAATCCACCAGTAACCTTTCTCCAGCCTGACAGTTCACCTTTCAGTACGACCCATTGTATTCTCCCCTTTAACCAGTTCCTTATCCACCTTTCAGTTTTCATATTGATCCCCATCTTTTCCAATTTAACTAATAATTCCCCATGTGGGACCGTATCTCATGCCCTACTGAAATTGAGGTAAATTAGATCCACTGTGTTTCCTTTGTCTAAAAAATCTGTTACCATCTCAAAGAAGGAGATCAGGTTGGTTTGGCACAACCTACCTTTTGTAAAACCATGTTATATTTTGTCCCAATTACCATTCACCTCAATGTCCTTAACTACTTTCTCCTTCAAAAATGTTTCCAAGACCTTGCATCCTACAGATGTCAAACTAACAGACCTGTAGTTACTTGGATCACTTTTTCTCCCCCCCCTTTCTTAAAAATAGGAACTATGTTATCAATTCTCCAGTCATATGGCACAACACCTGAGTTTACAGATTCATTAAAAATTCTTGCTAATGGGCTTGCAATTTCATGTGCCAGTTCCTTTAATAGTCTTGGGTGAAGATTATCTGTCCCTCCCCCCCGATTTAGTCCCATTAAGATGTTCGAGTTTGGCTTCTACCTCGGATGTGGTAATATCTATCCTCATTCCCATTTGTCATCCTACCATTATCCCTAAGCTCCTCATTAGCCTCATTAAAGACTGAGGCAAAGTATTTGTTTAGATATTGGGCCATGCCTAGATTATCCTTAACCTCCACTCCATCCTCAGTGTTTAGTGGTCCCACTTCTTCTTTCTTTGTTTTCTTCTTATTTATATGACTATAGAACCTTTTACCATCGGTTTTAATTCCCTTTGCAAGGTCCAACTCTACATGGCTTTTGGCCTTTCTCACTTTATCCCTACATGTTCTGACCTCAATAAGGTAACTTTCCTTGTTGATCCCTCCCATCTTCCACTCCTTGTAGGCTTTCCGCTTTTTCTAATCACCTCTCTGAGATGCTTGCTCATCCAGCTTGGTCTACACCTCCTGTCTATGAATTTTTTCCCCTTTCTTGGGATGCAAGCTTCTGATAGTTTCTGCAACTTTGACTTGAAGTAATTCCAGGCCTCCTCCACCTTTAGAGCCACAAGTTCTTCAGTCCAATCCACTTCCCTAACTAATTTCCTTATTTTTCTCAAGTTAGCCCTTTTGAAATAAAAAACCCTAGTCACAGATCTATTTCTGTTTATCCTTCCATTTAGTTTGAACTGAATTAGCTCATGATCACTCAAACCAAGGTTGTCCCCTAAAACCAGTTCTTCTATGAGGTCTTCACTACTCACCAAAACCAAATCTAAAATGGCATCCCCTCTTGTTGGTTCAGCAACTACTTGGTGAAGGAATCCATCAGCTATCGCATCCAGGAAAATCTGAGCCCCATTATTATTACTAGCACTTGTCCTCCAGTCTATATCTGGGAAGTTAGTCTCCCATGATGACTAAATACTAATTATATCTTAAACAAAATCTCAAGATAATTCCGATTTCAGGGGGGGCTTTTTTGGTCTGAATCCTTGTCTGAATACACTTATTTTAACCCAATGGATTTTATGATGTGTATCTTTTTATATAACAGAAGCTTGCTGTTTTCATGGATTTTTTTTTATAGCTAATGTTATATTAAATTCTGTCACAGACTTCCTAGGTATAAAGTAACTTGACAAAATATGTTCTGTATACTATGTTTATGAAGCATCCTTTGAATCAGCATCTTCCACTTCAAGACACTTATGTTTTGTACTTTCTCACACCATTATTATGGTCTTTAAATATTCCTTAGTGCTTTCTTCTGCTGTTTCAGTAGCTCCATCCATCAGTGGTGAAGAAACAGAAGACTGTTTTCTGTTGACCAACCCAATGCGCATGCATCTTTCCTCTCCACTTAAATTCCACACTTTATTCAAGCTTGAGAGAATTTCTTACCCTTCCAGATTAGGGCCCAAGTTGATTTGTTATTTGGCTCTATGTAAGCAGAAAATAGATGAAGTTCTGCAAGGGCCAGAAATACATCTTATTGAAGATATGATCCATTTCTCAGTGGGTGACCAATCAGATCAATCTATCTAAGATGACTATCACCTTGGCATGTAAGCACCAATATCTGCGTATGTTCACACAATTTTCCGTGACTTTGGAATTTGAGTCACTGTCAGGGCATAACCTCAAGGAAAATGGGCACACTGTGTTCACTGACCCTCTGTGTGCGTATTGTCCCACATAAAGGAGGAACCACTGCATGCTTACTGTCCTGCAAGCTGGAATACGGAAAGCTACTACAGAATGTGTTATGGCTGCCTGTCTCTCTTTCCCCAATTAGCCTGTTGGTTGAAACAGGAGGCTGTGCTAAGAGCCTTGCTGGGTTTGTTTGGGGCACAATGGGAGCATGTGATAGACAAGGTCTTTAACTCTGAAGAAAGTGATATGATATTCCAAAGGAATCTCTCTAGCACTAAGATCTATCACACAAAAGATGTAGCTGCCCCCAGTACCAGATAAGTGGAGAGGAGGAGGAGGAATCTGTGGATGTGCCTGCCTGCTCCAGTGTCCCCTCATCTTCTCCTTCTCCCCACTAATCTCACTCAGATTCTAGGAATCCACCATTTCTGACCCTGAAAGATATTTTTAGTTCATATCAATTAGAATTTGGCTTTGTTGTTGTGGAGTCAGAGTGAAACCAAGGTTAGCAAACTTGTTACCCAAAAGAATGATTATTCATCAGTTGAAGATGGCACACTTGGGAAGTAAAATAACCACTTTTTGGGCAGTAACCCTGTTGCTTGTCAAAACTCCAAACCTTATATTTTTACATTAAAATGAATGCTTAGGACTCAGAAAGCTCTAATGTGGTTGCTTTTCTTTGTTTGATATTTTCTAATCATTGCATTCTTAATGCCTTGTAGCAGGCTTTTTTTCCAAAATGTATTGCTCCCAGAAATTCAGGTTTATTCTCAGGAGACAGCAAGAAAATTTGTGTTTCTTTGCTCTGTCAATGGTATGGAACTTAGTTATGTTTCCATTTAACCCTAAAGTTGAATGTGTCCTCATTTTTCTTCCAGTTTCTATCCAGCACAGTAATTACAAGCTGCATAAGCACGGCTGTACATTTATTACTGAGCAGAGAAAATAGCTAAAAACTTGTATGTAATTGATCTATCAACCTTATCTACATTTTTTAAGCATTTCCTTTTGGTAAGTCTGATGATGATCTCAAATTATGCCCTCCACTAGAAGTCTTGTACAAATCAGTTTAATTGATCTGATATGTCAGCAAAAGTAAAATGTAATTAATAATGATGTTTTAATTTCATGTTCATATGAGAGCAGATTTTTGTAGCTGACTTTGCATTTCAGACTTGATTGATATTGAATTATTTGTGAAAAAGGCTTTAACCACTAGTTCTATATGAATGATTCCTAAATCTCTCTGACCTGTCTTCCTCCTCCAAATCTTGCATCTCCACATGTCTTTGACATCACTTGCATGTTCCACCATCATTTTAAACTTCCAGCATTAGATATCTTCTCTTTCTTCCTGATATCACTCCCTGACTTTGCTCCTCCCTCTCGTTATTGTTAACTTCATTATATCATTCTCTTTTCCTAGGTTTACAGCTGTGGTATGACTTTTTTCCTTTCTCTCTCTCTCTCCTTCTAAGGATTTTGTGTGTGGTTGTCTTTTTGTATTCTTTGGGACTTAGAAATGTGTCTTGTTCTGGTTCTGTGGTCCTGTTCTCATTAGCGCAAACTGCAGGTTTGATACTGCTTCACTGATCACACAAGTGTGCCAATCAGGTTGTAGTTTTGTTTTGGTTTTTTTATGTCCTGGTCATCCGCTTTATCCAGTGCATGTACTCTTTCCCCGTTCTTCATGTCTCTCACCTACAGCATTGCATCTCCAATGGCATTTCAGAAACTTCCAACTTACTTGTGGGCTCAGCAGCCCAAAGCTTTCCTTTTAAACTAAAAATGAAGATCTTGGTAAGAGCACATTGTCAACTTCAGCTCTTCACATCTCCCATCATGAGTGCTTACCACTTGTCCTGATAGAACTGGTAGGGCTGGTGGCAGCTTCATCATCAGAGGTCACTAGCAACATCATGCATTTATGATGCTATACATTATTTTAACTAATATTTTCATAAGTTTGTTGACTTTTGACAGTATGCAGTTAATGTTAGTAGGTTTCTGGAGGGCTGTGAGGACTAAATTATAGTAACATGGATTGACCTTCATTGTTCGGCCAATATTGTCCAGGTAGAATCTCTAGGCTTGATCCAAAGCTCATTGAAGTCAGCAGGAGTATTTGCATTTACTTCGATGGGCTTTGAACTATGCCCTCCGAGGAAGATGTTTGCATGCTTTCTGTGGCCCTGCTTGAAATCAGATAAAACATGCATGTTCATCAATAAAATCTGGAAGCTATTTCTGACCATATCTATGCCTGCTAGTTATTTACTGCAATTTGTTTGGCTGTCTGACCAAAACACAACAGTTTCTCTGAATCAAGAGGATAGTCCTGTGGTGAAAGCACTTGACAGGGATTTGGAGGATACAGGTGCAGTCCCAGTTCTGCCATGATCTTCCTGTGTAACCTTGAGAATGTCCATTAGTGTCTCCATTCTTCATTTTCCCACCTGTAAAATTTGAATAATTCTTCCTTTCACCATTCTGCAAGTTCCATCAAGCTCATGGTTGCCTCCACATGTTCCTTCAAATATTTTTGTGGGCATATTCGCTTGCTAAGGTGGAAAAAGTTCATGAACCCAGTTTTACAGTTCATAAAGGAAGATGAGGAATTTGGCTGGAAACACAAACAAATGAAGCAGAACAAGGAGGCAAGAGTCAAACCATAGATGAGCTGAGATCACTGGCATATCCATTTGGTTCTGAGAATTTAAGGAGCTGGAAATTGAGCATTTTGAGTATGCTACAACACTTGTATTTTCATTTGCGGGAGGGATAGCTCAGTGGTTTGAGCATTGGCCTGTTAAACCCAAGGTTGAGTTCAATCCTTGAGGGGGCCACTTAGGGATCTGGGGCAAAATCAGTACTTGGTCCTGCTAGTGAAGGCAGGGGGCTGGACTCGATGACCTTTCAAGATCCCTTCCAGTTCTAGGAGATAGGATATCTCCATTAATTTAGGGGGGAGGGATAGCTCAGTGGTTTGAGCATTGGCCTGCTAAACTCAGGTTTGTGAGTTCAATCCTTGAGGGGGCCATTTGGGGATTTAGTTGGGGATTGATCCTGCTTTGAGCAGGGGGTTGGACTAGATGATCTCCTGAGGTCCCTAATAATCTATGATTCAGTTCTAGAGCCCAATTTAATTGTGATCCAAAGTACAACAGCCATGCTGAGTAACAGTCTCATTATGATGGTGGAATGTAATTGAAAGACAAGGCTTTCATGTAGTTATCAAGACAGCAGACTCTTAATCATAATATATAAAAGCTTCTTAAGTTTTCTCAAGAGCTTTACATTTAACTTTTAAGTATCATGTTAGCCTATTGTAGCTCCTTCAGGGCGCATCTTAGAAGCCCTTCATGTAGGAGATTGAATAACTATTGAAAGGTTTCAGAGCTGTTTGTTTTTAAAGCTGATAATGTATTGTTGCAGACTGCTTCATAAGTGTATTAAACTAAAATGTTTGCAGTATTATTTTAACACTGCAGATGACCACAGCTGCTGCTTTTTATGTGCGAAGCTGCAGTAATCAGCACTGTCAGGTGACTCTGAGTATTAGCTGTTCCAGTTAAGCCTGTAGGTGTTACTTTTGTAAACCTAAAATTGCTATAGGTTAACACATGTTTTCTAAACAGAGGATCCTTAAATATTTGAGTCCATCTATTTAGCTCAGAGGCCTGGGTACTAACCTACATGCCATTATGAAGGGGAAGAAATGTTCTGGCTTCTGATGTGTAGATCTAGAAACTGACTCTGTCATCTGTATTTTCCCTTCTGATCATATTTACTATCTAACTTTTTGAATCAGGGATCTCTTTTTAGTCTGTTTGTCAAAGCAATATGTTGGATGATATGGAGGAAAACTCTCCAGCAATTCCCTGCTTCTGTTTTACATCATTTAAATATCTTCATAGGAGCATAAGGCTTAGCTTTGGTCTTTGCATTTAAAAAGTAGGTGCAAACGCTTTTGTTAAATACAAATGTCCACATATACCTTTCAAACAATGCAATAAAATGTAGCAAACAAAGGCTCATTAGCAACCCAGCTAAATGTTTAGTAGTAAATTATATACGATTTCAGCAGTTAGCCAGGATAATTTTCTAGATCCAAAATAGCAGTGTCAATATTTGGCTGGAAACATAGTAGTACACCTCTATCCTGATATAACACTGTCCAATATTCGGCTGGAAACATACTAGTACACCTCTATCCTGATATAAAGCTGTCCTCGGGAGCCAAAAAATCTTACTGTGTTATAGGTGAAACCGTGTTATATCGAACTTGCTTTGATCCACCGGAGCGCTCAGCCCCACCCACCCTGGAGCGCTGCTTTACTGAGCTATATCCGAATTCATATTATATTGGGTCGCGTTATATCGGGGTAGAGGTGTAGTTTATTTCACATGTCCCCAATACATGGAGTAAATGCAGTTATGACCTTATATTTCTGTAAACTGCAGTACTCTTTCTCTGTATGGATGTTGTGAAGTAATAAAGTATACCATTCAATCTTAATACTTAACTGCTCTGATCTAATACACAAAAAACACCAAACATATTTTTCAGTGATTTCAAGGAAGATAATGTTGGTTAACTCCATTGCTTTGTATCATTTTGTATGTGAAGTCCAATGTGTCCTTATTCAACTTATGAAAGTTGCTTGATTAGATCTGATAGTGATTTGAAATAGGGTTGTTTACAAATCTTTGTTTATAGGAACAGTGTCTTGAATCACATAGTCATTGGTTAGCTGAAGGGACATATACTTCCATTGAGGCAAGTAGCTACAAATCTGTACAAAACTTGGAAGTATTAATGTTAACTGAGAGAGGGGTAATTTGGTGATATAGCATGCTTTTAGATGGGCAAACTAGATAATCATAATGGTCCTTCTGCACTTAAAATCTACAAAAATGTGGCTATAGCAGCTAAATGTAAAATACTTTTTTGGGTTTAAGGATGTGGAGAATGACATGTACATATTGTAGAAAGACCTTGTTCAAGTTACCAAACTAAGTGGTAAGATCAATATCTGGAAAAGCCTGAATTTGTAAGTGATGTTATCAGCTTAAAGCAAAAACTTCTCACACTCAGAATTCATGGGGGTGAGGGTGAGGGAGGGATGCAGGATCTTAGGGAATCAAATCAGGGCTAGTTTAGATAACAGTTGACATAACCAAAGTTCCTAATCCAATAATGACAATCTATATAGATAATTACATCCCAAAAAATATATTAAAAGGGGTGGGTGGGTTTCAAACAGCCTGTCAGGGGCCTGTAAAGGGCTCCATTGTTCTGGTTTTTTTGTTTTTAACTTTACGTTCATGAAGAGCTTGGAAGATGAATTCTTACAGTCAACCATGATGTCTACCATGAACACCTACATGCACAAAAGTGGCCCTCAAAAGTGCAAGCTGCAGCGTGTCCATGAACAAAATCAGAGAAGTGCAAGCGGTCTACACATTTATTTTAAATATATTAAATTTGACCATGTTCCTGATGAACATCCAGGGCCGCCCAGAGGATTCAGGGGGCCTGGGTCTTTGGCGGCAGGTCCCGGGGCAGAAAGACCTGGAGCAGAAGCCCCGGGGGCCCGGCCCCCGCAAGACTTTTCCGGGGTCCCCGGAGCGAGTGAAGGACCCCGCTCCAGGGGCCCCGAAAACTCTCATGGGGGCTCCTGCGGGGCCTGGGGCAAATTGCCCCACTTGCCCCCCCTCTGGGCGGTCCTGTGAACATCCACGAAGGGTTCTTCCACTCTCACTTCTGAGCCTTCCTTAGGTAGTGAGGAGGTTGATTTGGGTTTGTCAGTCTTGTGGGTCCCAAAGTCTCTCTGATTCAGGACAGAAAGTTGCCCATTGGTTGCTAATGCAACTATTATGGACATGGACTCTGAAAGCAGTTTCATTATTGAAAGCGTGAAACAGAATTTTGACTTTCACAAGATAGAGCTGACTACTTGGTAGAAAACAGCCCTGTTGTTAATTTAGAAAGACTTTTTACCTAGCAAATGCAAAGGAAAGCAAGAATTAAAAGTTTTGGTTCTTTGCTGGCTTTACACCTTATTAGGTGTTTTGACACTTTTGGCTGATGTACAGTTTCACTCTTGCCTCCTTGTTCTGTTTCACTTGTTCGCTTTTCCAGTCAATTTCCTCATCTTCCTTTGTGAACTGTAAAACTGGGTTCACAAACATTTTCTACCTTAGTGAGAGAGTATGCCTATATATATATGTTTGAAGGAACATATAGCGGCAGTCACGTGCTGGATGGAACTTAAAGAATGGTTGGAAAAGGACTACACAATTGACAAAGGTATGCAAACCTATCGGGTGCAGAAAGACATGAGGAGCAATATTTTGCCTCATTCGTTGGATATTTTGCTGTATTTAGGTGAGAGATATTTAGCTTTGACAGGTTCAGATGAGAAATTAGACAGTCCTCATAATGGTAAGTTTCTGAGTTTACTTGAATTGCTTGCAAAAACGATGGTGTGTTGAGAGATCACGTGGAAGCCATTAAGGCCAGTACCACAGAGATGACTTACTATCAAAATGAATTTATCAATAGGATCACAAGAAAAGTATGACAGACTATTTTTGACAAGGTTAGGAAAGCTAAATAGTTATCTGTTGTTTGATTGTACTCCTGAATGGAACAAATGTTTCAGGTGTTAAGGTATCACGTGGTTCTGAAAAATGGAGTGAAGTTTGTTGAGAATTGTGTAGATTTCATGCTAGCCATGCCATATTAAGGAGATTATTTTAGAGAAGCTGAAAAAAGCTGGTTTAGATATGGCTGATTGCAGTTCACAAAGTTATGACAATGGAGGTAATGTGGCTGCAGCATACAAACATATTCAAAAACAAATTAATCAGGTAAATCAATATATGTCTCTCAACCCATGTACTGCTCACTCACTGAATCTTGTAGAAGCTGCTGCAATAATTGTTCCCTAAATTCTTCTATTTTTTGAATTGTTCAAAGATTGTACATCCTGTTTTCCACTTCTACTTGTTATTGGGATGTGTTGAAAAAGCATATTAGCATTATATTAAAATGCCAAAGCATGACAAGATGGTGCGTAAAGGTTAGGGTGACCAGATAGCAAGGGTGAAAAATCGGGACAGGTGCTGGGGACAATGGGCACCTGTATAAGACACAGCCCCAAATACAGGGACTGTCCCTATAAAATAGGGACATCTGGTCACTCTAGTAAGGGTAGAGGCCATACATCCACTACAAAATCAGATTGAAGGTATTCTTGATACGTTAGGCAAGTTCAAGGTTTCACACAATCATACCCCAGAGCTTAAGTCAGAAATTGACAGCTTGCAAACAAATTTCAGAGTTTTCACTTTTGTTTTGTTTGAGACGTGGTATACTGTCTTATGTAAGAAAGATAGGGTATAAAACAAACCTTACTTAAGCAGCTGCTTAACTGATTACCCATACCACCTCTCTTAGGGATCTTTGAATTTTGATTGCTTTATTAAATGTAAAGGATTTGAAAGCTGAAATTAGTTTTATAGAGTTTATTAAACATCTTTAACAGCAGCCACTAATAGTATAGGATATAAGAAGACAAAAATAGTATTGGACTATAATTAGAAAACTGGTTAATATAACCATTCAGATTTGCAAAATCAAATAACAACCGCAATACCATATAATACTTGTACTCAATCTTGGGAAAGTGACTTTGTTTAGATTTTTGACTGAGTCCCTCAGAGTTGGGGTTCCTTGTGTCAAATGGTTATTAACTCAATTGTTGCTAGTACAACAGAGGAAAAACAATCCAAAGGTAGAAAATAAAATAATTTGGTCAATTGCTTACATGCTAATTCACCAAGGTCTCCTTCTCTGTGGATCTGTAGTAAACAACCCTTTTAACTAATTTCCTAATTAATTATATTAAACCCAGAATCTAACACTCCCAATCATCTAACATTACTTCTACATTTATGACAGACAATATAGATGGAGTGCAGTTCAAGAAGCTTGCACACATGGCCTCATTTTATGTCTGTATGCACCTAGAACATGAAGGGCAGTATAAAACCATTACCTATCATACACACGTGTTCTACAGTCTTGGTTAACAACAGGAACTTGTTGAGTTTTAAAGCTGCTTTACAACAAAATTATTGGAATCTTTTACAAAACAATGTCACAGAGTTACTGTGTGCCTATCTTTAGATCACATGCACAAGCGTATACACCACCATACTAATTAGGTACCCAGTTTCAAGAAGTGATCAATTGACTGATTTGACCTGTCACCCAAGAGAAAGTCTGTTACTTTATCATCAGATCTTCGTTCAGCTGTCAGCTTTCAACTCAGTTATTGTTCACACCAGGAGTTGACAGTGCAAACACGGGCGGAGCAAAGGACAGACATGACTATATTTTTTTCCCTGATGTGCTATCAGGCAACCCAAATTGCTAGAAAATAAGAGATAATTAAAGGTACCTGTCTGAGATAGGTACTTTGTCACCAGGTGGACTCCAAATGTCTGATCCTGGACTTCAGTCTTCTTTCTTCCATGTATCTTTGGCTTTCAGAAAGCAATGTGCTGAAGGAGACAGACCTGTTTTATCCTATTTCTGCTGGGTGGTCCAAGTTGGTTCCTTTTCTTGGAGGTACTGGTGTGGACCAATCAGATGGTGACCTGTTCTTCTTCCAAAGATTTGAAACATCCAACCAAAATGAGTCATCCTTTGTCACCATCCAATCAGGGAACAAGACATCTCCTCATACCAGCTTGTGTAAGACAAGCGAGGCCATAGCTTTGGTACAACTATCTTGGGACCATCTGTTTTACTCTGGTCAGCAACTTCATTCCAAACTTCATTCATTCCAAACATGGTCCATCCTTGTAGTTCCCAAACATCCATCTTAACATTTTTATTTCAACTGTATTCAGAATCTGCTCTTCTCAGTCAGTACCCAGTACTTAGATCCTACAAAAGTGCAGCCCAATTACCATCTCGAAGATCTTACTTTTCAATTTAATAGGCATTCTCCTCTCACACATCACTCTGCTTACAGGAGTAAACCCTCTCATTAAAGTTTGCAATATTTTGCCCAAAGTTGGATCACTTTATAGTCAACTTCCCTGTTATAAATATAACTTCATTTAATTACAATATTATATTCCATCAGGTACCCAATTTTTCACTACTGTATCTGTTAATATATAATATCTTAATGTTTGATATTACAGATGCTCCCCAACTTATGCAAGCGTTCCGTTCCGGAACGCCTTGCGTAACTCAAATTTTACGTAAATTGGGAACGTAGACCTGACAATTATGCCAACCAAAAAAACCAGAAGAAAAACCCCTCCTATTTCTAGCTTACGGAACTTTTTCTGTAAGTGCGGATTTACGTAAGTCGGGTTTGTGTAACCCGGGGGGTGTCTGTAATTTAATTTTTAGTTAATTCACTCACTCGTTCACAGACAGGGAAAAGGGGAAGTCTCTTGAGCAGCACCAGTGGTACACTCTTGTAAAAGGCTGCAGCAATACTGAGTTTGCTCACACAGTCTGAAGAAATCTTGCTGTTAGACCTTAAGTTTTTATTCTCACTTCAATCTGTTCTATCTTTTTCTAAAACAGGCTTGATGTCTGGGCAATTCTTCAATAGTAATAACTCATAACTTTGGGGCCTTAGTTATTATACTGACCAAAAATGAATGTTGTGTGCAAAAAATTGCAGAGTCCAGATCTTGACATTCAACTGGCAGTTTATTTGGTGGTCTTTGCGATGCTTTATCAGAATTATGGGCTTCTGGGTTCATTGCTTCTGCTGCTTGATAGGCTGACAAAGTAGGGATTTTCATACAGTTCAAGGAAGGAGGAAAGTAATGCCAGGCAAACTTGCAAAGGATGAAAGGTCAACAGGTCGCAAAAACCTTGTTGAATGTGAGGCTTTCAGTCCCCAGTTAGACACAATATTAACACAGTTTGATGATAGGATGTGTAAATAGGATGCGATCATAAAAAGGGCTGCTTTTTTGACAGACGAGAAACTGAAGAGCATCAACAACGAAGACCTAAAGAGGCATGCTTTAAGTTTAGCAAGCCAGCTAACCCTGGGGATTTAAACTGAGTACTGAGAATGAGATGGAGTTCTTTGCCACTTTTTGCAAGTGAATCTTTAAGGATGACTTGTAAACAAAGGCGCCCATTGATCTCCTTCGCTATATAGACAAAAAGTCTTTAGATGAGTTTCCCTAACACAGAAACAGCTCTGCATAGTTTTTGCTATCTTCCTGTAACCATAGCTGCTAATGAAAGGAGTTTCAGCAAGGTGAAATTAATCGAGACCTCGCTAAGCGTGTCTATAGGGCAGGAAAGAGTTAAATGATCTGCTAGTTATTTTTATAGAGAGCTTGGAAGCAGGCGGGTAGACTGGGATGAGCTAATTAATGAGAATGCATCAGAGGAGGCTAGAAAGTTCCATTTGTAAAAGTACTTAGCAGTGATCGTGGGTTATTTATTATTATTTACATGGGGGGTGGGGCACAGCGGAGGCGGATTTGAATCTTCCAGCCAGACGCAGAACATCCCTGGCACAGCATTGAGAAATGCCAAAATTCAGAAATCCTGGGATGTATTTCAGCGTACTCAGACCCTTCTGCTCCAGCTGTCCTTCTAGCCTATCCTTGTCTCAGCCTCTTCCACCCCTCTACGTGCCCCCCCCCTCTCTCTATAGACTCTTGGTTGCTCAATCCTTGGCATTCTAATCAAGGTGCTTCCTCCTCACTGCCTCAGAACCAGCAGTGGGGAGTATTGAGATCACACGAGAGACATTTCCCCTGCTCTCAGTTCCAGTGTCACAGCAGATGGGACCAGCAATTACAGGGACAGTGCTTTTCAGCCCCTGCAATCCTGGTTTGGAAAATGCTCAGTGAAGATAGAATATCCAGAGAATGTAGTTGCTACTGCTGTACCGCAATTTATTTTTCAACAAACTTGAATAAAGTAGTTAGCATCTGATAATATTTTTTTCATTTTATATACTTGCTGCAACACTGAAAATGAACATAGTATATATTTTTTATTGTTAGAGTTTGATCCAGCAAATGCTAGAGCACCTGAGTACCTTTACACAGTGAGCAATCCTATTAAATTGTATGCATAACTCACTTGTGCAAAGTTGATCAGGTGCTTAGGCGTTTGCAGGATTGAGACCGAACGTTTTTGTATAAATTCTTAGATTTCCCTAAGAAATGTGTTTTGCTTTAGTCAGCAATGATGAATATACATGTTCTTTTCAAGAAACAGGAAAGCCTTTCTTAAGTTAAATAACTCATGTGATGAGGTAGTAAACTTGACTTATTTTAGCTGCACACTTCTGAGGCCTATATGTATAAAAGCAAATTTTCACTATTTCTCTGTTTATTTAATCTGTAGTATGAGTAGAAATTAGTTTAGTACACTCTGCCTGGCATACACAGAGAAGTAATCAATAATGCCAGATACTACATAAAAGTATATAAGGTTGCAGGAAAAACTACACATTAAATATTTTTTAACTTGTATGATATTGTATAAATTGAGAAATCGTGTGTGATCGTATAATTTGACTTGTAGTGCGATGCATACACCCAAGGGAACAAAGTTAAGACTGCATTTGCAACCTTAATGTTGGCATTTCCTGACTTCTGAATGCTTAACTGTGCAATCTTTATAGTTTTCAGATTTTATTTTGTATAATGCAGAATTTAAGACATGGATTAACTTTTAGTATCTTATATTGCTTTTTCACTTTGAAAGACACATCTGAAACACTGGCTTCCACATAGTAGTGAATAGTTTAAATTATTTTTTTATCAGATAAGTGGTTTGTTTTTTGAAGTGTGCAAAAGACAATGCTATATGGGGATGTTTTAGCATTTGTAAGAAAAATATACCCAGACCTTTTATGGTAGAAAGATTGTTGTTGGTTTTTTTTCCCCCCTCCAATAAGATTTATTGGCATTTTTATTTGCCCTGCAGGGGTTGTTCAGAACTATGCCGAATCCCCATGGTGGAATATAAGCTCGACAGCGAAGGCACCCCATGTGAGTATAAAACTCCTTTCAGAAGGAATACTACTTGGCATCGGGTGCCGACTCCTGCTGGGCAGCCTCTTTCTCGCGCATCTCCAATCCTGGGAACATCTGACAGACTGCAATGCCAGCAGCTTCTTCAGCAGGCTCAGACAGCCATTCCTCGCAGCACTTCCTTTGATAGAAAGCTGCCAGATGGTGCAAGGTAATATACTCTGCATTTAATTCCTGTCATTTTCCTAAATGCTTCACTTGTAAACCTCTGTTTTTAGGCCTTGGTATGAAGTTATTTTTAAAGCCTTTTTCGATCATTCATACATTACTCTGTTGGGTTTTAACAGGGATTTAAGTTTGAGATTAAGTGCAAAAGTAAACCCAGTGAACCACAGTTCATCCTAGTTGAAACAAATGACATCTGGGTTTAGTGATAAGTGATAGTGTACAGTAGTACTACTCATAACTAGAGATGGGCAGAATTTTGTGGACTAATAGTTTATTCACTAAACAATGAAGTTTCTGGTAGACCAAAGCTATCCATGAATTCAGCTATCCCACTCAAATTAGGTTGAATTTGGCGAATAGTTTTGCATCCCCTCTCCCCCCCCCAATAAAATAAATAAATACAGCAAAATGTTTTGTTTGACATTTCCAAAACATTTTGACTTTTCATTTTGAAATAATCTTTTGTTTCAACATTTTGCTAGATTTATTTTAGAAAACAAAAAGATGTAAAAACCAGCTGAAAATAAAACAAAACAAAAAAAATTGTTTCTGGTCAAACAAAACATTTTTTCACTTCAGCAAGAAAGACCTCCTTTTCAGGTTGGCAACTCTCCCCAAAATGTTTTAGATTTTTCAAACTGAAAAATGAGTGATTCACTCATCACTATTCATAACTTCACCCCATGAGGACTACCAACCATCCCCTTCAACCCCAAATCAAATGAACCAGAAGCTGACTGGCTACTTTTACTCTAAGTTGAGGCACAATCAGTGACGTTACGGAAACCTATTTAGATGAGTGATAAGCATAAATAAAAACAAACCTGTCTCTGCAAAATGAATGGTTTAAGCTCATTATTGTATTATGAACACAGTTTCAAAGGATTCTGTAATTCATTACCAGTCCTTATACTTTGCTTTTTTTCCACTGTTTATTAAACAAAAGAGAACTTGTGATGTAAAAATATCAAACCTCTTAAATTATGGTGAGGTATTTTAAAGGTAATTATAAATCATTTTACTCCTACTTCTTGAAAAGGGGTACAACTCTTTTTTTAAAAAAGCTATGTAAATGCATTTGACTCTTTACATTATTTGGTGAGAATTAAACAAATTTGTTTCTTAAACAGAATTCTTTCCCAATTAATTTCTTCTTTGTTTGGAATTGTCCCTCCTTTATGCCCTTTTCCCCTTAAACCATACAGTTTCTCTAATCTCCAAGCAAAACAGATCTCATGACTGAAATCTCCTAATTTGTATAAAAATCTAAAATTTGTCATGTATTGGTTTTGAAAATTTCTGCCCCTGCCCCAAAAAGCACAAATTATTACTGTACTTAAGGAGAAATAATTGACAGTATTTTTACATTTTGTTTAAAACACGCACAGTTAGACTATTAGTCATAGTAATGCACATTTTAAAACTTGTCCTTAGGGAAAGAAGGTTCTGAGTTAATGGTTTCCATATTTTACATCTTGTTTCAAAAATGTATTTTATCCAACCACACTTAATGTTAGATGACTTAAAATCACCTTGCTTGACCCATTCTTGTGTTCCTTGTTAAAGTCCAATGTTAAACAGGCAGTTGTACTGAATATCTAATTTTCTGGATTTGTGAAGCTCTGTTAGAAAACAGTACTTATTTTATTAATTGTTGAATAAATATTTGCTATTAATTTCCACAGCACATTACAAACATAAGCATTCATAACTAAGTGAAGCACCTGCATACATAATTTGCAGGACTGAGTCCTTAAATATAGTGAGCCATTGTTTGCCCTGAAAAGCTTACTATATAATAGAAATAGGACAAGTTTAACAAAGACAAAACATTGGGTAACAGTTCAGGAGAGGCAGGGTGGGGAGATTAACGATGACAAGAAGGGAAAACAATTTGCTTGCGGAGGTGAGGTTTTAAAAAGGGATATAGAGAAGAGAGATGGTACCTAATGGATGAGGACTCTTCCAGACATGGGAAGCAGGATGGTAAAATCCACGAAATAGAGAGATGGGAAGATGAATAAAAAAAGGTTTGGAACTAGCCTACGGCCTTAGATACTGAGTAATGAAAAATAGGAGAGGTATTATATAGGACCTTGTCGGTGAGGATGAGAAACTCAGATTTACTGTGGTCAGACTACGAAGCCAATAGAAAGTTTCTAGGAAATAGGTGATTACTTTAGAAGCAGCATTTCAGACAGTTTGGAGAGGAGTCGAGGCTAGGAAGGGCAGTGAGATGAGACAGGAAGGTTACAGTAATATGGGAGATTACTAGGTTAAGAGAAATGCGAATTATATAGCACCAGGGACAATGAAAAAAGGATGAATTTTAGAGATTAAAAAGGAAGAAACTGGATATGTGAAGGAAATGGGAAAGGAAAGAAGGATGAGGAGTCAAGATTATGGAGTTGGGAGACACAAAATAGTGGAGTTGTAAATTGGCAATGAGAAGCAAGGTGAAACAGAGCGATTTCAGGAAGAATTTGGCGATTATATTTCAAATAGCTGGAAATACAAGAATTTTTGTAAGAGAGACAGTTAACAATGTGAGACATGATGATCTTTAAAAATATAATAATAAAATTCCCTTTAAAATGCCTTCATATTACCCACATAATGTATATGAAGGATGACCTAGTTCTCAGTTGGATGAAGGTACTTATATTATGCATTCCATAGTGTAATCAAAGCCCTTACCCTTTCTGGTACACCTCTACCCCGATATGACGCTGTCCTTGGGAGCCAAAAAATCGTACTGCGTTATAGGTGAAACCACGTTATATCGAACTTGCTTTGATCTGCCGGAGTGCGCAGACCTCCTCCCCTCTACCCCCCCCCGAGGGCCGCTTTACCACGTTATATCCAAATTCGTGTTATATCGGGGTAGAGGTGTATATCATAGTATACGTTAGCAATTGTTTCTGGGTGGGAAGGCACTATTTTTCATTGTGGGAGTTTCCCATATTCAAAACTGAGCAAAGTCCTGCTTTGTTTACTCATGCAAGTAGATCTATTTGTTCAAATGAGGCTAGTTATATCCGTAAGGAGTGGGATTTGGCCATTAGTCTGTTAAAACCTAGTCTGTCCTCTGCTTTTGTGTTTCATGGTGTCTTTTTAAGATTTACATATGGAAATATCCTGCCAATAACAAACGGGGAAATATTATTTTCTAAAATGCTTAAATGACATGAATTGTAAGAAATAAGTCTAACTGTAAAATCCCAATAGGAATATACTTAAAGTATTCAAACTGCAATCTGTATGCCAAATTTTTAATTGTAAAAATGAATTTATTTGTAAAACAAATAAATAACAGTCCAGTTAAAGATGTTGAAACTCCACAAATACCTCAGTGCACTGTTAATGATTCTAGTCAACATTACAGAAGTTCACCGAGCAACCAGTCCTCCTCCAGTGACCCAGGACCCAGCGGGAGTAGCCAGTGGAGACAGCAAGTGGGATATGACGGGTACTGGTGATTTTATATCTCACTGCAACTCCCATAAATAATTCTTTATGAAACAGAGTTTATGCTACAAGCTAAATATTAAATAGTCCCATTTGCAATGGAAATGTAGTTTAAATAGAGAGTATCTCAGCCCTAGTTTGATCTGAGATACCTCAGTGTAAATCAGTGGTGGCTTTCCAGATTTGCACCACTGTAATTGAGTTCAGGATTTGGTTCTCAAACTAGTGTGGAAAACTTGTGAATTTCTACCCACAAATTGAGATCCCTTGCAAATTAATGAGGATCAGGAAAAATGCTTGTGATAAGGTACTTCCCTAAGTAAACAGGAAGCAGTGAGTTACAGATCTCTCATGCAATCTGTATGGAAACACAGTTTGGGAACCAAACTAGTTAGTGCTTTAGTGCTGGATTAGGACAACCTAAGTGCAGGAACCAGATTGTGACTCAGTTCCGGTCTGGTTTCTACTTCCCCTTTGCTTTAGTGGGGGTAATATTCTGTGCCAGTCCTTTTGCTGGTGCAAATTATTTCTCCCTCTGCATTTGCTCCAGTGACATCTACTTCCTAGCCACTTGCATGGGGGCTGAGTAGTATCCCAGCGGCAGCTGGTCTCTTTCCCCAGGCATGCTCCAGCAATATGGGTAGTTCTTTCACATGAGTGTAATGGGGCTTGTTACTTCCCCTTACTTCCCTGCAGAGGAGGAGTCACAATTGAGCTGTTAGTGAATAGGAACCCCTTCACAAAAATATGTTAACTTTTTGGTGACCCTAAACATTTAATTCTCTCAATTCTGCTACATATTTTCTATGTGAGATCTGTTCTTCATTACTGTGAATGTTGCACTTTGGTTGATGAATCTACTGCTTGGTAACATTTTTGCTGTTAAATATTGAGATACAGAAATACACAAGTTGCCTAATTTAAAAACACTTGAGACATGCTACTCAGAGTTAATTAAGTTATTTTTATAATAAAATATGGACATTGAAATAATCTTCTTGTCTGTTATCAGCAGAATATTGCCTTGACATGTTCGATTATGTGTAAAATATCCCATGTAGCAGATATGTGTAGTGTCTTGGAACCTGCTCAAGGAATTTCAGATTAAGAGGGCCTGACATCTGTGAAAGTGGAAATGTTTCAAGTAATGGATTTAGTACTGAAGTGTGTAAAGCCATCAATTCCGATTTTGAATAAACAGCAAACTTTCAAACCCCTTTCGGTAGATGCAAAATATGTTGTGCACCCATTTCATTAGTAGAATCCTGCATTTGCACATCCTGTCAGATATTTGTGTGCATAGAAGTGGGAATTGGTCCATGGAACAGCTAGTTGATGCATTTTCATGGTCCATCCATTGTGTGGGGCTTTGACTGTTTAGCCCCAAAAATGTAGGGGTTTTTAATCTAGCATTGTTGTTTGTTTATAATTAATCCTAAATAGTGTTCTGCCAAGAAACATACACTTAGATATTTTTACTTAGAGTAACAAGTTTCCCAATGCTATTTGCTTGCTGGGTGGTGATGATTGTTTACAGTTAATGACCTACAAAGATTTTTACCTTGGAAAGTTCCTTGTGGGATAATCAGTTTTGTAGTTAAGAAAGAAACAACTTGATTGTCTGCTTATGTTACAAGGTGCCAATCCCCTTTACTTCATGAACACCAAGGTTCAGGTCCACTGGAGTGTGAAGGAGGCAGAGAACGAGAGGAAACTTTGGAAGGAACCAGATATGCTGGTAATAATAATACCATATATTAAAAGTAAATAATCTTCCTAGGATATACAAGTAAAGTTAACTACTGGTTCTGATGATGATCCTAATTTCCATTTATATAGAGCCTTTCATCCCAAAGGATCCGAAAATGCTTCAAAATGAATGCAGTATCAGTGAAATGCAGCCACCTCCGAGGTGGTAAAAGGAAATTAAACGAGCAGTATAACAGTCAGAATAGGATAGATTTTGGCCAAAGAACACTTGAGGCAAATTCTTACTCTTTTATAGGAAGTGCCATGGAATATTTAAAGTAGGCTCAGAACAAACACTTTGATTTCTAAGGTCTCATTCAAAAGCCTCACACAGAGTGGACTGCATAGAAGTCTGTTTAATTATTTTGGAACAACAAAAGGGTTAGGAAAGTCTGCCAAGGTTTGAACCTGTGATTTCACAGGGTTTAGTTGTCTCAAACCTGATGCTTAAAGCACTGAGCTATGTGCTTTTTTCTTTGTATAGTATGTTCATCCTTTTAGAAATCAGAAATTAAAACACAATTATTTATGGCAGAAACCAAGTGGCATGCACCATCCACCAAAGTCTTGAGTTCCTACAAAGACCGGGCTTTACCAAAAGAAGGCAATGGCAAGGATTCGCCAAGCAAACTTTCTCATGTAAGTCTGTTCAAACTTCTCTTCTACTGTTAAAAACTTGGGTCTGAAGAGACACTTGCAAGAATCTTAAATGTTTAAAATATGTTTTAGTAATTCGTGAAGTACAGTTTGGCGTTTGAGAGGCTTGCATAGCTATGCAAGGATCTCTGATTCAGGACTGGATGCAGTATTCTCAAACTAAGTACATTAAAAAGGTCATGTTCTGGTTTCTGGGACATTGCAGGGATAAAATCCTTACTAATGTAAGCATCACTCTGCTGTCTGACTAGAGCTTCATTTACATTGGTTTGCTCAGTCTTAGGAGCACCTCCCATTATACACATTACATTCATGCATATCATTTCTTGACATGTTGTATGGGATACATATATACTATAATTATCAGCAATCAGCTTTCTTCTTATTTGGGCAAAGGTTCCACCTCTAAAGACTGTATCTAGTTAAATGTTATATTTTTGTGCCTTTTTACTTGTGGGTGTGAAAGTGGAGGCCTGGTTTTTTTTGGTTGTTTTTTAATGATTTCCAGCTGGATTAAATTGTGTGCACTGAGAAATGTCAGAACTGGTAAATAAGGGCTGCCTACCAATATTGTGTAAACTTCATTAGGATTAGAATTTAAGTTATTAAACAGATTTATTTTCTAAGTATGATACAAATGCTGTGGCTGCCTTAAGAAAAGACGCATAGAAATTGAAGTATTGGATCAGATAATTGATCCACCTTGTTCAGTACCTTGCATTTAATAGTGGCCAGTGTCTTGTGATTTAGGAAAAGGAAAAAAAACACTAGTAAAGTGCCATGTTCCCTTAATAGCATTTTGTATGTTTGTAATACAAAAGTCTTGCTAGATGTACCAGGAAACTATATGATACTACTTGTAAAATAATTTCAGTAAGGTTATGGGGCCAGATTCTCAGCTGGAGTAAATTGGCTTTCTGATTTATACAGGCTGTGAATCTGGTCTATGATGTTTGAAAAAAAGACCCTCGTAATGCTGTAGTTTACAGTACTATACAATCCGACACATGGGGGAAATTACTTCCTGATGTTTTCAGGCAAGGAGAAGTTGTCCAGAAGTTTGAGGATTGAATCACTGTGTAGAATGAATAACATTAAACTCAGTACCAATACTTGAGATACTGTTCTATTCACTGAACTTCATACATTTATTATGACTTGGTTATATGTATTTGAATGCAGCACAGCATTACTCTGTCCTTGAATTACTCAATCAGTCACTTAATATAAAACTGAGAGATGCCTATCCAAAGCATAAGAACATAAAAATGGTCATACTGGGTCAGATCAATGGTCCATCTAGTTCAGTATCCTGTCTCTGACAGTGGCCAATACCAGGTGCTTCAGAGGAAATGTGCAGAACTGGCAATCATCAAGTGATCCATCCACTGTTGTCCACTCCCAGCTTCTGGAACACAAAGGCTAGGGACACTCAGAGCATGGGTTGCATTCCTGCCCATCCTTAATAGCCACTGATGGACCTATTGTCCATGAACTTATCTAATTGTTTTTTAACCCTGTTAGATTTGACCTTCACAGCATCCTCTGGCAGAGTTTCACAGGCTGACTGACTGTGTTGTGTGAAGAAATACTTCCTTTTGTTTGTTTTAAATCTGCTACCTATTAATTTCATTGGGTGACCTCTAGTTCTTGTATTATGTGAAGAAGTAAATAACATTTCCTTATTCACTTTCTCCACATCAGTCAAGATTTAATATACCTCTATCATATCTATCATATCTCCTCTCAGTCGTCTCCTTTCCAAACTGAAAAGTCCATCTTTTTAATCTCTTATATGGAAGCTGTTCCATACCTCAGTCACTTTTGTTGCCCAGTTCCTTGGATTATCCGTTGCTGGAGATGAGCACTAAATGAACAACTTTATATTTTTCAGAAACAAATGTTGCTGTTTAGGATATTATGCATATCCACCTCAGTATCTTTGCTCTTCAGAAATCTTGGATATCTTGTCCTGGTGATTTACTATACTTGAGTTCTAATTGCTCCATGACATGTTTAGAGATCAGTCGCTGTTAAGGCCACATTGAGATTCCCTATGAAGAGTAGCCTTGACACATGGAAATACGTGACTCTGAGCTGTAGTTGAAGTTTGGTTGGTGTAGCTCAAGAGGAGAGCATGCAAAGGTGCCAGCTGTTCGCCAGCTCACCCCAATCTTGGCCAGTTCCAGTGCCAAGCAGGTACTGGTATAAACTAGAGCAGCCTGAAGGAAGCTTTTTCTGGGACTGATACTTACTTCGCTCCTTCCTATGTTTTTTTTTACTTCCTGAAGGCTTCCTTCCTTCCTAATGGTTTCTTTCCTCTTTGATGCCATGTTGCATTTGTGGTCCAAACTGAAGTACCTCTGTGCTAGACAACTCTCTAGCAAATCCCAACCCTAGAAACGTGTTCATTTGCATTTCCAGCATCTAGTTCCCTTATAGTGAAGTTGAAAATCATCTCCAAAAGTTTCATAATGCACTTAAACCCCCTCTTTTTGTAGCAACTTTTCAAACAGACACTGAGACTTGTTAATTCTCAATGTGCAGTTAGTTGAGGCAGCCTTTTCAAAAGGGCTACATCTAACAGCTTGGTGTATAAGAAAGGATTATCCTTATGTACATCTGCTGGAAGGGAAATCTAATTAAAAATAGTCGTCTACCCGCCCGCTTTCCTTCTTACCTAGGCTTTATCTGGCTTGGTCCTGGCTGTCTTGCCTCACGGGTAAATGAATTCAACTCTTTGTAAAATCTCAAATTTTCTACTGATGCAACTGTCTGACACAGTTCTAGTCCAGCAGTCATACTGAGCTTGAACCCCCAGAGGTTCAAGTCCCTTGCATCTGGTACACACATTCCACTTGCCTTCATTTCAAGTAGTCATACATGCTGCACCTGATCCAATAAACTGGATAGTTCATCTACTCTGAGAGAGGATAACAGTAATTCAATCTCCATTGTTCTTCAGAACTGCAATAGAACCTAATTCAGGGGTTTGTTGTTCATTTTAACTATCCACAAATGATAGTTTATGGATGCAAGCATGTCAGAATCAAAGAATTTAAATGTGAACATGGGATTTGCCATCTGAGATCAAACCAATGCTCTAGAGTCTATTGTACCTACCAACACAATAGGCTTTTGGAGGAAAGAAAAGTCCCATAATCCACCTAGGCAATTGTGTAGTTCACTTCATAGAAGCTGGTTGCACATTTAGCTTCTTTTGTATTTGGTGTTTGTATTTAACAATGCTGTGAAAAGTATTAAATGCAGGCTAAATGACCTTTGAATAAAGAAAATTAAGTAACCTTAAACGGAAGTAAATAGTATTTATAAACTTTTTTTTTTTAAGATTGGAGACAAAAACTGTTCCAGTCACTCCAGCAGCAATACCCTGTCCAGTAATACATCGAGCAATAGTGATGAAAAGCACTTTGGCTCCGGAGACCTGATGGACCCTGAATTGCTTGGATTAACATATATTAAAGGGGCTTCTACTGACAGTGGAATTGATACAGCTCCTTGTATGCCTGCTCCTCTTATGGCCCCTTTACACCTTGCTGGCAGCAGGTCTGGGGTACATAGTCGGGCTGAGCAGTGGACTGAATCTTCTGAAACTCCTGGGCAAGATGATGAACAAGCTAAAATTTATGCTGCACATAGCTATGCTTCTGCCATTTCTAGCAGTCATACAGCTGAAGGTAGCATGGGAGACCTCAGTGAAATATCCTCTCATTCTAGGTATGTGTTTTTTCTATACAAATTATGTGATTCAATTAGTGACTGAGAGAATTTGCTTTTGTTTATGCTCGATGTTTCTGTTCCTTGAAAATGTGCTTATTAATTTTATTTTTTTATATTTTAATACATATATGAGAGAACCAACAAAAGGCTTTCCCTCACTTTCCATGAGACTGTTACAGAGGGAGTGTGTAGGGTGTGTCTGTGTGTGTATGAATTTTTATTTAAAAATCTAATCCAGGTGTGTTAGTTACACAAAATTTTTTAAAAAATTAGTTAAGAACATTTAGTATCTTTGGGGGAACACAGAATCTATTCAGTATATATCACTCCTTTGAAATTGATTGACCCACCTTGAAAGGCATAATAACCTACAAGTATATTGCACTTTTTCCCCAAAGAACCCCAAAGCACTTTTACCCTTTGAGGTGAAAATGCAGTACCTGTTTAATGGCACTTGATTACATTGGACAAACATTTAGGACAGGAAGTGATAACATCCATATCCGTTTGAACTGAGTAGAGGGTGTTTAGATAGCAAAATGGTGGGCCATTGTTTCAGTGAAGGACAGTTCAGAAAATGGTGTCAAACTTGCGCTGTAGGGCCCTTATGAGTATTTTTGGAGAGGAAAGACTTTCCAGTAGGGCCAGAATGAAATGCTACTATGATATTTAGTTGTCATGCTATAGTGACACATGATGAGGAGTACAATCTGCTTCACGTTCACTGAGAATTTTGTGGGGATAACCAAGCACCCTGGACAATCAAAGTACCTTCCCCGTTATTGCAGCCTGAAGTGGCGGCACCTTGTAGATTCCTCCTTCTCCTATTTAACAGAATACTTTCATCCGTGATTTTCGAAGGGCTTGCCTACATGGGAAAATTTTACAGTTGTACCAGTATAATTATACTGATATAGTTAAACCGCTATAGTTATACCAGGATAAGTCCTTGTGTGGATGCTATTATCCTGGAATAAGAATGTCTTTTTTCAATTTAGCTTAAACCACTTCCAAAGCAACATAAATTAAATTGAAAAAAAGCATGCTTATACCAAAGTAAGGGTGTCCACACTAGGAATTGTACCAGTATAACTGTAGCTGTTTAAATTCACATCTTACCTTACATTAGTACAACTTTCCCCATGTTGACAAGTCCTAGCTCCCTTCACAATCACACACCTCAATTCTGGATGCTTTACAGATACCTCAAAATCCTTCAGTGCGTTGCCCCCAGTGAGCCTCATGTTTGCTGTGAGCTTCAGATTTGTTTGAGCCAAATCAGCCCTGCATTCAGTACTGACTTGCATGGATGAATGTCAGCTACTCCTCGTCACCATTTCCTATTATGTGTTTGTGGAGGTCTTCCCAGAAATGTACTGAGATGATCTGACCCTGTGTAGCTTGTGCGGCCTGTCAGGAGCACAGCACAAGGTGGCATAGCTGCAGGGCCCTAAGTGTTCTGGGGTTGTGGCATTAATTGGATAAAGCATGTTATTTATGTATTGCATAATACAACATTTTCTAATTTCTTAATCAAGAGAATAACAAAATAGGATAGCATTGTAGGAGTATTGGGAGAATAAACACCTGCCTCACGGGGGTGTTAGGAGAATACATTCATTAATATTGGTGGAGTTGTTAGATAATACAATGAGCACCATAGAAAAACCTACTCATAAATAAGTATATAGTTTATTCCTTGAGAATCCCATTCTCTTCACTTCAGTTCAGCAGCATAGCTGTTAAGATGGAATGAATAAATAAATAAATGAGTCTGTCTATACTCTGTCCTACTGGCAATGAAGTGATCATTAAAATATTGGAATGGGTACAAAATAAGTTTGTCAATTAGTAAAATATCAGCACAGTGTGTTTATATTATTAATGTTAATTTTGCATTAGTATCACTGCCTCCATTATTCCAATTAATTTAAATAACTGTAATAGCTTCAGAAAGAAACCAATCAAGTTAGCTTGGCACCCCTTTCTCTGATTAGCACATTTTTTCAAGAAGCACTTGGCTGCACATGCTCTTTCAGTACAATACAACTGATGACATAAGGATTTAATGCTATAGCAATCGGATATAATTCCACTGGAAATATCTGTTTCTTTATATTGGTGTATAGTGAAGCTGCATTGCATACCTTGCTCCTTAATTTAAATTAATATGTTAGATGCCTGGCAAAATGTGTATATGTTGGATTGAATTTGGTGGATTTTGCTGTCTGCCCTTTGACTATAAATGAAATTTGTGTACAGTCCGTGTGTTCTAAAGCGAGTTGTGTTGTGTGAGAGGATTTGTACAGCTGGTTGCTTTTATCTTCCCATTTTCTGGAGTTTTTGAAGGTGCTGCTTTTGAATGCATGTTGAACTCTTTTGCTTGGTAAGGTGGAGTCATTTAAAGGGACATTATTTGCGCATTTTTGTTCCTCTGATTTGTCCATTTTCAATGCACACCAGTACAGGAAAAAACAATGAGTTGCATTCCACATCCTCCCTCTGTGTGCTATGTATGCAGGAAATTTGTCTCATCTAATTTCATAAGCATTTTCCTAAGAAGATACAGTAGTGTACAGGCAGGAAGAAAACTCGATAAATACTTTCAAATATTGAATACTATATACATACATAATAGAATACAAACTCAGGAGATACAGTGGGCTGAAATAGATTTCTGAAGAATAGAATAGAAATAATTATTTGCATAGTAAATAAATATGCAATTTTAAATATGTAAAATGCCATACAGACATTAAATCTTCAATCCACCTCCGTGAGGTAGACAGGAAAATCTATTCTTGTTTTGCAGCTGGAAAAACTGATATGCAAAGAATTCACATGACTTATCTAAGTCAGTGGCAGAGCCAGTTAAAACTCAAGAGATCATGACTATCCCTTCAGGGTTGTCCAATCTCACTTTGGTAATATTTTTTAAAAAATATCTGTTCCTAATATGAGTGCCAAATGATGTTACTATTTTAAAAAAACACACCATAAATTGTATTTCATGTGGGTTAGCTGTTTATGGTATAACTTATGTAAATGTCCTCTTCAAATGAGTTTTGTCACAAACCATACTTACAGATATTTAAACACTTTTAAGAATCTGATGTACTGTAGCCAAACAAGCTTTAAGAAATTAGTCTTATTTCACAGCTGTGATATTGCTACTGTGAAATACGGTGTTTTCATTATTTTAATATGTAAATGAATTGTGTTCTGACTGACAGGTCACCCCAATGCCAAATTCCTCTCAGTATGATTTTTTTTAATTAATGGAGATATCCTATCTCCTAGAACTGGAAGGGACCTTGAAAGGTCATTGAGTCCAGCCCCCTGCCTTCACTAGCAAGACCAAGTACTGATTTTGCCCCAAATCCCTAAGTGGCCCCCTCAAGGATTGAACTCACAATCCTGGGTTTAGCAGGCCAATGCTCAAACCACTGAGCTATCCCTCCCCCCCGTAGTCTATAACTGTTCAGAATTTGACTAACACAGTAGGGTTCTGACCTGATTTGAGACTTTTAGGTATTACCACAGTATAAATGTTTAATAATAATCATTTTCTGTAACTATAAATATCTAATAAATTAAAACTTAAACAAGACACAAACCAGCAGGTTGGTGGAAAGCTATTTCCTATATAAAAAATTCAGTGGTTCCTTGTTAAAATTGTATGCAGTTTATTAAATGGATGAAATACAACCCAGGAATGCTGTTGAGTATAGACGTATTGGGCCTGATTCTACCACCCTTTATTCATATTGAGTAGTCCCATTGAAGAAAGTATTAATCTGTCTGAGTAAGGGTTTCAGAATCAAGCCTATTGTGTGTAATGACATCACAAACTATCAGATCCCTTTGAAATATGTACAGCCTTGTTTTTCACAGCTGTGTAATTGTCTATCTTGCTGTCTCATTTTTTAAATTCTAATTACACCCTTGGATTACCAAATACAATCAGGTTACTGTAGCTGAAACAGTTTCATTTAGCCTCAAATAGTTTTGCATTCCTACCTTCCTAGCTAGTCAATAGTCTTGGACTCAAAAGCTAGTGACTAGCATGCCGCTGGATGAGGCAAGGTCATACTGAACCGGTAACCTGAGATAGTGAAGCCTCTATATACTTTAATTTTGATGCTGTAACAAATATATGGCAAAGAGTTCCCTCTGATACTTCTCTCTCCTATCGCAAGATCCATCTTGCTAACCTCCAGCCATGGCTTACCCCCAGCATCTGTTGCTTCCATTCCTGCTCTTGCAATGAAGAGCATCTCTAGTAGAAATCAAGTGACCAGGCCAACTTCCTCCACCACAGATTCATTCTCTTTCAATTCTGCTGTCTTCCTAAACAACTCTACTTTTCCAACTTAATTGAATCTCATGCCTGCAATACCAATTGCCTTTTCAGCACCTTTAACTCACTCCTCAAACCTTCACCTCCTCCCACCACTCCTCTCTGTACGCTATCTCGCTGATTTCTTTCAAGAGAAAATTGACAAAATATGACATGACGTTTCCCCTCCCTTGGCTCACCTTCCCTTCCCCCTTTTCTTCCCCTCTCCTCTCCTCCCCACCTCAAACTTTCTTTTCCTCCTCCTCCTCCCCTGGCCACGCAGGCAGAAGATTCTCATCTGCTCTCTTCCTCTGTCCTCTTGCTCCAGTGACCCCATCCCATCTCCTGATCTCCCAGTGGGGGCCCACTCTTATTCCCTCCCTTACTCTTCTTCTTAACCTCCCAGTCTCCTCTGGTTGTTTTCCCTCGCAATACAAACATGCTTTAGTTTCTCGCATCTTAAAAATACAAACCCTTGACTCCACTTTCCTCTCCACCTACCACTTCTTTTCCCATCTCCATTTAATTTCTAAGCTCATTGAACGTGCTGTTTAGTCACTGTCTGGAGTTTCTCTCCAATTCCACCCTAGACTCTCCAATCTGGCTTCTACCCTTGCACTCAACTGAAACAACTGTCACCAAATTCTTTAAAGACCTCTTGTTAGCCAAATCTCAGAACCAATACTCCATGCTCATCCTGCTTGACCTGTCAGCCACTTTTAACACAGTCAACTGTGCTCTTCTTGAAATCTTGTCCTCCTTTGGCTTTCATGACTGTCCTGGCTCTCCTCTTACCTCTCTAATTGCTCCTTCTGCATATCCTTCGGGAGATCTTCCTCATCCCCCTTCCCACTTTCTGTGTGGGTATTTGGAGGTAAATCTGCAACAGGCTATTCCCTACTCCAGCAGGGGAATCCAGAATCCGATGAGGCTGAGGAGCTGCAATTCCAGACACTGCTCTTACAGCTGGAGCCCCCAATTCCCGCTCCTCACCAAATCTTCTCCTGCAGTAGGGGTCAGCATGTGTCAGATTCCTTCTGGTTTGCTACTGAGCACCTTTAAAGTTACCCATGACAAGCATAATCCTGCCCGTGGATCATCTGGCTACAGATGGGAAGTGGGAGCAACTAAGAGAATCAGAGAAAATTTAGAGGAAAAAACCATAGTTGTTATACTGTCCACTGAGGGTGAAAAAGTAATCTACAGTAACGGGTAATGTCTGCAATACTCAGCTTCACACTTTATATCCCAGTGTTGATCATTTTTAATAATTGAATGTTCATGCTGTGTGTGTGTGTGTGTGTATATATATATATATATATATACACACACATACACACTTAGCATGAACATTCAATTATTAAAAATGATCAACATATGTTTTGATTGACCTGAGTTTTCTAAAATACCTACTAGGGGCAAAAAGGGAAGATAATAAAGCATCAAAAAAAAAGAAAAAAAAAAGAGAATGGATTATTGATCTTATTTTTATAAGATCTATATTTATATAATAATATATATATATTTACAAAATGGATCAATAATCCATTCTCTTTTTTTTTTTGGATGCTTTATTATCTTCCCTCTCTGCCCCTAGTAGGTATTTTAGAAAACTCAGGTCAATCAAAACATATCTATACTGTTTTACCATTTACATTTCACTCAGCATGAACAATGAAACAAGTCTAGTCCCTGTCACTTTCTGGTTCTCATGAATGAGCACAGTACTATTATGACTGGATTAACAATGAGCCTTGTATGGTAGGTAGGGCACAGGACTCCGAGTCAGAGCTGTGACTTCTGTTCCCAACTCTGCAACTGACATAACGAATTGCCTTAAATAAATCATTTTATTTACTGGTGCCTTAGTTCCTTCATCTGTAAAATAAGGCCTTCCTTGAGGAGATATTGTTTGCTTTAATTTGACTGTAAAGTACTTTGAGAGAGTCTGATGAAACATACCATTAATAATTACTAGCACTATTAATATGGCAAGAGAATATTCAAATAATCCAGAAAACTGTGTTTATTGCCATATTCATTGGGGTGAAAGTTATTTCTATTCATATGACCTTTTTTTAAAAGGAAGCTTAAATCAAGAGCCTACCTTTAGCTGATGTGTCTTGTCAAGAGTAATATTAAGTGGAAATGCCTAGAAGTTCTCAGAGTTCAGGCAATCATCTGGGGCCATGTTCATTCCTGATGTAATTCTTGGCATTGATGGAGTTACACCATTTGGCTCATTGTCTTTAAATCAGACTGGTTTGCCTTGTCATTGCCAGGGCCGGCTCCAGGCACCAGCCAACCAAGCACGTGCTTGGGGTGGCACCTTAGAAGGGGCGGCCAATGTTGGGATGGCGGTGGGCGCTCGCGGTGTTTTTGTTTTGTTGTTGTTCGATGGGGCAGCGCTCAAGGGTTTTTGTTTGTTTGTTTTGTTTCGGCCGGGCAACGCGGGGGGTGTTTCGGCGGCGTGGCTCTGGGGGGGGGAGGTCCTTCGGCAGCACGGCCCAGCGCTCCGGGGGTTTGGGCGGCGCTCGGGGGGGTGCAGGGGTTTGGGCGGCCCGGCCCAGCACTCGGGGTTTGGGCGGCCCCGCGCGGCGCTCCGGGGGTTTGGGCGGCCCCGCGCGGCGCTCCTGGGGAGGAGGGTTGGGTGGCCCAGTGCGGCGCTCGGGGGGGGGAGGGAGGGAGGGTTGGGCGGCCCGGCGCAGCGCTGGCAGGGGGGGAGGTGTTACGGCGGGGCGGCGCTCTTCTTTTTTGCCTGAGGCGGCAAAAAAGTTAGAGCCGGCCCTGGTCATTGCAATAGGTTCAATGATAGAAAATGCTCGTCTTGTGAAGTCTTTCTGAGTGTGTACACATGTGCATGTTCATGAATGTGTGCTCGGAGAGTTGATAGCTGTAATTTAGCTATATATAAAATGTATTAAAGAAAATTTAAAAGAGAGAATTATGGTTGCATAGCTGGCTGTAATCTCGAGTCCTTGATATTTTACTGCACTGCAGATTTTGTTCTTTGTTCCTTTTCAGTGGGTCTCACCATTCAGGAAGCCCATCAGCACATTGTTCTAAAAACAGTGGCTCTCTAGATACCTCCAAAGTCTACATAGTGTCACAGAATAGTGGTCAACAGATCTCTGGATCTGTATCAAAATCACACCACAGACAAGGAGCAGTGAGCAAATACGTCATTGGTTGGAAAAAGTCAGAAGGCAGCCCTACACCTGAAGAATCTGAAGAGTAAGATTTTTGTTTATTCTTATTTTAGAAAATTTATATATAATAAATTGTGTGGGGAAAGTTTTTAACTTTCTCATTATTTGAAAAGTATAAAATGCCTCTCCTTGTCTTCAGTTTTATTTGAAATATTTGGCTTTATTCTTCCTTTATGTACCAGAGATCTCGACACAGGTGAAAAAAAATCATTGGTTGGAGGGTCCTCTTGCCTCCTCCTTCCTTTTTCTCTCTTTGTTTCTTTCCTGTTGAACCTTCTCCTTTTTTACCCAGTGAAGCAAAATGAGAGAAAGGACTGGCATTGTTAATCTGGCCAAAAATTACAGTTGTGTTGTAAAGACATGAAATTCCATCTTGACAGGCCCGGCTCCAGGGTTTTGGCAGCCCCAAGCAGCCAAAAACAACAACAACAAAAAAAGCCATGATCGCGATCTCCGGCGGCAATTCGGCTGGAGGTCCTTTGCTCCCAGCGGGAGTGAGGGACCGTCCGCCGAATTGCCACCGAATACCTGGACGTGCCGCCCCTCTCCAGAGTGGCCGCTCCAAGCACCTGCTTGCCAGGCTGGTGCCTGGAGCCGGCCCTGCATCTTGAAGAGGATTAGTTAGGCATAACCCCATTCAGGTCTGGAGAATCTCAGTATCTTCTCAAATGATTCTCCAAAAAGCTTAACTTTCAGTGAAGGGGTTCTAAATAAGGTTGCTCCTGGATATAACCTCTGGGTTTGGACCCAAGGGCCTCAGCTCTATAAATCTTAATTCAAGATTTTTCTATGCTGGTTTTGGTTTGAGATGAAAAAAAGAAGAGTATTGTGGAGATTAAAAAAAAACCTTGAGTCTTGTCAATTGAAATTAGTGTTGCCTTTGAGTCATTTTGTGGAGGGACACCCCCACTTCTGTGTTAGAATATTCCCCAGTTCCTGGAATTATGTAATTACATCAGAATTACAATTTTCACTTTAAAAATATTTCTAGCCTTTATAGCTGCAAAAGAAAACTAGAAAACATTAACTGACCATAACTGATGCAACAATGTCTGCCATAGTCTGCAGAGACCATGACAGAATAGCTGTGAGAGTGCAAACAGTCCCATTATCTCAAGGGGGTACTAAGCTGTACCTGAAAATAGTAGGGGGCCCTGCCAGCACTATCCCAACAGAGGACTGTGTATGGTAGGAAGAAAATGCAGTGTGCCCAACCCGTTCATTCATCCAATTTAAATACTCCAAGGCTGCTGAGCTAAGTACTGGGACCCTGCTGGAACTACTGCTACTATTCTTGGAGGTTAGATAGGGACTCCGTGCCACTACCCATCCCTGATGTCCCAGTGTCACTCCAAGTGGGGGAGGAGGGCAGGGTCATGGCATAGGAATGAAGCCACAGAGTGCACTATGTAGTGGAGCGCCTCAATTGCTTTAATCCTGCCCTGGATGGTCCTGGGGCACTTGATAAAAAGGCCACACATAGCCCAGGTCTACATAGTGGGGGGCGGGGGGGGTTGACTTAAGATACGCAACTTCAGCTATGCGAATAGCGTAGCTGAAGTCAGCGTATTTTAGGTCAACTTACCTGGCCGTGAGGACGGCGGTGAGTCGACCGCTGCTGCTCCCCCGTTGACTCCGCTTCCGCCTCTCACTTGCTGGACTTCCGGAGTTGACGGGGAGAGCGATCAGGGATTGATTTTTATCGCGTCTACACTAGATGTGATAAATCAACCCCCGATAGATCGATCACTGCCCGCCGATCTGGCGGGTAGTGAAGACCTGCCCTCAGTCTTGGGAGTGGAGGTTTCTCACAATTTGGGCATTTATTTCCTCTCTGACTCAACTCTTGTGCTTAGAAAAACTACTCAGTTCTGCTTAGATGTAAGAAGGAGAAAAAAAGGGCAGAGAAATACTGAAGATCCAGGCCCTGCCTCAGAAATAGCCCCCCAAATCTCCAAAACACACTCAAGAGCAGAGATGTGGAGCTGCAGGCATGTGGAACTTAGTGGAAGCAGAGGCCTTTCTGACTTGAGCATTGGACCCTGCAGCAATTGTTTCTAGAGCTAGGAAACTTCAAAAGGAGTGAGGAGTCCCAGCTGCTTTCCAATCCTGGGCACATACCATCCCCTTACTGGAACTGTTTCCAAGATGAAGGGGCTGGTGAAATTAACATTGGAGCCAGATGATATTTCATTTTGTGGCACTTTTGGAGGTTTCGGTATTCATTGTGGATTGGAATGAAAACAAACCCTTTACATCACTTGCATGGAAATGGCATTATCAAAATGTCTGTTTTCAAACAAACACTTAAGACAGGGTGGGCCGTGGTGCAGGTGTATGTATGTGTATGTGGTCAGGACCCTGGCCTGGGATGTGGGAGGCAAAGTTTCAAGCCCCTGCTCTGCCTGATTCAGAGTGATCTAGGATGGTGTGCTCTGAATCAGGCAGAGAAGGAACTTGAACCGAGGTCTCCCACAATTCAGATCAGGGCCATAACCGCTTGGTGAGTGCACATCTCTCTCAAAAACTTGATTAAAGTCTATAAATCTCTGTGAAATGTTTTGGCTTCAATGAAACAGCATATTTCAGTAACATTTCATTTTGCTGAAAATGTTCCAACCACCTCTAATAAACAGCAGTGTATCTTGCCTGGCACTAGGAAAGCTCAGGAGGAACTTCTTCCTCTTGTGCAGAAGTGAAAGCCTTGGTTCAGAATGTGGTGCAGTTACTCAAATTTGGTTACAGCTGGTGCTTTGCATCCTTCCTATTGTACCAGCATAATAGGAGCAACAAGTACTGTTTGGATCTGCCATGTAATAATAAAAAAAAGCATGTTATATATTCTTTTTATCTTCAAAATCATGTACCATGATCACCTTACTTCCTTATTGAGTATAAATAACGGATTCTGCCGCCTCCTATATAGTAGAAAGCGCTCTTTATCTTGGCAGACTGGCAGCAAGACGCACGCAGTAGTTTATTTTTAAATGTGATATGTGGACTATCCTTTATTCTGTGGGAGGGGAAAATGAATATTAAATCTAGAATGTTGTAAATGTTTCATATATATTACATAATATTTATAGCCAACTTTATAGTAAAAATGTAGGCCAAAATTTTATATTTTCAAAATTAGGAGCTAAACTTTAGGCTCTTTAAAACCATATTTCAACACTTGCCTCATTTTCAAAAGTAATGAGCACCAACTGCTCCCAGTTGTGGCCTTCGTGTTCTGCACATTTGTTTTGCCTTAATATTATGAATAATCACACTTTCACTAGATTATTCAGTCATAAGAGTGCTGCCTCTTTAAAAGTGTGGCAGTCTCTTTTGTCCCACAGGCCTCTGCATAATGAGATCCTGCAACCTTTTTCACTGTTTTGAAATGAAAACTTTTATTGAATACTGCATAATTAAGCATTCCCTTTGGACTAAAAACCCAGGAACTTTGAAAAATGTCTGAGGACTAGCTCCATCTGAAGAGTGTGAATCAAAGATGGCCACACTGCACATATCAAAAAAATATTCTCATAAATTTTCTATGCATTAGCGCAATACTTATCTTTTTCTCTCTCTAGGAAAGCTTTCCATGCATCATGAGGGGTGGATGTGGGGAGGGAAGGGACTCTATTTCAAAGATAATTAGTTTGAAATAAAATAGCATCTCAAATTAGCAGTGGTGATGAAAATCAGGTCATTTGCTGAAGGTTGTGCCACCGTAAGACATAATTCACTGAGAATTACAATTTACCATAGCAAAGCCTATTTCCTCTCTGCTGAGGATACAGTCGCTGATTATGCTGTACTTGGCAGTAGGTAATTGGTCTCAAATGTATGCACTGTGTGTTTGGGAATCTCCAGCTCCTCAGATTCCATTTCCAGAGTAAACCTTTTAAGATCGTCTCTCTCCTTTCTTGCTGGAAGGGAGCTGAAAGACAGTAATTCAGTTTGACAGGCTTTTGTTGAATGTAAATATATTTTTGTATGCTGATAATTAAAGAAGACACCTGTTTTATTTATCCAAACAGCTTTGTGAAATTGCTGATAATAAAACGCGCTTGGCACATGGCAGAATTGATTACAAGTGAACTTTCGGCGCTACCAGTGATGAACCATGATAATTTTGTCAGATTGTGATGCTGCGTACAGTTTCACACCACCAGATATTGATTTTCTTATTTGCTCAGGAAGCAGAAGTTTAATAATTTATCACAGATCAAAATATTTTAAGTTTAAACAAGACAATAGAGAAGTGTAATGTGCACAAAAGAAAAGTGCAGGCTTTGAGAAAGATGCTTCTTGGGAATTCAGTACTTTTTGAATAATTTAAAAATTCCATCATGAAACTGAAACTAATTCATAAATTTAAAATGATTGGGAAAGATGGTAACAATGCACTAATGCAGAGAGGGAGATTCATACAGCAACTTTTAGTTTTCAGAAATGAAAATAAATACAGTCTTGTAAATCCATGACCAGTACTTCTTACCATACTAATATACCAATTGTTTCAGCAGACTGTTTGGTGAGGATGATGCTATGTCTGCATCAAGTCAGCTTCAGACTTCTGTGAGGAGTGCAGTTACTGAAAGCCAGCAAGTCTTGTCCAAAGAAGATTTTCTGAAGCTGATGCTGCCAGATAGTCTCACTATGGAGGAGGGTAGAAGAAAGGTGAGCTACTCTTTTTTGGCTCTACACGTATAAGAGGCAGTTACCCGGAAATCATCTACTTTTAGTTCTGAAATTGATTTAGACTAGACAAGATCAATCTATATAAACCAAACATTCGGCAGAAACTATGAATTCTGACAGTAATTCACATAATATGCATACCCCTGCTCTCTAAAATGATACCTAGTGTTTGGCAATTGTGGATTAAATTCAGTGTGTGTTAAGCATGCTTCTGCTCAAATTTAAAAGCTGAGCTTTTTAATACAAACACCTAGTAAATTCTGAGTATAAGTCCAAAGACTGACGTCGGTATTTTAAAACCTAAGTGCCTAAAGTTAGGCAATTGAATAAAGTGGCATGGCTTTCATGGGTCCCAGCAACTCCCATTTGAAATTTGTATGAGTTAGTGACATACAGATATTAATTATAAATAGTTAGTTGTAAAGGTCTCATAGTCTGCTCACAGAAAGCTGTGATCTGATTTTGTCAAACAAAGACAATGTTGTTCATGTTAAAAAGTTCATTAAAGTACTGATATTGAACTTACAGTATGCTTTCTGAACAGGAAATACCAGTGACAATGCATTTTTTGCATAATAGGAAATGGCACCACAAGCAATTTAATTACTTGAAGTAATGCTCTTAAATAGATATTAACTCAATGGTACTTTAATCCACTATGTCTATAATACATACTAAAGAACATGTTCATCATGTGTAAATAGGTAACATGTGGGAACCTTATACGTGCTAAATTTAATTTAAAAGAAGTCAGATTGTTTATTTTTAACATGTATTAAGTTAAATACATATATAGTTATAAAATCTCTGAAAGTTTAGGAATAATAGCTGAGAATTTTTATTTATTATATTTTTCCTACAATGATGCATTATTAATATAATAACTAATTGGACTGCAGTTCTTACTCTAAGACGCTGCCTACACTGCTTTCTTTATAAATAACTGAGGTTGCACACTTCCTATTCTCGATATCCATCAAGTAAGCATAGATGCAGTGGCTTTTTTAAAACAGTGAATGTAGCACCAGAGTTAAAAATACCTACATTGGCTTTTTTTTTTTTTTTTTTTTTTTTGGACAGGTCTTCCTAACTGATGAATGCTTCTCAAAGAAACAGAGGGAAACATTCAATCATTCAAAGGGAAATATACTCTGTAAAAAATAGTTCAATACACATTAGGGCCCAAATTCAGTAAAGCATCCCTCTTCAGCAAAGCACTGAAGCATGTGCTTAAGTCTAACTGAAGTCAGTGGGAGTTAAGCAAATGTTTCAGTGCTGTCCTAAAGCAGGATGGACTTAAGCATATTCTTATATTTTTTTCCAGAATCAGGATCTAGATATTGAAAGAATATAGTAGTACTTAGACCCTGACTCTGGAACAAATTTCAGCATGTGCTTAAGTCCTGCTTTAGGACAGCACTGAAGCATTTGCTTAAACCCCATTGACTTCAGTTGGACTTAAGCACATGCTTAAGGTTAAGTACATGCTTCAGTGCTGTCCTGAAGAGGGATACTTTCCTGAAATGAGGCCCTAGTGTATATTAAACTATTTTGTACATAGTATATATCCTTTTGCATGATTGAATGTTTCCCTCTGTTTCTTTGAGAAGAATTCATCAGTTAGGAAGACATTGTCAGAAATACAACAATGTAGATATTTTTAACTCTGGCACTACATTCACTGTTTTAAAAAAGCCACTGCTTCTGTACATACTTGATGTATATCCAGCATAGGAAGTGTGCTGCCTAAACTATTTATAAAGAAATCAGATCAGGATGTTGGACTCTTATAAGTAAGGAATACCAGTTTAAGATCATTTGTACAAATAAATTGCCTCTGTAGACATGCAGAGTAACTATTTTTGCACTGCTCTAGAATTAAAGGATTCTTAAGTAAAATAGCCAAGTTTGATCCAGTTAGGACAATCAGATATAATTTTACTTTAGACATTTAGATGGTATTTTAACTAATTTTCTAAAAGATAAAACAGCTTTCACTGAACTCTATTATCTTGTTTTAAGCGTATTTCATGTTATCTAGACAGCTATAATGCTTTAAATCAGCTTTATTGTCATATAAATTAGATTGCACCTCACATATAGTTGATCACTTCAGAATGGCTTGATATTAAAACCTAGTCATTTCAAATTAAAATCAAACAGTCCTATGTATGGTCTTGAATAAATGTTGCCAGAGATGGTAACCTTATATATATTTCTGGAAGCCATTACTGTCAGAGGGTTATGGAGATTTCATTTAACATTTCAGAATTAATAAAACAACGCAGTATCTAATTAATTCATGGTGATGTGTTCCAAAATGTCAAGAGGAAATATAAAAATCCAATCAAATAACTCCATTGAGACTGCAGGAGAGTTGACGTGTTGGAACTAATATTTGATCTTCTATTGCAAGTTCAAGAATTCCAAAATGATATTTTATGCCTGTTTACAGAAATACTGCAAGAGTTTTCACAATATCATATACATTATTTTAACTCGTAAAATATGTCATTATTTTCATTTCTTTACCAATTCATCTTTCTAAAACTATTTTAATATTTAGTTTTCATTTTATGGAAACCTATCTCCAAGGAGGACGCTTTATCGCACCCTTTCTGATGAGAGCATATGTAGTAATCGGAGAGGATCTTCATATGCTAGCTCACGGAGTTCAATGCTTGATCAAGCCTTGCCAAACGATATTTTGTTCAGCACCACCCCACCATATCACAGCACTCTGCCTCCCAGAATGAGTCTGGCTCTTGGAATGGGAAATCTAAGAAGTAAGTGATTTGATCATGTTATGAGCAGGTTTCAGATTCTGTTAGTGAACTCAAATGAGTTGCCAAATGTTAAAATAATTTTTCTTTTAATGGCAAATTACATAATTATTTCAGCATTTTATGTTCTAGAGACCCTAGCAAGTATCAAATCTGATCAGTAGTGTCTGTTTATATTTGATTTAGTATCAGAATTCAGACTTTTTTTTCAGATTTGGAGAGACATTTTCCAAAAAGTAGATAGGCAAAGAATGCTTGCCTCAAGACAGCTCTTTTCATTTTTCTGTTTGTTTTCCCTATTTTGTTGCCATTTGTTTTTCTAGTGCATTCAAACTGTTAACAAATATATATTAGTGTTATCAATTTCATTGTCTATTAAGTTTGATATGAAGATAGCCCATTTATCTTAGTGACAATATCTTAAAACTTAATGCATATTTGTGATCCTCGTTCCCTTTTTCAAGTTAGAATCTACTTCACAATATTCTTCTCAATATTAAACCCCTGCACTTAGCAATTCATTTATCACTTTTTAGTAGCAAGAAACAGTGGTCTTGGGATAAGTTAAATTGATTTAAATAGGTGTTTTTTCATTTGTATGTTAGATGAGATCTTATTGTATGAATATATTCCATCAATATAGATAGCAAAGATTAGTCTAAAATAATTGTAAAGTAAATATTTGGATGGCAAATACTAATACCTGTACTAAGCCCAAAATGTTCAGAACCTGGGTGCTGAAATTTAAGTGTCCACTCAATGTGCAGTGGCAGTCAAAAAAGATAACAATGTTGGGAATCATTAGGAAAGGGGTAGATAATAAGACAGAAAATATCATATTGCCTCTATATAAATCCATGATATGCCCACATCTTCAATACTGTGTGCAGATATGGTCACTCCATCTCAAAAAAGATGTATTGGAATTGAAAAAGGTACAGAAAAGGAAAACAAAAATGATTAGGGGTATGGAACATCTTCCATATGAGGAAAGATATCAAGAAGACTGGGACTTTTCAGCTTGGAAAAGAGACGAATATGATAGAGGTCTATACAATCATGACTGGTGTGGAGAAAGTAAATAAGGAAGTGTTATTTTATCCTTCTCACAACACAAGAACTTGGGATCATCAAATAGAATTAATAGGCAGCAGGTTTAAAACAAACAAAAGGAAGTATTTCTTCACACAACTCACAGTCAAACTGTGGAACTCTTTGCCAGAGGATATTGTGAAGGCCAAGGCTATAATAGGGTTCAAAAAAGAACTAGTTAAGTTCATGGAGGATAGGTCCATCAATGGCTATTAGCCAGAATAGGCATGGATGCAAAACCATGCTCTGAAGTGTCCCTAGCCTCTGTTTGCCAGAAGCTGGGAATGGGCAACAGGGGATGGATCACTTGATGATTACCTGTTCTGTTCATTCTCTCTGGGACACCTGGCATTGGCCACTGTTGGAAGACAGAGCATTGGTTTGACCTAGTATGTTCTTATAGGAGCAGCTCTTCTGAAAAACTAGCCACTTTTATTTAGGTACCTTAATATTGGAATTAAGCCATTTTTTTTCAAAAATAGGAGCCAAACTGGGTTCTTAACTCCATATTTAGGCACCTATGGATAGGAGTTTGTGACTTAAGCACTTAAATGACTTAGGAGCACAAGTCCCATTGAAGACTTGCAGGTATGGAAAGCCCAAAGAAATAATAATAACTAATAATAATATTATTATAAAAAACTGTCCAGACCATATCCTTCATGGACAGGCCTAACTACTGAATTATGTGCTTCAGAACAGACTGACCAACTTAACTTTGAGATTTGCTGGCAATGTCACTGTAAACCATCCAGTCATAGACAGAGCATCAGAAAGCTCCCCGGTCTCCTCTCACGTTTCATTTAAGTCTAATGTGAAATCGGCCCAGAGGGCCTGAAGTTTTTGGCTTTGAGTGACCCAGAATCAAGAGTAACAGCTGGGTATTGAGACTCTGTATTGATACCGCCCACAGTTGCACAGGCCCAACATGTGAGGCCCAAAGCTGTTCCTTGATACCCTGGAGGCAGCATCAGCAAGACCCAGTGCGTGTGTGTCAACAGAACATGTTGAAGCTCAGACATCATCTTTGACCCTCTGGTTGTTTTCAAAACAGACACTTTTTCAAGCCAGGCATTCCCTTTCTGTAAGTGCCAAGGCAAGTCTGCACCAAGAGCCTACTAAATTCCCAGCTTTCAGCTAGCTCTGCCATCTACCCCTGAGACTGCAACTGTCCAAGGCCTCCAGCTACCTCAGTTTAAATTGTATTTGTGCTGATAAACCAGCTACTTGACCCCTGGAACACCATAAACTATTGATTAGCCTGACGCCTTCATTTAAGCAAATTATATTAGTTGTCAGACTTGGACAGAGGGGAGAAGCCAAGACTGGACAGAAAACTTGGATTTTGTGGTGGCTTATTTTAATCCCTTTTGTGAATACAACCAAAAGCTAGTGATGAAGGTAACTTTCGACATGACACAACTTTTGTGTGGACTCTGTTCTGGCGCAGGTGAAGGAGCCCATCTGCTTATACATTCATTCATTCATACCTGTAGCAATTTGCTCAACCACATGCATTCACAGGCTTGTTCCCAGCTACTCCCCATATGCTCCATTCAAAAGTTCCTGAGCCACTCTGTTCCCGTTCCATCTTCCGTTTCTCCTAGACTTGTTACCTTCCTGCAGGGAAGGAACCAGCAGTTCTGTTTGCTCTGCTCTGCTTTCTGGATCCAGTAATAGACTCATAGACTTTAAGGTCAGAAGGGACCATTATGATCATCTAGTCTGACCTCCTGCACAACGCAGGCCACAGAATCTCACCCATCCACTCCTGTAGCAAACCCCTAACCTATGTCTGACTTATTGAAGTCCTCAAATCGTGGTTTAAAGACCTTCATCAGTTAGGAAGACCTGTCAAAAAAAAAAAATCTGCCAATCTTCCCTGGAGGAAAATTCCTTCCCAACCCCAAATATGGCGATCAGTTAAACCCTGAGCATGTGGGCAAGACTCACCAGCCAGCACCCAGGAAAGAATTCTCTGTAGTAACTCAGATCCCACCCCATCTAACATCCCATCACAGGCCATTGGACATATTTACCTGCTAATAATCAAAGATCAATTAATTGCCATTTACCCATTCCAAATTCCTATTCACATCTTGCAAATGGATTTTTGAAGCCTTTTATGTGGTGGTTGGAGACAGTGAGAGGGGAAGGAAAGCCCTGAAATTCTCACTCATTCTCCCTGTAGGCCTGTACTGGTTCTGCCTCCCACATTTTAGGCATGGTAAGGAATTGCGTCTCTGATCTGGGCTCCCCTCACACTCACTGCTCTGAGACTACAGTAAAGAGAGCAAAAGGAGTCCAGTTTCGAGCTGTCACTCTACAGCTGTTTTGGCTGCCCATGTTGAATGGCACTTGCTGAGCACTTTGCAAGGCTAGGCAGACTAGTGCATGTCCTCTCAGGTGCACATCTTAGGGCTTGTCTATACCGGCACTTTACAGTGCTGCAATTTTCTCGCTCAAGGGTGTGGAAAAAACACCCCCCTGAGCACTGCAAATTTCAGTGCTGTAAAGTTCCAATGTAGACCATGCACCAGCGCTGGTAGCTACTCCCCTCATGGAAGTGTTTTTTTAACCAGTGGTGCCACGACTACACAGCCACATTAAAGCACTGCCGCGGCAGCACTTTAACGTTGCTAGTGAAGACATACCCTTAGAGAGATCTCTGTTCCTCACCCTGATTTAAAATGCTTGGAGGTTTGGAATGAAGGTTCCCAATATTTACAGTCCATCTTGAGGACCTACATTGTCCATGAAAACTAAGATCTTTGTGAATGTAGTTTTCCAAAAACAGATCCTGATTGAATTGCCAGGTGAACATGTTATTAGCAGATAAGCAGGGTGGAATAAATACATCTCTCCTGTGTCAAGAAGCATTGCAAGTGAGCCAGAGTGACATCGTTCTCCCACTACGAGAAAGGGACCAAGTGACCTCCTCCGTTGGATCATATGAACTGGAACCATAAACTCCCTGAACATTAAACCTCACCAAATGAGGGTCAATCCATCCTCCTCATCATATCCACTCATTATAATCCACACCCGAACATAGCCACTTTATGAACTTCATACGCTCACATCTCAATGACTGTACTTTGACCCATCAACCTTTTACCCCCAATCGGGGATATTGCAGATTATGTATTCCTCATGCCACCTTATATTAAACCAAACTTTGCACCCTCGATAATCTATATGTTATTCCCTGATAATCAGAAACTTCTATGCTCAAACTCTGTTCGCTATTTTTTTAACATCATCTTAATAAAATTCGGATGCTGCCTTAAGACATTGTCAGTTGGCACTCAGACAGGAAAGGAAAACCCATACATGGAAAGAAGTTAAGCTGATCAGTAATGAAGCACAAGAATGTTCCTTGGATAAAGAGGTGGTAGATTTATCAAGTGGGGAAACACTGGAGATAGGATTTTCCAGAACACCTCTGTACAAAATATCAGTGTTCTTCACGAGGCACCAGAAAGAAAACTCACTGCCAACAGACACGGTTTTTTATTCACTGCTGAGGTAAGTTTACATATGTATCCATTATCTCTGATAGCAAAGGTTCTGACTAAGCTTAGGAGAGGATGTTCAATGATCCTTATTTTCAATTATCCTTATCCTTAAGTAGGTAATCAACTGATCCTTCAGAACCATTAGGATAATATGGCACGTGATGCATTTAACATTAGAAAAACCCTTGTGTCGTGGGTTGTTAATATGATTTTAACTGAGCTGATGAAAGCTACTGTCAAACCACTTGCTAACCTCTGAAATCAAAGTTTTTTATATGGTAAATCACTTTTCGGGTTGCAGTGACTTCCACTCAGTGATTGAGTTTCACGTTCTAATGACTGTTCACTTTAAACGAAATCCTTCAAAAGTAAGATAGTGTTATGGACAAATATCAGATAATGGCCTAAGATGGTAATTGAGTTCTGCTTCAATCATTCAGTCCTCTTGCTTGCATTCTTCCACACCCACTTACCTATCCTGGTGAAACTCTTCTCCATAAACTTGATGCCAAAAGATCTTTTGGCTTTTATTTGGAGAGAACTAAAGCCTTTAAAAAATACACGCACCTTTGTTTCAGTTGACCCTAACTCAATAGATTGTGTGGTCTCCAAGGAGACCACATTTCTCAATAGCTGTTTCATTGTTATACCATGGCAGGCCTGCAGCTTGTAGGTCATGTCAAGGTCCATTTGGTCCGGAGTGAATCTGTTAAGGCAGCAGATTCTAATCTGTTTTTATCTTGGAGATTTACAAGGCAGCCTCTTATGTTAACTGAGTATACTCAGATTATACTCTATTGCTCAGATTCAGCTTCCAGTCAGGAGTCAAGATTTAGTCTATTGTGGAACCTTTTTCTATGATATCTTATTTTCCTTCTTTGGAGACACAAAAAGATATCTACATAGCTTTAGAGTAGGGGCGTCAATTAATCACAGTTAACTTACACAATTAACTCAAAAAAAATTAATCGTGATTAATCACAGTTTTAATCGCACTGTTAAACAATAGACTACCAATTGAAATGTATTAAATATTTTTCGATGTTTTTCTACATTTTTAAATATATTGATTTCAATTACAGCACAGTATACAAAGTGTACAGTGCTCACTTTATATTATTTTTATTACAAATATTTGCACTGGAAAAATGGCAAACAAAATAAATAGTATTTTTCAATTCACCTAATACACATACTGTAGTGTGCCATCTCTTTATTGTGTAAGTGCAACTTACAAATGTACATTTTTTTGGTTACATAACTGCACTCAAAAACAAAACAATGTAAAACTTTAGAGCCTACAAATTCACTTAGTCCTACTTCTTGTTCAGCCAATTGCTAAGACAAACAAGTTTGTTTACATTTACGGGGATAATGCTGAAAGTGAGAACAGGCATTCGCATGGCACTTTTGTAGCCGGCATTGCAAAGTATTTACATGCCAGTTATGCTAAACATTCGTATGCCCCTTCATGCTTTGGCCACCATTCCAGAGGACATGCTTCCATGCTGATTATGCTTGTTAAAAAAAATAATTCATTAATTAAATTTGTGACTGAACTCCTTGGAGGAGAACCGCATGTCTCCTATTCTGTTTTGCTTGCATTCTGCCATGTATTTCATGTTACAGCAGTCTCAGATAATGACCCAGCACATGTTGTTCATTTTAAGAACACTTTCACTGCAGATTTGACAAAACAAAGAAGGTACCAATGTGAGATTTCTAAAGATAGCTACAGCACTCGACCCAAGGTTTTAGAATCTGAAGTGCCTTCCAAAATCTGAGAGGGACAAGGTGTGGAGCATGCTTTCAAAAATCTTAAAAGAGCAACACTCCGATGTGGAAACTACAGAACCCAAACCACCAAAAAAGAAAATCAACCTTCTGCTGGTGGCATCTGACTCAGATAATGAAAATGAACATGCGTCAGTCCGTACTGCTTTGGATTGTTATCAAGTCAGAACCCATCAGCATGGACACACGTCCTCTGGAACGGTGGTTGAAACATGAAGGGACGTTTGAATCTTTAGTGCATCTGGCACATATCTTGGAACTCCGGCTACAACCGTGCAATGCGAATGCCCATTCTCACTTTCAGGTGATATTGTAAACAAGAAGCAGGCAGCATTATCTCCTGCAAATGTACAAAAAAACTTGTTTGAGCAATTGGCTGAACAAGAAGTAGGACTGAATGGACTTGTGGGCTCTAAAGTTTTACGTTGTTTTATTTTTGAATGCAGTTTTTTTGTACATAATTCTACACTTGTAAGTTCAACTTTCATGATAGAGATTGCACTACAGTACTTGTATTACGTGAATTGAAAAATACTATTTATTTTATTTTAGAAACATGGAGTCCTCTCATGTCATTACCCAGTATGTGGCACATGAAATATGTAGTAACTCCCTCCCCCCCCCCCCCCCATAACTTAAGATCTCTTCATGAGAGGAGAACTCACAACTCCCATTGACAGAAACAAGATAGTTGCCTTGGTAGCAGGAAGGACCAGATAAGATCAATCTGTTTACCCTTATATAAATAAGAAATCTCTCTCGGAATAGGGAGATTTTCTGGCACTAATGTCAGTTGATTTCAGGAGAACTGCTTTGAAACCTATGAGTTTTAAACAAAAAAAAATGCTGAAACTAAATGCTATCAATTGCTCTATATCACTTCTCTGCAATAATAAAAGGGAAGTGAAAATGAATAAACTTTGAGGGTATGGTCATGGTGTCTTCTATATAAAAGAACTGGACGTCACAAGATCAATAACTGTACCAAAAAGCACGGACTTAACAAACAAAAATGTTTTCTTTAAAACTATGGGTTAATGCATGGATTGTTGTCCCAGAGGGCATAGTCTTTTCTCTCCTACACTCAGACCACACCCAAAATGCAAACGGCATGGAAGAATCATTCCCCCGCAGCTCAAGAGGCCCAGGAGTTTTTTGCAATGTTAGTACACCAGAATATGCCTTTCTTGCCCTATTCAGATTTTTTTAAATAATTGTCTGTCGTGGCATGCTGATGCCTGGACTGTTGTTATTCCTCCTTATTTCTTCCTTCAATATAGACCCTGTGAGGTTTCAGACCTCTCAATAACCAAACCTCATTTCGTCCAGCAGGCTTTCTGCTATTAAGGCCCTCTGTCTGCCCTGGACAAAGTGGTGTAGATCCTATGAATTTAGGTCCTCACAAAGACGTATAAAATGATGGATGATTATTGGTGACTAAATCAATCCTACACTCCAATTTGGGAAACCAGCAGAATCTTATCAAGTAGACACTTTCCTGACAGGTTTCACATTCATCTTCTATTGACTTATCAAACAAAAGCAGGGGTTCTTCTAAAGTGACTGCACACTTCTCTAGGATAGGAGCTGGATCACCAGCTTTCAAATAAGATATCCTGTCTGTAAAGAAGGTTTCCCTTTTGTCAAGCACCAGAATACACAAGTATTTGTATTATTCTACAAAGGGCTTTCACAGACTCCAAGACGTATACCCAAGAGATTGTTCCTTGATCAGTCCCAAGTATGATTTCACCCTCAGACACTTTTAATGTTTTCTGCGATTTAATATAGGCAGGAAGTGGGAACAGAGTATATTTCTATGCTGAAATTCCATTTAATATAAAATCTACTTTTGGATTCCTGGGGTTCAGTAGAGACACATGTTACAGCAAATTATACTAAATAGACTAGCTGCATACTTTCTCAGTTACTCCATCAAAACTTAACAATGGAATATCTTGCATATAAATTGCAGGATAAGACAAAAAAATCCCATGGTATATGGGATTTTTACCTCTCCTGCATCATATTTAGGATGCATGTCTCCCCCCCCCTCCAGTGTTTTTATTGAGGATTGCATACCTGCTCCTCCATCCCATCGTCTCCATTAGAAAGATGATTCATTCTATTAGAGGCTGCTGCATGCAATGGAATGAATTGTGACACTTTATGCTTGTTGTGTTTGTATGTAAACTTTATACAGACTGTATACTATATTATTCCATTAATATCTTGACAAATGATACCATGCCTTTTTCATACAATAGGAAGATATTCCATGTTGTGTGCGCATTGTTTCTTTCCTTGTGAAAAAACACTTCAATTTTTTTTAGATGGTGCAGTGGTGAGAAAAACATTCCTCAGACATACTATAGCCTATATCTGGGGAAGGACTGGAGGGAGGGAAAACTTCTGTATTTTAAAAATATTTTTTTAAACTTCTGATTTAACCACATTATCTTTTTTTGTTTTAAAAGGATTGAAGTAGAATAACTTTTTTGCTGAATGACATTTAATGAAATAACATTTGTCATTAATCTTATTAGTATAAAATTAATGTTCTCTTCTCCTTAATGTGATTAAATCTAATTGTTATATCTACTTTCATGAATGTCCGTATTTCTAACTACAGTATTTATTATATTGTGTCTGCATGTATACATCAATATACAACTAAATCATAGAAATGTAGGGTTGGAAGGGACCTCAAAATCATCAAGTCCACCCCATGCATTGAGGCAGGACCAAATAAACCTAGACCATCTCTGACAGGTGTTTGCCCAACCTGTTTTTAAAAACTTCCGAGGATGGGGATTCCAGAACCTCCCTTGGAAGACTATTCCAGCAGTTAAATCCCTTATAGTTAGAAAGTTTTCCTAATCTCTAACCTAAATCTCCCTGGCTACTGATTAATTCCACTACTGCCTAGCCTATCTTTAGTGGATAATGAGAACAATTGATCACAGTCCTCTTTATGATAACCAATAACCTATTTGAAGACTGTTATTGATCCTCCTTTATAAAGATAGTCTGGCTTGAAAATGTAAAGTAATTCCCAAAGTGGAATATGAAAATCTTCTATTCCTTCTGAAATGTAAATTCATAGTATGTTTGTAAAACGCTGTATAAACTTAAAAGCTCAATATCACTACTTATTAATGATAAATGAGAGCTTGTGCTCTAATACAAATTTGTGCTGTATCTATTGTATAGTAAGAGTTGCAGTTCATTCTGGAAATAGTGTTACAATACGTTGAAATCTATCACTTCCTCAGATATACACTTTATCAATATAAAACTGATAGGGCATTTTAAAATCTGAATATAATTTTTTCTTTGAGAGGATAGAACAAATTGATAAACTAAAAGGGGGAAAGTTTCTGATTGTTGGGTGGAATGTGGGCATAATTTTCAAAGCAGTCTCTGTACCTGCACCCATAATCTGAGCACATCCCGTTTTGGTGTATAGAACTCTGTATGCACACGAATTCTGCATGTGTGGTTTCATGGCCTTTCTGAAAATATGGATATATATGTGTGTCTAGCAACTTTCTCTTTACAACGGATCTTAAAAAACCAAATATTTGGGTTCCGTAATATTCTACTGTTTATAACTCTGTTCTGTCTATTTATAATATTAGTATGCTCTCTTATGTAAAGTGGTAGTTAGGAGGAGAATATTCTTTTTAAAAAAATCTTCTTTCCTTCTCATTCTCCGTCAGTCCAATGCCACTTAAAATGTTATGCTGACACTGAGCATTTAAAAAAAAAAAAGCAGGGGACAAGGGAGAAGTGAAGACGAGCACCCTTTGGCTATATATATTTTTGAAATTTAATTCTAATAGCCTCAGAACTAGATATAGACCATTGTCATAAGGCTAATTTTTGTGTTTGTTGATAGATGAATTCTGGTTCTCAGATGGCTCTTTATCTGATAGAGCCAAATTCAACGATCCTGGCCTGATGCCCCTTCCAGACACTGCCGCAGAACTAGACTGGTCCAACCTGGTTGATGCTGCACGAGCGTTTGAAGGTAAGAAAATTCAGCATAAAGATTGCTCTTCCAAGTTTTTCCCATATTTTCCATATCCTCATTTTAAATAATAAAAATTGTATATGTATCTCAGTAGTTATAGCCTTTTCTGTCCTTTTTGTAATATCACTTACTTTCAAATGAGGAAACATGTTGGACACAATATGTACTGTGTGGCTGCTATCAACTCTGCATGTGCAGTCCAGGTGATGTTGCCCCTCCCCCTAGCTCACATAATAAGCCCTCAGAAGAATGTTGCAGTGGTACAAGTATATCAATAGACATTTTAATGTTTTCAAAAATAGTGTGCAGTCAGGAAGTAGAGCAGTCTTGCAGAATTGGACTATAATTCCAGGTTAAGCTGGAGAAAATGATATACTCATCTCTTTGATATCAAACCTATACGTGCTTAGTTTAAAAGTAAACAGAATAGTAGACATGCATATTTAAAGGTTTTGTTTTAATGTATGCTTTGGTCAGGTCTTTCTCTGTACTGTCCTAGAGTTCAACAATCTCAAGTAGAAAGATTTTGTTGCTTTACTCTTTAGTTAAAGAGCTATTTAATCAGAACTATTGTAGTACTATTTTGAATGAACAGAAAATGTATCACAGTGATGATCATCATTTTAACACACTATCTTGCTTTTTATCCTGATTAACTTTGAGTTCCTTCGTCTCTGTTTAGCCCTTCTCAGATAAATTTCTCCTAACTGGTAGGAAGTATAAAATTGAAAGATACTCTGAAAAGGATTCCCATTGTATTTTCTCACTTGGTTGCTTGGGGGGAAAGATAGGTGTGTATATTTTTGTTACCAATATCCTAATGCAGCAACTGGAAAATAAAGACTTATCAGTACAAAGAAGAGTTGGAGTGATGTAATTGTGTTCATGCTAAAGCAGTTCTTACTGCTGCATAAAAAACATTTTGATATTCAACAACTCTGATCAGTTCAGCTGACTGAAAGTACTTGTTCTGTCCTCCTATTTTCTGAAACGCAGATATTTTGAAGTCTTTTAGAAACTTTTTATTTTCATTTTTCTAGTCTCCTTAAACCTTCAGCTCAGAATAATGGCATACTTTATTCTGCAATTAATCAATTTGAGCAGCAACTTCTAGATTCTTGTAATTTAGGCTTATTCTCAATAGTTGCACAGTCATATTTTTTTCTCATTTGTTCTGTTCAAATAGGAGAAGCTATTGACTGACTTGTTTTTAGTTGCATATAGTTCAGATATTTTCATTTATTCATTTTGTACTACAGTCTGAGTCACAAAATAGAGATTGTCTCATTGTGATTGCTTTGTGAATTATTTGAAAAATGAGTTGTAATGCAGTTTCCCATAAAGAATGCTATAGTAAGTGTTTCTATGTTTTTTCTGTTAGTGGGTACATTTCTTTTCTGTTAGTGGGTACATTGATGCAGAAGGTGGAAAGATCTATGCATGTGCTATATAACCTATAAAACAGTATAACTAATTTTTTTATTTTATGCTATGATATGGACCTCCTGAGTGGAAATGGGTTTTCTAAAAGATTTGGTCAACTTTCTGCATCCTCAGTCTCACAACCAGAAAGCCAAAGTCAAAATAAGCACAACGGACTAGCATATTGTGAAAAGTTCATTTGGAGGGAGTCCATTATAACAAATAATGAGTTCTTAAAATAGTTGGGTTTGAATTGGAGGAAGCAGATGCTATTTTCCTGTGTATGTTGAAGTTGTCCTTCGTAATTGAGGAATCACATTTTTTTTTTTTTTTTTTTTTAATGGAGATATCCCATCTCCTAGAACTGGAAGGGACCTTGAAAGGTCATCGAGTCCAGCCCCCTGCCTTCACTAGCAGGACCAAGTACTGATTTTGCCCCAGATCCCCAAGTGGCCCCCTCAAGGATTGAACTCACAACCCTGGGTTTAGCAGGCCAATGCTCAAACCACTGAGCTATCCCTCCCCCCTTGTTATTAAGAGTAGGTGGGAGCTAGTGTTCTGGACTCTATAAATGTAATGAATAGAGAAATGATGATCCCCGAGATGATGAAAATGCCAATGGAGTTTTGCTATGCAGGGTTCCCGGTGTTCGAAACTGAACATTTCTAGAAGTTTGGAAATGAAGCCAAATGGCTAGTTCAGCATTCTTCTTTCAGAATATTTTAAAAAGGAAAGGTCTGTAGCAGCACAGACATTGGGATGCCACAATCATTTCCTTAGCTGTGTGGGGATTAAAGCCTCTGAGACCTTTTTATTTTGGTAGATGAGAATGTGATCAAAACTTTTGAGATATGTCTGTCTTTAAAGAAAGTCTTCATTAATTGGATCATTTAAGCCATTGTTAAAGGGGTTGTTTGCTACTGAAGATTTAAGAAATTAAAGTTAGATTAGTCTCCAATTCTGATCTGCCAAGTCTTCTAACAATTATGCAATTTACAGCCATTGAGAGGGGAACTTTATTTTAGTTTTTCCTTTTTCATACAAGGCAGTTTCTCTACATCTCTTCCTCTCCGTAGCTGGCGGCATGATTCAAAGGTCATTTCTTTCTTGGGTCTCTTTATTCTATCTACTGACAACCCATAAAATTTATGCTTATTCATAAATACACATTATGAGCTATTACCATCATTCTTCTGTGTTTTAAACCCACCTCTCATCCAAGCTGCAACAATATGGAGGAGATGAGTGATTTTAAGCCTGGGAGTGATGCGATTAAGAATGAATATGTCGACATAGCTTTTTATTGCCATCACAGCTAGAACTTGAAATTCACTGTTAGATGCTACAAAGGCTTTCTTTCGTAATTTAAAGCTAAACGAACAAATAGCTTGTTTTCCCCTAGTTAACTCATCATTAGTTATTCTTTCAGTTCATTTTGCTCCTGCAAAGTTTTTGGTCTAAGATAATGTTAAAAAATATATTTTTAAAAATTGATACTGAGATTTTTTTAGATATTGCTGTAAACCTTGCTTGATAAAAGCCCCTGTGAATAGACTGCTACGGGATCTTAGCGATCCAGATACCAGTGCTTCCAGCAGGTCAGACTCTTCCTCGGGATCCTGATGCTGCTGGTCTCCTTCATGACAGTCACTTTTTGAGGATCCCACTTCTACCACCCCTGCTAGACAAGAACTTTGTGCACAGGTGGATGATGAAGCCTCACACTAACTAGGATCTTGAGGAGAGGGAGCCTGGGCAACTTCCCTTTTTTCCTGTAGCTTGACCTTGTGGTCCAATTTTCTCTTCAGAGATGGCCTTTGGGGTCTATGAAGTCCATGATTGGGACCATTTTAAATATGAAAGCAAATATTAGTTCTCTCTCTCTCTCTCTCTCTCTCTCTCTCTCTCTCTCTCTCTCTCTCCATATATATATGTTTTCTGCACTTCTTGCTACACACAGAGCCTTGAAAATGGAAACCAATTTCTAGAGTTGAAAGTTTACCGCTAGTATTTCCTGACGTTCTTGAGGAGTTCACAGTTCCCACATGGTCACTTGGAGAGGGCCTTTGCGATTGATGAAATCAACAGGAACAGTTCCTTGCTTTTTGAACCCATTCATGGCTGGGGAGAAATGGGGGTTAGAAAGGCTGCAACTGATGCTGCTAGAACACCCAAGGCTCCCTCCTGTCTAGGGTTACCATATTTTGTGCCTCCAAATGGAGGACACTCCACGGCCCACGGCCCCGCCCCCAGCCCCGCCCAACCCCGCCCCCCTCCCCAAAGTCTCCGCCCCCTCCCCTGCTTCCCGCGAATATTTGATTCGCGGGAAGCCTGAAGCAGGTAAGGGGGGCTGTGGGGGGAGTAGGTGCGGCCCAGGCTGGCCCCCCGGCGTTTCCAGCCTGGGTCGGCTCGGGCCCTGGGGTGCCAGCCCCGGCCGACCACCCCCGGCCCGCCCAGCACTGCCGGCCCCCGGCGGCCCGGCGCACCCCCCGGCTCCCCGCCGACCCGGCTCCCCTCGGGCCCGGCTCCCCACGGGCCCGGCCGACCCGGCTCCCCGCCGGCCCGGCTGACCTCCCAATTTTCCCGGACATGCCCGGCTTTTGGGGATTTTCCCCCCGGACGGGGATTTGAGCCCCCAAAAGCCGGACATGTCCGGGAAAATCCGGACGTATGGTAACCCTACTCCTGTCTGCTTGTCAGCTGCTTGCAGTTGGCACCCCTTTCTAGAGCAGTCAGCATGGCGTGCAGCTCAGCTCAAACATTGATTCTCGTTGTGTCCTTGGCCAAGACACTTTTAAAATTTTGATCTGTTTCCTCAGTACTTAACTACATTACTATGATGTGTTGACCATTGTTTATAGACTGTAATGCCTATAATTAACTCACTTGTGGTTTCACCACTTGTACTCATTAGTCACATTCCAAATTTATGGCAATGCAACAAGCGTGTATTCTCTGTGTATAATATGGGAAGAAACTTGAAGAGCTAATGGAATACAGCTGAGAGCAAAGCTGACAGATGAGACTACAGAGGGAAAAGGGGACAGATAAGAGACGAAAGGGTAAAGAGAAAATGTAACATGGAAGAGGAGAGAAAGGAACTGAACAACAGAGAATTGGGTGCTACTATGCAAGACACTAAAGAAAGAAGAGTATAGACTTGAAAGAAAACAATAAACAGAACTGAGAAAAGAGAATTGTATTTAGACTGATAGATTAAAATGGAGAATGAATGGAGAGAAAGGGGGATAAAGAAATGTCAGAGAATAAGCAGGAAAAGAGACAACCTTTAGAAAATTTGATTCATATTCCTTTAATTGTTTTATTACACTTCTCTGAAATCCTCGTAGTTCTGAGTTTGGGGCAGAGCCATGTACTTTTGAGTACTTGCGTTATATTAATAGTGATGGCTTCTCTGGAAAATCAAATAACTGAAGAATATAGTGAAGGAGAAAAACAGAAAACTCTCCAAGATTCCCACAATTGCTTTTCATTCTAGAAGATTGGGGTGGGACATAAACATAAACGTTGACTCTTATGTATAGACCCAGCAGTATTTGTGTCACTGTTGATTGGTAGTTTTAATTTAAACATGGGTGTTATCTGTTTTTTAAATAATATTTTGGGGCTTAAACAACCTGACAGAGAGTCCCTTTAACTAAATCATAAACAATACATATATAAACAAAAGTAATTTCAACCACTGGTGTATACCAGGTATTTCGTGGTTCTAAGCTACTTATGCCAATTAGAATGCACCATTTCTTAATGACAGTTTATCTTTGTGGCACCATCTGTGCTACTATAATTAATATTGTTTTAACATCTTCATTTTAAATCTTCATAGTTTAATAAAAGTTATGCATAAAAGTTATACTAAACATATTGTGATTGGGGGAAAGAAAAGCATTCAGCATAAAAGATAAGTATCTAATCAAATTAGCTAGTTTAAGTGTTTAGAAAAATAAAATTCAAAAACATTTAGGAAAAGTTCTGTCTTCTGATATGCATGTGTAACTCCTGTTGACTTCAGTGAAAGTTTGTGTGCCTGTCTGGGGACAGAATTTGACCTTGAGACTGGAGTTTAGCAATGAGAGGGTCACTTAATGCACCATTTTATTTTTAGCCTTCTTCTATTATGCTGTATGTTACCTAACTTAAACTGTTTGGATTTTTTTTCCCCCCATCTGTGATACTACTGAACAAATGCAGTTCTGGTCCAGATTCTGCTCTTTTACAACTATGCAGTCCCATTAACATCCACTGAGTTGGATGGGTTTTGGCCCAGTGTCCTCATTTTTGTCTGTCTGGAGTAGGCAATTTTTGCTTAAAATTTTGATGTAAGTATCCATATATCTTCTCAAGTAATTGGCTTGGGAAATGACATACCAAACCAAAATTAGCTTCTGTTAATGTCAAAAAAAACCTTGCAGGTTTTGGTAGCACAAGTGTTGCAATCATAGACAAAAGACTAGCTTCTTCTCTCATGTCAATTTAACTCCATTGGTATCAGTGGAGGGCTTTTGATTTCCATTGGTGTCAGTGAATGGAGAGTCACACCCAAGGAGTTCATACTTTATATTTTGTGTAAAATTCTGTTAGGCATAGTCACGAACAAAAACTTTTGGTCAAATTCTGCCCTCCAAAGCACAGATTTAACTCTCATTTCAGTTCACCTTTTAAAAATTGCCCTGTTAAATTGGTGAAACAATTATTAAACACAAGAAAGTACTCGTGGACACATTCAGTGGGACTAGAAATAATTACTGAAAATTAAAAATTAGACATGCAGCTGAATAAGAATCTTCCTATGTAACCATTCACTTTGCAATATTCTGTTGCCTTACTTCTTATGACAGAACAGTCTTATGCATTGTTCTGGGGAGGTAAAAGGAGAGAACTCGGTGGTGATGTCCTAGCTATTATCTATGTTTGTTGTTGTATTAACTTTGTTACTGAGGGAGTAAACTTTGACTTTAACATGAGCAGCATAAATTAGGTTGTTGTTTTTGCAGTAACAGCTCACAAAATCACTTCTTTAGCATACAGTGTGGGAGCCTAATGGTTTCTAACACCTATTTAATGACATTGTTGCTCAGCCTGTGAGTGGTGGGTTACTGTTCAACATTTCACAAGTAACTGCCCTGGTCCTGGCCACCGGTCCGGGGGCTCTGCATTTTAATTTAATTTTAAATGAAGCTTCTTAAACATTTTAAAAACCTTATTTACTTTACATACAACAATAGTTTAGTTCTATATTATAGACTTATAGAAAGAGACCTTCTAAAAATGTTAAAATGTATTACTGGCACGCGACACCTTAAATGAGAGTGAATGACTGACTCGGCACATCACTTCTGAAAGGTTGCCAACCCCTGGTTTAGAAACTAGCAGAAGTGCAGTAGTAATAAGCTCTAAATATAAAATTTACATTTCATACAAACACAACATTTGAAATGTAGTAGAATTTTTGCAAGGAATAAAAAGTTATAAATGCACAAGTTAGTCAATGCACATTTCAGGTAATATAATCTATTTATAGTTTTTGCTGACTAAAATTAAAATGTTCAGGTAAATTCACGAAGGATGTTGCTAAATTGGATAGGGTTCAGAGAGGAGCTATGAGAATGATTAAAGGATTAGAAAACCTGCCTTATCGTGATACTCAATAAGCTCAGTGTATTACCTTCTCTTTGTTAAACTAAAGGGGTGACTTGATTACATTTATCAGTACCTACATGAGCAGCAAATATTTGATGTGGGCTCTTCAATCTAGCAGGTAAAGATATAACATGATCCAGTGGCAGGAAGTTGAAGGTAGACGAATTCAGAGTGGAAATAAGGCATATGTTTTTAACTCTGAGGTTAATTCACCATGGGAACAATTTACCAAAGGCCATAGTGGATTCTCCATCACTGGACAATTTTAAACCAAGATTAGATGTTTTTCTAAAAGATCTGCTCTAGGAATTATTTGGGGGAAGTTCAATAGCCAGTGTTATACAGAAGGTCAGACTAGATGAACACAATGGTCCCTTCTGGCCTTGGAATCTATGAATCAATGGAAATTTTTAAAAACTGGGTGAAATATTTTATTTTAAAACTTCATAGTGTGCTTTCAGTGACTGTTATGAACATCCTTTGTAATACTTCCTCTCTAAAGGGAAGGTGGTGGTTTGATTCAAATACCCCTAGTAGGTCCAGAACTACAATGTGTTTTTTTTTTTTTAACTTAACAGAAAATGTCTTAACCTCCGTAGACCAGACAAGCAGCCATTCTTCTTAGAAATGCTTAGTCAGTATTATGAGGAAAAACAGAGTAAATTACATTGAAATAGAGTTCAGTGACACAAAATACCCATGTTTTGTACATTACTGAACATTAACTTATCATGTAGGGAAGCTAGGAACTGTATAAGATTTGCCACTGCTTTTCTGTCCTCCGCCATCAAATGTCAATCAAAGACTTGAAGAGCTCTGTGTAAGCTCGAAAGCATGTCTCTTTCGCCAACAGAAGTTGGTCCAATAAAAGATATTACCTCACCCCCTTGTCTCTGTAATCAAAGTTTAGGCAAGGGAAGAAAAGAACAAGTGAAATGGGTAATTAGACGTGTACCCTAAATTTACTTCTGCCCCATTTCTTTTGTGAACATAATTGTTTGCACAATCTTTCTGTGGCACCTAATTTGACTAAGTTTAACCTTTCCCTGCTGCTTAATTTAATTAAGCTATATTGCTTCCATAGTGTGAGTTGTGTCACTGTGATAGCAATGGTGTGTGAAATTCTTCTCTTTTCTCACTTTAGATGTGTGTGGAAAACTCGTGATCTAAAAACTGCCAAGACACATGACAAATTGCAAATAAGGATAAAACTTGGGGAAACTACTGCTATATAAAGTTGGTCTTGAAATCTAAAAGTGCAAATTTGTATCAAAGTAGTGTTATAGCTGGAAATGACTTTTCAATCTTTACAGGGACCTCCAAAAGTGTACATTTTGTAATCACTTAATAAAAACTTCTAATTGCTGTGATTCCCTGGTTTTGTTTTAATAGCACTTTTAAAACAAGTCACTAAAAAATCTCACTTAAAACAATTTGCCATGTATTTACCATTTGACTTTTGTGGTGCACCACATTTCCATGCTTTGTATCATAATACTGTGCATTATATTAGGGCCGCTGAGCATGAAATGTGTAATTTCAACCATGTTGGTTGGCATTACATAAGAATTGGTTTTGACAGGCTTAAGGGCTTCTCACAATAAGAGGCAGTCTGAGCAGCATTGACGTATTCCATTATGTGAATCTTGCGTAAGGACCACAGCTGCTTTAGCAGAGAGAAAGTTGGATGTACTCTCTTGTTTATAGGAACATTCTAAATCTTATTCCAGGTTTTGACTCTGATGAAGATCTTGGGCCGGTCTGTCATCATACATCGTTTCTAGGTGATGGTTTGGGGTTGATTGTTGGCTTTTATCTTTAGTAAACCTTCCTTTCTGTTTCAAGTGTTTGCACGTTTGCATGGTAATGCAAGCTTTGGGCCTGCGGGGGAGAAGAGGGAGAGGGGAAGGCATGTCATGGCCAGAGTCAATAGAAAGCTGCAGGCATGAAATTTGGATAGAAATCAGTTAAATCAATCTCCACAGAATATGGATTTTCCATAGCAAACAATTTAAATCATGATGAATCATTTACTTTTATTCTGTGCAGTGATGTTCTGCATGGCATATTTTTCATAAATGATGATGTGTGGTATATTTTGGCAGCTACACTGAATGTCCACTGATAATGATATTGGTCGTTGGGAGACAGGTTAAGTTCCAAGCACATTGGGTATGTATGCTGGTGGCCCTAGTGTAGTAGTATTATTACTTGAAGGTGCTTTCACCAAATAAAAGCTACTTTTTATACATAACTATGAAAAAATAAGTGCATAATAATAGCACTTGTATACTGCTTTTCAAGTATATAGATAACTAGCAGCTTACACAATGTGTTTGAGATATCAGAATAATAAAAATGGAACTGTGCAAATTTCTGTGGAATTTGATGCTTAGCTCAATGGAAAATGCAAATGTTTTCCATGAATTGGTATTGTCACTGGTCATGGCCCCTGTTTCTCAGGTCTTCTGTGGATTTCAGCGAGACCAATTTACTGTTCAAATTAGCATTAACTAGTCAAAACTAATCTATCACTCTGCTGATATTTGCAAACCAGATGTTGACACAGGTGTTGGAAACAGCAACTAACTGGAACAAATTGTTTGTCTGCTGATTGTCCTCAAATCTGTCATGTAGAAATCTACTTCCCAGGTTCTAACCAGGTCCAAATAATTAATTGTACATCAGCCTTTGATTTTTTTAATTTGGATATGAAATCACCTTTAGAAATAGCTTTACATTAGCTTTGTTTTTGCCATTACAGATCAGAGAGTGGCATCTTTTTGCACCCTGAATGATATGCAGCAAGCTCCAGGTTTGGAGGGTACTCAAGAGTTACCTTTGGATGAAGAGCCAACAAATGGAAAAGATTTCATTGATGCTACTGGGTATGTAAGATTTAGAGCACTTTTATTATGAAGCAGATGACAATCATTTCCTCTTAATATGGTGTATTACATGTTCTGAATAACTTCTGAAATTACATGACGTTCTTAACAAAGCCTAACTTTCTTTACTTTTCCATGCCAAGAAAATAATTTATTCTAACTACAGGAGGTACTTATTCAAGGAACAGGTGTTAAAATGCCCAAATTATCATAATACTAAAATTTAGACTCCCTTGTAAATATTGGAGAAAATACCTTTTACAACTATGGCATTCCCAAAAGTTTAGGAATTCAACTGAGATTCAGAGTTACCATATTTTATAAGCCAGTATCTTTGAAGAACTGTCAGAGAGGTAAGATATTGAAGGGAATTATTTTGGTTTACCCACTGCTTTCTGGAAATTAAGAACAATTTTTGCAGCTCCTCAACTTGTGACTTGTCCATGGTAAATTGTCAAGTTTGTAGATCATGACAAGCCAAACAATGAGCTTGTTTAGTATAATCGTTGCCCTGAGGGATAAAAGTCCAGAGGAAACTTGCATGCAATGCTGAGCTAGCGCATTGAATCACTGGACAAATACTTCTTCCTACCCTCTTGGCCTGCCATAACAACAATGTGCAATGCTATGAAGTCTTGAAGAAGAATTATCAGAGATTAAACTGCAATGGCAGATAGAGCTACTCTTGGTTTTTTTTTTTTTTTTTAAATCAACTTCTTTAAGAAAGTCACAATACCAAGTATTTTGTACACACCATACCAAAAATACTGCTCATTTGAAGTTAATGGGAGTGACTGAGTGCCCAGCATTTTTGAAAATTAGGGGCTTACTTTTCTTACAACTTGTACCTACAAATGACTTTCGGTGCCTAACTTCAGGCACCTTTTGTTGTGTTGGGCATAGTGTTTTAAAATACAGGCAGAGATACTGGACTACAGTTCTGAAGCAAGAATTGGATTCCACAGCTACAAAGTCATCCAATGTGTAGCTTCCTGGTTACTAGGAGGAGATCAGATGAAGCCCAATCTTGGTCATGTTCAGGTTTACCTGCAAGGTCTACCTCTGTAATGGCTTTTACCGAGTCATTGCAACTTTCCAGGACCAAGCAACAATTTGGAATACTGAAGGAGAAATAGTAGAAGGCAAGAAGGACTCGTACACAGCAGGAACTAAAGAGGCCTGTGAGAAATTGGCCCTTCAAGGAACACCACAATGCCATCTGTAACTGTTTTATGGTGCATAGATTGCACGGTGATACTTGCCTTAGAAAACAAGGTAAGTATGTAAACGGACATATGGAAGAATATGTATCTGAACATACCTGCCTCTTCAAACATTTCCATGCAATATCAACGCTCAAGTAATTTATATGAATTTGGGATGTACTCTGGAAAATTTTAGATCCATTAATAAAATGCTGTCAGCATGGGACAGACCTAATCCTGTTCTTTCGTATTTCATTCTAATAAAATGGGTAATGCCACCCATTTTCCTTAGACCAGCACATAGGTCCTTCTTATCCTTTGAAATGTCTATTAGCATGAATATACAAAGGAATATATATGAAATTTTATTCAGCATCTTTTGAAACTACTGACTTTCAGGATGAGCAGAACGTATTCAGCTTACTGTTTGCTGTTTTTGATTATCACCACGGGCAAAATAAAACAGAATAGAAAGAAAATGATTCCAATATGAAAGGAGGTTGCAGTGTTCTATACTATGTTGCAGGCCTGTCAGTGAACAGACACCTATTCTTGGCTCTTGCTGAGAAAACAGTCAGAAAACTTTAAAGCTCATCAGCACTCAGTGAACTTCCTAAGGATCATCAGTGGCTATAACAGTTTGCCAGGGTCTGATGTCCCCTTTTAAAAAGAGAAATCATTAAATAAGACTGCTTTTAAATATCTCAGATGTGGTCCTGAGCTTCATTTGAAGAGAGTCTCTGGCAAGCCATGATTTAAAAAAAAAAGTATTATGGGGTTGAGGGGGAGCTTCTGCTTCTGCCTTAGGAAGATTGTCCGTGCATAGGAAAGTGATTCAGCACCTCCACTGCCTTGGGAGGCTAATTAATGGGACAAGGGCTGCCAGGACTAGGAATACTTAGGCATCACTGATGGTCACGTCTGCAGGACCCTCCGCCTTTGTGGAAGAGGAATTTAGGTAGCCTTGTTGATTGGAGATTTTAGGCAGCAGAGGTTGTATTAGAACTTAAAGCTGGATCCCCTTTGCTATACCTATAGACCAATTATGCTTCTGAATTTTTTGAAGCCAGGAGACAGGTCAGCACATCAGGCTGGAGCATTCTGTCTCCAAAGCTCTGGAGTTGCTTCAGCATTAGCAAGAGAAGCTCCAGTTACGGAGTATTCACTTCCTCTTAGAAGAAATTGCTCTGAGCAATTAAGTGACATTATTTTTGTTTGTTAGTTTATTTATTTATTATTGTTTTCTATTTGTTGGATTACTGTAACATCCAAGAGCCCTAGTCATAGACCAGGACCCCATTGTGTAAGCAAGCGCCCCACACACACACAGAGACGGCACTTCCACTAGGCGACCCTAGGCGGTCGCCTAGGGTGGCAGGATTTGGGGGGTGGCATTTTGCCGCCCTCAGCAGAAATTCGGTGGCGGGGCAATCCTTCCGCTCCGGGTCTTCGGCGGAAATTTGGTGGCGGGTCCTTCACTAGCTCCGGGACCCGCCGCCGAAGTGCCCCGAAGACACGGAACAGAAGGACCCCCGCCGCAAAATGCTCAGAGGAGCGCCGCCGCCTAGGGCGGCAAAAACCCTGGCGCCGCTCCTGCACACACACACAGATGGTCTCTGCCTCAAGTAGGCATTGTAGTTGCCTTGTGAGGTATACTGATATAAGGACAATTACTAAAGTAAATCCTCTTTGTTCTGTAGTTGTTTACAGTACTGTTTCAGCACTCAAAAGCAGCCAAACATTGATGCTGAATAAATGAAGTTTGTGCACCTCAATGAAGCTGGGTCTCTGCTCCATCCACATCCTTCCTATCAAGTTTAAGTACACTGTGGAAAGCGCATAGACAGCCAGGAAGTTGGGAGGTCTGCAGCTACAAAACACTGCTGCAGTAGGGGCTTTGCACCTAAGGACTTTCGGGTGGGCAATAGCTGGGATAGGTGCCTGCCTGCAGACCGCTTCTAATCTTGGCCAGAAAAAAGTGCTTTGCTCTAGAGAAGACAAAGCAATCGCCTCCTCCAACAAGCATCTCTTTGGAGACCTCTGAACCTTAAAAGGATTATGGAACTGGCCTCCCCAGGCATCAAGCCTCCCTGGGCCACCAGTGCTCTTGTAATGCAGACCTTGAAAGATCAGCCTGAAGCATTCTCAAGTTGTGTTAAAAATATTTATCTGAATACATTGTGTAAAGTTTTCCTTCTATCAAATTCAGCAAAAGGAAATCCAATCCCTTCTAGCAAAGAATGTCAGATCCTACTGACCCACTATACACGCTGCTTTAAAGATAAAGGGCTTGCTTCCGAGCACCTCCTAATTTCTTCCCAAAGAATTCCACTGAAATCTGTCATTTTACCCTATCCACATTACCATATTAACAGGTCCTTCTCTAAAACCTTGGTGTGAGAATGACCCCTGGGACTTTAGTCATCTTTAAATAAAGTGCTCAAAGACTATGCAGCTTATTGTTTCCTCTTTAATATCAAATACAATTGGCTCCCTTGTTTCCAAGAGTACCATGTCTAAATGGCTCTCTACACATTTCATTGCTATGGCTTTGCAGATCTGCAACTTTGACTGAATATGCCTTTACATTGTATCCGAGAGGTTTCTGCTTCTGCAGCCAACCCCTGCTCAATTTCCATCTAGGAGACTTGCAGGGTAGCCATGTGACGTTTTCTGCTTGAAATTAGTATCTAACGTGGGGTAGAATCTGGTCTTCAGATTACCACTCACTACCTTATCTCCCTTCAAAGTTGAGTTCTGAAATCTTTTGTTACAATCCACCCACCCCCCCCAAAAACACACTTTGCTTTGTTTATTTCTACCTTTCATTTGGATGGAATTGATCAGTGGGTGTTGTGTAACTCTGCACAACAGGGATGGTGTACGGTGCCCCCAGCTGGAACAAGGGGCTTAAGTCTTCAGCATCATGGGAGTTCCCTGTCTGGTGACTTGGTACAAGAAAAGACAGCAGCTATGTGTCTTCAGAGAACAAATACAGGCAAACCTATAGCCCCTGCTTACAGATGAAGCAGAGAGATTGTAACTTTCCTAAGGCTACAAAGTACCCTAGTGCCTCACACCTAGTCCAGTGCTTGGAGCTGTAGACCAGTAGTCTCCAAACTTTTTTGATCGTGCACCCCCATCAGTAAAAATGTTTTGAGCATGCACCCCCTGCACACAAAAAAAAGCCACTCAGACTCCCGCCTGATGAAGGGGGGAGGGGGGAAGCGTTCCCTCTGCCACACACCCCCAAGGATCCTCTTGCACACCCCGCTTTGGAGACCACTGTTCTAGACTACCACCTGGCTTCTATCCTCTCCACTAGGGAGTTGTGGGTTTCAAAAACAGGACGATTCAGCAATAGAATGTATCTGTTTTAAAATCTTTGATTTGTTTTGCTTTTCGACTTGAGGAGTGGGAAGGAAAGGGGGGCAACTTTAGTCTTTTAGCTTATTAGGGTGTCATTTTTAATTAGAACCAATTTTAGACAAATTAATCTATTTACGTGACAAAGCATATTTCTCCTCAACGACTTTAAACTCCCCTCACCTCTTCCAGCTAGTGTGCATTAGGAATAACAAAAAGGCATGCAGGCATTCCATGTTCGGTGTTGTCAAACTTGTCCAGTTTGCTAACTTGCATGAAGCAGCCGATTCAGCTTTGTATATTTCTTCAGCTTCTCTCATCTAGATGAAATAATTCACATTACGTCTAATTTAATCTGTGACTATGTATGTAACTGTCTCCCAAAGCATTCACTGTCATACATAGGACAACAGCTCTTCTCTTCATTTTCTCTGTCGTGCATTTGATTAACCTTTGGCTATATTTTGTACATTTGACCTTTAAAGACAAAATGTTAGTCTTCATTAAGTCACTGGTTTATCTTTTTACTTGAAATGGAACAATTGCAGACCAGAGAAGAGAACTAAAATAATCCTATCTGTCTATAGTCCTTGCTGTTGCAACTTGCTTTGTTACTAATGTTCCTTATCAGAAAGCAGCTTGTTAACAAGTGCACTCTTCGCATTATTTAGTTGAACAGTTAATTTACACTGTGAATACATGTGAGAGTAATATCTGAAGCATTTCTTTTTTAAAGTCATTTTTCATTTCTGCTTCATTAGTGTGAGATGCAGCAACGTATTTCAAACATCACAGTAGTGGGTTCGTGCTTGAGCAAGTCTATTGTTGCTTTTTCCAGCTGACATACCCAATTGGCCCTGGGTCAATTGTTTTTTGTGATGTGTCCCTATAAAAGTATGTTTTATTGACATTAAGGAAGGAAGTATTTTGAACGAACTCCAGAGTGAAGTTGTTGTTTACTTCGTAGGGAGCACACTCCATCTACTCTGACTGGAAAAGTAAACCAGCTGGAAGTGATCCTCCGGCAACTACAAACTGACCTCCGGAAGGTAAAAATCGCTTCTTCAGGATTAAATGTCTCCGTTGCTCTCCAATAGAAATTACTATACTTACATAGTACCTTTCATCCAAGGGTTTCAAAGAGCGGGTTAATGTGGTCAAAAAGAGGGCATTTAACCTTATATGGTGCACCTGGAGCAGGGCCGGCTCCAGCATTTCTGTCGCCCCAAGCAAAAAAAAAAGCCGCGATCGGAGGCGGCAGGTCCTTCGCTCCTTGAGGGAGTGAGGGACCTGCTGCCCCTGAATTGCCGCAGGTGCCGCCCCTCTCCCTTGGCCGCCCCAAGCACCTGCTTGTTATGCTGGTGCCTGGAGCCGGCCCTGACCTGGAGGAGATTGAGAAGACCTATCTTCAGCTCAAGAGCTGCTGTGGGAGAAGCTGGAATAGGATTATAAAGCCAGGAAATGAGGCCAGGAGGAGGCTGCAGGGAAGGAGCATGCAGTCCCTCCCTAGAGGGAAAGCGGGTTGGTCATGAACAATGCAGAAGTCCAGGGGGAAATGAGCCCTGGGATCCTGTCCTGGACTATGGAGTCAGACAAGAGGGGTGAAGTAGGTATGGAGAGCAGAGGATACTCCAGTGGTAAATCTAGAGATAGGCCAGGAGATAGAGACATGGGGTAAGAAGGAGCCCAGGGAAACAGCAACAGAAACTGAGCAGACCTTCATTGTTAGTCATAGGGTCCCTGGGCTGGAACCCAGAGTTGTGGCCAGCCCCAGGTTCCTCTACTCACCAATGGGAAGTGGCGAAGTACCTAGAGGTGAAACAGAAGATGGTCTGAGACAACATCCGGACAACTTGTCCGGTGGGACTTTGATACCCTGGAATGGGAGACTGTATAGTGACTTGGCTAGAGAGCCAAGTCAAAAAGATGGAGCACTTCAAGTCATGAGCAACCAATTATGGGGGCGCCATGTGGGGTGAAAGCCAATTCTCAGACCTAGCCAATAGGAGGCATACCTGCAGTGAATGCAGCTGTTTACAATCCATGAGACACTATGCCAGGAGTATGATATTCAACTTGCAGATGAGTAAACCGAGGCACAGAATGGTTTGTGGCATGACTGGAATCACAGTGAGTTAGTGACAGAGCTGGAAACAGGAACTTGGCTGCCATGTCTGTTAAGCAATGGGCCACATATTGCTTTTAGTGATGAAATAAACCATTAGAGGGAAATGATAGAAGCCAAACATTTTGCATTAGCTTTGTATTTGTGAAATCAAAATCTTGTGACTTGAATTCTTCTGTATCACTTGTTAATCCTCTGATCTTGAATCTTTTCTTTGGGAAAACAGATTTGGGAGGTTTCACAATTTGTAAGTCCCTACTTTTAGGGATGAGTCTAATCTGAACTGTAAAATAACTTTTTTGTGCTCAAATCTTTGTTATACAGGAAGTGGGTTCTAGAATTCTCATACAGAAATTGCATTTAGTTTTCTTTTTAGCCTGCTATGTGATCTTCTTCAGTACAACATTGCAGCAAATTTGGGGATTCAGCTTACAGTTCAATAGCTGTCAAAATGGATTAGGGAGCTAAAGTAAACAGAGCTCTGTGACTCGTTTTAGAAATAGGAGCAACAAAAATGTCATCCTGGCTACTCATGTTATTCAACTTATATTTTTTATTAACCAGGAAAAACAAGACAAAGCTGTTCTCCAAGCTGAGGTCCAGCATTTGAGACAAGATAACATGAGACTTCAGGAGGAGTCTCAAACAGCAGCCGCTCAACTAAGAAAATTCACAGAATGGTTTTTCAATACCATAGACAAGAAATCCTAATGTCTAGGCCCCTGGAAAGCACTATTTGAACTGCGTAACAGCTGTATTTTTGAATTAGCGAAATATGATTTCATTGTGTTCACAATCCATTTTAGATGTTTCTGCTGTATTCTCTGTCCGCCTCTATTCACTTGAACAAGACTGAGGGCCATGTGGATCTATCTTTATATTCCTTTGAAGAAAGCAGAGAATAGCAGACATTTGTTTGTGTGAAGATGAATGTAAAATTCTTGGTGTCATTTTAGACATTTTTAGAAGATGCTCTGGGTTGGGGTTGCCTGAAGAGGAATGTTTTGGGTTTTATTTCCTGTATTTCAGGTCCTCTGGTGAAGATGTTTAAAGCAATTTACAGTAGCTTGGGCTTCAGTATTGTAAGATAAAAAGAATAATCAGACATATACCTTAATGTTTAAAAGGTGCTCTATTTTTTGTATGTACAGTAGTTTATTTCCACAGTCACATTGTCATAGCAATAAGAATGGAGGTATAGTGAATAGTCACAAAGCTGTGTTTATAAAACGTTAGCACTGATGTGTTTAACACTAGTTTGGATGCAGATACATTAGAGATTATTTATTTGCAGGAACAAATGGTGCCTGAATATAAACAGTGTTCTGATTTTCTAAAGATACACATGCCTTGTAAATGGCTCACTGGGTTAGCCCACTCCAACTTCAGATAATTTTGTATAGTTGATGTTCAGCTAAAACAGTTATACTGCTTAACTATTAAAATCATGTATGGTGTGAGCCAGCCAATCACTTGTACAATGCCAAATTCATTTCTCTGTACAGAAGCTTTGATCAAGTGTCTTGTATTTAACACCTTTATTTAAGCTTATTTAACCTTCAGTTGTTAATTTTATAAAGTTTTTGTTTTATCTGCACTATGGTGAAGACAGTTGGTTGCGAGCTGTAATATTTTTAGCTTGCTGAGACTGTACTGAGGAATTCTAGAAAATTCTAATGATTGGATGCTGCTAGTACACTATTTGTATGCTTTAACATTTTTAACTGTTTCATTTGAGATGAACATACATTTTGCTTTTTTAATAAACGTTAAAAATATAAACCTCAAAAAATATTTGTTTTTCATCATACAGCACACATCCAATTCCACTGTCCATAATTTAGGTTTCTGTTCAGTCCACTGTGAATGTCATATGCATATATGTATTCAGCTATGATCTTACATTTATGTTCTGATCCTGAGAAAATCTAAGCATGCAGAGCTTCCATTCACTTCTCAGGATCAGGCCACGGAGCTGATGCCATTTTTGGTGTGATCTGATCTATACCTGACCGGTATCTATTCTGTTCAGGGAACAAAAACTATCCAGCTACTTATGTGTATTGACCTATCACTATACCAAGGAGAAGTATAGAAAAATCACTCAAAAGGCATCAAGTATTTTGAAAATTTATCTTAATGCCAGATAGCCTGCCATCTTTAATGTGTGCAATCAAAGATTTGATTATGTTGTTAGCATCTGCGAGATATGAAAGCATGCTGATGATAGCTTAGCCTATTTTATGTTCATCTTCTTTTCCTGCAGTTCCACATATAGTACTATCCTTAAAATCTACAGGAAAGGTGCAATTGTCTGAAATGAATTGAAGCTAACGAGCCCCTTTGATGTTAGTCTGCCAAGAAGAAATCCGTTTGAGACTGATATTGAAAGCACAGGCACAAGAAATGGATTCTAAGTGAATATATAAAGTCAAATTTAAAGCCCAATGTAAAAGCTCTCAAAGCTTTCAATACATAAACTCAGCTGATACAAATTATTCTTCATCCACTATTATGTACTGTGTGGGCCAAATTATGTTTTCTGAAGTGGAACAAATATCTGTCTCTGTTAAAATGTTGTTTGGATGAACAATAGAAAAAATCATCTTTGGGCAGAGAAAATCAAGGCTTTGGCCAAAATTTCAGTATCACAATTTACTAGTGCAATCGGGGTTATGGGGGGGAAGGGGAAGAATGGGACTGCATTCTGAGTCCCCTTACTTTTTTAGCAATGGCTCTGATTCTAACGTACTGCGCAACGTCTGGCAAAAAGCTCCATTAAGTTAGAGTAATTAAACATGGCAGTCATGTGTTTCACTAGAATCTGATTTAAACACCTTGCAAAAGTCATTAGTAAACCCATCTGGGCTGGAGACCTTGCCAAATCGCAAACTGTACAACCTTCACAATTTCTGTCAGTAAAATGTGCCTGCAGAAGAGGCTTGTCTGCTTTGGAAGCTGTGCTAACTGAAGTGAACTCAAAGAAGGAGCTTTTGCTGGAGAGGTAATATTGAGTTTGTATAATAGTTAATAAAACTTTTTAGATAACATTTGTTAGCGGAATATAGTGTGTATATATACTAATTCCTGTTTTCAGCTGCTGAAATAACGAAGATAATTAACTGTGCAAAAGAAGTTTGGCAAGTAGATTTCTTCTCTCTCTCTCTCTCTCCCTCCTGGTCACAAACACTTGAATATTTTGTTCCCAAAACTGATAAGTCACTCAAGGATTGGGACCCCCTTACTTTGATTGTAACTCCCAATAATCATTCCATCATGTGCTGCCACAGTAAATGAATCTACTTGAGTAACTGCTTGCCACCAAGAGGGAAGTGGTTCACAATCTGGCCTTAAATGTTTAATGAGACGAGCAATCAATCAATTTCACCACAAACCTTATTCTAGATTTGAGGTAGAGATCAGATGCATTTAAATGTAGAGATTTGATTCTCTACTATTTTCAATCATCTTTTCAGAGGAACTTAGTGCTCAGGAAAATGACGGACTAAACACTAGCAAGAGGCAGCCATAGTACCGACAAAACCTTCCCAGCACCTCAGTGCTGACCTGCAGAATTCCAGTGTTGAACAGAAATCAATCATCTGTGCCAAACTTTGTGCTGTTTTGGGAATGTGAACAAATGTCCAATAGCGGCTACAATGAGACCACAAAATTGTTTTTGCTTCCGACCTAAAGGTGCGATAATGTGGATGATAATTTAATACAGAGATTGTCTTCTGGGGCCACCTCCCCACCCATTCATGACCACATGGACTATCCCACTTCCCATTTATGATCTCATAACACTCTTGTGGCAACTACAGAAATTGCTTACATGTTAATATTTTCTTATTAAAATTCTCGTTTCTAAAGATAGTAATGCAGAACTATTTTTGGTATGATTTCTCCTCCTGAGGATGTACAACTTAATCATATTGTGGTCATTATTATTTAGTGCCTAAGTTATGTCTACTTCTTGAACCAGCTCCTGTGTATTCCTCTTATATGCCCAATATCTAGCTGTTTGGAGAAGCAAATGTTTAAGGTGTTGAAAATTACTTCTCTAAAACCTGTTCCATTGGGACATTTGACTATATTATCTTCACTGAGAAGCATGTAACAATTACTGTGCTCTTTACAATAAATATGCTAGCACTAATACCCAAAAGGCATAATGAAATGTGGAAATTATTTAATTTGAAAGCATCAGAACCATCTACATTATCTCCAATCAATTTGTCCTTTTTCTTTTTTTCTGGTCTATCACCATCAAGTTTAGTTGGAAAAAGAGCTTATCTTGAACCACAAAGACAAAAATTCTGACTCCACTGTCAAAAGGTTTCCTGAGTGGTTTCTGCAAAACTGGGAGAAGATATGCACCTTTTTAAATCCCAAAATCTAATTGATCAGAAAAGACCCTTTCTTTATGCAAAGGTACCAGTAATGGTTCTATGAAGTCAGTCAGAATAAGGAACCTGTGAGGTAAGGATTTAAAATTAAAAGGAAAATCAAGTGAGACAGGTTCTAAATATTTTGTGATCATTGCCCTCCTATTCTGACATACAGGATTAACATTCTCCGTAGTTCCTATTTTACAATAGAGCAGAATGTTACCTTCAATAAGGACACCATTAAGAGATTTTGTGCTTTCTTTCTGACCTTGCAAAATTTTAATCCCACCTTCTAATTGGCTTCTACATCATTCATCATCTTTTCAAATGTACAAGTCTGAGAATCCACTGAATCAAATTTACTCATAAACCAAAGAAATTAGTTTAGCGTATGAAGTTCCAAAATCCAAGCAAAACTGCTTCAAGTGGGATTTCTGAAATCTTGTTCAGGGAAGATCAATGAAAGGAAAAAAGGGGTTGGGTTTTTTGTTTGTTTTTCTTTAAAGCTGAATGAACAGCAATGCAAGCTGCTGCAGCTAATTGGAATTGAATGGGGAAGATGAATAGACCAAATCCCTCCATCCTTTCCTTTTAGAAATTATCCAAAGGTAACACATTTCTGGGTCTGAATCCTGTTTATTTTATTGACTTCTCTTGGGAAACCGTTTTAAAAAGGAATAAGGTATACGAAATAAATGAGTCTTCCTCCTCCACAAAAGAAGTGTATTTAAAGGCTGCGTTGCTGTGCTATATACCATAGTTTTTATACAGTAATTATCACATTGACATTGTCCAAAGTGGAATGAACTGTTGCTGACAAAAAGAATAAAAGAAATGTTTGTTTTTTGGGGGGAAACCCCCATACATCTAGTTTGTGGACTCTTCCTAATCCCCTGCTTCACAAAATCAAATTATGAAATCTCAAAAGCATAAAAGAAGCAGACAGGCTTTTTCCAGCCATCACAAATGGAGCATTATCAAATGAACTGATACCAATTCAGGTGTCCTTGACTCTAGATATCAGTCAAAAGCAAAAATAATCTGTCTGGGAAAAGCAGATAGAGATTAAAAAAATATTGCATCATTCTCACCAGTAAATTTTAAATGTAGTACAGTAGCAATATATCAGTGGTAATCTGGGAGGCGGGGGGGGGGGGGGGCGAATTTTCATTAGCAATGGATAAATTGATGCCCAAAACTCCAACACTTTTTTGAGCTTTGAAATATTAATTTAAATTGTTCTGTTTGTTTTGTGTGCCCATCTGGATTCCAGACAGAAGAGGAATTGTTAAAATACCCAAAGAAAGATAATTGTCTCATGAGTTTAAACCTGACCAGAAATCTGTCAAGATTTTTCAACCCAGCTTTGCAGATCCAAGATCTTCAGACAGTTTGGATATAAACTTCCTAACAGTGGGGTGCTTAGCCAAACTGAACCCCAAATTTAGAAACTTGAGAAGCAGTGAACCTCTAAGCTTTATTTCCATTTTGATCTGCTCTGACTATTTGAGATGGTGGAGTTACCACTCACTGAATAAAACCTGACTCCATGGTGGTGTTAATGGTTAAGTATTAGCCATCAACATAGCTCCCCACAATTACTAATACAATTGTCCCCCTTTGGGTTCAGAATTAACTGATAACTGGTCATTTTTTACTAAGAAATATCACTCATGAAAATCTGAGCCTTATTTGCACTGAAAAATCCTGAGTTTCTATAGTGTTGAATATGTAGGTTCCTTTCCGGGTGGCAGATGCTCTTATGTAACCCCTGGCATGCAATGCTTCCCCCTCTTCAACAAGAACTACTCGCCTCCTGTGCAAGGAGAAAAAGCCCCCAAACATTCCATGAAGCATATTTCAGTGAGCGCTGGAGGAATGCAGCCTCTGTCAGGGCCGACATAACTCATTAGGCGACCTAGGCGGTCGCCTAGGGCGCTACAATTTGGGGGGGCGGCGACCGCGGTGGTATTTCGGCGGCGGGACCTTCCGCTGCCTCTGTGGGGGGCAGCATATCGGGGCGGGACCTTCCGCTGCTTAGGGCGGCAGAAAAGCTGGCGGCTCTCCTGGCCTCTGTCCACGTGTCCTCGGGGAAATTTGCCAGCCACAAGGTTGTCCCTGATCAATGAGTTTGCAACCAGCCCATAGTTGCAATGTACTGCTGTTGACTGTCCTATGACCGCATAGCTCTAAGGTGCTGGAGCTGTTCTCCTTTCCTTCTTCCCTCCTCACATCCACTTCTGGGCACCCAAACAGAATAATAATCAGGATGAGCAAAATAATCCTCCTTGGTCCCTGTCTCTGACCATAGTTTTGTAACATCATAAACCTTCCTTTCTTTCCCATGGCCTGATCCCTTTCCTACAACTTGATGGCTTGGAAGGCTGAGCAGGCCCAAGGTATTCTCAATGGGAGTTTGTTATACTTAGCACACAACAGAAAATGGACTCAACCTACTACCAGTTTTGAAGCATCTTCATATGGCAAGGCACTAAAAAAGGTCCTAATGTCCTTTCCTGCTCTCTCCTATACACTGTAGCTCCTGTTCTAAAAATAGGAGCTACTGTGTGCTCAGCACTTTGAAAATTAGGCCATGTTTAGATGCTTAAATATGATTTAGGAGCCTACATTTTAGGCCCTGATGTTTTGAAAATCTTGGTCTGCATTCTGTTGGTCTGTATTCAGGCCAGAAGTTCTTGCCTAAAGTTAGTGAAAAGCCATCACACCAGTTCCAGTCCAGCTTTTTGGACAAGGAGGCATCTGCCACGCAACTCAGTAGGACAGCCACTGGGTCGTCTGTACATACCTTACTCAGGCATTACAGGTGGGACCTGTCGCATCATTTAGTCAGAACTGCTCCGAATGGCATTGTTAGTTAAACCCACTTTTTGTGACACACTGCTTGAGACATCTGCTGTATAATTGGTGCATTGATTTTATTCTTTTAAAAAAAATTGAGGTCTGATTCTTCTGTGACACTGGTGGAAATCAGGGGTTAACTCCACTGAAATCAATGAATAACCTAAACCTGGTGCAAGTGAGAGGAGAATCAATCCCTTTATATGTAGGGTGATGAATTATACCCAGACACTGTCTTAAAATTGAGGTCAAATGATTAGACCAAGAATGGGAAATAAAAATAAAACTGAAGTCTTTCTTTATTAACCATGACCTCAGTAGTCCACAGTTTGTTGGCTCATTGATTTCTAATGTTGATGTGGTTTAAACCTCTTACTAAGCTCTAAAGAATGTTCTTTCAACATGAGTCATTTGCTCTTTAAAACTAGATAGCTCCACAGTGCAGCATGCAATAAGCCTTCGAACATCTTGCCAATTGTCTGCTAAGATTGTTGATATTTATTTAGAGAAACTTTAAAAGGCATGCTATCAAGATATTGTCGTTGTCTCTGAATAGATTTATTAACCTCATGTATCAAATCCTCTTGGAAATTTGAAATTCATATTCCTGCGCACTCCTCTTTTCCTAGTGCGCATACTAGTTTGTTAATGAAGAATGGCTCAGGAATTCTGGATTGCTTCATTTGTGTGACAAAACAAATATACAAAATGACTGGATTTTGCAAAGAAAGCTATGGAGAGAAAGTAGATGCAATTTTAGGTCTAACATCAATGAACATCCTGTCACAGTTCAGGGCAAGTGTTCTTGTATTACCTCTCAATGGTCCAGCAAGGGATACCCACTCACAGGCTTCAGATCTCCAGCTGTTGCCTTTCTTGGATGGACATCTGTGTCTTACTCCCTTCTGACCCAGGTATTTCAGGCTGCACAATTCCCTACTTTCACTGTGTTTATTCCCAGCGGAGACAAGCTGCCCAAGCACACCTGCTTGCTCTCTCTTCAGAGACTGGTAACACATTGATTGTCAACAGTTACAAGTTACCACACCTTTTTTTTTTTATGCAAGCCTATTTTATTCTTAAGGTAAAAGCACTACAAGAAAGCATATATAAAACAATAAAAGAATCTACACACAAACCAATAAGCTTACCAGACATCACCCCAGCTCTCACACAAGCTCTGGCAGGAGCAGTCCTTCAACACCCTACCCACAGGGTTTCCTTTGAGGTCACAAGTTCAGCACAGCTTCAGCTCAGAACAAGTGCACAGATTTATGGGGCCTCAGCAGGCCAAGTCCTTCCAGTCTTTCTTGAAGGATTGGGGACTTCCATGACCAGGGTTCTGTCCATTTCCTGGATCCAGAAGAAGGCCCTGAGCCTGTTTAAAACCATTTATCCAAAAGTCCTTTCTTTGTCTGTCTGGTCCCTGGAGAATCCAGTTTGAACTATGTATCTCTCATAGATGGAGGGGTCTTCAAAGGGCTCATAACCAACGGAATTACATTAGCATCCTCCTCCTATCAGAGAAGGTACATACAATGCCACAATAACACATACGCACTGCATTTTATTATAATGAACTCCAAAAGTATTAAACCTAATTCAATAAAGTTTAACTTACAACCATTAAAGGTTATTCAGGATATTGTAGGAAATTGTCAGTCTATTATACATCCCTTTATTTTTAAAATAATGTAATCAAGATATTGTTTTAATCACTATCTGATTCCTCTTCCTCATGGGGGAGAGGAAATAACCAGCTACACATTTCCCAGCCTGTTGTACAATTCCCGAAGACGCCACGTGTTTTCTGCCATCCAGTGCTTAGCAAGTGAAATATGTTAAGTGAATTGATGATATGTTGGTAATGAACTGTCCACAAATTTAATAAGAAATATTCTACACATTTCCTCTATAAAACTCCTTTTCACATGGGGTAACATTTCCACCAAGTGCCTAAGTCCCTAATTTAAAAGGGACTTTGGTACTTAGAAGCCTAAATCTCACTGAGTGTCAACGGGACTCAGGTTCCTCAGTGACTTTTGAAAGTGAGGCTTAGGCTTCCAAGTCATTTAGTCCTTTTTGGAAATTTTACCTGTGGTCACTTAATGGTAGTTCTGGAAGCCTGACTGTTACTGGTGTTAAGCACAAACTGAAGTACAGCTGGAAAGCCAGGATACCAAGTGGAATGTGGTTAATTGTTTCCATTTGAGGAGGCCGCAAAGGTTCTATTGGGCAATCCCATTCTCAAGAAGTTGATGGCAACACTATCATCTGCTTCAATGGTGACGAGTCAGACACTATTTAAAGTAGAGGAACTGGGAGTAGGAATTCCCCTGTCCATTTCTAGCTCTGCCACTGAATTATTGTTGATCATACTCCCTGCGCCTCAGTGTGCCAGCTGTAAAATGCATATGATACCACCTACTTCACAGGTAGTGTATGAGACTATGGGCTTAGCTACAGAGTTTTTGTACCGCTATAATTATATCCGTTTAGGAGTTGATATAGTTAAGGTGCTACAGCTCCCTGATGCAGTTATACTAGTATAAAGGTGCCTTACACCAGTGTAGCTTTTTCCTCTAAATTTACAAGAATAAGTTGTACCATACAAGCACTTTTATACCATTATAATTGCATCCAGGCTAGGGAGTTGTACTGCTTTAAACATATCAGTTTAAAGAAAATGAATCTGTTTTCTGGTCAAAATCACCAATAAAACAAATTATACTGATTTTTAAAATAACATTAGCGGCAAAGCAAAAAAACGACACTAGTTCAGGTCGATCATAATGTCTTGTTTTTATCATTTTGAAAGATTTTGTTCCGATTGGACCATTTCGCCTTTTTTCGATCTAATTTAAAATTTCTCAACAAAATACAAACCCCTGAAACTTTCCACATCAGAAATATCAAAATTGGTTATTCTGACAGTTTTTTGAAACTTTTTTCACTAAAATTTTCTGAGTTCGGAGATTATCAAAATCAGCCTTGTTTCACAAATAGTTTTGGTTTCAACTAATAGGCTTTTTTTTTGGTGGGAAAAAAAGGTTCATCAAAAAAATTCTGACTAGCTGTATTTGTACAGCCTAGGCAGCCACCTGACATAGCTAGTAGCCATGGGAAGAGCCAACTCAGTGCAGGGCATAGAGATGACATAGCAGATCCTATGCCATCTTCTGCCTCCAGCCAGTATATAGAGACATGACTATGACCCAGTGATCCCAGCTGTGGTAACAGCTCCTTGGGGCCATTGTCATCTGGAATCATTTGGATCAGCCTTCAGGCTGATGTAAGTTGTGCTTGGAGAAGAGGACTAGGATCCAAGGGGCACAAAAGTAACAGAATTTCATCTCTGATGTAAACTGACATTACTCCACTGACCACCTGAAGCACTGGTCCATGGAGTATTAAATTTTCTTGACTGTTCAGAAACTAGAACAATCAATTAATTAACCAATTTCTGGTAGTGCCCACAGTTTGCTAGGCACTTTCCTTACAAGGAATAAGGCACAATCCCTGCACCAAGAAGTTACTGCACTGATAGCAGACACTGTCTTGATGCATAAAAGTGATCCACAATGTGAGCGCAGGTTTAAGAAAGACCAATTGTGGAACCAAAAACATATTTATTCTTCCAAAACGATGTAGGCTTTGTAAAATGTCCTCAAACTAGGAATATACATCTTTTCCCAACTGTATTTCCAGTAACCTTTCAAGTGGCAGATTTAGGTAACTACAGTGATCTGTGGCAGCATTACAGATAGTACATTAAACACCATAGGAAGGTCTTACACCTTTGGGGACTTAAATATATTTCTGGCCATTAAGTCTTCAGGCTCTATAGACTCAAAGCTAAAAACTGATATGTGCCATCTTTAATATAAAGGTCTCACTCACAAATCAGATTATCAGTGTAAAGAGGATAATCTAGTGCTAGATTAACATCAAAAAGAAAATCATATTTAGCTTTAACCAGCCAAAGCACTGCAGGCTGCTCAAATAGGTGGCCACGGTATTCTCTGCTCTCTGAGAGCTCTTAAAATAGAGACAGGTGTTTTTATTCTGAATATGCTGTGAGGACTCTTGTTTACCTGTTCTACTTACACCATAGAAAACCTTCACCTTTTGTCCTCACCTCAGACGCAAAGTCCCAGTGCATTCACTCACGTGATCCAGTCTGATGCAGTTGCAGAACTGAATCAATAATCTCATTTGAAAAACTTGCTGAAGGCAGGGAATCTCCTCATATTGGATGTGCTATCAGAGTGGAATCTGCCACCCTGGATGCAACCTGACCTCCATCCTGCAAGGATAAGTCACTTGAGCAAGTGTGATGGATTTAATAGCAAAAATGAAATGACTGAAGAGTCTGTAATAAGGACTGTGGAAGGTTACTGGGGGTTATTAAGGAGCAGTACTTCGGTTTTTCAGTGGAGCACATTTTCTGCAGCTGTTTAAATAACTTTGTCTGCCCCAATTTATAGGTTATGATGTAGAGTGTCTGTATACTGAATAAGTCCCCACGTTGAAACTGAAAGCACCAAAGCATCCAGTTCCATTACTTGCCTTTCTTGGAATGTGCTCATTGTATACAAATGGCAACTACAGCCACAGTGTCTTTCTGGGTTCAGAATAACTTCTTTGATCATTGTTGATAAAATTTCCACCCTGCTTTCATCTGGGTGTTTGAGACATACTGAGTCTGGACAGTCCAGTCCTCCCACGCTTGAGTGTATACTGTGTTCCTTCACGGAAAATAGATTTCCATGCAAAATCCAAATATAGAATGCCTGCCTTGCTTCACAGGTGGCTTACTTTTGGAAAGGGAAACCAAATTCTCACTGACTACCAGTCTGTGTGGGGGTCATTTTCTTTGGAAGGGAGTACAGTAGTTTTCCAGGACTGGTATATGATTATTTTGGGGCAACACATTATTTTCATAATTGTTTATAAAGTAACCATATTTCAAGCTTCCTTGTCACTATATATGTGAAGGATTTTGCAGGGCCAGTCAGTCTCCTGTGGCTATAACTGAATATTCATTGGTCTTGGTATCAGTGGGGTGCTGCCACTGGGGCAATCAAAATGCTCAAAAGTGATGGAATAGAATGGGAATAAAACAAACATTCAGTCAACCCAGTTCCATAAGATAACCTGTACAACTGTAATGTCATCGCAACTATTCATTTAATAGAATTGTTTTTCCAGACAAGGGATTCATGCCTGGGTAGCTCCAAACTATGTAGGGAAAATTCCAATAAGTGACTTCAATGAGGGCACAGCACCAGGATTTCAAGCAGGGATCCTGCATGTCCTTGAAGAGCCCAGCAGCCATGTGGTGAGGCTGGAGGAGCACATTCAAAAATGCCCCTAAAAGAAATGAGCCTAGGGGCAACTAAGGTGAGTTACGGTGCTCCAGTTACTATGTTCATATTGACCCTTTGCAGCTTGGAAGCATATATAGTATAGTCTGTGTAAGGGCTGCCCCAGGTTAATAAGCACCCACATTTAATAGTCAAGACTTTACTAGGACATTTTTTAAAACTCCCTTTGTTTAATAGCTGAAGCTATTTAGGGGGAAAGCATCAAAGGAACAAAGGGCAGTTAGGCACCCAACTCTGATCGATAGTCAATGCAAATCTTTACCTTTGAAAATCTCCCCCAGAGATAGTGTGACCAGACAGCCCAATATTATTGGGACCATCCCGATATCAGGGGCTTTGTCTCAGATAGGCAACTGTACATCCCTCCACCCCCGCCATGAAAAAGTGTCCTGATTTTTCACACTTGCTATCTGGTCACCCTACCCATATAGTACACTAGCTCTATAGATATGGGGCCAGATTCTCAGCTGATGTAAATTGATGTAGCTCCATTGAAATCATAAATTGATAGCAAGAACAGATTCCCTTATAACTATAGGTGTATGAGGTCAGGATGGGTTGTAATTTGTCTGTTCCCTGAGACAAATATATTCAGTCCACACTTTGGCTGTCTATTGTACTCTCCTGTCTATTTGCTGAGCTGGTGTGTCTGCTCACAAGTTGGTGGAACTACTTTCTTAGGTCATAAGTGCAAGGCACAAAGGGATGTAGACAGGTACCTGAATTAAACTAAAAGCTGAATGCTTTGCAAGGAATAGTGTTTTAATGAACCATATTCCTTTTGAAGCTGTCCTCAAGTTAAGGTCATGAAGAAAAGTAATTCAATTAAACAGAAGCCATGTCAAGAAAAAATAGGATTAGTCTTCAGACAATGGGACAATGAGATGACAAAAATGAACATCTCACACAAATAGTATTTTTCTGCCTCCGTGCATCTGAGAAACAACTTCAGCCAAGAATGCCCTACCCCAGCCACTGGGAATGCAGCCATCATCCAAAGTGCGATTAGGAGACAAGTATGAAGAGTATGGAAGTTTCTAACACGGCTGGGTCCTCTTTTGCAAAGCCTATGACAGGCTTTGCAAAAGAAGGCCAGGACTTTGGAGTGAATATACAAAACAGTGGGGAACCAATGGAGAATGAGGTGTATCGGTGTGCTATACAGACATGCCAAACCCACAAATAAACGCAGAAATTGGGCTTGTTTTTGGCTTAATTGGCTTGTGAGTTGTGTGTTTTTGGCTTGTTGCTTGTTGTAGCTTGTTGCTTCTTTTTTTTTTTTTTGATCGGCTCCCAAGCACGCCAGGGGACTCTAGTCACATAGAATGTTGGGGTTCTTAGGGATTGGCTTGTTTTGGCCTTGTTTTGAAATGGGATTAGCTTGATTTTTGGCTTATTTGTGAAAATCGGGATGCTTATTTACCAGTCCTACAAGGAGTGAGCTACACTACTCCAACATGGATATGATCAATTCAGGAATCACACTGGTTAGGTCCATGGCCAAGAAGCAAAGGTGCATGATTTCCGTACCTATAACATAAAGGCAAACAAATGTGATTTCCCTCCCCTCCCCACAGTTTCCTAGAATTTGATTTTAAAAAAGCAACCTCAGTTATAAAACACTTTATTTTAATTTGACTTATTTACATTGATTATCCTTGAGTCCCAGACAGATAGTTCAACTAGAATAAATGTAAGTCCTTACGTCATTGTTTGTTATCAGGTCAGTGGAATTTAGATAAGAATTTGAGTTGGTGAAAAATGATAAAAATGTAAACCCTTAAGTTTATTTGCCTTCAATGTATATCCAAACAATGCAAGCTTTTGCTTCCTCTCTACTGCAGCCAGCTGACAATAAAGTCAATTTCATCTGAGACTAGTCAAGAGGAAAGATTTGGATTTTTCTTTTAAATCTATTAAACATAAAAATAAACTATATCATCACAATGCATGATTCATACAGATACTTAGAATTGAATTACAGGGACTCTCTATGGGTAGACTATAAGAGAAACAATCAAAGGTTTTTTTCTTTTTTCTTTTTCTGTTTCTTGCTTATTTCATGTTATGAGACAACTTTTCCCATTTGTAATGTGCGAAATGTTCAGCTGTTCAAGTTTTCTGCACGACTGAGTCCTCCTTAATTTTACTATAAATATCGAATCTCATGATTTATAGTAGTGCCAGAATCCCTGTGTAGAACAACTCTCATGTATGGAACTTCTCACCTATTATTCTGTTGGAGATCGTTTCTTGATATCTTTTTTTAAAGTGGTCTGGTATTTTTGAATAACCCAATAATCAGGATAAATGTGCTTTGTTCTCATCTCCCCCTTCCTTGTCCATTTCCTTTCAAAGGAGTGTGCTTCCTGTCTCACAACTCGTTCCTTCCCAGCTCTCCCTACCATTTCCTGAACGTGTCCTATCTCCTCCTCTAACACTATAACCCCAGGAAGCATGGAAAATCTTTCCCATTCCCAGTGGGCAAATGGCCTCATTCTACCAGCCCAGTTTTCACTGTCACTGGCTCCCAGTGGTCTCCCTCTACCCTCCTCCTGATGTCCTTTGGCTCTGTTGGTTTCCACTCTGAGAGACGGGTCAAAATCTAGCAGTAAGAAGAGGGCAGGAGATATGGCTTTCTTACCATGATGGAGGTGGGACCAGTCAGGATTTGCTCCAGGTAAAAGTCCTAACACGGCTTTGCCTCATGCAATCCTGAATCCTAGTCCCTTCTCCCTTAGTACCCCTTAGTGGCTCCCTCAAACTCTAGGAAACTGGGCAACTTCAAGGTGTCCTAATGGTTAAAGTGAAATAATGGGTTTGTGCTCTAGATGTACCTGGGGAATTAATGGACCTGTTTCCCCTTTCATAGATCAAAAACTTGAAGGAGTTTTAGGAACAACAGTGGAATTTCTCCATTGTGGGGCCTGATGCTGCTCTTACTTACAGCAGTGTTATTCCATTGTTGTCAGAGGGTTTACTCCAGATTTACATGGGTGTAAGAGGGGAGTCAGACCCCTAATAACCAGATTATAGAAAGAATCCCACAGACTGTAAATCCTTGGGAAATATTTTTCATATCGAGCTGCCAGCTGTGACACACATTTGACATTTTAGAAGATAATGGCTCTAAATGAGCATCAGTCAAAATATCGTCATGTTAAATGAGTGATTTGGCAGGCACAAAAACCTTCAATGATTTAGTGCCGAGTTCAGAAATATAGTAACTGCTGTTGGCTGTAGATGGAATCAAGGCGAGGGGGACAGGATGATGCCTTTCATGTGTCTAGGTCACTGGTCCAAACCTGCCCCAGGTTGTTAGTGATTCAAAAAGATGACCATAGGAGAGCTGTTTAGTGTCTTATGGGAAATAAATATATGTCCTCAATTCAGTCTCTAATAGACAAATCTTAATTCTACAAAACCATCACAACCGACGCTCACTGGCACTCTTGTCACCCTCAGCAGAGAGGTCAATGGCTGAATGGGAGCCTGGAGAGTTAGCTCAGAAGTGCTTCCTTCAGGTCAGGGCTGAAGCATATTGATGGGACAGTGTGGAGAAGCTCGCACCACAGTTGCCTGTGCTCTGCCCAGGCTGTGTGGACAGAGGATTCTGTTTTCCAGCACTGGCAACATTCAGAAGCACCAACTTTGTGCTTGTGATTTGTTTCTGAAACAAATCATCTGATCTAGCTACAAAGCTAGATCAACATGAAACTCCGATCAGAAGGTTCTGATGAAATGTTTGTGGATATGTCGTCTCGTGTGCACACATGTATATATGCACATTATACCACTTGAGACAAATTGACTGGACAGCTTCTCTTAATGACTCAACTGGATGACTGAGCTTATGGGAGGCTCTCCTCATGTTCATGCTGATGCAGATTGCCAGAGCTACTACACTAGCAATTTGCTGCTAGCAATACTGACTCCCAGCCTCCGGGGGTTAGTTAAGTTATCAGCTGGATGAAAAGACTTGGTCTCTTGACATCATGCTTGAGCACTTTAGGAAACTACATCAAGTCCTCAAAGTAATTTTCAGACAGGCATCAGCACCAATCCAAGAGACTGTTAAATTAGTTCTGCTACTTTGCATGTTTTCTGTTTCCACGTGTGAGCTTCTGACATATCTGATCCATAGAACCTGTGGCCTTTATAAATATCTGCTGATGGAAATTCTAGATGTTGGTCTTTTTGTTGAATTCTTCAAAACCTGATGTCAGAGCAAAAGAACAAACATTCCAGATTGCTATCAGATGAGCAACTAGAAGACCAGGAATGGAAGCAGAAATAGAGCAAGGATATTCTCACTGTACTTCTCATCAGCTCCAATCAGAAAATACTGGGAATCTTGCAAGAAAGTCTATTCTCAGATTTCCCAGACAGCTTCTAGTCCAAAGAGATGGATATGTTTGGATGGGCTTTGGTTATCAACTTTAGAATCTTAGGGATTTCACACATTTCTTGAAATGGATCTGGAATGAATCGTAAATGATCTGGAAAAAGGGGTAAACAGTGAAGTGGCAAAATTTGCAGAGGATACAAAACTACTCAAGATAGTTAAGTCCCAGGCAGATTGCAAAGAGCTACAAAAGACTCTCTCAAAACTGGGTGACTGGGCAACAAAATGGCAAATTTGTTAGTCTCTAAGGTGCCACAAGTACTCCTGTTCTTCTTTTTGCGGATACAGACTAACACGGCTGCTACTCTGAAAAATGGCAAATAAAATTCAATGTTGATAAATGCAAATTGATAAATGTTGATAAATGCACATTGGAAAACATAATCCCAAATCTATATATAAAATGATGGGGTCTAAATGAGCTGTTCCCACTCAAGAAAGAGATCTTGGAGTCATTGTGGATAGTTCTCTGAAAACATCCACTCAATGTGCAGCAGCAGTCAAAAAAGCGAACAGAATGTTGGGAATTATTAGGAAAGGCATAGATAATAAGACAGAAAATATCATATTGCCTCTATATAAATCCATGGTATACCCACATCTTGAATAATACATGCAGATGAAGTGGCCCCATCTCAAAAAAGATGTATTGGAATTGGAAAAGGTTCAGAAAAGAGCAGCAAAAATGATTAGGGGTATGGAACGGCTGCTGTATAAGGAAAGATTAATAAGACTGGGACTTTTCAGCTTGGAAAAGAAATGACTAAGGGGGGATTATGATAGAGGTCTATAAAATCATGACTGGTGGTGGAGAAAGTAAATAATGAAGTGTTATTTACTTCTCATAACACAAGAACTAGTGGCCACCAAATGAAATTAATAGGCAGCAGGTTTAAAACAAACAAAAGGATGTATTTTTTCACATAACACACAGTCAACCTGTGGAACTCCTTGCCAGAGGATGTTGTGAAGGCCAAGACTATAACAGGGTTCAAAAAGAACTAGATAAATTAATGGAGGATATGTCCATCAATGGCTATTAGCCAGGATGGGCACGAATGGTGTCCCTAGCCTCTGTTTGTCAGAAGCTAGGAATGGGAGACGGGATGGATCACTTGATGATTACCTGTTCTGTTCATTCCCTCTGGGGCATCTGGCATTGGCCACTGTTGGAAGATAGAGTGCTGGGCTAGATGGACCTTTGGTCTGAGCCAGTATGGCCATTCTTACATTCATAAAAACAAGACAAAACAAAAACCACCACCACACCTTTTTCTAATTTTGCATCCACTGCGTGAGCAAGTTCCTGAAACCCAGAAACTTATTAGAAAAGCCAGCCCTTTCACGTGGACCCGTAACTTCTGATCTTTCTGTCTTTGATATTTTAGGCACTGATAATCATAAGACACATAATCAGATTTCACAGCTTCTATTATTGGGAGATTTTCCTCAAGAGTCTCCATAAAGCTGTTCCTATTAATTTAATAGTATTGTCATTAAAGAGAATTTTAAAACAGAACTATTATCATGGGCTAATTCTAGTGTCAGATAAATGAATCTGCATTGAATTCCCCTCCAAATACAAATCACACAGTGCCTTGAAACAAACACACACACACAAAACACATCAGCACACACAACTTTTTTGATGGATATGAGCAGTGATTCTCAAACTTTTGTACTGGTGACCCCTTTCACATAGCAAGCCTCTGAGTGCAATCCACCCCCCAAATATAAATTAAAAACACTTTTTAATATATTAAATTCAATTATAAATGCTGGAGGCAAAGCTGACCGCTTGTGACCCCCCCATGTAATAATCTCATGACCCCCAGAGGGGTCCTGATCCCCAGTTTCAGAATCCCTGAGCTAGACAATTATTCAGATGCTTATTCAGATTCTCTTGGTACTCCATATTTCATAACGTCTAGTGGAGGAGATGCTTGAATAACTGCTGGCAGCAATACATTAGTAAATTACAAGCTGTAAGCTTGAATTCCATCTGACAAACAAATACAATGTATTCTTACATTTCTTAAAGCATGGCTCTATTCAGAAAAAATAGATCTGTCAAAAATACTTTGTGGGAATCCTTGATAAAAAATACATAGTGGGCCTTCTTAATGACATGCAGTCAAATATCTGGAAAAGATCATGTTTAGTTAGTTAATCAGTTTATCATGATCATGTTTAGTTGATCAGTTGATTAGTTTAGATCATGACATGGAAAAGATCATGTTTAATTAGGTTCTTAAGACTGTTGACGGTGATCTTCCATCTGGCTGTTTTCTTCTGCATTTAGAGAAGAACTGGCTCACCAGATTCACATCTTAAGCCTCAAAATTTGAATTCAGAAGAAATCTTAGCTGATCTTAGAGATCTATGATCATGACCATCTTCAAAAAAAGAAGACAAATTGGATTGTGGAAACTATTGAGGAATTGCCCTGTTTTCTACCTCCAGAAAGATTCTTGCCAGAATTCCCCTCAACCGGCTACTCCCCTTGGCCAAGGAAATCCCTCCAGAATCGCAGTGTGGATTCAGACCATCTCGAGGTACCACCGACATGATCTTCGCTGCCCACCAACTTCATGAAAAGTGCCATGGCCAACATTGACCTCTGTACATGGCCTTCATCGACCTCATGAAAGCATTCAACTCCATCAGTCATGTGACTCTGTGGAGAATTCTCCTTAAATTTGGATGCCCACCAAAATTTGTTGCCATCCTCCAAGACAACATGTCTGTGATGATTGTCAGCAATGGATCTGAAATGGACTCCTTCCTAGTTAAGATAGGAGTTAAGCAAAAGGTTGTGTCATCATTCCAATCCTTGTCTCCATCTTTCTTGCTGTCATCTTCCTTCTCATCATTGACAAGCTCCCCTCCGGACTTGACATCCAGTACAGAATGGACAGCAAGCTCTTCAATCTCAATCACTTCTGTCCAAGACAAAAACTATCACTAAATCAGTCACTGAATGCAATGTGCAGATGACTGTGCCCTGAGAGTCCACTTGGAAGAAGATCTTCAACAAATATTCAATACTTTCTCTGAAGCCTACAACCAACTCGGCCTCACACTCAGCACCAAGAAAACTAAAGTATTCCACCAACAGGCTCCGAATCACCGGGATCCTGCTTCCATAATTCAGAGTAATAAGACGACCCTGGAGAATGTCAATCATTACCTTTAGCTTGGCAGTAATCAGTCACAGAAAGCTGACATTGACGAGGAAATTCAACATTGCCTTCAATGTGCCAGTGCAGCTTTCAGACACTTGAGAAAATGTGTCTTCAGTGATAGTGACATCAAGAATCGATCCAACTTTTTGTGTACCAGGCCATTGTTATCCCTGCTGTCTTTTACGGTGCCGAAACTTGGCCCACAAACAGTAGAAACCTCAAGGTTCTTGAGATACCATCAACAGTGCCTCCGCAAGATTTTCGAATCAAGTGGGATGATGATGCACCACCATCAGTGTTCTGTCCCAAGCCAAAACCTCCAGCATTGAAGCTATGATCATCCACCACCAACTCTATTGGGCTGGTCATGTTCTTTGAATGCCAGAAAATCAACTCCTACAGTTCTCACAACTGAGCCATGTCCAAAGGAACCCTTAAAGCCAACATGAAGAAGTGCAATACTGACATAAACTCATGGGAAATCTAAGCCCTGGACCAACCAAAATGGAAAAGACCTTTTGGCAAGAATCCCAGTATTTCGAGATCCAACAGGAAAGGAGGAAGAACGCACCACAGCCCGACTCAACAATTCCGATCTGGCCCAATTTTGACAAGGTCTGTGGATCTCAGATTGGTCACATTAGCCACCTGGAGTTCCACATTCTCAAGCTCCAAGGGATTGCTCTTGCCCCCTGTTAAAAGTATTATTTCCCTCTCTTACTTGTGCACTTCAGAAAAATATTGGCATCTTGCCAAATAATTGTTGACTACAAACGTTCTAAAGAGCAGAGCCCACAAAGATGCTGCAGTAGCAGCATATGATGCACCAAGAGTGCCTGGGAACTGCTGTAGCAGTAGAGGGGCAAGGTGAGAGGTTGAGGTCCCTCCCATAGACTACTCCTCCCTCACTTCCCAATCTGGCGCATGGCCTCAGCAATCCAACCCTTTGTGAGATCATTGGATCAGCACTTCTAGGTCACTTTGTTCCATGTTTGTACAGCACCTGGCACAGTGGGATCCTGGGCTATGGCTAGGGCTTCTAGGCCCTACCACAATACAAATAATAATGTAACCCAGCCCTGAGGCATGGCTGCAGCCTTCTCCTTTTTCTCCTCAGGGTTATGGGTCCTGGGTTCACCTATAAAGGTGAGTTTATAGTATCTATGCCTTCATCTAGTCCTAGTTTTATCTACTTAAAATGGCATGGAGAATGTATATAGGCAGAATGCAATTCTCCCAGACTGGAATTTTGGACATGCTACCAGGTATAACTTCTATTCTTTTAGAAAGTGCTATCTGGCAACCTTTGTTTTCATCTCATTGCCTTTCTGCATCATAGTGCCCCTTAGTATCATACTAGAATATTGGATTAGTACTGACTCGGAAAAGAGCGCCATCTATTGATTCACTAACAATGCTTCAGAGAAACCCTGGATGTTCCTTAAAGGTTTCCCATTCATGTGCTGACCAGGCCTGGTTCTCCCTAGATAATGATATCTGATTCATAGTTTTTTTTAAGACTAGAAAGACCGCTGAGAGCATCTAGCTTGACCTCCTGCATAACATGGGTCATTGAATTTCAGACAGTTATTCCTGCATCAAGCCCAGTAGCTAGCAATGCAGTCGAGCTAGAGCATCTGACCTGTTCAGAGCTCAAGATGGTATGACTACATGTCATCTGTTCTGCAAATCTCTTCAGACAGCATCCTTTCTTGATCCATGGTAAAACCAGGCACCTATGTGACTGATATGTATGAAGAGGCACACTAAGCCTGCAAAACTGCTACAAACATTGTTTGAAGGCATGCCCCATCCTTAATTATCCAGGAAATTGTGTGGACCAAATGTATGTAATAAACATTTAGAAGTTTAGCTGGACTTGAATTGTGAATAATTCAATCACTTTATGACAAGGCAAAGTCAAAGTCCTGAAAAATCAAGTGATATGTTAAAGAATGATACTTACGGCCTAAAACACTCATTAGAAAATGAGCACAATCAATAATTATGGTTTTAGAAGAAATCAACAAATATTAATGCACTTCAGTGTTTTGATAAATGGGAAGCTAAAAACATAGGGCCATATGCTCTGCTGGTTTTAACTGGTGAAGCTTCATTTACTTCAATTTGTCCCTAACTGTCTAAAATTAAGTGCAGTCTCTAATTCCTATTGGGAAACTGAGATTAAATTTAGATTCCCCTAAATAAAATGGTCTGAATTCAGTTTGTACATTACTCAGCTTCTTGAATATTAGGACTGATGAACACCCTAGATTACAATAAGAAACAACTTGAACCGCAGTGTGTAGTTCATATCTAGTCTGAACCTTATTGCAGGATATTACAAAACTTTAAGCAAGAGTAAATGAAGGATCAATGGGTGTAATTATTATGGGTTCTGTCATGAGCTACCTATTCACATGGGAGTGATGGGGCTCCTTCCACCTTCTGTGGAGGTTATCTGCATCACCCACGCTATGGAGGGAAAGCAGCAGTGGGCAAACGTCTCTTCCCCCTCTCCCACAAGTAGGTGGAAAATGGGAAGGCAGTGGTGGGGATGAGTGGTGCAGTATGAGAATAAGAAAGAACTGAACACCTAGTAAGGAGGAGCATGGACAGAACATTGTTCCTTCCTCAGGCTGGTTTACAAGTCTGATCAAAATTAACCTAAAGCTCAGACCAAACAGTCACCCATGACATTTTCATATGCAAACTAGGGAAATGTGGTGTAGCTTAAATTGCTATAAAGTGGGTGCAAAAGTGGTTGAAAGACTGTATGCAAAGAGTAGTTATCAGTGGTTTGCTGTTAAATAGGAAGGTCATATCTAGCAGGGCTCAGTCCTGTGGTCTGGTACTGGTCAATATTTTCATTAATGACTTGGATAATGGTGTGGAAAACATGCTTATAAAATTTGTGGATGACACCAAACTGGGAGGAGTTTCAAGCACTTTGGAAGATTGAAGTAGAATTCAAAACAATCTTGACAAGTTGGAGAAATGGTCTGAATTCAGCAAGATGAAATTCAGTAAAGATGAGCGCAAAATACTTTACCTAGAAAGGAAAAAATCAAATGCACTAATACAAAACGGGGAATAATTGGCTAGGTGGTAGTACTGCTGAAAGGAGCTGGGGGTTATAGTGATCACAATAAGTCATCGATGTGATGGAGTGGCAAAAAAGGCTAATAGCATTCTGGGGTGTATAATAGGTATATTGTATGCAAGACATGGGAGGTAATTGACCCACTTTATCTGGTACTGGTGAGGCCTCAGTTGGAGTACTGTGTCCAGTTCTGAGAGCCACAGATTAGGAAGCTATGGACAAATTGGAGAGATCCCTGAGGAGAGCAACAAAAATGATAAATGGTTTAGAAAACTTGACCTATGAGGAAAGGTCAAAAACTCCCCGGCATATTTACTCTTGAAAAAGAAGACTGAAATGGGGAAACCTGATAAGTCTTCAAATATGTTAAGGGCTGATATAGAGAGGACTGTGATCAATCATTGTCCATGTCCACTGAAGGTAGGCCATGAAGTAATGGGCTTAATCTGCAGCAAGGGAGATTTGGGTTAGATATTAGGAAAAAATTTCTAACTATAAGGGTAGTTAAGCTCTGGAATAGACTGCCAAGGAAGGTTGTGCAATCTTTATCACTGGAGGTTTTTAAGAACCGTTTGGACAAACATCTGTCAGGGATGTTCTAGGTTTACTCGTTCCTGCCTCAGCCCAGGAAGCTGCACTTGATGACTTGTCATGGTCCCTTCTATCCCTACATTTCTATGAACCCACAAATGCAATCCAATCCCAAAAGGAAGACTGATTGATTCAAAGATTTAAAAAATAAAACACCTGGATATTTGGGTGTCTTATAAATCAGTAAGTGCACATGAGAGACCTGAGACTGCTCCCTTTGAAGACTGTGTTATTGACTAATTGGCCCCTGCACCTAAAGGGCTCACAGTACAATGATGGCTTTAAGCTAGCTTTTAGAAACCGCAATAATGGGTCAGCTGTGCACTGGGCCAGTCGCTTATCATGAGCAAGAGCAGCCTGAAATCCTGGCTAGAGCTGCAAATAACCGATTTTCTGTTTACTGGTCGTTCCAGGGAAGGGGGAATCAGAAAAAAAAAATTGGTTTGGGTCAAGCTGAAAACAAAATAGTTTGGAATTTCTGGTGAATGGAAAAAGTCAGAAAAATTGTGTTTCATGTAGTGTTAAGGCATTTTGAACAAGAGCACAGGAATGGTTACATTTACAAAGCTGCTGAGGGGGAGGTGGCATCCCCCTTCTGCCCAGTACTCAATACCAGCTATACCATGTGTGTATGTTTGTGCGTCTGTCTGTTAACCTGGCCTGTTGAAGCTATTCCACTTTGTATCAAATATTTAAATGGTCAGTAACCGAACAGAGCCTGAGTCTATAGCCTGGTGGTTGGGGCACCCATCTACGAGGTGGGAGACCTGGGTGCAAGTCCCTAATCCAAAATGGATTTGAACTTGGGTCTCCCCTAGCCAAGGTGTGTTCCCTAACTACTGGCTGGAAGGTGTAAGACCTTCTCTCTGTTTGTTTTGTGAATCTAGCCTGAAAAAGTGAAATGTTTCATTTCAATAATTGTTCATTTTGACATTTTCTGAAATTTATTTGTTTTTGTTTCAGCTGAAGCAACTGAAATCAACACAAATTCACAGATGTTTTGATAGACCTGAATCTGCATTTTTTTGGCCAACGAATTTCACCCAGTTCTAGTCCTGGCCATGTCCCCTATCTACCTATTTATGTGACCCTCATCTCTGTGATATCCAAATGCCTTGCAATCACTAATGGGTTTCATACACACAACACCCCTGTGAGGTTGGGTAGTATTATCCCCATTTCACAGATAAAGAACTGAAGCACAGAGCAGATTAAATGACCTTTCCAAGGTCACACAGGTGGTGTGGTTGGAATTGAATCTAGAATTTCCAACTCTAAGGCCTGGTTACGCTACAAAGTTAAGTTGACGTAACTCAGCTTTGTTTCCAGCTAACTTAAGTGTCCTGTTACAGTGATGCAGTAAAACCATCTCCCTGAATGGTGAAGAGCCAGGGTCAACTTAGTGAGGTCAATGCAGTGTGAGTGTAGACACTGTATGGCTTGTGTTGACCCTAACAGTCCTCAAGCAGCTGCCCCACAATGCTTCATTCCCTGCAATAGTGACCGCTCTTGTCACAATTGTGAACTTCACTGCCCAGAGGTCATGGAAACCAGAAGCCAGTCCCCTGCCCTTTGAAGTTCCCTGCATGTTTTTGAAATGCCTTTTCCTGATTGCCCATCTTGGCCAGCACACCTAATCGCTCACCATTGTTGTGTGCAACTGCCCAACTGACCATGCCGCCTCCAGGCACTAGTCGTGCTCCTGCCTGGGTTGGACGCGGGTTATTAGATCTTCAGGGCCTGTGCTGAGGAGAGAGTGTGCAAGCACAGCTACGGACCAGTCGTAGAAACATGGACATTTATGAGCAGATTGCACAGGCAAAGGAACTTCATCAAGGATATCACAAGGCCAGGGAAGGCAACAATAGAACTAGTGCTGCTCTGCAGGCCTGCTTTTCTTTACAATGAACTGCAGTGGTGATGCGTTGGGGGGGAGAGGGAAGAGGTGGAGTCAAGCACTCCCCCATCAGTGGCTCGGACAGGGAGCGGAAGGGGTGGGACCAGAGCCACTTCTCATGCCAATAGGCAGCTGGGACGCTGCTCTGTGCAGTGCAGCAGTTGCCTGGGAGAGAGCCTGGCTCTGCATCCTTACCCCTGCGTCTCCATGCTAGGGGACAGCAAGGAAACCACAGCATCATATACACCAACCATCCTTCTCCCAGATCAATGTACGTGTTGCCACAACGGACTACATTTGTGCACGCTAATGGACATAAATGTTTGCTGCCTTTCTTAGTTTAAAATTTTCACTTGGTCAATTTATGTTAAAAGTGTATGTAACATTGCCTGTGGGGGGGTTTGCACATTGATTTTTCTGCACTGGTTTTTCCCCACTCAATAAAGTTCTGTTTTTAGAGAATCAAATTACCTTTATTAGCTCATAACAAATATTGCAGCATGCATAGCAGTAGACAAAGCAAACAGTGCTTGCAAATGCCCAGAAAGCATCACAGAATTCATAGGTTCAGAAAAACACTCGGTCAGATTCACAAATGCATAGCAAGCACTATACAATTTTTAGCAGCACCAAAAGTTCCAGACCCAGAGAATGTTCCAGCACAGAACACAGCTGTGACTGACCATTAAAGTGCTCTTTCAAAGCTTCCCACTTGTAATAGCTCTTGTGTCTGGCTGTTCAAAGTCAGCAGACAGCCCCTCCACCCTGGCTGGCAGTTTCCCCCCTTTTTGCCTCTCAGATCTTGTGCAGCACAGGTAGCTATAACCATTAGGATATTTTTCTCACTGAGATCCAATCTAGCCAGCATCCCCTCAATCAACAGTCACTCTGCACCTGCCAAGCCAGTAGCTGAATCTTTCCTTGGTGCTGTTGAGATGGCTGGTGTACAGCTTCATGAGCAAGGGGGAGACTGGATTCCCCAGACTCACTATTGACATTTCAATATCACCAGTGGTAATCCACTGGTCAGGAATGAAAGTCCCTCCTTGCAGCTTTCTGAACAGTCCTGTGTTCTTAAAGATGGATGCGTCAAGCAACCTTCTCTGATCAGCCAACATTGATATCAGTGAAGTGTCCCCAGTGATTCACCAATGCATGCATAACCATAGCCTTTTAGACTGGCAAAACTGCAGGGACTCCATGAGTGGATGAGATGACGGTGTGTGGAGGATGTATTTACATTTATTAGGAACTGGAGAACCTTTGGGGAAAGGAGGAGCCTATAGAGGAAGGATGGGCGTCACTAAAATGAAACCAGATTGCTTGCATGTAAAATTAAGAAGGTCATAGAGGAGTTTTTAAATTAAAGGGAAAAACTGAGGGAAAGCTGAAAGGTGTGGGGGAGCACATGTGTGGCAATTACAGGCCAGTAAGCCTAGCTTAAGTAGCAGGCACATTGGTTGAAACTATAATAAAGAACAGAATTATCAGACACATAGATGAACATGATTTGTTGGAGAAGAGTCAATAGGGCTTTTCTAAAGGGAAATCATACCTCACCAATCTATTAGAATTCTTCGAGGGTATCAACAAGCATGTGAACAAGGGTGATCCAGGGGATAAAGTGTACTTAGACCTTTGACAAGATTCCTCACCAAAGGCTCCTAAGGAGTTATGGTGTAAGAGGGAAAGTCCTCTCGGGGATCAGTAACTGGTTGAAAGATAGGAAACAAAGGGTTGGACTAAATGGTCAGTTTTCAGAATGGAGAGAGGTAAATAGTGGTGTCCCCCAGGGATCTGTACTGGGACCAGAGCTGTTCAACATATTCGTATATGGTCTGGAAAAAGGGGTAAACAGTGAGGTAGCAAAGTTTGCAGATGGTACAAAATTACTCAAGATAGTTAAGTCCAAAGCTAATTGTGAAGAGTTACAAAGGGATCTCACAAAATTGCATGATTGGGCAACAAAATGGCAAATGAAATTCAATGTTGATAAATGCAGAGTAATGCACATGGGAAAACACAATCCCAACTGTATATACCAAATGCTGAGGTCTAAATTAGATGTTGCTACTCAAGAAAGAGATCTTGGAGTCATCGTTTCTCTGAAAACATCCCCTCAATGTGCAGCAGCAATCAAAAAAGCTAACAGACTGTTAGGAACCATTAGGAAAGTGATAGATAATAAATATCATAATGTCTCTATATAAAACCATGGTATGCAGCTCTGGTCACTCCCATCTCAAAAAAGATGTATTAGAATTAGAAAAGGTACAGCGAAAGGCAACAAAAATAATTAGGGGTATGGAACAGCTTCCTTATGAGAAGAGATTAAAAAGACTGAAACTGTTGTTCATCTTAGAAAAGAGATGAGTAAAGAGGGATATGATAGAGATTTATAAAATCATGAATGGTGTGGAGAAATTGAAGTGTTACTCACCCCTTCACATAACACAAAAACCAGGGGTCACCAATGAAATTAATAGGCAACAGGTTTAAAACAAATATAAGGAAGTACTTCACACAGCATACAGTCTCCCCGTGGAATTCGTTGCCAGGAGATATTGTGAAGGCCAAAAACATAACTGGATTAAAAAAAAGAACTAGACAAGTTCATGGCGGATAGGTCCATCAGTGGCTATTAGCCAAGACTGTCAGGGACACCACCCTATGCTCTGGGTGTTCCTAAGCCTCTGACTGCCAGAAGCTGGCGCTGGACAGCAGGGAATGGATCACTTGATAATTGCCCTGTTCTGTTCATTCCCTTTGAAGCACGTGGCAACGGCTACTCTTGGAAGACAGGATAGTGGGTTAGATGGGCCATTGGCCTGACCCAGTATGGCCGTTTTTATGGTTTTATGGTCTTTTCTATTGATGTACTCTGTGGCAAGGTGGGCTGGTGCCAAAATGGGGAATCTGTGTGCTATCGTCACACTGCAGTTCAAGAAACCCTATTGCTACAAATCCATCCGCTATGTCCTGCACATTACAGACAGTCACAGTCCTGTGTAGCAACAGACAATTAATGGCCCTACACACGTGAATGACAACAGCCCCCACTTTGGATTTTCCAACTCCAAAATGATTTCTCACTGATCATTAGCCATCTGGCACTGCAAGCTTCCACGGAGCATTCACCATTCGTTGCTCCACTCTCAGTGTAGCCCTCCATCTGGTGTCCCTGCACTGGAAGCCTGGGGCGAGCTCAGTACACAGATCCAGGAATGTAAATGAAATGAAAGTTCTGCAGCAACTGCTCATCCTCCCAAACCTCGCAACGGGATCCCACCAATCAGAGGCAGAGTTTCACAGTCTACAGCTGCTCCACGAACACCACCAACTATCTTCTATTGTTTTTTCACTATGTCTCTTAGCAAACTGGCCTCGAAGAACTCATCATGTCACCTGTTGTTGCAGTACTTCCTGCTGGTCTTCCTGAGTCATAAAAGTGTAGGAGTGGAAGAGCCTACAATAGGTCATCTCGTCCAGCCACCGGCATCAAGGCAGAACTGTGTAACAACTAGACCATTCCTGACAGGTGTTTAGCTAACCTGTTCTTAAAAACCTCCCATGAGGAGATTCCACAACCTCCCTAGGCAATTTGTTCCAGTGCTTAACTACGCTGACAGACAGGAAGTTTTTTCCTAGTGTCCAACTTAAACCTCCCTGGCTGCAATTTAAGACCGTTGATTAACAAGAACAATTTTTCACTCTCCTCCTTGTAACAACTGTTTATGTACTTGAAAACGTATCATGTCCATTCTCAGCCTTCTCTTCTCCAGACTAAACAAACCCAATTTTTTCAAACTTCCCTCATAGGTCATGTTTTCTAGACCTTTAATCATTTTTGTTGCTTTTCTCTGGATTTTCTCCAATTTTTCCAGATCTTTCCTGAAATGTGGCACCCAGAACTGCACACAATACTCCAGCTGAGGCCTTATCAGTGCAGAGTAGAGTGGAAGACTTACTTCTTGTCTCTTGCTTACAACACTCCTGCTGATACCTCCAGAATGACGTTTGCTTTTTTTGCACGAGTGTTACACTATTGACTGATATTTAGCTTGTAATCCACTAGACCCCCCAGATCCCTTTCCATAGTACTCCATCCTAGGCAGTAATTTCCTGTTTTGTATGTGTGCAATTAATTATTCCTTCCTAAGCGGAGTACTTTGCATTGACACAGCCAGTCCTGGTGAGTATGTGCGGCATTGACACAAGCAGACAAGTATGCATGCACCCAAGCGACATACAAATGTTGACAACTGTCCGGTGATGTAATTTGCATTGACCACAGATTGTAGTGCTGACATGGCCTTATTCTAGTGCTCTACCCAACAGACCATCCCTCCTTCCCCACAATTGATCACAAGGAGATAGAAGAACTGTTACTCTGACACTTCCCCATCAGAAGATTCTCCTACTCTGAGATGATCCTCCACTAGCCAGCTACTCTGGGTTTATGTCTGCTTTGAGCATCAATGTGGCATAAAGCCACCACAGTGGAGGGAAGAATATGGTCCCTCATATGTTACCATTTTGGTTTTACATGCAGGAGATTGGGTAGTAGGATTCCTGGGTTCTGGTCCCATTGCTGCCACTGTCTAGCTGTGTGACACTTTTGATCTTTAGTCAGCTAGCTGGTAAATGAATACACGTCCCAGAAGGCTGGTGGTTCAGTATATCTAAATCATTCAGAAAACAGGAGGAGGTTGGAGTATAACAGAAATGTAAAAGTGAGAAATATTCCTTTTTGCAGCTGCACACTCCTTGCTTCGTCTCTCTGGGCTTAGTTAAGTACTGCAGTTGTCATTATATACACTACACTACACTACACTACTGCACGCTTTCCCGCCGGTGAAATTCCCAAGCCCAGCGCCCATTCTGAGTGTTGTTGTGGGGAACTGGCCATTCATTTTGTATTGTGAAAAGCTTTCTAAATCTGCTTTTTCTTTGCCGTTTCCACCAAGGTGAACACATCATCTCCAAACCAAGTCACATCTGCTTACATCACTTGTGCTGACATGTTGGAATAAGTCTATGTGAGGCATCTGTCTATGTGCCTAATATTGCCGGCCATCACCATAGTCTCTGAGCACCATTCTCATGACACAGCATCCCAAGGGTTTAAAAGCTGTGATTTGTTTTAGAAGAATTGAATTGTTAAACCTTTTTACTTTAATAACAGGAGCCTGTAGAGAGAGACGGAGAAGGCCCTCTTTTCTAACATGTCAGCCTCCATCACTAACAGTTCTGGGACTGTTGCATGCCACTCAATCAGCACAAAGTGACCCTAACGCACACTGGAAGGTGTAAGAGCGTAAGTACCTCTCATCTATCTTTCCCTATGGCTGGCAAAGATGCATAATTAGGATGTCCCTGCTCCTCTGCAATCAGTGGCTGCTGATGCTGCCTTGTGGGACTATGGGCAACCAGTGTAGATTAGATTAGTTTTCTGGTTGTTCTGGATTATGCCAGGGAAGAGCCTGGTAACTGGATAGCCCAGGATTGTGGGAGCACAAAGGGCACTTTTGCATCCCCTACACATGTGCTATACAAGGTGCTGTTTGGCTCAGGCCTGTTATATGCACCCAACTTGTCAAAGACGTTTCCATAAGAGGGATTGCATAACTCACCAGCCTTGTCCTGTCCTTAACTTTCCCTTTTGTCCAAATGGTTTCTCTTAGCTGGGTGTTTAAACTTTTAGAACATGTACCTGTTGTATTAAAAATGCATCTATAACCACCCTGCCCCTTGGGATGACAAGGAAGGGATGTGAAAGATAAGATATGGGGTTGGTAGCCCAATATGCAAGCAGGTCGTTTAGTGCTATCGATACAGAGGGATACTTAAACTTTCATGCACTGCACCAGCAAATAGGGCAAGGTGCATGGGGTCCTTGTGTTGATGCCACCCTGGGTACAATGACAGGAAGGGAAGGGTTGCTGTATACAGAGGAGGAATGCTCATTGAGGAGGGACATGGCAAGGAGAAAAGAAGTCACGGTCACCATTTGGAAAGACAGATGGCGTGTCCCACCCTGTGGTTTGCACACAGCAGTAGCCCAACCAGGTGTAAAACAAAGCGGCCAAACTGAGCTTTAAAGCTCATAGACTCATAGACTTTAAGGTCAGAAGGGACCATTATGATCATCTGGTCTGACCCCCTGCACGCTGCAGGCCATAAAACCATCCCCGCCCCTTCCCTGGACTCTGCTGCTGAAGTCCCCAATCCTGTTATTAGTGACCTCAATCGGCAGAGACCCTCCTGCTAGAGATCCCTGCCCTATGCTGCGGAGGAAGGCGAAAAACCTCCAGAGGCTCAGCCAATCTGCCCTGGAGGAAAATTCCTTCCCGACCCCAAATATGGCGATCAGTAAGACCCCGAGCATATAGGCAAGAGTCTCCATCCTGACCCCTTTTAGCCATTATGCTATTTACCTACCATTGCTTGGTTTTCCTTGACAACTATGTTTTACCATTAAACCATTCCCTCCATAAACTTATCTAACTTAATCTTAAAGCCAGACAAGTCCCTCGCCCCCACCGTTTCCCTCGGAAGGCCGTTCCAATATTTCACCCCTCTAACGGTCAGAAACCTTCGTCTAATTTCAAGCCTGAACTTCCCCACGGCCAGTTTATATCCATTCGTTCTCGTATCCACGTTAGTACTAAGCTGGAATAATTCATCTCCCTCCCTTGTATTAATCCCTCTAATATATTTAAAGATAGCAATCATATCACCCCTCAGCCTTCGCTTGGTCAGACTAAACAACCCAAGCTCCTCTAGTCTCCTTTCATACGACAGGTTTTCCATTCCTCTGATCATCCTAGTGGCCCTTCTCTGCACCCTTTCCAGTTTGAGTTCATCTTTTTTAAACATGGGAGACCAGAACTGCACACAGTACTCCAAATGAGGTCTCACCAGCGCCTTGTACAACGGAAGCAGGACCTCCTTATCCCTACTAGATATACCTCGCCTAATGCATCCCAAGACAGCATTGGCTTTTTTCACCGCCACGTCACACTGTCGACTCATAGTCATCCTGCGGTCTACAAGGACCCCTAGGTCCTTCTCCTCTTCCGTTACTTCTAACCAATGCGTCCCCATCTTGTAACTAAAATTGTTATTGGTCATCCCCAAATGCATCACCTTACACTTTTCACTATTAAATTTCATCCTATTTCTGACACTCCAATTCACAAGCTCATTCAAGTCTCCCTGCAGGATATCCCTATCCTCTTCCGAATTTACAACGCCTCCCACCTTCGTATCATCCGCAAACTTTACCAGCCTACTCCTGCAATCGGTTCCGAGGTCAGTTATAAATAGATTAAATAAAATGGGTCCCAAAACCGAACCTTGGGGAACTCCACTGGTAACCTCCCTCCAACCTGACAGTTCACCCTTCAATACGACCCGCTGCATTCTCCCCATTAACCAATTCCTTATCCATCTCTGGATTTTCAAATCGATCCCCATGTTTTCCAGTTTAACCAATAATTCCTCATGGGGTACAGTATCAAACGCTTTACTGAAATCCAGGTATATTAGGTCCACCGCATTTCCCTTATCTAATAAATCCGTTACCTTCTCAAAGAAGGAGATCAGATTCGTTTGGCACGATCTGCCCTTCGTAAAACCATGTTGTAAATTATCGCAATTGCCACTACCCTCCAGGTCCTCAACTAATTTCTCCTTCAGAATTTTCTCTAACACCTTGCACACTACAGATGTTAAACTAACAGGCCTGTAGTTACCCGGATCACTTTTTTTCCCTTTTTTGAAAATAGGAACCACATTAGCTATTCTCCAGTCTAACGGGACCACCCCCGAGTTTACAGATTCATTAAATATCATCGCTAACGGGCCTGCTATTTCCCGCGCCAATTCCTTCAATATTCTTGGATGAAGATCGTCCGGTCCTCCCGACTTAGCCCCATTAAGGCGTTCAAGTTTTGTTTCTACCTCGGATACGGTAATCCCCCATCCCGAACGCCCCTCTGTAATGGTGCTAGTATCCCTAATCCCTTCATTGGCCTCATTAAACACCGACGCAAAATAATCATTGAGATATTGCGCCATGCCTAGATTGTCTTTAATCTCCTCTCCGGCAGTAGTCTTCAGCGGTCCCACTTCTTCTTTCTTTGCTTTCTTCCTGTTTATGTGGCTGTAAAACCTCTTACTATTGCTTTTAATTCCCCTCGCTAGGTCCAATTCTACACGGCCTTTGGCCTTTCTCACTCTATCTCTACATTCTCTGACTTCACTTTGGTACATTTCCTTACTGATCCCTCCCCTCTTCCACTCTTTGTACGCTTTCTGTTTTTTCCTGATCGCCCCTTTGAGTCGGTCGCTCATCCAGCTCGGTCTAAATCTCTTGCTCGGTAATCTTTTTCCCTTTTTGGGAATACAGGCCTCCGACAGCTCATGCATCTTTAACTTAAAGTAATCCCAGGCTTCTTCTGCCTTTAAATCCATTAATACGTTTGCCCAATCCACTTCCCTTACCAGTCCCCTTAATTTGTTGAAATTGGCCTTTTTAAAATTATAAACCCTAGTCTTTGACTTAATTCTGTTACTCCTTCCCTGTATTTTAAACCGAATTAGCTCATGATCACTGGAGCCCAAATTGTCCCCTACTACCACTTCCTCAACGAGGTCCTCACTACTTACCAGAATCAAATCTAAAATGGCCTCCCCCCTCGTCGGTTCAGCTACCACTTGATGGAGGAATTGATCATCAAGCACATCTAGGAACATCTGAGCCCTATTATTGCTACTAGCGTTTGTTCCCCAATCTATTTCTGGGAAATTAAAGTCCCCCATAATTACACAGTTTCTATTGCTTATTACTTCTCTAAGCACATTAAATAGTTCCTTATCCATATCCTGGGTCGATCCCGGCGGTCTATAGCACACTCCAAGCACTATCCCCGGAGAGGCTCTAGAAGTCCTATTACCCATTGTAAGTATTGCCCAGACGGACTCTGAGTTGTCTAATCCATCCACTATTATTTCTTTACAGTTTATTTCACTATTGACATACAATGCCACCCCCCCACCTTTACCTCTGTTCCGGTCTTTCCTAAACAGCACATACCCCTCCATACCTGTGTTCCAGTCGTGACTGTCATTCCACCACGTTTCCGTTATTCCTACGATATCTGGTTTCAGCTCTTGGACCAGGAGCTCCAATTCCTCCATTTTATTACCTAGGCTTCTGGCATTGGTGTATAGACACCCTAATGTATGTCGTTTAGCCCGTCTCCCATTAGCAGCACTATATGTTGCGGGCCTCCTAGTGTCCGTCCCTCCTGTCCTTCCTATGTCCAATCTCATCTCCACAGCTATCTCTCCTCTCATTTTACTCACCTTCTCCATACTGGAATCTGGCGTGGAGATTAACTGTGCATCTCCCAACCGTCTCCCCAAACTTGCTAGTTTAAAGCTCTTTTGATAAGATGAGCCAGCCTCCCTCCCAAAAGTCTATTTCCTTCCCTACTCAGGTGAAGCCCATCCCGCGAGAACAGGTGTCTGTCCCCGAAAGCCTCCCAGTGGCCATACATCCCAAAGCCCTCCTTATAGCACCACTCCCTTAGCCAACTATTTATTCTCACAATCCTATCAGCCCTTTGCTGCCCTTCCCTCGGAACGGGCAGAATCCCACTAAAGATAATCTGAGCCTCTATCTCCTTGAGCGTCTTCCCCAGCCTGGCATAATCTCCCTTGATCCTCTCCAACGAGAACCTAGCCGTATCATTCGTTCCCACATGAAGGATTATCAGGGGGTTCTTACCTGCTCCTTGTAGGATCCTTTTCAATCGCAGGTCCACATCGCGTATCTTTGCGCCCGGTAGACAGCACACCCTTCTGTTCTCCGGGTCCGCCCTGGTCACAGGCCTATCCAATCTCCTCAGTAAAGAGTCTCCAATTACATACACCTGCCGTCGCCTGGCAACAGTGCGATCTAGTAATCTAGTCTCCGATCCCTCTAGTCCTGACCTGTGCCTATTCCTATCTTCCCTTATGCCTTCCTGAATCCTCACGGGGCCCAGAATTGGTGCTGTCTCCATCAAATCCTCCCCCCTCTCTCTTGGACTAGCAGCTCTTCTCTTCTTCCTCACCCTTCCACCTTCAGTCGCCACCTGTTGCCCCTCTACCTCGGTATCCAAACACTCGAACCTATTCCTGAGTTCTATTCCCCCCTCACTGGCCCTTCTTTTCCTTGGCCTGCTTCTCACAGTCACATGCTTCCACCTCCCATGTTCTCCCCCTTCCATTCCCCTCTCCCCATCCTCTCCCTCTGCCTCTACCTCCACCATAGGGCATTCTCCTTCAGCCTCCCCTTGCCTGTCCTCCATCAGCTGCTCAAACCCCCGCCTAAACTCCACCAGGGTATCTACCTGCATCTGCAGCCCCTTAATCTTTTCCTCCAGTAACACTATCAGGCGACACTTCATACACACATAACTGTGTTCCGGCTCCCCTGCTAGGACCATATACATACCACAGCTTCCACATGCAGTCATCTGCATTCTGTCTGCTGCTGCTTGGCTCATGGCTGCTGCAATCTCTGCCCACAGCACCTGTGGACTCTGAGCACACACCACACCGCGCCCTCCTGCCTCCCCCCTTACCTCCCCCTGCAAACTCCCTCTCAAACTCCCCTGTTAGCCGCCCTGTTTGCTGCCTCCGGTGCCGCTGCTCGCAGAACCAAGGGAGCACAATGAGGAGGCATTGGCCGTGCACCTCAGCTTGCCGTGATGCACACAGTATGTCAGATCCTTGCTGTTCCCTCCTCTGCTTTCTGAAAAAGCCCTTTCCCAACATCCTGCCCTGCTCACTTGTGTGTTGCACATGTCAGGAGCTTCTTCATGCTTTACTCAATGTTTTCCTGCTGACTAACAGCTATTGGCCTATGCCTGCCATTCTCCCCACCCTACCGGCCAAGGCAATCAGCTTTGTCTAGCTAATAGGCTTAGTGGCAGTGATAGTAATATTGTCTTACTGATTTACATGTCTCCAGGAATCCGACTCACAAAGGTTTTTGGAAGATTTGTGCCCTGACTTCAGTTTCTCATGTCTGCTCCTCACAGCCTGTAGCATTTCCCTCTCCCATATCTTCACTTTCCTCTTACCGTTGCCATGTTTCCCAGAATTCCCTTAAAAGCTTATTAGTCTGAATTTTCTCTTTTTCTCCTCCTCACTAGACTTCTTGATGATTCTCTTCTCCCTTGTGTGCTGGTATGACAGCAGGGCTAACTTCAGTCACTGGGTTCTATTAAGTTAGTGTGCTATCTGATGCCATTTCTTAGGAGGGACTGGGAGGCATCTTGATCTGTCACTCATCTGGCAGATGTCCCAAAAGGCTTCTAAGAAGTGAAACATCCTGAAATCCTTGCAGGTTTTTTTTTTAGTATTTATTTATACAGGAGGCTTGGCTTTGCTCTCATTTTCTGATTGTTGCTAGTTTTAGAGGAGAAGGGAGTGTGTTTAAGATGGGCAGGCACCCACTAGTGTTTGCCTTAACAGTGTTCCTGCCTGTGGTGAGTGACAACCTTGGCAAAGCAGATGGTTCACAGGAGTCCCAAGTGGCAGACAATTTTTTTTCTGAGTAAGCTCCTCCTTGGGCATTTTTTATTTGTTCACTGAAGTGCCCGGAACTGGAATAGACATATATTAGGCAGTTTGATATTCAGGGTCATCTGTATAAGGGCACATCTACACTTGCAAAGTTACAGCGCCAGCAGTCACAGTCAGAGAGCACCGAAGGAAAACCGCTGTTGTGTGCTCACACGGACAGCTGCCTGCGCGATAGCGTGTTCACACTTGCCGCACTTGCAGCGCTATTCAGAGCGGTGCACTCTGGCCAGCTATCCCACAAAGCATCTTTTTCTATTTTGCCGCTAAGACTTGTGGGAAGGCGGAAGGGGTTGCGGGGAATCCTGGGTCCTGTCCCAATGCACCGTGATGCATTGCTTCGCATCCCAGCAATCCCTGTGCTTGCATCCGCATTTGAGGCCAGCTTTCAACAGCTTGTGTACTGCGCGCCCTGCCCTGCCTCTTTCTGGGTGCAGGAAAGGATCTCGAGCTGTTGACAAGAATACTGTTCGCACTGACCAACACGTCACGAGTGGCAGTGGAATTATTCCTTAAACTACAAAGACAAGAGGAGTGCGACATTGATCTCGCCACACGTAGTAGCTATAACACGAGAATGGTTGTGGCATTCATGGAGGTGTTGACCGTTGAAACAAGCACTGAGTGGTGGGATCACATCATGATGCATGTCTGGGATGACGAGCAGTGGCTGCAGAACTTTCGGATGAGGAAAGTCACATTCATGGGACTTTGTGATGAGCTCGCACCAGCCCTGCGGTGCAAGGACACGAGAATGAGAGCTGCCCTGTCGCTGGAGAAGCATGTGGCGATTGCACTGTAGAAGCTGGCTACTCCAGACTGCTACCGATCGGTCGCTGACCAGTTCGGAGTGAGAAAGTCAACCGCTGGAGTTGTGATGATGCACTGTGCAGGGCCATTAATCGCATCCTGCTCCGAAAGACCGTGATTCTGGGCAACGTGCATGAGATTGTGGACGGCTTTGCACAAATGGGCGTCCCTAACTGTGGAGGGGCGATAGATGTCACGCACATTCCAATTCTGACACCAGACCACGTAGCCACTGAGTACATTAATTGCAAGGGGTATTTCTCAATGGTTCTCCAGGTGCTTGTGGATCACCGTAGGCATTTCACAGACATTAACGCAGGCTGGTCCAGAAAGGTGCATGACGCACACATCTTTCGGAACACTGGCCTGTTCAAGAAGCTGCAAGCAGGGACTTTCTTCCCGGACCAGAAGATCACTGTAGGGGAAGTCGAAATGCCCATTGTGATCCTGGGAGACCCCACCTACCGTTAATGCCGTGGCTCATGAAGCCATACACGGGGCAACTTGACAGCAGCAAGAAGCGGTTCAACAACAGGCTGAGCAAGTGCTGAATGACTGTGGAGTGTGCATTTGGCCATTTAAAAGCCCGCTGGCGATGCCTGTGGACATGGCAGATGACAATATTCCTATGCTTATAGCCACGTGCTGTACGCTCCATAATATTTGTGAAGGGAAGGGTGAAAGCTTCACTCAGGGTTGGACCACAGAGACTCAGTGCCTGGAGACTGAGTTTGAACAACCAGAGATCAGAGCTATTAGAGGGGCACAGTGCAGGACCATAAGGATCAGGGATGCGTTGAGGCAGCAATTTGAAGCCGAAAGCCACTAATATTTGTTGCTATGCTTGGGATTGCAGTGCTTGTAATGCTAGGAGGTGATTGGTGCACATGATGCAAGAAGGGGCCTTAACATAATTGTATGTTGCTTTGCAGTGCTCTTTTTGCTTTCACTTAATAGATTAAAGATTGCTTTCAAACAAACACAAATCTTTTATTGAAAGACAACAACCAGAGGAGAGAGTCAAATGAAAAAAATTCATCAGCAGGGGGAAGGGAAGGTCTCAAGAGAAGGAGGGGTCCCGGGACAGCTACAGATTTGTGCATGTCCAGGGTTCACACCCAACCTTCTCCTTTGGAGTATGATGCAGCAGATGCTGTACTCCAGCAGGGCCAAACTGCAGATGGATGGGTGTTGAGTGCAGTGGGTATTGAGAGTCCACACTGCTGGACTGTGAGGAGGGAGGAGTGGAATGCTGCGGGTAGACAGTGAAGCCAGGAGATTGATAAGAGTGTGTTGGTGATGTGTGTGGGGCTCATGGGAAAGAGTTTTGTGACAGCAGCTGCAGGGGAGGGTGGGCATGGAGCTGCTCGGTTTGAAGAGCTAGTATCACCCGGGGCATGTCCACTTGGCGCTCCATAACGTTTAAGAGCTGCTCCGTGGCTTCTTTCTGGTGTGCCGCATTCTCCTTTAGGTCCCACTGTCCTGAAACTCCTTCAATTCCTTTTTCTCAGCGGCGGAGTGCATCATAACCTCATGCATAAAGTCCTCCTTAGTTCTTCTTGAACGCTTTCTAATTCTTTGCAACCGTTCTGTTGCCGATAAGGGAGGCTGGCCTCCCAACGTTATCTCTGTGAAGTTTAAATGCAACATTGTACAGAAGCAGTATTGTTTGCAACACAGACAACACTGTTTCAGTGCTTTAAAACACAGCCAGTACCACACACCTGACACTAACTGGTTGATCCCAGGCAAGCACACACAAACCACAAGACCCCCAGAATGGTGAGTAGCCAGAGGGGCAGGGTAAATCATTGTTCCCGGACCCTGCTGTACGCTGTACACTGTGCACGTGGATATTGGCACTTGGGGAGAGCCAGCACTGTAGGGGGGGCCTGATAATCATTCCTGTCCTCACACTTTCCACAGGATATGATCATTATGGAAGATATCTCACTGCTGAGGGTGAGGGTGGGTCTTCTCCAAGCCTGTGGCTTCTGCCCTGGTCCCTATGTGGCTAGCCTGTGTGCAGCTATGGTCCCGCCACCCCCGTGATGGCACAGTGGCACGGGAAAGTTATCATTAATGGGGCAAGAAACAAAGCAGCTCTGCCGAGGAACCTGCGGGAGAGGATTGCCCAGTATCTCCATGAGAGTTTCCTGGAGATCTCTGAGGGAGATTCACGTGAAGTGAGGGAGTGTATCAACAGCCTATTCCACCACTCAAACTAGGCATGAGCTGGGAGACAAGCCTGCTTTCTGCAACCCTCCTGCCTCCAACAACTCGCTTCAGCAATTCCCAAAATCAGATCCACTTACCAGGGCCTCCTCTCCTGTTTGTGTTTCACTAATATCTGCCTGCTGTGACTGACTAGGCTCCTCTGGGGTAGAAAAGAGCTCCGGACTGCATGCATCTCTGGCCTCTGAGTCATCCTCTGCCTCTGGTTCCACCTCCCCCTCTTCATCCAAGATTGCCTCCTCCTGACTCGGTCCACTCTCGACTGGCAATGAAGCCAACGAAATATCCACAGAGGACTTTGCAGTGGAGGTGGGGTCACCACGAGTATCGCGTCCAGCTCTTTGTAGAACCAGCAGCTCTTGGGCACAGCACTGGAGCGACGGTTTGCCTCCCATGCCTTGTGGTAGGTCATTCCACAGCTCCTTTACTTTGACCCTGCACTGCAATGTGTCCCGGTCATGGCCCTTTTCTATCATTCATCGAGAAATCGGTCTGTAGGTATCAAAATTCTGCTGGCTGGAGCGCAGCTGTGACTGCACTGCCTCCTCTCCCCAAATACCAATGAGGTCCAGCAGCTCGGTATTGCTCCAAGTGGGGATCACCTGGTGTGTGGAGCAGGCATGGCCACCTGGAAAGATGCACTGAGACCACTGCATGCATCACTAAGCAGACAGGAAGGTGACTTTCAAATTTGCAAAGGAATTTACAGAGTTGGGCTGACGGTTGGTCACCGGAGGGCAGGGTAGTAGAGTTCAAACCGATGGCCATAGAGGTGAGAACAGCAGCGCTGTAATCACCACGGTGTCTACACTGGCACCACACCACTATAGCCACGGCACAGAAAGCTGTATACCTCTCGTTGAGGTGGTTTTTGTTCTTTTCCCAAATTGGAACAAAAATTAAAATTTAAACTTTTTTCACAGAATGAAAATTCCAGAAATTTTTTATTGCGAAATATATATAAAAAAATCATTTCAGTTTGTTGAAATGACTTGAACTACTTAATTTTGAGTAATTTCAACATTAAACTCCCCCCCCATTTTGGTGCATTGCCTCATGGGAGTTGTAGTTTGGGAGCCTGATGTCTCCATTCTGCTGTATGGGCCAAGCTTGCTAGCCAGACTCTCAAGATGCACCTAGAGTTATCTGACTTCTCTGATGCACCATGCAAAGCTTGGTTAAAGGGAAGTTTGGATTGCATTATGGGAAATGTAGTCCTCCAGGGAACTTGACCTATATGAGAGAATACTCCCACATTCCCAAAGTACCACTCCCATAAGGCAATGTGCAGCTAGGGAAATGTGGTTTGATGTTTTATTGACTGATTGGAAACTGGTTTGGGTCAGTTCAAAAAACCCCAAATATTCCAAATCAGGACCCAAACAAAATATTTCATTTCTCTTTTCTCAGCGGAACATTGGGAAATCAGCAAAATCAAGATTTTTCCCACAATTGAATTCAGTGGGAATTTTGCTTGTATAAAAGCCCACCTAAGCAGTAGGTGTTCAGCCTTTCTCAGGATCTGATTTACTGATTTAAAACATCCGAAAACAGTTCTTCTACATTTAGCAGAACAGAATTAAAGGCAGGTTGTGTTCACACAGGGTACAAAGTGAACTCAGTAGCAACTACATCCCCCCAGCCCTGTTGCCCTGGAATTTTCTTTTGTAATTGACTGTAGGAGCATCTTTTTCATTGTCTCAGACAGGCAATTCTTGCTGAATATACATAACCTTTAGTTAAAGGGAGATTAAATGAGCCCACTCCTAGGATAAAGTACCATCTCTTTCCATGCCTAAGGGACCTCATAGCAATTTTTAGTCAGCCACATATTTCAGGAAGCAGATAAAAGGGAAATTTGATAAGACTCTGGTGGACAGTGACAATCCATTAGGAAGAGTAGGATGGGTTTATTACGTGGGAGTCTGGGCATAATACGTAGTTCATTACTCAAATGGAAGTTGAGACAATCTAGATGGCAATATGATTCCTTCAGGACTTTGGTGCATATTGTCTGAGACCATAAGGACAAGTTGTCATTATCCAAACAGCAGGCTTAGGGCTGTTTCACTGAGTCACATGTGACATGTAGCTGCTGAGCTACAATTTTGTCTATTACTCAGTCTCCCTCTCTGCTCTCCCCAGCCTCCCTCATTGTCAGTGCTCATGACCCGGGTGAATTCGCTGAGTACTAAGGCTGTTAGCAATGCACCTGAGAAGCCTTAGGAATGATGATCATGAGACTCAAGGAGGCTGATGCCAGCTGAAAGTGGGTGAGCAAAACTGATATGTAAATGTATGCTCAGAGCCAATTTACTGCTGCCGGAAGGATCGTGGTATATCTGATATTGCACAGGGTATGCTTAAAAAAAAAGAGTCTGCCCTAAGGAAATGCCACTTCATGAAGCTGATTTTATTCAAACTTCTTCCTACACTCCTCTGTATAATACATTAGTTCCTTTGTCTTTCTCCCAACCAAGATAGTATGAAATCCATTTTCAAATGTTGATGGCCATGGATTAGGGGTGGTATTTGTAGGTGCACTATTTTCGCCCCAACTGCATCTTTTTAAGGGCCTCATCCTGCAAAGTGCTATGCACCTTCAATTTGCACTGATTTGCACGGGTGTTGCAGGTGCTCTACAGTTTGCAGCATCAATCCCAGAACGAATGGATTAAACAAACATCTTTGATTTACACCTTTGTAAAAAGTTAGAATTGGCCAGAAATAGTTTTGTGAGACAGTACAGGGTTTATTGTGTGTGTTCGGCCCATATCTGACACATTAATGGACATTTGATATTAATATGCTTCGGTGCAAAAGAAAAGCGAGATTATTCTTTGAGTCAACTTTCAGAATGCGTTCTGTACTTCCCCACACCCTCCTGAAATAGAAGCAGAGATCTTGCTGAGCTAATGACCTCACAGAGACTTGGGCCTTGGCGTCAGCCCAGCAAGCTAAAGATGCTGAACTACAGATCTCACAGAAATCTGCACCATGAAATCAGCCTTGCATCACTTGGCATGAGTGCAACCAAAGAGAGGTGCTAAGTCAGTGTGATCACAGACATCAACCAAACACGCTAGAGATGCTGAGCAAATAGGTGTATCCCTTGACATCAGACCAACCGACCTGGTGCTGAGCCAGGTAATCTCAGAGGGGCTGGTGCCTTGACATTATTCCAAGGAGGTAGACATCCTTAGCTAGTAACCTTACAAAGTTCTGTGCTGTAGCTTCATCCATGGAAGCTAGAGGTGCTGATCCAAAGACCTCACAGCAGCCTGACTTTTGACATCAGCCCTATCATCCAGACAATAATCCCACAGAGTCCTGTGTCTAGACATCAGCCCCACAAGGGAGAGCTGATGAGTCAGTGTTCTCACAGGATCCCATGCTTTCACCAAAAGTCAGTCAGACAGAGGTGCCAGTCACCTCACCGAGGCCTGTGCCTCGAGTAAATAAAACAGACAAGGGATTAAAGATGTGGAGGAAGTGTAACTCCAGCTGCTTTGCTAAAAGCAAATGAAAATCTCCCCTTTCTTTTCTCTGTCTTCCAACTGGGGATTCAGCTTTGCCTGATCTCTACCACCTCCAGCCTCTTCACTGTCTTGTGACATGAGGACTCATCAGGTGAGAGAATCGGAAGTGGCAGAAGCTACCGGAAGAGCTTTACATGAACTCACACACGTTCACTCCACTCCACTGCTTTATGCACACTTAAACACACTTTTTTTTATTTGGCTGGCTAGGTCTGTGGACATGGGCTCCTTTCAGATACCTTGTCCCTCCTCACACTGTGTCCTGTCACACAAGCCAATGCAATGTCACTTCAGTAGATAGGGAAAGTCCAGAGGAGAGTAACAAAAATGATTTAAGGTCTAGAAAATATGATCTATGAGGAAAGATTGAACAAATTGGGTTTGTTTAGTCTGGAGAAGAGAAAAATGAGTGGGGACATAACAATCATCAAGTATGTAAAAGGTTGTTATAAAGAGGAAGGTTATAAATTGTTCTCCTTAACCACTGAGGACAGGACAAGAAGTAAAGGCTTAAAGGGGAGCAAGGAAGATTTAGGTTAGATATTAGGATAAACTTCCTAACTGTAAGGGTAGTTAAGCATTGGAACAAATTACATAGGGAGGTTGTGGAATCTCTGTCTAACCTGTTCTTAAAAACCTCCAGGGACGAACACCTATCAGGGATGATCTAGATAATACTTAGTCCCTCCTCATTGCAGGGGACTGAACTAGATGACCTATCACAGTCCCTTCCAGTTCTACATATCTATGATTCTATGGTACTAGTACCCATCACTACATCCAATCACCAAAATGGAGAGCTCCCCCTCGTGTTTTGGTCTACTTTAACCACTGAAGTCTTTAAGTATTTGCTCAAGAAAAAATAGAAGAAGAAAAAGCCAGACTGAACATTCACTGAGGTGCAAAAAATTCAATCAATTTTTGTCATAAATAAAACTAATCTCTCCCCTACATATGCTTGCCCTAAAACAGTATCGAGACGCTGAGCCAGGGAAAAGCCTGCACTGCTTTTGCTGGTGCTGTTTCTAATCTGTGGTAAGTAACACACTTCAGACTCCAGGGCTGTTAGTCCATCAACTCCATGGACTCCTTCCTGGAGCAGTGGACATTATCTGGGGTTCTCTCTCTGTTCCATTCTAGTCCCTCATTTTATGCCTGCAACCTTCACCCCATCCCTAGTTTCTCATTTGTTGACCACTAAGCCCTGTGGCCCCTCCCTCACCTGGGAGGGCGGACCTTTTGTTCTGGTGGGCTCACACCCACCCTGCCTAGCATTCAGATAGGCCAGCAACTCCAGCTGCAATGTAGTTACTCAAAGCTAAAGAAAACATAGCCCTAACCCTGTTAGAGTAATATATGTCAGGATTATAATGGTCTGCCTCACACCCTTTTTCTGCCTCACACTGTTCTTCTCCCCTCCTACACACTCCCTGTTAGCTGCAGGCCATAATGGAGTTTAGCTGACTAACCTTTTTATATAAATCCATTCTGACTTGTCATACCCCTATTGGGTTTGGTCTCCTGATAATTCTTTCCTCCTTTTTTTTTTTTTATGCTAGCAGAATCTGGTTTGCCCAGTTACTCACTCCCTTCTATAATATTAAAGCTCTCACACCACTAGGCCATTGGGAATCACAGACAAAATGTAGTTTCCACTGCAGTGTGCACACAGTTCTTGAAAAGCCTCACTGCCTATTTGTCAGCATGTTTGTTGTGAGGGAGCTCCTGGGATGTTAGCCATCACGTGAGGAATAAGATAGGAAATAATGTCCTAAGGTGTTGGCTGAGAAGCCCTGAATACTCAGGATATGCTCTGAAAAATGGACAATAATTGGAAAATGATTAGCATTCCCAAAGGACAAAATCCTGGACTCCGCGCACAATCTGAGCAGCTGAGCTGTGCACTGATGGACTCCTTCAGAGTGAGGGGGAAGGAAACCTGCTACCAAGTGGCGGAGAAATCACTTCAGCGCCATTACCTGAGCCTCAGGACCAGGGAAAACATCAGTAGTTATCATATAAAATAGAGCCATGCAAGTCTTTAAATCATGAAAGCTGAAACCAACCATGTAGACTCAGGTCTCAGCACAGTACTGTAATTGAAGCCAGATCCTCCGGCAGGAATCTGCATGACATCTCAGTCACACAGGTTGGTCCCCAGTTGCTGCTTTTGAAAAACCAAGGCCACAGTTAACATCCACAGCATCATGAGCTTTTTACTAGCGTAAGATGCATCCAGCTCTTATCAGGATAATACTATATGTTGTGTGTAATGATGGGCAAGAGAATACCACTTTTATCATTCCCACTAATGAAATGGGAGTGGATAGATATGGTAATTCCCAGGATGGGGAATTCAGCAAGTCCCTCTGATGATGCTGATGGGACCTGGGTTACCTCCATAGAACAATCAGCAGCAGGGCATGATACAGAACCTCTGCAGTCGTGAGCTGACACTAAATAACAGCTGGCCTTTGATCTAAACAAGGTCAGTGAAGTCAGACTGTAGGTTAGAGTAAACGGAACCAGTTGCAGAAACTCCCTCCAGAGGCGGGAGTCACCATCATACACTGCTCACAGCTCAGACTCCAATTACAATCTTGAGATCTAAAGGCAGCAGTTTCCCTAGCTCCAAATGGAAGCCTCCCTTTAACCAAACCAGCAAGAACTGTGCTAAGCTGGTCTCGGCTGGCAGTGGCTCTTTACATCTCTTAAAGTGACACTCCACTTGGTGCATGAGTGCTCAGTGGGAAATGAGAAGAAAGTGACCCGCCTTCCTGCCAGAGTAATAGTCTCAGAGGAATTGGGGGGGAGGGGAAAGGAGGAGAGGGAGAAATAAATCTGTCATGTGGTGCTATTTCTCTATAAGCAAAGCTGATCCTTGTTGTGCCAGCCATAACTTACATAAACCAGAGCTGGACAGATCCAAGAGGGGGTTGCTGGAGTTGTGAGAGATATTTGTGAAACTTCAATATAAGAGAGGCTGTTAAGTAGATTTTTTTTTTTGTTTGCAAAAGTGATGTCATTATGGGAGAAGTGGGACAAAAACATCCTAAGGAGGTGAATGGATTTGTAAGTACAGCAACAATGTGGGAAAAATTAGATAATTGTATTGAAAGCCACAAGGACAAACACAATAAATATAAATCAGCATGGGCAATTGGGGACAAATTATAAAGCTGTAACTTAGAGATGACCTGACAACCTTTGACCTAAGATCAAGCACAGAATCAGTTTAATATCTGCTGTGGCGAGATCATATCCTGCTAATGATGAACTCATATGATTCTTCTCTCTATAGCTACTGTGTTCCTATGAAGGCTTTTTAAACTTCCAAGATTTGAGCTCAGGACTTTGGGTCTCTATTTTTCATGGAATAGCTGATGACACCACTGCCCCTGTCAGCAGAAATAGGAGCTGCAATCCTTACAGAGCTTTGGATGTTAGCAAAAGAGTTAAATGTTGCAGAAAAAAAACAACCCAGTAGATGGGAACAGAATGACCTTGGTAAGGGTCACTTTGCAAAGCACTCACAAATTGAACCTTACTTGGTTTTGTTTGCTGGGATTGTTGCTATGGGAACTCCGACACACACATGCCTAATGTTATTTTATATTTAGGTGGCGCTTTCCCTAGGATCTTCAAGGACTGCCAGATGGCCACTCCTCCCAGACTTGCAACTTTCGAGGGGAAGGTGCACTGGTCAGATAGGATGAAATAGGCTGAGCTACCATGGCGTAGCAGAACTAAGAAAACTGCCATGATTTTGCTGACCGCATCCTTAGCAACCATGCATTAGGAATAATAGGGGGTAGTTCCCTACCCATCATGCTAGGGATTATGAGACACTGTATGCTCTGGCTCGTTGACATTTCTGTCAGTGAGAGCAAGAGGATTTCCCAGTTTCTGTTGCCCTGTCAGCTGAGGAGAAGGGAGGGCCTTATGGAGAGGGCTGGGGATTCAGGGACCTAGGGTTGTGTGAAGAGCACAGTGCAACAAACTTTTTGTGAGTCTGGACTAGTGTTCACAAAGTGAGCATGGACCATTTTTACCTAGGAAGTTATGCGCTGATAAAGTGTGAGCAACAATTAGGTTTTGCTTTGACAGTGAAACAGTTTTGTACATGGTGGAAAGTAAATTCTTGGATGACACGGACAAGGTGAGCCAAAGGTCACGAGGTACATTTTTCACACTGTGGCAGCTTTTCAGGGTCAGAATCTCACCTGCACAATTAGACTCCAAACAGAGGGGAGCTTGATAAGTGGTGGCAGAGAATATGGGAGGGTAGGGTGAGGTGTGGGATTGTCTTGGGAAATGGAAGAAAATAATCACAGAAGAAGGTTTTAAATATTGGCCATGAGCAGGGAAACATAACCATTGTGGAAGAGGGCATCCCCTGTCTTGTTTGGTGGATATGAGCTGGAAAGGAACAATCAGCAAATTCTTTGAGGACTATTTTTCCCAGGAGAGAAAGGCAACATAATGTCCTGAGCTCTGGATTGAAAACCAGGAGCTGTTGACATGGGTGGCGCATATAATAGGCTGGGGAAGGCTGCGTAGCCCTGCCCATGCTCCGCTTCAAGGCCCCCTCCTGCTGCTAATTGGCTCCAGCCACCCGAGCAGGCTGATCCTCTTCTGAAAAGGGAAGCCAGCTGGGATTAGGCCAGCTGGGACTTGGGATGCCTGAGGTGGCCCCTGGGGCTGGGGCTGTGCCGCCAAGTGCTTTAGGACTGTGGGGGAGGGAGGGCCTCACGTCACCAACCTGCTCGGTGCTCTGGTGCACGCCGCCTGCCCCCCCGCTTGGCACTCCGGGATGGAGGTGCTTGGGCGACCCGAGGCTGGGTCTGTGGGGGGCAGCTCTGGTCTTGGGGGGAAAGGGGAGGGGGAGTGGCCTCAGGCAAAAAGGGTGGGCCTGGCAGGGGGCTAGCCTCCCCGAGGCCATGGTTCACCCACCGCCCATGGCTCTTGAGTTTTATTCCAAGCTCAGCCATGTAGGGCCAGATTTTCAGGTTGGTTGCTGAGCTCTTTTGAAAATCTGGCCCTTATTTAGGTACCTTGATGGGGAATTGAAACTCTTTGACACTCTAGCCCGAATTGTGATTGCTGAATTCTTTTCCAAATCTGTCCCAAACTGGCTGTGTGACTTTGGCCAAGTTATTTAACCTCTCGGACTCACTTGTTCAGCTCACAGAGTTATTGTGAAGATTAGTTAGTTGGCATTTATAAAGTGCTTTATATAAAGCTAGAAAAAGTTATATAGATACTGAGTTTTACTGGGATAAATTCTGAAGTCGGTGCTCAGTTTTGACTGAGTTGTTACTAAGACAAAACTCCAAGTGAAGTAGCCGAAGAGATGAAATGTTAAGTGAGGGTGGGACAGCAGAAGAAAGAGAATAATGGTCGTGCCTACAAGGGCCTACACAAGTTTAAATATTATTTATTTGTTTGCTTGTTTATTTATTAGTTATTTGTATTGCTGTAACAACTAGCCCCCTCAGTCATGGACCAAACTCCCATCATGCCTAGGTGCTGTACAGCCACAGAACAAAAAGATTGTTAAACACTCTACGGGCAGGGACCAAATATAAGTCAAGAGACAACAGGTGGATACAGACGGATGGATGGGGGAATACAAGGGCACAACTAGCATGGTAGACAGAAGTCTCAGCACACCAGCTGTCTAGTGGTTGTCTAGTTTTTTGTCGTCGGCGCAGGAAAGTTTTTAAAATTGCTTTTAAGGAGGAAGATGTGGTGAGAACAAAAGGCAATGGCAGGTGCTATTGCAGACGTAGCCAGGCCAATAGCCTCACAGAGGGAGTGGGGAAAGTTCCATGGCTTGTGTAGTTTAAAATTGGGCTGGACAAAGCACTTGTACGTATAAAGGCGGGAGCAATCCTGCCTTGGCAGGGATGTGAACTGGGGAATCTATGGCGTCATTTCCTTTTCTGACTCTTGTGTGAGCCTTTCTAGAAACTGAGTATCAGCAGCAATGGAGACAACTGGATCAGGGTCCGTGACAGCCAGTGTAGGGCAGCATATCCCACAAATGATACCAGCATGGTAAACCTGCCACTCTCTGTTGCTCATAAGCAGCCCTGCCAGAGTTTTGATCCATGAAGGTGAAAAGCAGGTTGGCAACCTGCGACAATGGAAAGCTGCTGTCAGGCAGTAAGATGCTGCTCGGAGGGGACAGCTGGGATGTGGATTTGTCCCGTGCAAGCAGCGGATCCTTGCCAGCTGCAGTGCTATTCCGATCAGGACTTGGAATGTCGGGTATGTAGTGGGTGCAAGAGAGACCAAAGTGGTTGAGTTATGCTGGAGATAAGGTTTGAAAACCCCCTTCTGGTTGTCTTTCCTCCACTTCCTTTTCCTGTTTTTCCTTGCCTCCCTCTGCTTCCAGTGCCACACTCCTATTTCTCTGCTGTGTGAACATGCTTACAGCAGAGTAAAAGTGACTTGAATAAGGGACTTGATGGCTGAGTGCAATGGTAATAAGTAGAGAGCCAGATCTTCAGCAGGTGTAAACTGGCAAAGCTGCATGTTGAGCTACGCCAATTTACACCAGTTGAGGATCTAGCCCAGACTCTCTCTTCTAGAGTCTTGATTGCGCTAACATTTATCTAAAAATTTCCCACCATCACTTTGCAGCAGTGCCAGTGTGTATACACAGAGGTTAAAGTAAGAGTGTGTGTGTGTGAAACAGAACTCCACTGACAAGAGTGCTAATGTAGACCAGCTGTTGATGTTTTAAGTACTGTATCATCTAAGAGGAGGGTTTGACAACAGAGTGGTTAACATGCTGAAGGCCACAGTGGCCAGTTAACATTAGCACGCTCTGCAATGCTACAAGTTTTGAAATGACACACATGTTAGTGCAACAGTGAGATATTTTTGGAATAATGCTAATGCAAGATCAGTGTTCAACCTCTGGCTCAAATCCAGACTTTGCAGATTTGGGGATAAATTCTGCTCTGCTACATCAGCACAAATCCAGAATAGTTCTAGTGAAGTCAATAGTTAATTCTGATTTATGCAGATGTGAAAACAGAACTGGACGCCATATCTATAGTCCCCGACAGTCATTGCTCATAGCTGAGCAGAATGCAGCTAACGTTTTCCTGTGACTATTTTGCTCCAATCTGTAAATGAATTTGCTTCAGCCATGCTTGCCCCCTTTTGGGGTTTGCTTTCCACAAATATTTGTATGACTGAATTCAGAGTAAAAGGAAGACAGAAGGAAAGAAAAGGGACAAAAAAGGGGGGAGTAGTTTTCTATCTATTCCATGGTTTCCATTAACACAGCGATCTCTCCCTCCCCACTGGAGGAGCAAAACTTACTATTGGAACTTTGTGACTGATTCACAACACTACATTTGATTACAATGTCAGCCTATGCCCATTCACTGCAAGCATTCCTTGGTGTACTCATTATGATGCAATGTTTGAGCTCTGTGGTCGGTCACATAATTCATACAAGATTGTTTTTAGTCCCTGAGTGGATGTCCTAATCTTTTATAAATTATTCCAGCTCCAACCCAAAACGAATTCAACTACTCACAGACCCGCTCTTAGCTATGGGTCTGAATTTCACTCTAAGGTAAAATTCACCCCCATGCAGAGGGTCAGTACAAAGGCTACGTGCCACTAACATCCCACGTACGTCCTCAAAATGGATTTATGTGGTGTATATAGTCCTTGTGCTGTCTCTCTGCAAAGGAATAAATGCCAGCTGTGAAAATACGTACACAAACTTCACTCCTATGAATATTTACGAGGAGCAAGTAGAAAGGGGATTCCAGCATGGTTTGAAACAAAATTCTATTTAGAACTTGTCTAAATGTTCACAGATAATTTGTGCAACTGTTCACCCAGCTCTGCTCATGATTCTTTCGACCCTTCTCCCGCCATGTTGTGCTCACCAAGTACTAATTCTATGTGATCTTTCTCCCGTTTCATATTGTGATGCCTCATCAGTTCAGTGTCAGATCATCTTTCCCTCTCCTGCACTCTTATACGCCTGTCTTATCTTCTTCTTATGAAGACATTTTACCTCTTCCTATCTTTGTATCGTATTGCCCTAACTGTCTGGCTGCTCATTTTATCACTCTGTCTCCAACCCTATTATATCAGATTACAATCTCCCTATATCTGCAGCTCATTCCTTTTTCCATATCTTATCATTCAAACCTTCTCCACTGTATCACCCACTTACTATATTCTCCTAACCCCTTCCCATCTTATTGCATCATCATTCTTCATTAACTCGCTCTGAATTTTCCCCCTTAATATAATATTAGTTCAGATTCTTCTGTGCCTTTCCTATCATTCTCAACGCAACCGTCCCTGCATTTGCCATAGACTGAAAATAGTTTTCCTTGTGATTTTCAGGCTCTTTTGTTCTTACACAGACTTCTAGTAGATTAATCTAAGTGCACCCACTGTGTTAGTGATCATGTTAGGCAAAATTCATTTTTGTCTCAATTTTTCTTTAACATTTTGGGGGAGTTGTCAAAAAAGGGAAAACTCAAATATTGTTTAGATTTTTAACAAAACTGTAATGTTTTCATCAAAACTGTATTTTTTGCCACAAAAATTCATCTAATTTAAAAACCATTTTCCATCAAAAAAAATTTAATGGAAACGTTTGGAGCAGCTCTATATGCCCTCAAAAAACAAGATAAGTGGAAAAGTGCATTGATTTTTTGCTGGTCCTCTGCACAGGGATGAATTTTATCCACTGTGGGCAATGGCAGATCTATATTGGGAAATTATGAAAGTACTGTAGGATGGGGGGACAACCAACTGGTCTGTGTGTGTGTGTGTGTGTGTGTAATATATATATATATATATATATTGCTAAAGTAAGGCTGGGATGGGGGAGAGAGGGGCAGGACACAGCTCTCCTCCTCTGTTAAAAGCAAATCCCTCCCCTCCTCTTCCTGGCTTGAGAGTTCCCCCACCTCCTTGGCTGCCACAGTGAGCTCTCCCCCTCCTGTTTCAATCTGCACTTCCTCCCATCAAGCTAAGGAGTTCCAGAAATGGGGGTTTGTAGATTACACTAGTCTCTCCAAAATAGCATGTTTGTTCCAGGACTTGGGAGAAGCCACTTCATTTTTTTTTTTCCCACAGAGCAAAAGAGAGAACTGATGAAGCAAAAGGCTTAAGGGATTTTACACTATCAGCTCTTTGGGACAAGGACAGTCATTTATTCAGTGCCAGGCTGAATGGGGCCCAACCTGGAAGTGACGTTTCTGTGCTACTGCATCTAAATATTAAATAATAATAATTATAAATGGCAAAAGAAGCAACTGAGGAGCAAACGAGAAGTGATGTTTAATTTTTTTGGCAGGGGAAGCAGGCAGCAGCCTGTGGGCTTACACTGCGGTCCAAGCTATTGTTGCTTTGCCAGCTAGATGCTGCTGCCTTGTATATTCTTTTAGTTTTCGGGGGTGTGTGTGTGTGGTTGCAATACAAGCCCATTGACAAGCCAGATTTGCCCAGCCAGCCTTTGTATGCGTTTCTCCTCTTTGAAAGAAGAGCAGAGTCCTTTCATTTTCACTTTCAACCAGGCCATACCTCGAACTGCGCGCTTGTCATTGCTGTTCTGCTGACAACAGCCTTGTACAACAATTTCATTTTTTGCTTTCGGTATGTGTATATGTGTAGGTACATGCACACCTGATGGTGAGGGGGACATAAATATATTTGTTGCATGCCCTTGAGATGACCTTCACAACTCATGAGTGATGTTAAACCCTTTATACCAACCCATGGGTTGGGACCCAAAATTGGGTCGCCAGAATGTTTCAAGGAGTCATGTGGCAGCTCCTGACCCACAGGGCTGGCTGGGATCACCTGCCTGCTCCAGGCACTGCAATCTCTGATGTCCCAAAGACACTCAGATTTGGCCCAGCCATCATGATGACAGGAGTCTGGGTAGGCCAAATTTGAGTGAGTGGCACTGCAACCCTATGAGCCAGATCACAACTCCATTCACCCAAACTTGGTCCAGTTGGGGTGGGGGGAATCAAACTGGTGCAGCACTGCAGCCCTAGAGAGCAGAGAACCAGCCCCACAGCACAGGAGCTTCAGGAACTGCCACTGTGGGGTGAGTGTCTGGCATAGGCACGGGAACTAGGCATATGGGGGGGGTGCTGCAGCACCCCCAGGCTCCTGGCTGCCAGCCCCGCACACCTGGGGTCCCAGTTGCTGCCCTGAGCCCAGCACTTTGCTCCCAGCCTCAGCTGGGTGGGGGAGGGTGAACGGGGTAAGGGGGCTGGCTTTCAGCACACCCCCTATTAAAAATGTTCCAGTGCCACTGGTGCCAGGCAGGACCCAACCTCTCCAGGGGACAGGACCCGACCAAAAGTTCCCCGTGGCCTCCACCCCCCAGACTATTTATTGGGTTGCAACAGGCCATAAACATTTACAAATGGGTCCTGAACCCAAAAAGGTTGAGAACCACTGCTTTATACCATTTCTTAGTACCATGGATCCTGGATGCAGTCCCCCACATATCTGGTTTTAGCTTGATGTAGGAATCCTTGGGTAAAATATTATGGCCTGTGTTCATAATGGTACCTTTGGACCAGTTTAAAAAAAAATATTGGTTCTCTTTTTCTTCTCTCTCTCCATGTAATATCAGAATTCCTAAGTACCATGAGTCCAAATACAAAGTGCAAACAGAAAGAAGACTTATAACGAAGGTAATTTTAGAAAACTTTAAAAATGTCCCAAGTAGGTTTTCTATGCATCATAGTATCAGGGTTTTCTGCTTCTTGTATATCTAGTCATTCCAGGCCTAGAAGCAAATGGTGTGCATCCCATTAAGAAAGCTGATTCTGAAATGAATATTGTCTGTGTTGTACCTCTAAGCATTGTGAACATTTGGAGGAGCAATTCCAAAATTTGTGGTGAAAAGAGGAAATATTTATCTGATAGGGTTTTTTTTTGTTGTTTTTTTTTTCTAAATGAGGGTTGGTTGAAGCTACTCAGATGTTTGGACTGTTACAATTATTTTTAGGAGAGATGGATTAGTGGATAGAGAGCAGATAAAGTAACCCTAAGTGCATGATGACTACAATTTATCCCAATTTTTCACACCCCTGAGTGACATAGTTATACTGATCTAGGTCTGTAGTGTAGACCTGGCCTGAATCTGGATGATCTGGCTTTTGGAGCTCAAGCCATTCTCTAAAATACATATTTGAGAGAGGCCAAGGAGAGGATATTTCTGTCTGGATTAGACACAGGCTAAATTTTGGTCTTGAGGCTAAATCAATAGACTGGTTTGGATTCAGATACAATTCTGCCAAAATCTTGTGAACTTTTGCTGTGAGACTGTCACCCATTGAGGCCAAAATTCCTTGAGATAAAATGCTCTCAGGAGACTTCAGCCATGCCTCAGCTGGAATGGAAGCAGAGTCCCCATCTGTTTTTGGTTGTGATTCAGAAACAAAGTTATAGGACAAGTTCAGAGCTGGGATTCAAATGGAAACTACCATTTATTTAAATTCAAAGGGGTTTGGTGTTGAGTGACTCCCATGCAAGGAGGGAGAGAGGGTAGAAAACCTCATTCTTCTGCATGGGAGGGGAGAGGGCTGTGCAACTACCTCCCTTCCCCCATCTGATCCTATTTCACCAGTGAGTGAGGAATGAACAGTCAGAGGTGAGAGACTATGTGGAGTCTTGACTCTGTTCCTCACCCACCTAGTCAGCAGAGCTGAGCTGGTGCAGAGAGGGAAGTCATCTGCTGCTGGCCCAGGGTAGTAGAAGATTGCTTCCTCCAAGGAACAAGGGGGAACTGGGTAATGAACGGTCACTCTGAGTTCCAATTAATTCCCTGTTATTACCCCTTACTCAGGGCAGATTGTAAGCAGACAGCCAAGCCTAGATTCTGATGCCCTGACTGATGCTGAATAGAACCTTACTTCACGCAGTGTCCCATTGAAATCAGTAGCACTGTGTATGGAGTTAGGTGTTATTCAGAGGGAGTAAAGGTATCCGAATTTGATCCAAAATCTAGATCTGTAAAGATCTCCAAGCACAGCAACTCATTCAGGTTGCATAGGCAAAGTGAAATTCTACATGTGAGTGCTTCATTTTACTTCAGAATATATTAATCAGCATCTAAGTATATCCTAGATCAGTGGCTCTCAACCTTTCCAGACTAGTGTACCCCTTTCAGGAGTCTGATTTGTCTTGCGTACCCCTAAGTTTCACCTCACTAAAAAACTGCTTGCTTACAAAATCAGACATAAAAATACAAGTGTCACAGCTCTGTTACTGAAAATTGCTTACTTCTTTTTACCATATAATTATAAAATAAATGAGTTAGAATATAAATATTGTACTTACATTTCAGTGTTTAGTATACAGAGCAGTATAAACAAGTCATTGTATGAAATTTTAGTTTGTACTGACTTCACTAGTGCTTTTTATGTAGCCTGTTGTAAAACTAGGCAAATATCTAGATGAGCTGATGTACCCTCTAGAAGACCTCTGAGTACCCCCAGGGGTACATGTACCCCTGGTTGAGAATCACTGTCCTAGACAATAACACTGAGAAGGGTAACATTCTCCCTTCTGCTTGATAGGCCTAGAATGAAAAGGAACAATTTTATATTTTCAAATCATTTGTGTTTGACACCAAACCAGTGGGGGCTGAAACCATGAGTTGTTAACACATTCTGATGTGTTTGCTGAAAAGCAACCTGGAGAGTGGAGGCAAACACAGCTATCGTGAGTCTAATTTATGTGTGAATTTACTGCCACTGCACCTCCAAATGACGTAACTGCATGAACATATTTCTAGAACTGGCTGTTTGCGTGTGCAATCACCTATTTTCTGTGCACGGTCGCACACCTATAATTCTTCTTAAACTTGTTTATTTCCATCCATCATAGACAGCAGTGGTTTATGAAGAACATAATTTCAAGACCCAGTCCCAACAGTTGAAAGGAAGGGTAGTGGTCACAAAGCCATTATTCACAATAAATATATTAGTTGAATCCATTAAAAAGAATACAAGGGAAGGAGGAAAGTACTTACACTCGTGGGTTTATTTAGAACTGCTGTAATTGAAATAGGTGAAACAATGTCAGATATAAAGGACCAAATTAATCCCTAGTGTAATACCATTAACATTATGCCAAGCATGTCTTTGGCCCAAAGAGCAAGCCACTCGGCACTTTGTCAGTTCACATGACAAAGGAAGGACATTTAAAATACAGCTTTATGCTCCTCTCTCGTTCTTCCTCCCAAACTGTATCTTAGCGCCTCTTCTGCTCTGTAGAATGGATACAGCTCTTCTGAGCTGTGCATACGATAGGTGAGCCTTTAAAAAAATTGAGTGTGGTTTTATTTTTGAGCTGGTTGAATGCTGCAAAAAATATTTGTCAAATACATTGGTTCTCAACCTTTTCCATATTGTGACCCAGCTTTCCATACCAGGACCCCAGGAAGCCATTCTTTCTCCTTGCCCCATCCAGCCTGCCAATATGGGAGAGGCAGAGTGATGACAACTGCTAGTCAGACAAATTATTTGGCAAATAACAGCAAAATGTAGCAAATAATGTAATCCATTGACAATATTTCATATCATTGTACAACTGGAAGGGACCTTGAGAGGTCATCTAGTCCAGTCCCCTGCACTCATGCCAGGACTAAATATTTTCTAGACCATCTCTGACATGTGTTTGTCTACCCTGCTCTTAAAAATCTTCAATGATGGAGATTCCACAACCTCCCTAGGCAATTTATTCCAATGCGTAACCACCCTGACAGTTAGAAAGTTTTTCCTAACATCCAACCTAAACCGCCCTTCCTGCAATTTAAGCCCATTGCTTCTTGTCCTATCCTTAGAGCAGCGATCACCAAACCATAGATCGCAATCGACTGGTTGATCCTGGAGCTTCTGCCAGTCTATTGCAATCTCCGGCCGCTAAAAGTCTGGTGGCGCAGCGGGGCTAAGGCAGGCTCCCTGCCTGCCCTGGCGCCATGCCGCTCCTAGAAGTGGCCAGCATGCCCCCATGGCCCCTGAGGGAGGGCAGGGGTCTTTGCACGCAGCTCCTGCCTGCAAGCACCACCCCTGCAGCTCCCATTGCCAGGAAGCTCCCTGAAAAAGCTTCTGCCTGAGTCCGTGATCCATGTGATGTACTTGGGTAAAATACTCTTCCCATGCAAATATCTACTGACTCCATACACGCCCTCCAATCCCCCCCACAAAATCCATCAGCTCTTCCACAACCACCCACACATAGATAGATTCCAAGGCCAGAAGGGACAATTGTGATCCTCTAGTTTGACTGCTTGTGTAACACAGGCCATAGAACTTCCCCAAAACAATGCCACAGATCCATCTTGGGGGAGGGATAGCTCAGTGGTTTGAGCATTGGCCTGCTAAACCCAGCGTTGTGAGTTCAATCTTTGAGGGGGGCATTTAGGGAACTGGGGTAAAAATCTGTCTGGGGATTGATCCTGCTTTGAGCAGGGGGTTGGACTAGATTACCTCCTGAGGTCCCTTCCAACCCTGATATTCTATGATCTCTCCTCACTACATACACTCCACCCCAGTGCTTCCTGCTTCAAGTCTCCTTTTGGTGCCTCCCCTTCCTGGTAGCTGTTCCTCACAGTAATAGTGATAGTGGCAGCAAGGTGTCCTGATCCCTCTGCTGTCAATGACAGTAGCAAGTGATGGAGGCCGCTAGCCAGAGGGATGTTTGGTTGGCTGGGAAAAGAGGTCTCTTGTGGTGGTGGACTGGATGGTCAGTTGGAGATTAGGTCTCCTTTGATTCTCGAGACAGGCAAGTTTCCTTTGACTGCTGACAGCTTCCCATAGCTGGGGTGGAGTCAGAAGTGGACAGGTCTCCCCCAGGCTGGTGTGGTGGGTTAGAGGTTGTGTAAACTGGCTTTCTCTTGAAGGGACTGATGGACTGGGGAGGGAGCAGCTCCCTGTACCAGCTCATTTTTGAGTTGGGCAGACAAACTATCACTAGCTGCAACGGCTCCAAGACTCCCGCTTAGTATAGAAGCAACTTGGCTTCATCTCCTCCCTACTCTTCCTTGTGTGCTGCTGGAGCATACGACACATTTGTGTAGATGGGCTGGGAAGGAAATGGGACATCTCCTATGTGCTCCTAGCAGTACTGATGTGGGGCACAGGAGAGGCATTCCCCTTGTAGCAGCAGCTGCCACTGTAATGGCCAGCACCTGAGTAGAGTGGGCAGCAGCCAGCCGCAGAGGGTGCTGAAAACATTAACAATCACAATCAACCTTAGCATTTTGGGACAGGCTGGTGAAACAATATATTGCTGTTCTTCTTCTAAACATTGTAACAGATGCCTGCCCACCATTCACTCACCACTAGGCACTAAAGTGTCCGAGAAAGGTTGCTGAGAGGGTTCTTTGGGATACACCCAAAACTTTAGTAGCTCATTCTCTATAAAAAGTAGGAGCATGCCTGGTGGAGTGGGTGGCAAGGATATTTAGGTCCCACCAGCCCCCTGCTGCAGATGTGGAGACTAGCCTTGTCTTCATTTCAGCATTAGGAATTGTTTTAGTGGTACAGTACATTGGTTTACAGCTGTTGACATTTTCAAGGTTATCTGTTCAAGGAAAAGGGCCAGAAACTTACATTTAAAAACAAAACAAAACATTGAGATTCGTCTTCCTGGGATTCAGTGAGCTCTGTTAAGAAGGAGTTCAGCCACCCCCACTTCCAGCTTGTAAGTTAAAACTGGTGGGGACAACACAGCCCATCACGAATTGTAGGAGCACCGTAGAACTATTATTATACACGCTGTGATCCTCATTGCATAGCCTGCGGCTTCACTCCATTGTGGTTCCATTGCTATATTCCTGTTTTGAATAAAATCCTCTTTGGCCCACCAAACTGGTGTTGCTGATGAGGGTGCAACCCAGCCTCATTTGGAACACAGCCACAAATAGTGTTGCACAAAAACCTAGCATGACAATGCTAATTAACAGCGAGCAATGCCTGAGCTTTGAGAGAGTAAAGAATGTAGTGGCACAAAATACCAATCTAATTACAGTATTTAAGAAGAAAAGATGGGTTCCAACAGCTGATCTGAACGCCAGCAGTGAGTCAGACTTCAGTGTCACCAGGGAGATGGAACACCATATGACCAAAATCGATGTTCTGGACTTTCTGAGGTAGTTACTGGGAATATTAAAAGGCCTGGATTTGCCCATTGGAGTGTACAGAGAGAAACATATGGTATTAACAAGCTAGCAATTCAGTCATGGGGCTGCAGCATGAAGAGATTTTTATGTAAACATAGTGGAGTAATGCAAAAGCAATGCTTTTGTGCGTTAATTTAGCTGTGTTAGCTGTAATGACAATATAATTATAGAAGTGCAATTCAGGAGATTTATCTTTTTAATTAGTAAGCTCTTATGTCCTTCAAAAATCCCCTTTTCATTGCAATAGTGCCACCTGCCTCAAAGTGCAACTGGGGAGCTCCAGCATACTCGTGACTTGTGCGCTGAGAATCACACCAGGCCGCAGAACTGCCACAGCTCTGAGCAGATGGTACTGTATCAAATGTTTTCTTAAGGTATCATTTACCATTAATTAACTGGAACATTGTTAGTGTGCATCATAATTTTCTTAGCTGTTTCTCTAGTGTTGGCATACACACTTTCAGTGGTACCTTAAGGAAATATAAGCTCATCTTGCGTGGCAATATAAGATCCCCAGCTAACAGTTCAACTCAAAGGCCCAATCCTGTACTTCTTGGTCATTACTTCATTAGCAATACTCCCAGAATCTGGAGTGCTGGAGCAGGCCCCAAGTGTGTATTTATTGCAGGGTACATCAAGTAAAACAAAGGGACAGATCCTGCATTTATAAAAGTTGTATTGTGTCCAGATACTCTATCCTCCTAGTCTAGTGGATAGAGCACCAGACAGGGAATCGAGAGATGTGAGATATATTCATAGCTCTGCCGCTGGGCTGATGTGTGACCTTGTGCAGGTCACTTTCTTCTCTGTACATCATTTTCCATCTTCTGCAAAATGGGAATAATGATATCCTCCTTCAAAAAGCATCTTGGGATCTACAGATGAAAAGTGCTATAGAAGAGCTAAGTAGTAGTGTAAAATTATGGCTGGATTTTAGAATTGTAGCAATTTTTAATAGTAAGATAAAATATAACACAAGTACTTGGTTGTAGTAAAACTACAATACCTACATTTGACACTACTTTTCCTATGATTACCAAAGAATAAAAACATCAGTCTCATGACACAATAATTGTATTTTTCATATTAGTATCTGTATAATGGCCATGGGCCAAGCCCTCAGAAGTTGCAGAACAAGCTGCAACTCCTGTTAAAGCCAATCGGAGTTGCAATCATTCCGTGTCTCTCAGGATTCAGGTCTATTCCTTTATCAGAAGATAATCATAGCAATAAAACATAGCACTTACATGAAGTTTTGTATCTGTGTACATGTCACAAATGTGGGTGGTAGTATTATTTTATCATCATCATCATCATTATTATTATTGTTGTTGTTTTGTTTTGTTTTGTTTTCCCTCCTTGTTAAGTGCCAAGAGTGTGCTTGGAGCTCTACAATGCATAAATATAGAGACAGCCCTGCTCACTGTTGATGCCCTTGATTGTGCATATTGGGCACAGCCCTGTGATGTGCTAATGCATAGCTGTACTGCTCCAGGGAGAGCATCAGAAGCATTTCTTGGTGTTCTGCTACAACCCTTATGAGTGTAGCTTTCTCCCCTTTGCAACTGATCAGCTGTACAGGACGTGTGGCGTAGAGCCATAGCCACACCTCCTTCCTCACCCATTGCCTTTGGGTTCCTATGGGCCTTCAAGGGAGTAGGGGGACAGCAGGCCCTTTCTGCCCTAGGGTCTGCAATTCTTCCTGGCCTTTATGCAGACTATGGTGATGATGCTTCTTAAACCCTCCCCAGATGGCACAGCCACGTAAGGCCCAACTGGCTCCAAGGGGCCTATCTTCTGTGAGAAAAATTTCGACTTGGTTTTAAAACCAGTTCAGTTAAACGGATTTTAAAACCAGATAGATCCGTAGCATAGACTCAGGTCAAGGCAGCCTGACATGTTCTGACTGAACTGGTTTTGACATAATCTAATAACTGGCCATGCCAACCTTAATTTGCATGTGCAGATATGTGTGTAAGTTGCGGTGGGGGGAAGGGGATGCATTGTTTCCTTGTTCAGCTGTTAAAGTTAGGGTTGAAAATTTGGCCCCGTACAGTCACTGCCAGCTTAGCCAAAAAAGAAACCAGGGAAAATGCACACTGACAACAAGTAAAATAAAATGAAAGCAGGAGTGTCAGGCCAAATGCACATATTGAGGCAGTCTGGGGGCAGTTACTGGAGACTTCCCTCAGGTGCCAGCCTGCCTTCAGAACCAAGCCCTTGTCTACATAGCCCATGGCAGCCAGCCTCCCACCCGGGTTGACAGACTTGGGCTAGAGGGGCTTGCATAATGCTCTAAAAATAACTGTGTAGACAGCGCTTTGATGTTACAACTTGGGTTGGAGCTCAGGCTCTGAAGGTTAGTGAGCAGGGTGGCTTGACACAACACCTCCCCTACAAGGATCTTAAAGCAATTTACAGACATTAATGAATTAAACATCACATCTGAGGTAGATAGAGTAGGTATTATTATCCCATTGCATAGATGGACATATTAAGGCTAAAATTAGACAGCAAGAGCTTGATCCAAAGCCCATCAAAATTCCTGGGAGTCTTTCCATTCATTTTGATGGGCTTTGGATCAGGTCCTAAGTCAGCAGTGGAGCTAGGGACAGAACCCAGCTCCGCAAGTGCCCACTCCTGTGTTGTAACTAGTAGGCTTTGCTTTTGTAACCGCATAACAACAATTATGAATTTTATAAATTCACTCCCTGGAGTGTTTGGGGAGCTGCACAGATCAAATTGCAAAGTAGCTAAATCCGCTCCTCCATTGACCTGACCATCCCTATATGGTCAAAGGCCACAATGACAGATTAACAGAAAAGCCATTTCATCTGCAAGCATCTAGCTAATGGTCAGGATGGCATTTGTGATGACTTTAGTGCCATCAGCTGCATACTGGGCAGCTCCCCCAGCCACAAACTGTATTGGCCACCTCAAAAACCTTTGGAACTACTTACCAAGAAGTGTGGTGGATTCTTTGTCACTTGAAGTCTTTAAATCAAAACTGGATTGCTTTCTAAAATATGTCTAGCAGGGACACATGGGGATGGGGAAGGGTGTTCAGGAACACATGGAGGGGGTGCAGGGACACATGGACGGGGGAAGAGGGGTAGCTGAGTAGGGGTGCAGGGACACGTGGGGACAGGGACAGATGTGCCTGACTGAATAGGAGAGCTCATCCGTTACCCCTGACTCTCCCACTGCACTGCTTCTGAGGGTGTGGGAAATACGTTTCTGTATTGTAGTTTAAATGAATTATTACTCAAAGTTCTGTATTAATATGCCTAGCAAGAAATCTACACCTCTACCCAGATATAATGTGGTCCGATATAACGCGGTAAAGCAGCGCTCCAGGGGCCGGGGCTGCTTTACCTCGTTATATCCGAATTCATGTTACCACAAGCGGTTCCTCTGCGCCGCCCGTTACTTGCTGCGGCCCTCCCTGGGGCCCCCCCGCCCCAGCTCACCTCCGCTCCGCCTCCTCCCACGAGCATGCCGCAGCTCCACTTCTCCTCCCTCCCAGGCTTGCTGCACCAATCAGCTGTTTGGTGCGGCAAGCTTGGGAGGGAGGAGAAGCGGAGCTGTGGTGCACTCGTGGGTGGAGGCAGAGCGGAGGTGAGCTGGGGCAGGGGGGGGTCACAGCAAGAAAGGGGGGGCGCAGAGGAACCGCTCCCTGCCCCACCTCACCTCACCTCCTCTCTGTCTCCTCCTCCTCCTCCCCCCACGAGCACGCCACTCAGCTCCGCTTCTCCTCTCTCCCAGGCTTGCCGCGCCAAACAGCTGATTGGCACGGCAAGCCTGGGAGGGAGGGGGGAGAAGCGGAACTGTGGCGTGCTCATGGGAGGAGGCGGAGCGGCGGTGAGCTGGGGTGGGGGGGCCCCGGGGAGGGCCACAGCAAGTAACGGGGGGTGCAGAGGAACTGCTCCCCGCTCCAACTCATCTCCGCCTCCTCCCCTGAGCGCGCTGCTGCTGCTCTGCTTCTCCCCCCCCCCTCCAGGCTTGCCGAGCCAAACAGCTGATTGGCCCGGCAAGCCTGGAACGGAGGGAGGGAGAAAATCAATTCTTATCTCCCAAGGGGTAGCGATGCCAAGGGGATAAATACAGAGTCATATAGACAGGTAATTCATAAAACTATTACAAAAATTTCCACTTTCAGCACACCCTGAAACTTGAAATATGTTTGAAATATGGATCTGGATCCAGATTCGTCATCTCTAACCAGTTGTTAGTCTGATTCTTTTCTAGGTACTATATGTAACTTTAGCAGCCTGATGGCCAAGATGGAGTTTGCTCTGCAGGCAGCTCTGGCCAAGAGATGGCCCGTGCAGGAATGCAGCAGGGAAAGTCCCTTGCGCCTCAGGGGCACCTGTTCCAAACTCCCCAGAGTGAACACACACACACTGGAAAAGTATACAGTGAATATAGCAAAGGGAAATATTTATTTACAGAGGATGAAAGGAGAAATATAAGGGGAGCAGTAAAACAGGGCTGCATTCAATACAAAGCCCCGTGATACCACAGTCTGAAAGGGCAGACATCCAACAATGTGCCTGCACACAGAGTTCAGGGGTCCTGGGCAAAGTTCTAGTTCAGTGGTGAGTCTTGGGTGCTGCTGGTCGTCTTCGCCATCAGTAAAATTCCCCCAACAAACCCCTCCATTGCCCTCTTCTGCCGCTCTCTGCAAAGCCACACAGAGCGACAACCTCCCCACTTAACTTGCTAAGAGCCTCCCTCCTTATTCCCAATGCAAAGTCATGAGCCCCAGTACTCAGGGCTCCAAACAGCTCTGGGCAGCAGTGATACTGGATCCAGCTCTGGTCTGTCCTTCTTGGGAATTCCTCCCTGGCTTTCTAAACCCCAAAGTGGTTACGTTTACATGGTACTTCTATATCACCAACGAACTGATGCGCTGAGGGGACACCTCAGATGTTTGGCAGTAGCCAAGTCTCCATGGGTACATTTTTACTGTATGTCAGAAATCACCAAGTTTGGTATGTCTTTAATATGTAGAAAGATTTGTAATGCGCCAGACCATTCCATGATACTAATAAACCATCATTCATCCCTTCAGAAAAGCAGGTGTCTGTGCAGCAGAAGATTAAACATACCACAGTCAAACAATGCTGCATTGTTAGACCACGCAGGTGCTGCTGCTTCTCTCCATAAACCCTAATCCACTATATCATCTCTTCTTTAATGTGCTTTACTGGGTTTCATGCTGAGGATGTTCTATACGCTTTGTGGTGGCAGAAACTAATATTATTCTGAGATGAGCAGAGGAAATAGAACTTAAGCTGGTTGTTGACGAGTTGAATTTTTTAAATAGAGAACTTTGAGGATTGGGCAGGTTTTTTTACAAAAGAAAACCTAAGCTTCTTTACTACATTCTTGATGGGGAAACGTTAAAATATATCTTTGAAAGCCCTGAATAAGAGAGAAAAAATAGGTTTCAGAGTAGCAGCCGTGTTAGTCTGTATCCGCAAAAAGAAGAACAGGAGGACTTGTGGCACCTTAGAGACTAACAAATTTATTAGAGCATAAGCTTTCGTGGACTATAGCCCACTTCTTCGGATCCGAAGAAGTGGGCTATAGTCCACGAAAGCTTATGCTCTAATAAATTTGTTAGTCTCTAAGGTGCCACAAGTCCTCCTGTTCTTCTTTTTTAGAGAAAAAATAATGAGCCAGATTTGACCCCCGGGTATAAGAATATGCAACTCCAGAAAAATATGTGGTTGTAAAATATACCTGGGGTCAAGTTCTCTGGTGTAAGGACTGAACTTGCATTGAAGTCAGTGAAGCAGCACCCATGTACACCAGCAGAGAATTAGGCCTCTGGGTATTAAATGAGTTATCAGACTGGTCTGAGTGTTAAAGTTGTGGGGCCTCATTGAGCACAGTATTACTCCAGTTTTACACTACTGGCACATCATTGATTAACAGGAGCTACACCAGCATGAAACTGGAGTAACCCAGTGGTGAAGCAGGCCTATGTAACTTGCACTAGTTTGGCATTCAGTTGTGTGCAAGATCAGTGCAATTTACATACAAAGGGTGCAGAGAGGGGCGCTGTAGCAGGAAAAGTAACTAACAGGAACATGTAGAATAAAGCCATCAGCCCTCTCTTTAATCTACAACCACCAGTTATTTGCTTTTCCAACTGTACCACACACCCCCACTCTAAGCCTCTTAGTATGTAATTTTGCCCACCCACAGAATGCCACATTTATGCAAATTACACTACTTTGTCCCTCACATCTGTCTCCTGACCAATCTACAGCCTGTCGGTCACTAATACCACTATTGTATTCACCAAAGAATTTGATACAATGACTAGAATTCTATTGTCCAAGAAGTTGCAATGATCCATCTATCTACCTATCTAGGTGCCTATATGGCCCCCAGCATCTTAGCACTTCACAAAGCTTAATGAAGTTTTCTCCACAGCACCCTGTGGTGCTAAGGAAGTATTATTACTCCCTTTATACAGATGGGGAACTGAGGCTTAGTGAGATTAAATGACTTGGCCAAGATCACATGGGAAACCCATGGTAGAACTCAATCTCCTGTGTCCTCTGCCAGTGCCTTAACCACAAAGCCAACCATCCTCTTTACTATGCAGCTCCTGCTGTGAAGCTACTGTTATGTATTAGGGCTCAAGCCTGCAGTCCTGCCTAAGGTAACATTCCCGGTAGCTTTAAGTGAGCAAGGGTCCCAGGACGTGGCACTTTCTTATGTTTTTTCATTATCTACATCAGAAAAGATATGTTTATAAAAACAAACTCAGTTCTATGATATGAAGTACAGATCCAGAGTCACTTCCAGACAGGGTGCACGCTCACGGGTAGCTATTAGTACCTTTTAGAGAGGGGCTCTCATCTTTTCCCCAGACCTTTACTGTTCTTTGTGTCCAGAGTTTGTGTTTTAATAATGATTTCCAGGATCTGAAGTAGCTGCACTGCAGACTGGGGAGATGATGACTGAGTAGATGCCTAAAGTCTAGACTTCTTCTGAGCAAGGATTTTATGTGGAAATACAGAGGAGCTCTTATAGGAGGCCAAGAGATGTTTCTCATGCTAGTTGTACTTGTTACAGGCGTCATCCAGCTGAACTCTTCTGAGTAGTGCTCTGTCAGATTCATGCAGACTGTCTAGAGCCATTCCTTCATGTGGTTGCTGTGATGATCTTATATGCTTCCTGGGGAAGCTAGATCAGCTGCAACATGATAAGTCTACACAGGATTTTGACTGGCAGATGCATGAGCTCCCAATGGTCTGTCTCTCTTGATTGAGTTCAGCTTAGTTTTTAATGGACTTGTCCATGACTCTTTCAGTTTCCTGACCCTTGTGACTCTGTTTGTTCTACTTCCTTACTTAAAATGAGTGGTGGAGTTGTAGTTTCATTGCTGACAGGTTTTATCAAGACCTCAAGTGAGGACAGTTGCATGCCAGTCATTTTTAAAGATACAGAGGTCTACCTCCCACTCAAAAAGCCAGATGTTGGAGCGCTGGTTAATTCATGACTAATTTCTTTTGGCGTAAGCTGAATGAGAAGGCATTGGCTACTCAACCTGGACACCAAGAAAATCATGTGTAGATTCCCCAGGGGTCTGGCTTTCCTTTGGAGCTGATTTTCTATTGGATCAGCTAGCTACTCTGGTCATGCTGGGCTTCTTACTGGTTTTTAATACAGCCGACTGTGGATTTTTCCTTCAGTAATTAAAAGGCATTGCTAGTGCCTTTTGAACTGCACTCAAGTGCTTCCATTTATACCTACTATCTATCACCAAAGTACTTGTAGTTTCCAGTTGCATTTATCATTAAAGCATGGGCTGTAGAAAAATACTACTGTTTTGGCCATAGTGGTTAATCCATACACATTGGCTTTTTTGGCCATGACATTCACTTTTTGTCACCCGCCATTGCTGGTTCTACATGAGATGATTTTGGTACAGTTCCTCCAAAGCACATTAATGGGTATGTTGTGTTCCCCTATTTTCCCCTCACACCTCACTCTACAATGGGCAATTGGGCTTTGTATGTAAAAAATATTTTCTCACAAAGTCAGCCAGCAATCATCTGGAGTTTATTTTTGAACAAACAGTTGCTATTTGGAAAAAAAAGAGAGAGAGAGAATGACAGGCAGCCGCTAGATAAAGAACTCACTGAAGTGGAAATGAAAGCTTCCATATCATTGAAATCTGATAAATTCATGCATTGCACAGGGATACCACAGAGTGTAAAAAAAGATACATAATAGCACCATTACTGGAAAATATGATGAAGACTTAAAAGACAATATGTCATCAAAACTTTCTTAGACTGACTATTTTGCCTACCCTTTGTGGAAGAAAAAAAAAAAAGGCAAGGTCACTGATCTTTATGCGCCAGTTATTGTTCTTTTTCTCCCATTCTTTTGTTTAAAATACAGAGCAAGGTAGCAGCTGAGATCAGGACCGCGTGAAAAACAAATTACTAAAATCTTTTACCTAAACAACTACATTAAACCAATATTAGATTTCCAAAGTTGTAACACCCAAAATTAAGAAAATGACAAGTTTAATGTTGCCCCTGCAACCTTATCTCTGCCTCTTATGTGTATGCATTATGATACAGACTTCTGTTACATTACCATCTAGTATTTTTGTCAGGGACTCTTCACCTCATCTGGTGAGCAGGATAGACAGCTCACAGTGAATGAGGCAGTGAAATATGTTTAATATTTCTTTTTAACCTTATCAATCAATGTGTAGCCCTGTGTCCCATTTAGAGCCTGATGCAATGTCCATTGCAGACAATGGGAGCCTTTCGTTGATTTCAGTAGGCATTAGATAAGGCGCTTACTGCACAGAATCCAACTCCTTCACTGAATAAGGATGTTTTTTCCTCTCTAGGATTTTCCTTGGGCTCCCATCACCTACTATCTGAGCACCATACAACCCCTGATGAATTATACCCATGTGAGGTCTGGAAGTACAGTATTATTATGCCCATTTTACAGACATAGAACTGACACACAGGGGCTTGAATGCATAAAAGGAGTTAGGCATCTAAGTCCTTGTTTTTAGGCACCTAAGTCCCAGTTTTGGGACCTGTGTGATGCACAAAATTCCTGCTGAAACCCTGTAGACACCTAAACTCACTTAGCGCCTAAGTTTTTGTTCTAAAAATTCCTGAGGTACTTACATTTCTGCCTCTGAGCATGTGCAGTGCTGGCTCCTTGTGGCCATCCAGGTACCTTTGGTAGGAGATATTGAGGAATTCCCCACATCAGGATAAGCCACAGCCCAATGGTTAGAGCACTCACCTGAGAGTTGCCAGATCCCATCTCCCCATTAGTGGAGAGGGAATCTGAACTGGAGGTCCCCCACATCCTGGGGGAGTAACCTAACCACTGGGCTAAAAGTTCTGAGGGAAGCTCTCCTTCCCCCACAGCTTCTCACTAAAATGGCATAGGGTGTCTAACTCCAAAGAAGGTTCCCAGGTGTGAATCACAAGCAGAAATAGGCACCTCATGCAGCCCAGGCTTAGTCACCTATCTCTATAAGAGGGGTGAGGCTTAGCAAGCCTCCCTCTGGTCAGCGTCTCCCTGCCTACCATGCTGGCTTTTGTGAATGGCAGTCTATAGCCTCTCTCTCTCTCCCCGTTCATTATAAAGGAGCTTAGACACCTAACTCAGACTTTGTGTATTTCAATGATTTTCCCAGGCACCTAAAAGTTAGGCAATGCGACACTCAGTTGACTTAACCGTACATATATTATGGGCAGATTTTAAATATATGGAGAATAAAAACTTTACAGGTGCTTTTACAGTCATGAAAAGCTCAAATACTGATACGGCCAGTATTTTCCTCCTTTGTACACACATGATTCAGAGTCCCTCCCTGACTGTCAATTCTCTTCTGAAAGAGAGGACTAGCAACTTGATGGGTAGCCAGATGCCCTGCTCCCTCCTTCAAGCATTTCGCAAGTCTGGCAAGGACAAGCTAAGTCCTTGGCTCAGGGCACTGCAGGGTCTGCTCCTTCTTTGCACCTCTGGGCATGCAGTTCACGCCCAAAGGGGCAGGGTGGGAAGAAGAGGAGGCAGGAGAGCACAGCCTGCGTGCGCCCATGTGCAATGAAGAGCTTGGTGAAGGATTCTGTTTCGGTGAGGCAGCTGGGTGGTGCAGCTCAATAGTTAAGGCTATGTATAATAGGTAAACTCTAGCCCCAAATATTGACCAGTCCCTATCCAGTCTCAGAAATCAGGGGTACCCCACAGCACAAGGTGTTATGACTGCAGGCCGTGGAAATTTCATCTCCATTATGTTTTACTGCTGCATAACATGCTCCACCTATTAAGGAAACCATGACTCCAGTGTTGCCCACATCCCAGGTACATCCTAAAGTTCCATTGTGGTTTCAATGGAAGTGAACAAACCCCTGCAGCTAAGATGCTGGAGTGAGAGACTAGCTAGGAAGCAGTTAAAAACACAGACACGAAAAATCTGTATTTTTTGAAATGGGAAAGCAAAATTGGCAGGGAAAGGATGCTTAGTTTCTACTTTCTAAGAGGACATTACAAACAACAGTGTGAGAAACCAGCCCCCAGCCTCCATAATAAAAAGCCGAAAGTACTTGACAACATATTATTAAAGAGTGAGAGCCTATTTTTCTATTCATACCCAAACATCTCCTAAAGGAACAAGGATTAGAATGATATGCATCATATGATGTACTTCAACAAGTAAATGTCCTGTGTGCCAAATAAGGATGAAAGCTCCGTGTGGGGCTTTAAAGGAAATTTACTTTATACTGTGGGTATCCACTGCAATGGATTTGGAGGCATTTCCTGGGTTAACTCGGTGAGCTCCAAAGAACACCACGGTGCTGCTGGAAGTCATGTTGATGATTCAGAATGTCCACTAAACCAGTGCCCCAGCACGATGTCAGGGAAGAACTGCGCAGGTGGCACTGGCATTTGTCATGTGAGACATACATCTGAGGTCTAGAACACACATGATCATTAAAGGTTTCATGACACTCTGCATAAGAGTATGTACAGTGTTGCTGAACTTTATTACACTGCTGTCATGTTCCACCCCAGAGATGGCTGTGTTTCAGTACTGGGTGAGGTGATCCCTTTACATATGTACTGTGGGATATTAATTAGTTAATGTTTAGAGAGCACATTGAGATCCTGATAAGAAAAGTGCTACATAGGTGTCTACTATTATTATTTAGGTTTCGTTGGCAGATGCTGAAAGACTCGTTTTTCATGCTAAGAAGAACCCGTTCCCGCCCCTCCCCCCCGGCCCGGTATTGGGGTCAAGGTATAACTTTCTGTCAAGTCTCCTTCTGAGCCAATCTTATCCTTTTGTTTTCCACTGTTTTGTCATCTAGGGTGGAATCCTGGCTCTACTCTGCCATAGAGAAGGCCAAATTCCCAGCTACGTTGATATTAACAAAACAGAAAGCATTGCTGGGGGAAATTTGTCAAACGTGTTTTCTTTTGTAATTTGAATGTGCTGAATTTTGAACTGTAAGGTCAATAAAAAAAAAGAAAACGGCTACCATTTGTAACTTAAAAATAAATATAAATTAAAGGAGAGGTACTAAGTATGGAATAGGTTCTTAATTTGGAATGCCGTGCTATCAGAAAGCACAGGGTGTGAGCTCTGTGGAAGACCACACTATCAGCTTCCTCTGGTCATATGATGATATGTATTTGAATTTTGTTGGTTTTACAGTAAGGTCAACATTTAAGAGTAAGTAAACTATCCACTTTTCAGGAATTTTTGATATGTGAAAGAGTTAAATGCATTGCTATCATTACACAATGTATCATACACAATGTAGTTTGCTATAGTTTATTTCCATAAGTTAGCCTCTTTCAAAACTATAAATTATTATGAGCTAATTATTAGTTGGAAAGAGCAAAGCAAAGACCAGATAGTCACAATAAAAGCTGATCATCTCATACTACAGTGCATCACTACTGCCTATAATGCAGGAAGGATGGTAGCTCTGCACAGCATATTGCATCATGCACTAATGCCAGTTCCACTTGCTCTTGCTGAGCTAAATGGACATTTTAGAGTTGGAAATAAGTCTGCTATGACAGACATTTTAACCAGAGACGTGCTTTGTCCTCCTGAGATTACACTTCATAGGACCTCCTCTCTGGGGATCGATGGCCAAGTGCGGGTGATGGCACTGGGGAAACTTCTTCCATGTATAACCTTTGGTGACTTTGCAAACAGTTTTGTCAAATCCGTTCTTCGTTCTGGACAGCACTTCAGCAAGTTTGATGTAACCATTGACAGGTACAGACACGATTCTATTAAAGGAATGATGTGACAGACACACTCCAAAGCTTCCAGGCCAATTTGGAAAATCATTGATGATAGCTCTGTTTCTCTTCCCAACTGCTGGCCAGACCTCTTGGCCCATTCCAAAAGTAAGTCTTGCTTCTTCTCAAACTCCTAGCCAATGCTCCACAAAACATATCCACAGGGTTTATAGAAGACGGTACGGTTAAATCATCAAACCCAACTCTGGGCACAAGTCAATTGTGAGCTGACCATGAAGAGGTTGACACCAGGATTGTAGTGCCCTGCATGAATACAGATGCTGACTGTGTTGTTGTGTCAGTACAAGACACTGCTGATGCTGTTCTTCTGTTAGTGGCACACTCTGATAAAATGCCTTGCAGTAAGTAGTGGATGAAGGCTAGAACATCAAAAAACCCAAATGCATCCCTAAGTATACTAGCTGAGAGAAGCTTCTGCCTGTAATTCCCCAAGCAGACATAGAACCAATATTTTCCTTCTATGCATTGACAGGCTGTGATTCCGTTTCCCATAGTGCTGGGCACAGAAAGAAAAGTTCTTGGACAATATTCATGAAAAACATGGACTTCTGAGACACTCGGGGAAGGATGATCTACAGAACGAAAAAATGATTTCAGTAGAAAAGTTCATCTGCACCCATGTACAATTTACCTGATGAGGAGAGCTGCGACAAGACACAGATGATGCTGTTCTCCAAATGCCAATCACCAGAGGCACTGCCCCCCACAAGTGATGCATTGTGCTATCACATCCAAAGAACTCGCTTTTAGGCCAGGGTGTTGAGGCAGGCAAACTGCAACAACCCCACAGTACACTCGCCAGAGAATGTGGGTTGGAGCAAATACAATGGAGAACTGGTACCCAAGTAATGTCACTGGAGCCAGTCACCAACAGCTGTGCAGAAATTGTTACTGTGGATGTGTCAAAGGGTGTGTATCACAATGCTGTAGCTGCAGAAATGCTACACTGGCAGGCACTGGGACCTGTATATGCAAGGAACATGCTGGGACATGTAGGAACTGTTAAATTATGTTTGTCTAAACAATGTGCACGACATATAGTAATTTTTCAAATTTTACTTAAAATTTGAACTCCAGTTTTGAAGGTGAAATATTCAAAATTCAGCTTGGTAAACATATTTTTTTTCTGATTCAGCACATTCAAATTATGAAAGATAACTTGTTTGCCTACTTTTCCCCCGAAGTGCCTTCTACATCTTATTTTATAGAAAACATGCCCAGTCTAACAGTGGCAAAACTTCCATTGACTTCAGTGGGGTCAGAATTTCACCCCAAGTCTGGACTATAAAGACGTGAAGCCTGAGATAGATGAAAGTAATACATACAACTAAAATTCGCAGGAACCCAGCTTTCTGCATTATTGCAACGTACTGTGTCCTCCTTCACAATGTTGCAAAGGGTACTTGTAATCTTTAGCAGCCATTGTTTTGCCTAAAAACCCCATTCCCTGATTTATGTAACCACCTGCTTTTATGATCACACATCCAGTTCATTTTGTTTGGTATGTACTGTACAGTCATTACATGCCAAGGACCCTATTCAGAACCCCTTTTCCAGCCCATATTCCCGCTGACTTAAACTTTGCCTGAATAAGGGGTAGTGAACAGGGCTTGTGAACATATTTTACACAGCCCGCTTACAGCCCCAGCTGTAATCTACACATGAAAACGTAGAAAAGGATGCCTTTGACAGAAAACTGTCTCATCTTTCTCTAGGTATTATTTTCACTCTAAAAGACACTGTGCATGCAGTTATTGCAGCTGTAAGTATTGCCAGCAACACTATACTTACGGTTGTGTCAGCAGCATTTCTATTATAAAACCCCCTTTGCCCCAGGAGTTTATAACTCAGCTGTGAAATCTGCTCAAAAGGCTCAAACTTGGGCTTTCAAAATAGTAGCAAGGAAGTGATTTTATTTTAGTTGCTTTGGATTATTTTTATTGTCTAAATAGGAAGTGGGGGGCGGGGAGATTGAAGGCAGTGGGGGAGGGCGGTTGTTATTTTAATCCAGTTTTTTTTCTTTTTTTTTATAACTCAAAAAGGCTTTGATTTAAAATTATAATATTGGATTAAAATAACAAGGGCGTCAGAACACACAAAATGACATCTTCTGGCTTTATATGTTTGGGGAGAAATAGAAGATACTGAAATATTGGGCCTGATTCTTATCTCCTTTATACCTGTTTGATTTCACTGGAGTTTCGCCTGATTTACCTGGCTGTAACAGAGATCAGAATGAAAAAGCAGCTATTGTCCTTTACATGAAACATTTAACCTGTGCAAACTCTAATTGGTATAATGATTGAGCAGCACATTATTTGTTTAGCCATACAAGCTCCCACTGATAAACCACGAGGAGATGTTATAGGGTTTAAAATCAGTAATCCATTGTCTAATTGCATTCTATTAACCTACATAGGTTACACTGTGCTTATCCCTATCTTGTCAATATACCATGGTTTATAGGAGTTTGAGTGTCTCATGTACTTTTAATAATGATTTTCCATCCTTTTTCTTTTCTCTCTCTCACGTGTGTGCATATACACACACACACACACACACACAGAGTTAAGATGCATGTTGTTGTTTGAATAACAATAGACTGGGCCAGATTCTGTTTCACACTAAGGACCTTTTGTGCAGCAACCTTAAAGCTACTCTACATGAGTTGCCAAGGATTCCCTTGGCAGGATGGAATCCTCAGCTGGCATTAGATCATATAGCTAGGTCTACATGAGCACACACACAAACACACACACACACACACACACACACACACACACACACACACACAGCATGTACAGGGAGTATAGGGGGCCAAAAGATAGTATGACCTGAAGGCACTGTACCCTGACACTCTCCACTGGCATAATGGTCCTTAGGAGGCCATTACAAGATAACACTTGTTAGAGCAGCACCTAGGCACGCCTTAGCAATTTAGAACAACAAGGAGTCTGGTGGTACCTTAAAGACTAACAGATTTATTTGGGCTTAAGCTTTCGTGGGTAAAAACCTCACTCCTTCAGATGATACTTAGCAATTTAGGTTGCTCTAATTGGTGCCAAATTTAGGTTGCTCTGATTGGTGCTAGTGCCAAATCCTGTAGCCACCTCAGGAATGGGGCAGGTTGAGGGAGAAGGAGAATTGGTGTAGTGCTACCTTTGCCTTCCACCTGCTGTTGCAATGGGTGTTTTGCTGTTGACTCCAATGGAATCAGGATTGGCTCTGTAGTTTGTAACACCACACACTGACTTCAGTCCCTGGCAATATTGAGGCAAAAAGGTACTACATTCTGAGTCACATAATCACAAACACCTTGTTATAATAATGTTCTATATTCTGCCAGGGCAGACGTGATTCCATTTTGTGGAACTCATCACTTAAAAAAATATTATAAAATGGAACATGGCCAAAAACAATTATCAGCCTGCATGGTCTTAGATGTCTGTTGTTTGATGATTAAAAATATGCCTGCCATACAATATTTTCTTTCAGAACAAGACTCTCTGTGCCTGATTCTCATTTACATGAAGGCCCCTTTTCACCATGGCAGTGTAAAGGGTCCTTAAAATGACTGTAAATATATATATATAATAAGGCCCTTTACTCTGCCTTTTGAGCACAAATAGTGTCCAGTGCTTGTAAAGAAATTCCTGCTGGAAAATATTTCTTTGAAAACAACTATCTACAAGAAAAGAGGCTCTCTCATAGTGGCAGCATCTGCAACTCATCCCCCTAAAATCCAAATTCCACTTTAAAATTCTCCCTGCCTCGTAAATTGCAGTGAAATGTATGTAAGATTTGTGGTATATTGAAGACTGTGTAGAAATTGCAAGCTCTCATTTTGAGAGCTGAGGGGGTTCCTAGTCCTACTTACAGGTTTGGCGGCTCTGTAGCAAAGAGTGTGATCAGAGTCACTCTGGAAAGAGCCAACTTAAAGCAAGGCAGCATGAGTTGTACCTCACTGCCTTTGGGAGCAGCCTGTTTTGTCTCTCTCTGTTTTGGGGTTCGTGTGTGTGTGTGTGTGTGTGAGATGACCATTACAAGACTCACATCACTTACATGAGTGACTGTAAACTTGAAAATGTTTGTCAGGTTACTCAGGATGCTAATGTGTAATGATTCCAGTACTATAAATTGCAAACTTCCAACAGTTCCTGACCTTCTCTTGATAATACCTCAAGTTTTTCCTTCCAATGATCCATCCTCCTTCCATGATTTTGACCCATGGTTCCCTACCTTTGATTATCTTCAAGGAAGAAGGACTAGTTCCCTGAAGGACTGATGAGAAGTATAAATTTATAGATTCCAAGACCCAAAGAAACTACTATGATCATTTAGCCTGACCTTCTGAATAACACAGGTTATAAAACTTCTCCAATCATTTCTACAGCAGATCTTTTACAAAAAACATCCAATCTTGATTTTAAAATTGTGTGGGAGACAGCATGAGCAGGTAAGGGCAAGTGCCCCACAGTAGGACAGCACTGCAAGCAATGTGGCAAGTTGAACCATTTAAGCAGTATATGCAAAAGCAAAGGAAGGTCTCAGAAAGCTTCAGACAGATTTGCACAAGAAGGGGATGGCACATCAGATAGTGGTGATAACATCATGACTCATTGAATCTGAGAACATAGGTTCAGGCAGTCAGAACAGGAAAGCAATAAGGAACTATACCAACCTCCATGTATACTTTGTACACAGTATGTTGCAGAACTGCTACTAGCAGGCCAGGCTTCTGTACCAGATATGGACTGACTACAGTGCTTCCTTCTAAGAAAGGAACACCAGATGTGTTCACTATAAGATCCTTTAAATGCTCTGCCAGGTACGGCTGAGGTTAGCTTAAATAAGGTATGTTACACATAGTGCCACCTAGTGTCCACACTGTAAAATACAGTTTAGCATTCCATTACACCATGGGTATGGGGACAATTTTAGATGCTTATTGGGGATATTTTCAAAGGCAAAGGTGCCTCGAAGGAAAGCTGTGACTGGAAGTAGACTCCATAGTGGAATCTAGGTGCTTACTATGAAGGAAAATACCAGTGGCACTACATAATCCAGTATGCAAGGAGTTTGAAAGTCAGCAGAGCAGGGGTATCATAGCACTTGTAGAAGAAGCAGTCTGGTAGTGGTAAAGAACCATCAGGAAATTATGCATCTGCCTCAACTCAAAGACACTGAACGAAGCATTGAAAAGATGCCACTATCCACTGCTCACAATTGATGACATCTTGCCAGAACTTTCCAAAGCCATAATCTTTATGGCCTGTGATGTGAAGAATAGATTTTGGCACATAAGCCGTGATAAAGAGTCCACCATACTGACAACTTTTGCAACACTGCTTGGTCACTACAGATGGCTGTTGCATGCCAATGGACATAAGCTCATCAGCAGAGGTGTTCCAGAGAAGAATCACCCACGTGATAGGAGGACTGCCTGATATGAAAGTAATTGTAGATGATATCCTCATTGTAGATGAACGAAGCAATAATACAGAAACTGAATGAGACCATGACAGAAAACTACAAGTTTTTCTACAGTGATGCAGGGAGAAGAACATAAATCCCAGAAAAAATGTAACTCAAACAGCATGAGGTGACCTACACTGGACATCACCTCATAGAAGAGGGACTGAAAGCAGATACCAACAAGATCAAGGCAGTCAGAGACATGCCAGCTCCAGTGGAGGTGAAAAGGGGACAGCACTTCATAGGTGTGCTAAATTTTCTGTCCAAGTTTTGACTACACCTGGCTGCAGTAGTGGAACCCATACGTCATCTCACAAGGCAGGATATTGCATAGGACTGGGCAGGATCCCAGCATCAAGCATTTGACATGCTGACACAAAAGATAACAGATTCTCTTTTCCTGAAGTACTACCAACCAGAAGAGACAATGATGCTAGTGTGATGCATCAGAAAAAGGATTGGGTGTAGCTCCTTTTCAGGAGCAGCAAGTTACTTGTGCCAGCAGAGCCCCGTCAGAGACTAAACAGGGGTCCGTTCAAATAGAAAAAGAGATTTTGGCTGAGGTGTTTGGAGTGGAGCGACTCCACCATTACACTATGGCCACTCAGCAATAATGCAAGCAGAGGACAAGCCCCTAGAGACCTGTGATACTATATGGAATATGTAGGACACTTTATGATATTGTTGATACCAATATTATAAAATTGCAATGAATCATGCCAGATATGCAGTGTGAGGTATTTGTGAAAATGTTACAATTTGCCAAGTGTGATAATTTTGTTTATATGTTTGGATCACCTTATATCTGTATTCCAAACTTGTGCTGTGTTTCTGGGTGACACCCCCAGGCAGATTGGAATCATCACTGCCTAGCATGTTCTATGGCCCATCAAGGATCATTAACTGTACAATGAATCCATTGAAAGGAACTATGAGATACATCTTATGAGTCAGGAAGGCATGTAGTATGCTTATGGACAGAACTCTAAGGCTTTTCCATGTCCATGTGCTGTGAAGCTTGTGTTTGGGACACAGGAAGTACCAGCCACATGGCAAATGAAATATACAGTGCAGCTGCATCATCTCCATTTTGTCTTCAATCTTCTTACCTCTGGAGTGACTTTTCTACAAACTGGAGCTCTGAACAAAGGACTAAATCACCCATCCAAGCTGTGGATGTGTCCAGAGGGACTTTCAAGCTAACAAACTCACCAGTATTACTAAGAGCCTGTTAGATGGACTTTGAAGTTTCTGTTATATCTAAGTGCTTTATCATTTAGCAATTGTCTTCTCGTTCTTTCTTTTTTCTTTATAATAAACCTTTAGTTTTAGACACTAAAGGATTTGCTGGCAGCATGGTATTTTGGATAAGATCCAACCTAATATTGACTGGCAATGTGGCTGGCCTTTGGGGTTCAGAAGAACATTTTGTATAGTGAGCAGAGTTTTTTATATAACTTCTAACTGTACTGGACCTAGGTGCTGATTGGGAGCCAGAGAACTGGAATGCAATGAAGGGGGCTGTGTGATTTTTTTTTAACTTCTTGATAACCAGTGTGGGAGATCAGAAGTACAGTCTGTGGCTGGTTGGTGAGTTTAACTTCAGTGTTAACCACCAGTTTTGGGAGTGACTACCCAAGAGGGACACATCATCGGAAGAAACAGGAGGCATTTATGAGCTAACATGCACAACAATCAGGGAATGCCTACAGAGATACAGAGATCACCACAGAACAGAGACTGAGAAACCACTCGGAGGCCAACCCCACAGGGAACAAGGAGATTTCACAGATAGTTAGCTTGCTAGACTTGGAGACAGGTGTTAGAGAGACAGAGGTAGGTTACTCGCAGTGTGGTTGCCCATTGAGGAGACTAAACTATCTCAAAAGACTATGTAACCAGCTGAGCCTGTGTTAAAGACAAGACTGCAACGCAGTTATGCGCTACCAATCTCTGGTTGAAGGACCATGAGGTGGGGATTTGGGCAACAATTATTTGTTTTTAATGTTTATATTAAAATGTTTGTAGAATAGGGAAGATGTGTGATGATCACTGGAACTGGAGTCAGAGGATCCATGTTCCCTGGAGGGACTGTTATTGAGGAGTGCAGTGGAACAGGAAACACAGGAAGTTAGGCTGGAAGCAGCTCGGCTTTATGAACAGAAGAGTCCACAGGGTTTAATAAAGTTCCACTAGTTAAAATTAACCTACATTCAGCTTCGCTCTTTGCAAATGAAACACTAGCTACGCACTTCCTTTCTCAGTTGCTTTCTCAGGTACCTTTAGCAGATGTTTAAGGTTCTTTTGTAAAATATATGTACAGTAGAATTGCATTAATCCATTGTAAATCACTGGATGTTGCAAATTAGGAAGAGAACAAACTCCATTAAAAAGCAAGGATTGTGCACTATAAAGTGTACTCTGTTCATTTATTTGGAAAATCATAGTTTAGTTTTAAATTATTTATGGTAATACTTCTTAATGTACTAGTAAATGTACTATAGTAAATTTAGTAAAAGAACAATACATGAACTCATTACAGCACTTTGCTGTTAATCTTTGCTGAGCAGTAGAGAGACGACTGTAAATTTTTTGCAGGTTAGTGAAGCGTGGATTGGCTGGGTTCTACTGCAATTAATAATTTAACATCTTGTTTGCTACTGAGGAGGGCTGAATTCCACATCTTTCGTTTCCCGTTGGCTTGGAAGCCACCTCCCAATAGCCAGCTAATTAAAATCCATCTCAGAGTTGGGGAATACTAGGGAAAGGGGGATATTTAGTGCTCCATCTTGCTCCCTTTGAAGTCAATGGAAATTTGACTTTGACTTCAGTGTGGGCAAGATTGGATCATTAAAAGAGCCAGTGACTGTTCATTGAAGCTGGTTGGGGGTAGCAAGAAGCAGGAATCATGGAAACTGCATTCAGACTAGTTTTACCACTTTGATGGTTTTGGAAAGTGATGCCATGTGTAAAGGTCTCCTCACCTATAGTGTTTGGGGAGAAAGAGTGGGAACCATTAGGAAGAACAAGGACACGTTTCCTCCAAAGGGTTTCAGCAGCTCTGGTTACACAGACCACTGCTGTATCATGTGACTGAAAGATCTGCTATTTACAATTATTTAATTTAAAATGTATTAACTATTTAAATATTTAAAAGATCTCCTGTTTTAAATTAGCTTTGATAGGTCAGACCAAAGATTTCCTGATCTGTAAGACTTTCAGAATACTCCTAACTTGAGCGTTAAGGCTGTTCGCTTTGCAAAGTTTTTCACAGTGGCTGTTTAGACAAGTGTTTATTTTACTTATTTATCTTTTATGTAATTATTTCCTCTGATGATTTGGCAACTGTTTATTTATTTAAAACATCATGCATTGGGTTAATACAGCAAATGAGTATTCCCAAATAGTTTTTGCCAGTAAAAACTGCTGATTTACTTTCCAGGTATCCCTACGTGCTTATTCACGGACATTTAGCTGAGTGAAATCTTATTTGCAGAAATGCTGGAGGAAAGCAAACATTTCACAAATACTAGCATGAGTCAATATTCTCAAAATTCTGTGCACTGGAAGTGCTCTGTGAGCCATTGAACAAAGCTCTTTTTATTATTCACACATAGGGTGACCAGATGTCCCGATTTTATAGGGACAGTCCCGATTTTTGGGTCTTTTTCTTATATAGGCTCCTATTACCCCCCACCCCCGTCCCGATTTTTCATACTTGCTGTATGGTCACCCTATTCACACATTACATTTGTCAAACAGTTATACGTGTTCTTTAATAATTTGTGAACCAAAGAAAATACTAGTCCTGTTATAAATCTTAAATTCTCCAGTCAGAGAACAGAAACAGCACCATGTGACTTTGGTGACCATGCATACAGTGTGGAAAACAAATAGCAAACACTCAGAGCTAACTAGTTCAGGAATAAACCATTAAGCTAATGCTCACTATTGTGAATAAAGAACAAATTTGTAAAAGTCATTTCCTTATTATGTATATTTCATGAACAGAAAAACAGTTAAATTCATTGGATAAATAAGTTGAAATGAATAATTCAAGAAGCTCTAGTCTTGGGCATTGTCAAATGCTTTGAAAAGAAACCAAACTCTGACCTTTGAGCTGGTGTGGTCAGAAATAGGAAGGGAAAATGGCATTGATTCCTTTCCCCCAAACTGAAACAAAGATGCTAGCAAGGGACAATATGGGCACTAGGATAGACAAACAACTTGAAAGTATGTTTTGCAAATATAGGTGTCTTTCTATATCTATAGATTTATAATAAGTGCAATCCAATTTCTAGTCAACGGGTTTGCACACTGCTCTTTTGTCATTGGCAGTAATGGTTGCGGTCTCTACAGACAGACCAAGGACTGAATGGGAATTACACAGAAACGTTTGTTGCAAAGGAATTTTTAAAATGATCCTGGAACTGTAATATCTAACAAGCGAGGATTTTCTTTTTGAAATCAAGTTGTAGTTCTTGAATTAAATATGTTAATTATTCATACTCCGTTGATGTTTTCAAAATGTTTTCCTGTGCTCTGCATGTATTATGAATGACTTTTTCTATACATAGGAGGGCCTTTGAGACCACTACTACAATAACCCATCATAAGTTTGCTCTGAAAATGATCACCCGCATTTAGCATGTGAAGGAGGTATCTGGGACTGTGGATGAACGACTTGTTAAAACATGAACATGTTGGAACATGGCGTAATTCAGAATTTTTAAAAAAAAAACCTGTGTGTAAATGTTGAGTATGTCTTGCATGTAATGAAGAATCTCACTTAGCTTGAGAGTCTGCATCTCACAGCTGCTGGCTCTGGCTCCAAGTTGGACTCCACACACATGAGGACATATGTGTGGAGGGAGCTAATTTTAATAAACTCTAGGCAAGCTAGACAGACCGCTATGAAGTTTCCCTTTAGAGAATAAGAAAATGAGAGGATTATTTTAAGCAGTTCAACAACGCTAATGCAGTGCTCCTTAAGATAGTAAGGCTCACTTGTGCCTGATAGTCTTAGTTCTGTGTTGGGAATGGATGGACCAAAGGAGAATGTGTTCAGGGGGGACTAATCTTTCCCTTCGTAAGGGACCAAAGGCGGAAGTGTATATCATTTATGGCCCTCCTTGTTAAACCATGTGAGAGAGACCACGCTGGAAATGGGGAGAGTGCAGAATTGCCAACTCTTGTGACTTTTATTGTGAATCTTGTGATAATTTGGTGTTTTTCTTAAAGCCCCAGCTCCCAAATTAATTTCCTAAAGTGAGACTCTCAGCTTGCTCTCTCTTGTTTTTTTAAGTAAGTTTCTAACCTTCATGATTGTGAAGTAAAGCTTGAAAACATGCCAAATGCACCCTTAAGGCTCAAAAGCTAGAAGGTAAACAAAAAGAACCGCTGATTTTTATCCCTCTGTGATTTTTAATCTAATCTCATGGTATTTTAATGTTTAGGATTGTCAGTGCTGTCAGTGCATCCCACTGTGCCTCCAGGAACCATGTCTTTTGCATGTAAAATGGCTCCCTAAGGGTCAGGGAATCACGTTAATCAGAAACATATATTAAAATAATCCCTCCCTCCCTCCTCCCCGTCCTGCATGACCACCCAGCAGAATTCAGCAATGGTTTTGTAACACTTGTAGCATGATCTCTGGCAATTATATACAGCAAAATCATGAGGCCCTAATTCAGGTTTCACCAGGGCCAGTTCCAGGCACCAGCGCAGCAAGCAGGTGCTTGGGTGGCAAACGGCAAGGGGCGGCCCGTCCGGCTCTTCGGCGGCAATTCAGCGGCAGGTCCCTCAGTCCCTCTCGTAGGGAAGGACCTGCCGCCGAAGAATGAAGCAGCGGCGGTACAGCTGCTGCGGAAGTGCCGCCGATCGTGGCTTTTTTTTTTTTTTTTTGCCGGCCCTGGGTTTCACTAAATTCTTACTCAGACAAAGCTCCCAATGAAAGTTTACCTGGGGAAGAACTAAGTCAAATCTGAGTAAGAACGTCAGGATATGGACAATGGTGTGAATAATAACCACACTACTCCATTTTGATTTGGGCTTTAAAGGGGTGTTTAACTGATAAGTGGGGCAGGGCTTATGAGAAACTTCTGAGGACCTGACTCTGATTGCATTCCAGGTTTACAGCAGTGTTACTCAACTCACTTCAGAGGAATCGCTCCTGATCTACACCTGTGTGAGAGCAGAATCAAGCCTTAAATAAAGAGTGTTCAAAAAAATAAATATCCCACAAAAGCACACTGAATATGCATGTAGTCGCTGGCACTGAATTCACTGTGGGAAGTCATCCTCATGTCTTAACCCTTAGTAACAAATGAGAGGAGATATGGAAATGTTTGGCTGGAATTTATTTGGGAAGAGGTGCAATTATAAAATAAGATCTCTTCCCCCATCATTACCTCCATATCAACCTCATTTGTGGGATGTGGTCTGTGGCGCCTGCCACCGGTGCTAAGAATCTAATTCATCAGCTTCACTGCAGATGGTGTCATCCACCGGGATTTCAGTTGGCTCATAATTAGTGCCAGCATCCTCACTGGAGAGATGGGAGGAAACACTCCAACTGATTTAGACTTTGAATGTAATGTCCTTCTTCCACCACAAAAGTCATCTCTTCATTGCCTTTTCTTTACAGAATCTAAATGTATAGCAAAAATGTTGCCAACCACAAAAATCATCAATTGTCAGATTCAAAGGAAAACTAACTTTTGGATAAACTACTGTACATTACTCAAAAATCAAGAAGACGCTGCAGGGACCAGGCCTGTGGGGTGGCAAACGGTGACAGCTGCTTCTGTTTTGCTAATGTCTTCCCCCTCTTGTAGTAGCCATGGCAGCAGCCGTTGTGCAGCACCGCTATCGCGGAGCACACGGCACGATCTTAATTAAATGTAAAAGCTGCGGGAGAGGAGTTTGCAGGACATGCTTTAGGTCTGTGTGGCTGCTAGTGGGAAAATCATCTCCAGGCATGTCGACCTCTTAGGAAAAGAAAAGACTTACCCTTCATTTGCCCTTACCAACCAGGTCCCAGGCTATAATGCAACCAGCTGAAGATAAATTCACTGGCTAGACTCCCTGATTTGTTTGTTGCACAGATGCTAAATCCTGTGTGGAGCTGGAATATCTGTGACAGCGTGAAATAAATGGGGAAAGAGGATTTTTAAAATGAAAGTTGTAAAAATAAATATGAAAATAAACGAGGATTCATGCAGGAGGCAAATTTCAGAGCACTGTAGAATGCGTGCAATTACAAGGATTAGCTCCTACTACAAGTATACAGGTCCTTAGGGGTCTATTCTTCTCTAAACATACACATACAGATCCCATTAATAATAATGGGAGCTAAGCACTCACATCAAGAGGAGAATGTAGCTGTAAGTTTGAATCCTTGTTACACTCCCCAGAAAATACAATGTGTAAAGAGAGAGTGCAAAAGAGAGAGAAGCTATTTTATTTTTTAAACGGAAACACAGTTTCATTCATGTCAAGAAATATTTTCATCCCCCTCCACAACAAGAAAAAAAAATTAAAACATTAAACAGCTATTAAAAATACGTCCAGCTCTAAGAGGACAATGAGCCTTTGGATTAAAAAACACTTTTACGAATGTAAATGATCACCTCTTTTGTCCCCTTGGCAGCATCTGTTTTGCTGACTGCTCAGCAGCTGGTGTGTGCTGCCTCACATCAAGAAGGCCCTGATCTCTCATTCAGACAGAGGGTGGGTGAGGGAAGAGGCACATATATGGAGAAGCTTTGCCAAGAAGATAAGGCCATTTCTTTAGCTGTCCCTGCTGCTGTAGTTTGTCACAGTGCTCGTGCAAATCAGAACTTTTATTTCTCAGTGCATGTACCATAGAGTGAATATCCACAGGCTCATACAGGTCAGGTGCCCTTTCAATGTATCTGTGTCTTCTACATGTCCTTAGGGGTCAGAGGGCACGTCTTAAAACACTACTGGCATTTCAACTGAGCCCATTAGCAGGCCCCTTTTCTCTTACCTCCAGGCTTTCTGGCTTTTACATGGATTGTATGGCACCGTGCTGTTAGGTAAAAAGCAAGTCCTCACTCACCTCTCCAGCACCCGAGTTCGTGCGGAGTTGGTATGGGGCTCACAATCTGTCAGAGACCAGACACCAATTCGTTGATCAACGGGCTCACACTATCCTTAGCTTGAAAAGCTTCAGAGTAAGTGTGGCAAGTTTATTAGGGGTGAGCATCAATATTTATACACAGAAGTAAACAAAGTGATTAACAGATCATAATGGTCATGTATAATCAATCAAGATTCTACAGGATAAAACAGGTTAAAATGTAAATTCAGAAAGAGAAAAGGGGAGATGACTACTTAAGGGGAGGGGGGTGTCATGAGTAGTTCGCAGGTCAGAGCTTTGATTAAAAGTTCAGACAGAGACATCAAGTCTGGGTTAAGTTTAAGCTCATCAAAAGTTCAGACTCAACATTCCTCCATTTGTAGCTTTGGGATAACTATTTACCAAAAGCTACACCCCATTTTAAGGAGCCAAGGGCCGCTTGGCAATTTCAGCCTGGGCCAACTCGAAGAGAGTAAGGCCCTTGGCTGAAGTAGGAAAAGAATAAACTGACCCACATGAGTCTATGAGGGAGGGGACACACTGAATACAGCAATTATAAAACATACAGTATTATAAGGATTACTATGGCCCCAACAATACCCACCAAGAGTTTTTTTAACCCACCCAAATCCAGGCAGCCAATTTCATAAGGCTCCCCACCAATCATAAGGTGGCTGGCCAGAGGAGTAGTTCTTAGCCATTTCCCTTAGATGTTTGGTACATTGAAAAGTGTCAGAGTAGGTGTCATTTACAAAAACACAGCATTCTTCATTTATGAGGGCACAAGTTCCTCCCTGGGCTGCTAACATTATGTCTAAAGCCATGTGGTTTTGCAAAGCTAACTGGCGCAGCTGGGACATTTCCCCGGCCTGATTCTCAAATAGGGTCGCAGTTTCATTGGTTAAAGATTCTAGTAGTCCCTGTTCTGCATTTACTGGAAATTGAGTACATACCCAGCAATTACTTCTATTTCCTAAAATACGAGTTTTAACCTCATGGGAATATCTAATAAAAGCATTATCTTCATAAGTAGAAAATAAACTAAAAAGGCATAATAAAAAACATACAGTTGTCAGAATAAAAGGTCCTCTCATTTTTGCCGAGTCAATTTAAGTCTGATGTCTGAAAGAGGTAAGCTGGTCCACTGGTCGGAGGCAGTGTCCTCAGTGGTGGCAAGAGCTGCTGGTCCGTCACTGTGGTCCACTACGGCTGGCTTGACGTGGGAGTGGTGGATCCAGGATTTGCGTCCTTCCAGGAACACTGCAGTCTGGGTTGTTAAAAGAACCTGGTGGGGTCCAGTAAACCTCGGCTGGAGGGTGTCGCCACGAACGAACTTTTTGGCCCAGACGAAGTCCCCTGGTTGGAACGGGTGGATCTGTTCTTCCAGCGGCACGGTCTGGGAAAACTGCGAGGCTTTCCAAAGGGTACGGAGGCGAGCCTGTAGGGAGAGAAACTGGCACGCGGTCATATGATCCCCTCCCAATAGTGAAACATCAGCACGTGGTAGCGCCCTGCCTTTGAAAGAGGGGTGTCCATAGAGCAGTTCAAAGAGGGATAATCCCAATACACGGGTTGGGCGAGTACGAAGGTGAAACAGGACCGAGGGAAGTACCTGAGGCCACTTTAACCCTGTTTCCTGACAGTATTTAGCCAATGTAAACTTAAGCTCCCTATTCATACGCTCAACTTTCCCGCTAGACTGGGGTGGTAGGGTGTATGAAAGGAGTGTGAAATGCCCAGTCCTTGTTCTAAACGGCCAAGGACGTGACCAGTAAAGTGAGGTCCGCGATCTGAGTCAAGCACGAGAGGGATGCCAAAACGGGGTACAATGTCTCTAAGGAGAATCTTCGCCACTGTGGCAGCAGTACAATTAGCAGTAGGAAAAGCTTCGACCCAGGAAGTCAGAGGGCAAACCAAAACAAGGAGGTGCTTTTTCCCAAAAGCCTTTGGCATATCTGCAAAGTCAATTTGAAGATGTTGAAATGGAGCAGCAGGCGGAGGTCTTCCACCCTTAATTTTGTTAAGAGGCGGAGCAGGTCCATTACGCTGACATGTGCTGCATGCTTTCACTATTGACAGGCAGTAGGGTTGAATGCCTGGAGCATACCAAAAGCGAGCGATGGTGTCCACAAGGGCGTGCGTGCCATAGTGACCCCCCTTATCATGGTGCCAGTGAACTGCCACGGGGTATGTGGAGCGAGGGAGGCAGGCTCAGCCATCCGGCATAAGCCAGGTCCCTTATTTGTAAGATGCTATAAACTACTTCCAAACAGTCGTGCTGATCCTGGAGGACTGGCAGGTCAGGAAGCAAGGTAGCTGGATTAAGGGGCCCACACCTTTCAAAAATTAGGTTAGTGTCTTTTAAGAGTTCGGCCTCTAGCTGTTGCTGACGATGGGCCGAAAAGACTTGGGTTGTGCCCCTACGCAGAAGGGCTGACAAGGCATGAGAGGTCCAAACCGTGGTAAAATGACCCAGGGTCAGGCTCTTTGCCTTTGTGATCAGCAGGGCAGCTGCTGCCAGAGTCCGGGTGCAGGATGGGGTTCCCTGAGTGACAGGGTCGATCTGCTGAGAGTAAAAAGCAAGCGGGAAATGGTGGGGCCCGCTCAGCTGGGTAAGGACGCCACTAGCAATTCCACCCCTCTCGTGGACAAAAAGGTGAAAGGGTTGCTGTAATTGGGGGGGGCGGAGAGACATGGAGGAGGCCACACTGTCCTTGAGTAACTGAAAGGCTTGGATTGTGTCCGGGGACCACTGCAAAGGGTCAGGAGCAAGGTTAGCAGTGAGTCGGTGGAGCGGTTTGCTTAACTCCCCGCAGGATGGCAACCAGGGGTGACAGAAGCCAATTAATTCTAAGAAACCTTGAAGTTGTTTCTTGGTGTTTGGCAGAGGGCAGTTTTGGATAGTCTTTATGCGGACTGGGTCCATTTGTCTCCCCTCTGGGGTTAACAGGAAGCCCAGATATCGGACCTTCTGTGAGACCCACTGAATCTTGTTAGGGTCTATCTTGTGGCCTCTGGTGTGTAGGTATAATAAAAGTGCCTTACCATCGATGCGGAGGGCAGCTTCTTCGCGGTTACCTAATAGGATGTCATCTACGTATAGGACTAACGTGGATCCCTGCGGACTGGTGAAGCCTTCCAAGTAGTGGCGGAGGCATTGGCTGAAAATCATGGGGCTGTCTCTGTAGCCTTGAGGAAGTCGTTGCCAGACATAACTTTGTCCCTCCCAGGTGAAACCAAAGAGATACTGAGGGTCTGGGTGCACAGGAATGCTGAAAAAGGCTGATTTTAAGTCAATAACAGTGAACCACTTAGCATCCCAGGGGATTTGGCTGATGATAGTAGCTGGATCAGGAACTACTGCATGAAGAGGGACCACCTACTGATTAACAACCCGTAGATCCTGTACAAAGCGCCAACGAATAGGGTCTCCGTCCTTTTTAGGAGGCTTTTTGACAGGCAGTATAGGGGTGTTACAGGGAGTGCGCTGAGGGCGGACTAGCTTTTGTGCAATGAATCCCTCGATAATGGGGTGGATGCCCTCCCAGGCTTCCAGCGACAGGGGGTATTGAGGGACTGACGGGGGGTTAAGGAGGGCTTCACTTGAATCCTTATTGGCTCTGCCGAAAGGAGCAGGCCAACATCAGTGTCAGAAATTCCCCAAAGGGTTAAAGGCAAGTCAGTGAGGTCAGGGGAGAGAGGGGGGGGGGGGTTCCCAATTACCCTGAGTTGGGGCCGAATCTCCTAACACTGTCATCAATAATCCTACCCCTTCAGGAGTGCAGGTTAAAGTAGCCTCAAGCTTACAGAGTAAATCCCGGCCCATCAAAGGGATCAGACAAGCTGGGGAAAAAAGAAAATGGTGAGAAAAACATTTATCAGCATAAATAACATTTAGAGGCAAAGTGAGTCCCAGAGACTGTGGGTTGCCCTCCACCCCAGTTGCAGTTTTAACCTCAGAGGATAGCCAGGGAGAGGGGGCATGATTTAAAAGAGAGAAAGTAGCTCCAGTATCAATGAGGAAGGAGACAGGCAGTCCCTGGACTGAAAGGGTTAGACGAGGCTCTTTGCTGGGAGGGGAGAAAGTGAGGAAGGAGCCGGCTAAAGACATTAAGGAAATAAGACCATCACATTGTTTGCCTTCGCCCCCGGGGTACCGTCATTGAGGAGGCTGAGTTTGCTGCAGCTGCTGCTGTTGCCCGTAGTTGATCCAGGCCTGGGGAACGGGCTGAGCTGGTGGTGCAGGGATGTATTCGTCCCTGGTGTAAGTATCTGCGGATGCGACCGGACCCTCTGGGCGTCCCCAGGGGAGGGGTATGCAACCTGCTGCATCTGCTTGATCTTTTGCCTAGTAATTACTCCTCCCGAGGTGTGCCCTTCCATTTCCCCCTTATCCCTCTGCAGAGATTCCGATCTGGAGTCCTGCAGATTCCCCTCTGCGCCCTGGAGAGAGTCCCCCTGCGGAGGAATAGGGGCAGGCGCAGTGGGGACCAACTGACGAGTCAAAACACGCCGTGGTTTACACCCTTCATCGAAATAACATGGAGGGGGTTCACTCTCGGGAGAATACCTGACTGCCATAATTTTTAAAGATTTCCACAGCTCTGCTGCTGTGTCCCAACAAAACCAGTAACATAACTGTCCCGGATGGTCTTTTTCGATCTGGCTCCTTACTCCTCTTAAGGCAGCCTGTTCGAAAGAGCCATACGAAGGCCACCTCATCTCCGGGTCGGCCAATACCGCGGTATACCCAGTCCAATTCCTTACACACAGTGTGTACAACTTCCTCCTAGACATTCCTGTCTGTACTGGGAGTTTCCCTTCGTTCCATAACTTATTTACAATCCCCAACGGACTCTCAAGAGGCACGCTAGTCCCTTGACCCATGGTGTCTGACAGGAGCCCTCCAACTGGCGTTTACCCTGCTGTCCAGTACACGACCCCTCAATATTGAATTGGCTGGGAGAAATCTCCCGTGGCGCCTGCCAATTCGTATATGAGTGGTCTGACCACTGGACAGAGGCACCGCACCAGAAGGAAATCCCGGACGAGCCCCCAAATTGTTAGGTAAAAAGCAAGTCCTCACTCACCTCTCCAGCACCCGAGTTCGTGCGGAGTTGGTATGGGGCTCACAATCTGTCAGAGACCAGACACCAATTCGTTGATCAACGGGCTCACACTATCCTTAGCTTGAAAAGCTTCAGAGTAAGTGTGGCAAGTTTATTAGGGGTGAGCATCAATATTTATACACAGAAGTAAACAAAGTGATTAACAGATCATAATGGTCATGTATAATCAATCAAGATTCTACAGGATAAAACAGGTTAAAATGTAAATTCAGAAAGAGAAAAGGGGAGATGACTACTTAAGGGGAGGGGGGTGTCATGAGTAGTTCGCAGGTCAGAGCTTTGATTAAAAGTTCAGACAGAGACATCAAGTCTGGGTTAAGTTTAAGCTCATCAAAAGTTCAGACTCAACAGTGCTGTACAATGCTTTTGACTTCTACTTGTGTGGATTTTAAGGATGGGATTTTTCAACAGCGCTCAGCGTTGGTGTAGTTCTGCTCCCATGTAAGTTAATGGCAAGCCCAATATTGCAAAACCCAGGGGTTCAAAAATCATGAGTCAGGCCCCCAAAATCATGAGATTGAGTTAAAAAGAATATTTTTAAAAATAATAATTTGCAGATATTTTGTATTTGCCTTGGATTTCTGAGCCTCTAGGATTCATTTCACCTTTTCAAGCTTTACCCCTCAGCAATTAGGGCTAAAGCTGAGATTCTAACAACCATCTGACTCCACCTGAGGCTTTAAGAAAAGCACCAGATATTGAGAGACTTGTGATACAATTACAACAGCTGGCAACATTGCTGCATGTCTCCTTTCTGCTGTATTCTGTATTACAGAACAAGATGGTGCAGGTGCAAAATAAGTATGGATCTGAATTTACCTCACTGAGTATGTAAAATTGCATCATTTCAAATAACATGCCATCACCGGCCTCCACTCCAAAGCAAAAAAGCAACGTTATATCACAAATCAATGCTTTAAATTTCAAGAGATACTTCAGTGCTCTGAAATTCTGAGGGGTATACTAATGAATGTTCACAAATGATTCACAGAGGGAGCATAGACTACAAAGGAGCAGAAAAGAAGCAAGAATCTACAGGGTGGGAGGTAAGTGTTGCCATGTAACAAATGCAGACATTCTCTTTCGGTAGTTTCTGAATCTCTAAAACCCTGAAAGTCCCTTGAGGATGGAGGACAAGATCATACATAGCCACTCGTTTTCAAGCATAATACGTTGGTACTTATAGCTTCATGATTTTATTCTATACAGGAAGACTGGCTTCTCACCCCCCACCCCCCTTTTTTTAGTTTGTGAACTGTCTGCAAAGAGTTCTCAAGGTCCTTTGCAGCCCTACGTTTCTCTGATTCTATTCTTTATTCAAAATTGTTTTACAAGTATTTTGATGAATAACAGATTCAAGCTATGACTGGTGTGTGAACCAACAGACTAGTTTCTCTTCAATTAGTTTGTTGCAGCACCTTTCCTTTGGGTAGCTCGGTCTCAGACAGTGCCTTATCTTTATTACCTCAAAAGAGTATATCCAGTATAATGAATTCCTTCCCATCTTCTGCAGGGAACAGTAAGTACTGAAGGGGTCCAACACAGGCCAAGTTGAAGCCTGGTTCTTTATATGGTGAGCTGTTTGCAAACAAGTTTTTATGCCCTTACACTTTGGAACAACAACAAGTAGCCTTCCTGCATCAGGGATGTGAATGCTCAGCAGCTGCTCCAGAAACATATCTGCGAACTGCGTGTGGCTTTGGTTTCACTTGGATGCCCTTTGACAATGTCACTGACAGTCCTCAAATGAAGAAGAGCTTTTGAATATATTTCCATGGCATATTGCAATTCACTTTCATTATTATTTCAAATCTGACTCATTGCTGGGCTCAGGAAGTTGGAATCCCAGGGCAATGTCTTTTGTAGAACTAGCAAGGGAAGCAGCCCTCAGAAAGAGACAAGAACTCAGACAACTGTAAACAGAAGGCCCTCCATTTGCATAATGGTCGTTTATGAATGAGGAGAGAACAACAATATTTGGAATAAACTACTTTAAAAGCACAAATCTGCAGTCTGAAGGGTGACTCTATGAAGGGTAAAAGAGACAAAATGTACTTAATAAGGTTCAGAAGCATTCAACTAGCTTTATAAGGAAAGCACAAAGGAAAATTAGAAACCACAGTTATCATTGAGAAGTGTTGATGTATTGATCACATCCTTTAGGGTAACACAAGAGTGTTTAAGACATAAACAAAGGAAATACACACAGAAGGTTCTAATAGGCTAACCTGCATTCTGAACTAAATATTCACTGACTGCAAAGGAATCTTAGAGATGGAATATTGTTTCTGTGGTAGCAGAATGTTTGTGAAAAGTATATTGTCCCAATTAGGCATGGTTGAACTGATGTAACTAGATAGAATAAGGTCCCTTCAGACCTTTGGCCAGATCTTGAACCCAACCTAGAATGAACAATTTCAGACATTCTAAAAGGTAGATTAATGTTTTCTTCTATCCTTTTTCACTTTTGCTCCCCTCTGCCTTTCTGAGGTCTGGTTGTGGAAATAGAGATACAAGTAACTGGAAAGAAGGCAGGTCTTAAGTGCTTATGTCTGATATCACTTCCTGTATTATTGGTTTCACATAAGAGTGACTCCATTGATTTAATTGGTATTATTCCTGATTTACAACAATGAAATCAGACTCGTGGTATTCTAGCTTCATCAGGAGCAACAAGTAATGGAACCCTGGAGAGAGGAAGTCTGGATATCTTGTGGATATCTCCACACCAATTTTGCACACCCACGAGATTCATACACTGTAAACAACTAAACCAAATCACAAAATTTCTTAAGGTTTGTCTCTCACTAGTCTCAGAAGGTGAAACTTGCCAATATGCAGAGAGCCTGTGCATGCATTTTTGCACCTTGTGAAGGCGCTCTGCACAGTGGTGAATTTTATCTAATATTATCTATATTGGATAGCAGAGATGAGCCCAAACCAAACCCCTCGATCCAAACACGCTTAAACTTTGGGGAGGTCAAAATCTGTATCTAGATAGAAAGCTACGTTTTGTGGCTGGGGGCCCTCACTAATAAATAGTGACACTTGCTGTTACTAATCCAGGGCCCAGTTCTGCAGTTCTCCCTCATGTTAAGCAGCACTTATTCATTCAAATGCTTCACTTGAAGCCAATAGGAGTACTGTGTAACTGCTGTGCAACACGAGTAAGGGTTGCAGAAGTGGGCCTATAATGATTTGAGTGCCACATGACTCCTAGATAATTTTAAAAATAAAATTATATAATTAAATCCCAATGTTAAATAACTATTTGGAGTAGGAATGGGTAACACAAAACAATCGGACTACAGCTACATGCCTATGAAATCCAGCTATAGACTCCTTGTTATCACTGCTGTGCTCCAAAAACACTAATTCACCTCTGAGATGCTTAATACTGGGAGGGAGTGGAGCAGGCAAAAGTCTTTTAAAAGAGTTCAAAGAAACAGGAAATATTTTTGATTATTCTTGTAGTAAAGCAAGCTTTAAAAAGTGTCTTGGGAATAGGTGACCCTCTGTCACATCTTACCCCTAAGTTAAACTTGGAAAAGAGAACATACATTCCACTTCCCAAAGGCAGAAGGTAAGAAAGTCATTAGACATTCTGCCCATGTCTCTTCTTGTCTTCACCCTTTGTCCTTTGCATTTACGTGTGGTGGATGTTGATTCCAGAAATGACAAAGACAAGATAAGTCAAAGCTCTTTTGTTTCTCTGCAGATAGGAGGCAACCCTTGTTTTAAAGCTAATGTCCCTGTTACCATCTTCTTATCCAGCTGTCTGTTGAGTCAAAAAGTTAGCTGAGGGTTGCATTTACACTAATGACTGTTTTCCCCCCCGCTTAGGAAGTCTTTTCTTTCAGCATGACCAACAAAGCATGAATAAAAATAAACCTGAGACTTTTTTCCTTTCATTTTTATTTCACTACTTTTAAAACTTAAGAAAAAATAGTGTCATTCTGTTCCAGAAGAGCTTTTATACCGAGCTGACACTGTACATTTAAATATGTATTGCTTCCTCTATCATTTGCATTTTAATGTTCCAAACCAATAATCATGAAGCCTTGTGTGAAAATGTAAAATAATAAGGACTGGAAGAAATTTGGATTTGATTCTAAACCTCACTGAATTATACTTAAGGGTGGGTGGCAGCTCAGTGAACAGACCCTTTAAGAAATTATTTAAATGAATTTAGTGCTTGAGAGAGATGCCGGGTTGAATGGCACTGCAGACTGAAGTACCCCCTTTACCACAAGATCAATGGACATTTTCCTACACTGTTGGTGCCCTGCCAATGTGTCTTAACTCTGCTTTGAAACACCCACCTCTAGGAGTGTGAAGATAGGCTCCGTATTCGTTCATTACTGGGCCTGTCCGCTGACCAGGGGGTCTGTTAGAGCCAGTATGTTGTTGGAATATTTGTGATGTAGATAACCATCCACTGGGAGCTGGGCTGAGACAAACTCAATTCACCCCAAAATACCAAATTGTAATCAAATGGTTAGCAACAAAGCTGGTCACAAACTCTTTCATCAAAATATAATATTTAGTAATCTAAAAAATCACACTATAGAAAGGACAAAATTCTCTTCTCGGTTCCATATGAGAAACCTTGTTTCTGATAATCTGCTTTCCCTAGATGTACAAAACTTCCTTTAAGAGGCCAGGGCAGGGTAGTAGAGATGTTGTATCGGCCTTTTATACATGATGTAGCAATCCATGGTATTGGATAACTTTCCAAAAGGTCAACTTCCTCCTGCATTCCTGTTGAATATCCTGTGTCATTTTTCAAGGGATTTTGTTTGGAGGAAAACATGTTTCTGTGCATTATTATTCTATTTCCCTTTATTAAAAAAAAATCCCACTTTAAAAACAAAATAACATTTCTATGACTGCTGTCTTAGGCCAATATTTCCTCCAAGATTCATAGAGTGGCTCTCTTTATACATGGTTTAGGGAATGTTGGTGCACAGATTTATGGGGTAAATCTGAAAGGAGAATTTTGCCCATTTATCTCAGGATGGAACCAAAAAAGGGACCCCAGGGTGAACTATTTCAGATAAAACAAGGAGTGCTATGAAGAACCAGTATATGAAGATAATCAGTCTGAAGCTCAAAGTCTGAACCAAGCTGAAAACATTTTGGGGGTTGGAAAAAGTTCTGTGTGTGTGTGTGTTTGTACGGATCAAGTTCTTAGCAAGCACCCTTTTCTGGACACCCAGTGTCCATTGCTGTGAGGGGAATCCTAGCTTCTGTGCTCTGTACATTTTGAGGTACATCCATTGCTAGTGCACCCTCTGTCTGACTGTCCTCATCACTTTTGTCTCTGTGTTAGTTCATTTTCTGTTTTCTCTTTCCATTGTTGCGCAAACTGTGTGGCCCCGGTTCAGTCTCACACCTAAACTCCAAATCCTAGCCTAAACCTAACCTGGATTTGAACATAGCCTGTTTGACTCTGTTGTGAATGATCTGTGTATTTTCTCTCTCTCTCAATCTCTTCCTCTCCCCACCCGCTACTCTACTCTCTATCTTTGTAAGGACACAATCCAAGAGGACATGAAAGAAAAGAAATAGCAAGAAAAGGAAAACATGAATTGAGAGAGAATAAGAAAAGAATGGATATCTGACATTTCCCCCCTTTTAATACTTAGGGACACTAATTTATTTTTTCCTAAATTGCCATGAAATCTTCTCATATATTTTGAAAAGTTTCTAAGTTAGCACAAAGTCAGAATATTTACCCCTTAATAAGATGCTATCTTCCCTATACTTAGAAACAAATACCTGATGGTGGGTTGATGTGGATTTGCCATTGCCAGAGTAATATTTACTTTATGCACAAATATTGCTAAAGCTAACCATGTCTTGCTGAGATGTAACAGATTGTTCAAACCTTTAGAATTATGTTACAGCATTAAGTGCTCCAATAAATCAGATAAGCTCGGGTTTAACTGATAGCCACCTCTATATGGAGTAATATGTTTAGACAGTGATAGACGATACAAAATTCTCAAGATAGTTAAGTCCAAAGCAGATTGTGAAGCATTACAAAGGGATCTCACAAAATTGGGTGACTGAGCAACAAAATGGCAGATAAAATTCAATGTTGATAAATGCAAAATAACGCACATTGGAAAACATAATCCCAACTATACATACAAAATGATGGGGTCTAAATTAGCTTTTCCCACTCAAGAAAGAGATCTTGGAGTCATTGTGGATAGTTCTCTGAAAATATCAATGTGCTGCAGCAGTCAAAAAAGCTAACAGAGTGTTAGAAACCATTACGAAAGGGATAGATAATAAGACAGGAAAAATCATAATGCCTCTATATTTCCATGGTACACCCACATTTTGAATAATGCATGCAGATCTGGTCGCCCCATCACAGAAAAGATATATTGGAATTGGAAAAGGTACAGAGAAGGGCAACAAAAATGATTAGGGGTATGGAACGGCTTCTGTATGAGGAGAGCTAAAAAGACTGGGACTTTTTAGCTTGGAAAAGAGACGACTAAGGGGGGATTATGATAGAGGGCAATAAAAATCTCGACTGATGTGGAGAAAGTGACTAAGGAAGTGTTTACTCCTTCATATAACACAAAAACTAGGAGTCACCCAATTAAATTAATAGGCAGCAGGTTTAAGACAAACAAAAGGAAGTACGTCTTCAAACAACACAACAAAACAAAAACCTGTGGATCTTATTGCCAGGGGATGTTGTGAAGCCCAAGACTATAACAGGGTTAAAAAAAGAACTAGGTAACTTTGTGGAGGATAGGTCTATCAATAGCTATTAGCTGTACAAGTGTGAAGAATGGTCATAGACTGGAATTTAACATTTTTCTATAGAAAATTAAGGCTTTTTTGTACTTTTAATCTGAAAGATTGAATGCTTCATAAAAGGCTCAGACACTACGCTTGCAGATTTTGTGCCTGATTCAAAGCTCATTGAAGTCAATGGAAAGCCTCTTGCAGACTTCAATGGGCTTTGGATAAGCCCCTATATGAGTGCATGTAGACAAACACCCCCCCAAGAGCAAAACAGGCAATTTAGACACACAAATATCTGTTTTGGATGTGCAATCACCTGTTCTGCACAGCCAGGTGTGTGCACACGCACCTGCCTTTTTGCATGCATGCATATATTGCAAGCATCTTTTTTTAAAATATTGCCCCCAAATATCTGAGTTTGTGTGCAACAGAAGTCTGTTTAATATAAGTCTGAGATTATCAGATGCATTTTGAGGATAAAGGCATCCACTTAGAAGAGAGAACCTATGAGAAACCACAAAGCTGTAGGGCCTCAGCTGTGCACCATAAACTTCATACACTCTGAGATCTAATAGAGAAATAGGAAGTATAGGCTTATTTGCAACACAAGGGAAGGGAGGGAGGGTCATGGCCTCCCCAGCAAGAAAAGAGTAGAAAGAAAAAGTCAATCAATTGAGAGAAATATTTTTAGGCTTTCAGCACTCGTTCGACTGCACACAGTGCAAAGGGTATGATAATCACAGCCTGTGTGTGCATGGGCTGGAAATATTCTCTGCATTTAGCTGACTGTGCTGATATTAAAAGAAAAATGAGCCTTGCTAACAATATGATCACACATTGTCCTAATAATTGTGGGTTTGCGTGTGTGCGCTGCTAGCTTTCTTTTGTGGACAAAGAGAACAAGGAGCTAATAAAAGAGGGTTCGGGGGGTGGGGGTGGCGGAGCCTCACTGCTCTTTATATGCTATTCAACCTCTTTACTTCAAAGGACAGTGTCGGTTTCCATATATCTGATTTCTATGTAAAAGTTTGGTTGAAAATTATTAACTGGTGTTATCTTTTTGTTTCTTGCTTAGTGGTATAATCTCTCTGATGAAGCTTTGGGGCCAAAATGTAAAGGGACTGCTAATTTTGCAATAGCAGGTGTGAATTATGGGCCTGATTCTGGCATTTTTACTGGTATTGAAGAGAGTACTCCAATCGACACGGAGTCTCACGGGGGAGGGGCCCTGTGGTGAAAAGTACTACTCAGCATGACTAAGACTAGTAGAGTCTTTCTGACATAATTTACATCTAATTGACAGCCCTAATATAAATACTATTTTGTGTGTCTGAACTTTTATATAAATGCAACATTTGGATAGTCTATTTATGTGGCTAGTGCAAAATTCTAGTCATAATAATAATAATAATAATAATAATAATTTCATCCACATACCTTAATGCACATTGCCAACTTTAATTGATTAAGGCTAGCAGAATCCTAGTGAATATCATACTTGCTGCAGGGAGATGATGTTATCCAGTGGATTTAGGAGATTCAGAAGATTTAGGTTCATTTCCAAGCTCTGACCTGTTACCACAGGCAAGTCACTACAGATGTCTGTGCCTCATTTTCCCCATCCATAAAATGAGGATTATGATATTGATCTTCCTTTGTAAAGCATCATGAGATTTATGGATCAGAAGAACTATGCAAGAGCTAAGTATGTTTATTATTGTTTTACAGATGGGTAAACTGTGGCACAGAGCAGCATGATGATTTGCCCCAAATCACGCTGTAAACCAGTGCCAAAGCCAGACTCCCAGTATCCCAGTCTAGCTAGCAGACCACATTTCCTTTGGTTTCAAATAGTATTCATTTTATGTTCTTGTCCTTATTTCAGTCTATGGTGAGGAAGAAAACCTAACTACTTGTTTACCCTAAATATACAGAAAACACAGAGTATCAACCCATAGATATAGCCTTGGCTTTCAGTATCAGCCCAAGCAGAGGCACCTTTCCCAAGGGAGATCTTTCTCCAACTCCTTACACTTGTGTTTATAAGATGTTTAGTTGTAAACACACTGGGTCAAATTCTGTCCTAAGTCACAACCGAGGTAACTTCAAAGGGGTTCCACAGCAGTGCTAGGGAGAGAACAATTTGGTTTGCTAGATTTGTGACACATCAAATTTTGGGCAAGACAAAGGACATTGTAAACGGGTGAATATGAGTGAAGAGGGGAGATGTTGTTAGGCTTTTAGAACATGGAATTGGGACCAGTTCCCTGTTGTGAACAGCTTTAAAGTGGTTGCCTCTCCCCGTAAAAAGGGTATATTTTAAAAGTAAAGTCAAACAGGGGTGGCAGAAGGTATGGGGTAACATCAGGCAGGCAGTAGGTGGATAGAACAGCAGAAAGACAGTATCAGGCAGGCAGCAGGTGAAAAGGACAGGAAGGCAACAGCAGTTGGAGACGCCAGCAGGAGTTTATAATGCTTGAGTTACTGGAACTTACTTTTCCTTCAAATGTCACATATTTTGTATTGTTACCAGCAGCAGGGTGCCTGTTTCAACAGAAATGATTTTTCCAGTTGCCTCTTTATTTTTCTTCCTCCCTACAGACTGCAAAGGTCACAGCTGAAGAGTTCTAGCTTTGCTAATACATTTCTGAGCTGGAGAATCCTTCTAATCTGCTTTCCCTGTGTCGGCTTCTGCAGGGGACAGAACATTTAGCTTCTCTGTGCACGGAGACTGGAGAAACAGGCTGTGGTGTCAGAGAGGGCAACATTTCTGAAGTTCAGCAGATTGATCGAGGTACAGTATGTTCAAGGTCACATTGAGGCATCCTCCCATCTCTGATAGCTTTTAAGTGGGAAGAAAAGCCAGCTGAGGTAAAATGAAGCATTGATACATGCTCAGCCCACACAAGACTATGACTGTTCAGTTCATTGTTAAAACAGACGGGCATTCATTACTAGTTACAGTACTGGCTGTAACATCAGGAGGTCAGCATTGAAAATATGGATTTATTAGAAATGCATGACTGTCAGCTAACTATAGGTTATGAAAAAATGCCTGTCACTTATGAAATGTTCCATGGAATAATTTAGCATAATATGTTTGTACATTAGTATGTCTTAGATGATGTGGGTCTGATTCTTCTCTCACTTGTGCTAGTGTCAATCCAGAGTATCTCCAGTGTAGTGATGTGATGCTATCCATGTGAAATCGATGTAAGCAAGAGGAGTGTCGGGCCTTATATCGGAGGGGTTTTCTGCAATGGAAATTTGCAGAAGTTACAACATGAATTTTCCATGCTCAGCCTCCAGTGATTTGAAGTGATTCATTCTTCATGTTGGCACAATCCCTTGGTCAATTGTAAAGAAACGGTGTGCCAAGTCATAGTGTCATGTGAACAGCTGTCTACTCACAAACAGCAAATACCCCAATTTGCAAAAAGCTGGGAACCCAGCAAAGCTTTATCTATTTTTAGTCTTCGCATACAAGTTGATTATTCAGAGGTACTTCCAATTGCACCAACAAAATGCACTTAAAACCATCATTGTTGTGATCTTTTATTATTATTTCAATCTTGTTTAAAATCTTGTGTTACGACCGGGCTTGTGAAAGGTGCTGGGCTGACAGTGCTGGAAACGAATCCTCTATCCACAGAACTTTAGTGCCTGAGTCTGCAACCCTTGCTCATGCTGGGTCTCGGGTAAATACCTCTCAGTGTGAGTGAGTGTGGCACAGTTGGGCCTATAACGAAGGCAATGAATGGCTAAGAATGGAGTTCAGGCTCCATGTTCTTTTCAGTCCTTGACCTCTACTGCTATTGTCCATGTGGGTATCACCTGGTACCAGTTGTGATGTAGTTTTTGTGACATGGACACTTGCCCACAGGGACATGGACAGAGGCCACTAACTCATATCATATGGACCACTTAAAACTTTGACTTTATCCTAGGCATACATGGAGCATAATTTTTAAACATATACAAATAGAATTGATGGCTTTCTGAGCTACCTTCTCAGGGCTTGTCTTCACTACCCGCCTGGATCGGCTGGTAGAAATCGATCTCTCGGGGATCGATTTATCATGTCTTGTCGGGATGCGATAATCGATCCCCGAATCAACGCGCGTACTCCACCAGCCCAGGTAGGAGTAAGCGTCGTCAATGGGGGAGCCGCGGCGGTCAATTTGCTGCCATCCTCACAGCGGGGTAAGTCGGATCAGATACGTCAAATTCAGCTACGCTATTCCCGTAGCTGAGTTTGTGTATCTGAAATCGATCCCCCTCCATAGTGTAGACGTAGCCTCAGAGTGCTGCAGTTACAGACTGAATTGACAACTCTGGTGCTGTATCTGTGACTCCCATCAGAGTACAGCTACAGGAATATGCTAATACTACATTCTAGGGAGCTAACACAGAAACAAATCACCAACATTTACGGAATGATTTGTATGTTCTATTTAGGTACAACTGCAGTACAGCTATGGCAATACATTACCATACAGTTACCCCAGAAACAAGAAAATGCTAACAAACATATAGTTGTTGGCCAGATTCATCAAGGTTCTGTGCCAACTTCTTGCTGATTAGGAAAGGAAATTGTCCTAGTTCTGCTTCACAGCCATTGCTGCTGGAATTCCTGTGTACCTGCAAATATTTAATTGTAGAATTGCAGATGTACACTTTCTGTGAGAGTTTTGTCCCGTTTTGTGGCTGTGTCAGTGTTACACCACAAACTTCACTTCAAAATATTAGAATTAGTTGCATTTGCCTATTGAACAGTAGTTGCAGTATTGGAATTGTATTTGTCTAGTGGTTTCTGTATAGAATTGAAGTCCCAGTTAGCATTTTCTAGTAATGCTTTTATAGCCAGTATGAAGCTTGCTGATGCATTTACAGGTACCATATGCCCAGGTACATTATGTATAATTGAAGGTGTGTTCAATATTTATGTATCTGAAACCAAAATTTTATTTGTGTTGCTTATTTTTCAGAAATAGCATGGAGTGTAGTTTTTATCCAGGTTTCCAGATGCGCTATATTGCAGTATGTTTCCAGCAAATGTAAATACTTTTGCAGATTGTTCTGACTGGGCAATAATATGACCAGACCCTCAAAATATTATACACTAGATACTTTATCTCTAAGTGGGAAGTGTGGATTTGGAGACAGTTTTATCCAGGTACTTATATGGCCCTGTATTCCCACAGTGCATCACAAACTTTAATTAATTTATCCTCATAACACATCTGTGAAATAAGGATTATATTATTATTTCCATTTTACAGATGAGGATCTGAGGCATAGAAAGAGACTGACTGGCTCAAGGTCACACAGAAACTCTCTAGCACACCTGGGAATCCAAACCTGGTTTCCTGTGTCCCATTCCAGAGTTTTATTTACTACAACATTAGTCTTCCTTTGTTCCAGAATAGTCAGACAGGGTTATTGGGGTAATAGCTTTTATTGGACCATCTTCTGTTGGTGAGAAAAACAAGTGGGGGCAGAAGGGAGGAAGCAGTTGAAGTTATATATAACCCACTAATAACACTACCACCAACACCCCCCAGCTCTTCCTTTCCTCCCTATGACTAGAGAGGTGTTAACCGGCCACTTCACCTTCAATGGTCCCTTGAAATATGTGCTAACTACTTATGCTAAACAATCTGTTCCACCTGGCATTGCTACACTTGCAGATGTGTAGAATGCTTTGAGTTAAACCCGCCTTTGTAGAGCGCAGTAGGGAAAGCGTTGCAGTCTGTCCACACTGACAGCTGCAAGCGCACTGGTGTGGCCACATGCAGCGGCACATGCAGCGGCATTGGGAGCGGTGCATTATGGGCAGCTATCCTACAGAGCACCTCTTCCCATTCTGGCGCTGTGGCTTGTGGGAAGGGGGAAGAGGGTGCAGGGCATTCTGGGTCCTGTCCCAATGCCCCATGATGCATCAGTTCGCATTCCAACAATCCCTGTGCTTCCGTCCACATTTGGCGCCATCGTTCAACGTTTTTTGTACTGCGCGATCTGTCTTCCCTTTCAGTCTGCGGGAATGGAGACTGAACTGCTGAGGAATATGCTGACGAGTCTCGCCAGCATGTAACGTTTGGCAGTCGAGCTACTCGTTAAGATTCAAACTTACAGTGAGAGCTCCGACGATGATATCGACTCGAGTAACTCATACGACACGAGATTGCTTGTGGCATTCAGGGGCATGCTCACCACCATGGAACACCGCATTTGGGCTCGGGCAACAAGCACTGAGTGGTGGGATCACATCGTCCTGCAAGTCTGGATGACGAGCAGTGGCTGAAGAACTTTTGGATGAGAAAAGCCACTTTCATGGGACTGTGTGAGGAGCTTGCCCCCACCCTGCAGCGCAAGGACACGAGATTGAGAGCTGCCCTGACGGTGGTGAAGCGGATGGCTATTGCAATCTGGAAGCTGGCAACTCCAGACAGCTACTGATTGGTCGCTAACCAGTTTAGAGTGGGAAAGTCAACCATTGGAATCGTGTTGATGCAAGTTTTCAGGGCCATTAATCGCATCCTGCTCAGAAGAACCGTGACTCTGGGTAACGTGCAGGACATAGTGGATGGCTTTGCACAAATGGGTTTCCCTAACTGCAGAGGGGCGATCGATGGGACACATATTCCAATTCTGGCACCAGCCCACCTAGCCTCAGAGTACGTTAATCGGAAGGGGTATTTCTCTATGGTTCTCCAGGTGCTTGTGGGTCACTGTGGGCGTTTCATTGACATTAACGCAGGCTGGCCCGGAAAGGTGCATGACGCACACATCTTTCAGAACACTGGCCTGTTCAGGAACCTGCAAGCCGGGACTTTTTTCCCAGATCAGAAGATCACTGTAGGGGAAGTCGAAATGCCCATTGTGATCCTTGGATACCCCGCTTACCCTTTAATGCCGTGGCTCATGAAACCCTACACAGGGAGCCTTGACAGCAGGAAGGAGCGGTTCAACAACAGGCTGAGCCAGTGCAGAATGACTGTGGATTGTGCTTTTGGCCGTTTAAAGGGCCGCTGGCACTCTCTGTATGGGAAGCTGGACCTGGCTGATGACAACATCCCTGCGGTTATATCCGTGTGCTGTACCCTCCATAACATTTGTGAAGGGAAGGGTGAAAGATTCACTCAGGCATGGAACTCAGAGGTTCAACACCTGGAGGCTGAATTTGAACAGCCAGAGAGCAGGGCTATTAGAGGGGTCCAGTGCAGGGCTGCAAGGATTAGGGATGCCTTGAGGGAGCAATTTGAGGCTGAAAGCCACCAGTAATGTCTGGTGCCCTGCACGGGAGTGAAGTGCAGTGGTTCCAATGTTAGTAGGAATCTGTGTTTGCTACGCTGACTTGCAGTGCCTGTTGCTTTCCTGGGCTAAGGTATCTTTTACCTTATGCAATAATAAAGAATGTTTTCAAAGCCAAAAAATCCATTTATTGAAAAGAAAATTCATTTATTGACAAGAAACACAACTGCTTGGGAAACAAAAAGAGCAAGGGGGTGGGAAGGGGAATGGTACAATCACAGATTTGTGTATGTCCTGTTCTCATACTCAGCCTTCCTGTCTGGAGTGCTGTGCAATGAGTGCTGCACTTCAGGATGGCTATAATGCATGGTGATGGGGGTTGAGTGCAGTGGGTAAGGGTCGTAGTTTTCAGGTCTGGGTGCTGAAGCTACGGCTGGTGGCAATAAGAACCCGGATGTTGGGGAAAGTGGGTTGGAGGTGACATGGGGGCACAAGGGAAAGAGTTTTGGGACAAGGGCTGCGGGGGGTGGGGGAGAAGCGGTAGCGCTCTGCCTGCATGGCTATGAGCATCTGGATAGAGTCCACTTGGCACTCCATGATGCTTGTCCACCGATCCATGCTTTGCTGCTGGAGCGCCGCGCTTTTGTGCCGGTGCTCCTCATTCTGCTGGCGAATCCTCCTTTCACTGTCCCTCCACTCCTGCACTTTTAGATTCTTGATAAGGGACTGCGGCATTACTTCATGCAGCATGTCTTCTTTGCTTCTACGTGGTCTCTTCCTAATTCTTTGGAGTCTTTTGGCCGGTGATAACACGGACGGCTGAGATCTCAAGGTTGCATCTGTAAAGGCAAAATGCACACTTAATAAAGGCAGCATTGTTCACTCCAGACAGAGCAATGATTCCCCTGTACTTAAGGGCAAAGCACAGTCTACACAATAGCATAATTTGCCCGTCCCAAAGCGAATGCACATAACCCACGGGAGCCCCAAAATGGTGAGTAAGCACAGGGTCAAGGGGGACTTATTCTTCCATGGCTGTACTGTCCTCTGGGTTTCTGTGCCTTGGGGAGAGCCAACAGTTACAGGGGGCCCCTATACTGAACACTGTCCCCACATTATCCACAGGAGTTCGTTCTGGAAGATATCTCGCTGCTGAGGGTGACCTGGGAAGCAAGGGAGGGTCTTCTACTGCATTGCAGCTTCCACCCTGGCCCATATACAGCTTGCCTGTGTGCAGCAATGGTCCCCCCACCCCTCACGGCACAGTGGTATGGACAAGGTAGCCTGACTAGGACAAGGACCAAAGTTGCGCTTCCAAGAAACCTGCGCAAGCGCATTGCCCAAGTTCTGGATGAGACCTTTGAAGAGATCACTGAGGCCGATTACCGCGATGTGAGAGACCACATCAACACCCTATTCCGCATCTAGGCATGCATGCAGCCCTAACCCTCCTCTCCCCAAGAGCCTGCACTGAATAACTTCCTTCCCAAAATAAAAGCCGCTTACTGGGAACTTCCTCTGGTGTTTGTCCTTCCCCAAGCACCAGCTGCTGTGACTGGCTACCTTCCTCCTGGCTTGAGAACAGCTCCTGGCTGCATGCATCTAGGGATTCTGGGGTGCCTTCTTCCTCCTCAGCACTCTTGCTCCCGCTTTCCTCCTCCTCCTCTTCCTGCCTTGTTGAACTGGGCTCTGAAGTGTCCATGCTGGCACTCAGAGTGGAGGTCGGGTCACCCCCAAGTATCGCGTCCAGCCCTTTGTAGAAATGGCAGGTCACGGGAGTAGCACCAGAGCGGTTGTTTGCCTTGTGGGCTTTGCGGTAGGCATTCTGCACCTCCTTCTCTTTAACCCTGCACTGCAGTGTGTCCCAGTCATGGCCCCTTTCCATCATGTCCCTTGATATCTGCCTGAAGGTATCGTAATTCCTACAGCTGGAGCGCAGCTGGGAATGGACAGCTTCCTCCCCCCAAACATTGATGAGGTCCAGCACCTCGCCATTGCTCTATACTGGGGATCGCCTGGCGCGTGGAGGCATGGTCACCTGGAAAGATGCGCTGAGAGCACTCCATGCCTGGCTGAACAAACAGGAAGGGGATTTTCAAAATTCCCAGAGAATTTAAAGGGAGGGTCTGACGATTGGTTACCTGAGGGCAGGGCAGTAGAGTTCAAAGTGATGACCAGAGTGGCTAGAACAGGCATTGTGGGACACTTCTGGAGGCCGATCAGAGCACATTAACAGACCAGGGCGTCCACACTGGTGCTGCGGAGTTCCAGCGGGGGCGCATCAAATGTTATTCCACTCGCCGAGGTGGAGAACCAGGAGTGCTTTAGCCGTGGAGTCAGAGTGCTCTACGTGCCTTGCCAGTGTGGATGCGTTATGAGTTAGAGCGCACTGGGCTGCTTTAATGCGTTCTAACTCGCAAGTGTAGCCATGCCCTGCGGCTATGTCTATACTAGAGACCTTACAGCAGCACAGCTGTACCGATGCAGCTGTAAGATCTCCCGTGTAGCCGCTCTATGCCGATGTGAGAGAGCTCTCCTGCTGACATAATTAAACCACCCCCAACAAGTGACGGTAGCTATGTCAGTGGGAGAAGCTCTCCCACCGACTTAGCGGGTTTTTCCCCACGCCTGAGCGACGTAAGTTGTGCCAACATAAGTGGCAGCATAGACATGGCCTGAGAGTACCTTTCCCAGACCTGAAGAAGAGCTCTGTGTAAGACTGAAAGCTGGTCTCTCTCACCAAAAGAAGTGGGTCCACTAAAAGATATTACCTCACCCATATACCCCGTGACTGACACGGCTACAACAACACTGCATACAACACCAGAATAGTCAGAGAGCTACACAGACAGATAGTGCAATGTAAAGAATTTCAGCTTTGATTGCAGCCTACACTGACCCAAAGAAGTTTTGGTGCAAGGGTCATGAGATTGACAGGTTCCTGCTGTACAAATCCCACAACAGGACACAAGCAGGAACAGCTGATTTCTGTCAGCTCCTTCTAATTGTAAATGAAAGACAATGAGAAACATCAGGGAGTCACATTTCACAAGAGCTTGAAGACAGCAGGGGGCATAATTAACATTGGAATCACATCTGCGTCAAATTGAAAATTAGTAAAAATAAAGAAAACTCTCAGCTTTGCCACTTCTTAGATGAAAGGCAGCACGTTTACTGTGCATATTTTTGGTATTAAAATTGTTTTCTTACTACTTGTAAGATTTCAGTGAAGCACCAATCCATCTATTCATCCCTCTCAGGGTGTGTTTCCACCATTTGGCATTCATGTTTGTAACAAAGGATCCTGACTCTGGCTGGATGCCTACCTATCGTTGGATGATCATCTTTCAGCAGTAGCCAAAATGTCTTTTTACCATTTGCCAGACGGTTATGATCTTTTATATGATTAGCCCATGAAGAAGCGAATCTCACCTTAAGGAAATGCATAGGGAATGCTGGGATCTGTTCAATCCCATTGTTTTCAGATATTGGCCTCACACCTCTGCAAGCTCAGTAGGTTGAATAGAGGTTGCATAGATGTATCTAATTGGCTTCAGGGAGAGGCAGTGTGGCCTAGTGGATAGAGCACTGGAAGTTAAATGGCCTGGGTTCTGTTTCTGGCTCTGCCACTGGCCTGCTGGGTGACTTTGGAAAAGTCACTTCAGCTCTGTGCCTCAGTTTCCCTATCTGTAAAATGGGGATCATAATACTTCCTTGGTAAACTGCTTTGAGATCTAGTGATGTAAAGTGTTATATTAGTATTATTATTAATTTATTGAGATTGCATATATGTAAATGAGATGCTAATTAAGCCCCAGATAGAAGTTTCGTTATTAATTTTGTTGATGATGCCTAAGAGGGACTGGAATTAAGATCACTCATTCATAGCTGTACTTGCTCTACAGAGCAAAAAGAAGTAAAAAGCGTTTTTAATTAATTTTTGACATAGAAATGAACAGATTGGAGTGTGGATACATAGAGCAGATTTACTGAGTACGAAGATGCTATTTGTGTATATACACTTTTCCGATTAGAATCCGACTTTAATGAAATACTTATATTTCCTTCTGTTCCCCTTTTCTAAATTCTCTCTCTCAGTTGAGAGAATGTTATCTTCCGATCAGTATTAAAGTCAGGGCTGTAGCAGAGTTGGCCCACATTGATTATATAGATGGGATTCTAGCCAGGCACTCTCCTTAATAGAGAAAAGTTAGCTAACATTTTGGGATGCATTTTTAAAAGTGACCTCTACATTTGTGTGCCCAAGCTTTTACACTTGTGGTTCAGGTGATCAAAACCTGGGTGTGTACTCACAAACACCTTTAAAAAAAAAGAAGAAGAAGATAGCATGGTATATAATTGAATACTGTTTGCTAGCATAAATGCCGTGTGATGCTGGCAGACCAGGTGTCACTTCATGCCAAGGCCCCTAGGTCTCAACTGAACAAAAAAATTCAAAAGCAGACTCCAACGTGAAACTGCAGAACTGGAATTAATTTGCAAACTGGACACCATCAGATTAGGCCTGAATAAAGACTGGGAGTGGCTGTGTCATTACAAAACCTAAACCTGATTTCCCCAATACTAATTTCCCCCTACTGTTACTCACACCTTCTTGTCAACTGTCTGAAATGGGCCACTCTCATTACCACTACAAAAGTTATTTTTCCTCCCTTGGTATCCTGCTGTTAATTGAATTGTCTCATTAGACTGATCTCACACTTGGTATGGCAACTCCCATCTTTTCATGTATTTATACCTGCTCCTGTATTTTCCACTCTATGCATTTGATGAAGTGGGTTCTAGCCCACGAAAGCTTATGCCCAAATAAATTTGTTAGTCTCGAAGGTACCACAAGGACTCCTCATTTTTTTTACTGACAAATACATAACTGTGAACTAGTCTGGCTCACCTGTGTGTTGTTAACATTGTTGAAATAGATGGTCAATTTATCAGAATGTGTTTAGTGTTTAGATTTTATGAAACGCTTGTAGAATGCTACATGTATTAATCACACTTGGCATCTATGCATCATGTAATAAGGTGGCAGTAAGTGTTTGCATTGTAATCCACTGTAAATTGTGTAAATCATCAAACAGGAAAGGAGCATTAATTAATGTAAAAATGCTGGCTTCCTACAGAAGGTGTTAGATCCTGCCCACCAAGAGGCCCATTGAAACCAAATGAGCCATTGTGAAACATCAAAGAACAAAGATTTTGTTAATTGCATTCTTCCCCCACCCCTCCATGAAGAGAAGAACCTGAGCGAACTCATCCCATCAGCTTGAACTACTGGGAAAAGGGAATAAAAATCTCTAGCAAGGAGAAACTATCTTTATGCTGTTTGGACTCTCAGGGCACGTCTTCACTGGCAACGTTAAAGCGCAGCAGCGCTTTAACGTGGCTTGTGTAGTCACGGCATAGCGGCTCTAAAAAACCCACCTCCACGAGGGGAATAGTTCCCAGCGCTGGGAGCACTGTCTATGCTGGCACTTTACAGCACTGAAACTTGCAGCGCTCGGGGGTTGTTTTTTCACACCCCTGAGCAAGAAAGTTGCAGTGCTGAAAAGTGCCTGTGTAGACAAGCCCTGAGGGGCAAAGTTTACTAAACATAAGCAAAAGAACTCCAGTGCTTGACCTGGGTTAGCCCTAAAGGCCATATAGAGCTTCCTTATTATAGAAGCTTCTATGACTTTTTGAAATTTAAGACTGGAACTCCTTTGTGTATATATGTATGTTCACCTGCTTTAATCTCATAAATACCTCTCATTTCTTTTTCTGCTTCTAATAAATTGTTAGTTTATTATAGGACTGTCTACAAGCATTGTCTTTAATGTAAGATCTAAAGTCCAATTGACCGACAGTAAGTGAATATTTCTTCTTCTAATAATAATAATAATAATTAGTAATAATAAATAAATAAATAGAATCATTATACTCTATTAACATAACTATACTAATCATTATTGGTATAATTATATTAATTATACATTATTATAAATTATAATTAATAAATTAAATAATTAAATTTTTGAATGTAATGATAATCTGAAGAAGAAGATTTCTTCTTCTAATAAATCTTTAGATCGTTTATTATAGGACTGGCTACAAGCTTTCTCTTTAATGTAAGTTCTAAAGTGCAGTTGACCTACAGTAAGTGAATATTGTGATTTTTCAGTGTAAGGGACCATCCATCACAAAGGCAAGCTTGCATAGGTGGCAAGATAGTCCCCCCCGGGTACTCTTGTCTGTCTGTGACTCCATGGTTAGGCTGTTATAGTGCCTGAGGAGTTTACACTTAATACTTTGTTGGTAAAATCTAAGTATAGAACTCACAGCCAACGTGGGGTTTGTGCCCTGCTTCTTACCAGTCTTCCGTGAGACTGGTACTCATGCTCTCGAGCCACTGCAGGACAGCTTGACCCCTGGATGTGGAAGCAGAGCTGTATAGGGAAAGATAATTCCATTTCATGAAAGATTTTGATATTGCAAAAGTTGGATTTGCTTTTTAAACCCAAAATTTTGAAATTTGCCATGAAAAGAGATGGAGTCCCAGAGCTACTCATCCTGGAAGCCCTGGGGTCTCCACACAGGCCACTCAAGACAATCTACCATCCGTCAGTATGCCACTCCCCTTCTCATAGGTCTAGTGCAGCAAGTTTGGCCCAGCCACCCCTCCATCATGACAGAGGGATGGCTTGAGTGAATGGTGTTGCGACCCAGTGCATGCGGTTGTAACACCATTCAAATATGGCCTGGCCACACCTCTGTCCTAGTTTGCCTATAGCTAGAGTAGCCTCTGGATTCCCAACTCTGAGGCAATCCCGTAGGGATTGAGGAGCCAGCTGACAGGAAATCAGACAGGATTCCACCAGATTTCTCCCTCGTCTTGTCGGAGCTTTGTTGAAAATGAACCATCTCCATAGAAAGTTGTGATGCCAATAAAAATGTTTCGTCAGAATTTGTCCTGCTAGCTCTACTTAGAATCATGCAATACTTGGTCATCCAAAATTATAACACAAAACTTGGAGCCTCCAATTTGTGAGCATGCAGACTCGGAAGCTTTAAGACCTTTTGGAAAATGTGGGTCCTTTAAGATCTGCTGCAGTTTTTCTATCATGTAGAACAGAGAAGGACCCAAATTGGAACACGGGTTCCTTCACTTCTCACTGTAAAGGGGAAGGGCGCAGATTTGTATCTCAGCATCAGAACCTACTGCTATAATTTCAATTCTGTATTTGATCCAAAGTAGGCCACGGCCTAATTTCCAGTTGTCATTTGGATGTAATTGAAATCCCATGAAAAACAATTACACCTACAAGTGTTCAACCCAAGATGGTGGGAGAACAGCTTATAAGATTACGGTGCCATTGAATGTGAACTCAAATAATAGAATAAAGCTATTAAAGATCTGAAAAGTGGATTAAATTCAGAGGAGATCTGTAGTGAAAATTACATGCTGGTAAGAAGGCATGAGGCTTAGGGCTTTCTACAGGGTGGAGTAATGTGCACTACAGGGGTCTCATTTCTAAAGCACACGAATGTGTTGTGCATGAATTGGTCCATGCAGACCCCGCTGGTGTGCATTAAAAGCTCTCTAGTGCGCTTTAACATAAAGTGTGTACATTAAAGCGCATGAGGGAACTTTTCATGAGCACCACCATGCTCTACTTGGACCAATTAATGCACAACACATTAGTGTACTTTAAAAATCACATGCTGTAGTGCGCATTGCTGCCTCAGGTAGACATGCCGTTAAGTAAGTAAATCTAAGGGAGTTCTGAAGTCTAAGGTATTGTAATGTGCCCAATGAAGAGGCCAGAAGATGGTGTAACCTTTGGGTGGGCTAGAGTTCATTTCATTTCCCATCTCCAGTGCCTTAAAGAAAACAACAACTCCCATAGAAAGTAGCTGAAGACCCAGAATTCAGTCTAAGGATTTTCAGCAAGGATTGCACAGGGTCAACTTCCCCACATTCAAGTCCCCAAAAGAACTAAAGAAATGAACGTAATTAAATAACTTTATAAAATCTTATGATAAAGAAACAAATAATAATCTAATTTTTACAGCATAACATGGCTATTTTATAATCCACAGACATTACCGTCACAAATCAGAGGGGTAGCCGTGTTAGTCTGGATCTGTAAAAAGCAACAAAGAGTCCTGTGGCGCCTTATAGACTAACAGATGTATTGGAGCATAAGCTTTCCTGGGTGAGTACCCACTTCGTCAGACGCATGAAGACGCACAAAGTGGGCATTCACCCACGAAAGCTTATGCTCCAATACATCTGTTAGTCTGTAAGGTGCCACAGGACTCTTTGTTGCTTATTACCTTCACAGTTATGCATAAACATAAATAAAGAAAACAAATTAAAATCTGAACAGTTCAGACCCCACAGAAATACAGTGAGAAGAAACTGAAAGTTCCCAAAAGCTTAGTTTTGTTTCATCTAAGTCTCAGTTAGAGTCTTTGATCACCAAAGCTATACAGGTTTCAGAGTAACAGCCGTGTTAGTCTGTATCCGCAAAAAGAAGAACAGGAGTACTTGTGGCACCTTAGAGACTAACAAATTTATTAGAGCATAAGCTTTCGTGGACTACAGCCCACTTCTTCGGATGCATATAGAATGGAACATATATTGAGGAGATATATATACACACATACAGAGAGCATAAACAGGTGGGAGTTGTCTTACCAACTCTGAGAGGCCAATTAATTAAGAGAAAAAAAAACTTTTGAAGTGATAATCAAGCTAGCCGAGTACAGACAGTTTGATAATAAGTGTGAGAGTACTTACAAGGGGAGATAGAGTCAATGTTTGTAATGGCTCAGCCATTCCCAGTCCTTATTCAAACCGGAGTTGATTGTGTCTAGTTTGCATATCAATTCTAGCTCACCAGTCTCTCTTTGGAGTCTGTTTTTGAAGTTTTTCTGTTGTAATATAGCCACCCGCAGGTCTGTCACTGAATGACCAGACAGGTTAAAGTGTTCTCCCACTGGTTTTTGAGTATTTTGATTCCTGATGTCAGATTTGTGTCCATTAATTCTTTTGCGTAGAGACTGTCCGGTTTGGCCAATGTACATGGCAGAGGGGCATTGCTGGCACATGATGGCATATATCACATTGGTAGATGTGCAGGTGAACTATACAGTCTGCTGAGTCGAAAACAACATTTTCCCTCTACTTGCTTGTAGGAATCTTCAGTTGGAATCCATGCAGACTCTTCCTCTGGTGAAATCACTGCCAGCCAGTCAGCTAACTGATTAACCAACCACTCCATTAAGTGTATAGATTTAAAGAAAACCCTGTTACAAGAAAATACAAAACTGAGACTAGCAAAATAGAAATGTCTCTTTTCCCATTACTACACTTAAAGTCGGTGAATCAGACCAGGGCCGGCTTTAGCAAGAGCGGGGCCCGATTCCTGGGGGCGGGGCTTGCTGCAAGCCCCACCCCCAGGAATCGAGCCGCGCCGCGGGGGGGGGAGACACGGGGAGACCCGAGCCGCGCCGTGGGGGCCACGCCGGGGGGGGGGGGGAGACCCGAGCCGCGCTGCAGGAGCCGTGCCGGGGGGGGGGGGGGGGGACCCGAGCCGCGGGGACCGGGCCGGGCCGGAGCCGGGCCGCGGGGGCCGGGCTGGAGCCAAGCCGGGCCAGAGCCGCTGGGGCCTGCGGGAACGGGCCGCGCCTCCCCGGAGCCCTTCTCCCGCCCCCACCACCCAAGCTTACCTTGTGCTGCCGGCCCGCCCCTGCTTTGTCTCAGACTTCCCGCGAATCTCTGATTCGCGGGAAGCAGGGGAGGGGGCGGGGCGTTCAGGGGAGGGGAGGAAGGGCCGGGGAAGTGAGCTGGGGGTGGGGTGAACAGCTGCAGCGCGGGGCCCTCTTGGCGCGGGGCCCAATTCAGCCGAATCGGCTGAATCGGCCTAAAGCCGGCCCTGAATCAGACTAGTTCAGACAACTTAACTAGAACAGTTTGGCTAAAATCAAAACAACATTCAAAGCATACAATTAAAACAGAAGTTATTTTTCCCTCCCAGTTTCCCCTTGCTATAATTAGCATTGCTCATGCTTCCCTGTTAGAGGGTTAACAACATCACTAACCTGCTGCAAAATGCTTCAGAGTTAGGGACAACAGCCTGCTCCTGGGCTCAGCTTCTCCCAACTCACACAGAGCACATGGCCTTCTGCAAAGCAGCTGCCAGGGCCGGCTCCAGGCACTAGCGAAGGAAGCAGGTGCCTGGGGCGGCCAATAGAAAGGGGCGGCAATCCGTCCGTTATTGGGGCGGCATAGCGGCACTTCGGCGGCAGCTGAAGCGCTCCACTTTAGTCTTCGGCGGCAATTCGGCAGTGGGTCCTTCACTCCGTCTCTTCAGCGGCAGCTCAATCGGGTTTTTCTTTTTTTTTTTTTCTTCGCCATTTGGGGTGGCAAAAAAGCTGGAGCCGGCCCTGACAGCTGCCCTGACTGCTTGCCCTCCTGGAGTCTGACCCCAGCAACAGGGAACCTATTGGAGCATACCCAAAACTACCACACCCAATTTCAGAAGCTTCTGGGTGTGAAGTGCTTAATCTACCTAGCAACAATGACCCAGACGCAACTCACTCCTGCCTCCCCTCAATGGGTCTCTTGAAGAGATATCTCCCTATTAGGCACATGGGTTGCAATGGCATAAGTTACACCTTCAATCTGACTTGCTCATCCTGATTTAACATCACATATTATGGTCTTCCTGATTCTGATCTCACTTACACCATACTTCTGCTGATTTGCATGAGGTTAAAAATGTAAAATTTGGGTCACAGACTTGCCTCTAGATTTGGCCTACTATATCATTAGTCCATCTCTAGAAATTGTGCACATGTGTGTAATTGTGAAATCTTTATATACACAACACTCACACATTCCCATATTAAATCGGAGTTCATTTAGTCTTGTCTCACAAGGCTGATTTGAGAAAGTTTGCATTCCTTCCGAACCATCTGGTCAGCAAAACTGTACATTGTTTCTGCGGAACAAAAATTAAATGGACTAGAGATGGTTACAAAAATTGTGGCTACAATTAATGGGGGATGGTTGATAGCAAATGCAGAAGCACTTGAGGATATTAGCACACACGTAAATCATTAGGAGAAATAATTAAGCTTTCTATTGCTGCAAACATTCTAAATCTCTCAGGTATTGAAGAAAAATGTGCAATTTAACATATTTTTCTTGTTTCAGAGCATATTATTTATTCTTGCTTACCCAAATATTATGTAAAAAAGCAATCATTTGAAATCTGTAAGTGAACGATGAATCATGACTCAAATGAGATGGAAAAACAATCTGCTGTCCCTGAGAGTGTTTTCTCCAAATATTACTTTTTATTTTTAAAAGGGAAATTTCTCCAGATCCAATAACAGCATGTTTTGCAGCTAAATGGGTTGATTTGCATATTGCAGCATAACAAAAATAAAAGTCTCATTTTCCTAGGCTGAAAGACTATCTCAAGGGCTGCATTCCTTTGCAATATCTCTTTGTTTTTGCATTTGTTTTCTCTCTTCAAGATACTTTTTCCTTCTCTCTGACCAATCTGGACAGTGTACTCTCTCCTGGCTTTTCAGGATCCTATGCCTGTCATTTGGTTCCACCTGCTTTCCCTTATACTGAATGGTCTTTGTGATAGAGAGAAAAAGAATAGATGGACTCTTCAGTAATGCCTAAGTGATCAAGGTGCACAAGTACAGTAAAACTGAAATTCAGTGGTACTAGTGTTCCTAAGTCTCTTTGGTGCTCTTGAAAATCCATCAGTAGTGAACAATCTAATAAGGTCTAGACTTTTAAAATGTTGTCCCCTATTTGTTTGTTACAAATCTAGAAATTGCATTTTGTCACTGCTCTAAAAGGCTATTACTCTCAGAATTGCAGTCATGGATTTTTAAACTCGGTGCAAATGTAAATAATCAGGTCAATGCACCTTTTTCTGCACCCTTTCCTAAATGAGTGGAGATATAGATTACATCAACATTTGAACGCGAATGTCTGATTCCCAGCTTGTGTAGATGCACCCACCCGAGCTAGGTCCGCTTGAGTTAGCACCTAAAAATAGCAATGTATCTGTAGCAGCAAGGTGGCCACTTGGGTTAGCCACTCTGAATACAATTATGCCTGACATCCTGTGTATGTATTTGGGTGGCTAGCCCGAGCCACTGCGTGTGCTGCTACAGACATGCTGTTATTTTTAGGTGCTAGCTCCTGCAGAGCTACCATGGGCACACTACATAAGCTGGGAATTACACCTTCCAGCTCAAATGTAGACATATCCTAAGAAATATTGTATTTCATGAAAGTGTATCAATAGTTTTGTTAGCTAAGTATCTCTTGGGCCTAGGATTTGCAGCAGCAGAAGGACCTTTACACAGCTCAAGTAGTAATATCTCACCTGGATAAAGTGTCACATACTCACATACGCATATGGTAGCTGTCTTCGTTTGGACTCACAGAGATACAAATTGCATTAAAAGTATATGAACAATGTAGCCTGGGATGAATCTAGTGTGCAAAGTGTACCTGGCATAAATAACAGGTTCTTTATTCAGGTGGCTACTTACAGTTAATTAAAGAAGATGAAATTGGAGAAGCACACACATAAAGTTTATGAACTTTTGTTAAAACAGACAAATAATATAAATCACAGGAAAAACAATATGCATAAATAATAGAAATCACAGGAAAAACAATATGCATAAATATTAGAATAAGTACAGTAAAGTTGTGTACTGCATTGTTTATATTTACAGTCTTATATTCTGCATACTTACAACCTCATGGAGACCATTAGAAACAAAGATGGAAGAAAAAGTAAGTGGAGATCATCCCAAGAGGAAGGTGCCGAGATAGTCTTCCTACCTAGTTGTCCCATGTTGTCGTCCAGGTGTTACAGATGGCTTTGACAACCTATTACACCTTTTCCCATTATCCCCACATACATCTGGGACTATATCTGTATTCTGGGAGATCAGGTTTAGGGTTCCAGTTGTCCATATGTGATGTTTCTCTTGACCATAATTCCATTTCCAACAGTTAACCAAACCATTTGTGTCAGTTTCTTTCCCAACAATGAGACAACAATGAGATTAGCTCTTAGTACAAATAGCCCCTAAGATGCTACCCTCATTTGTGGTTTACCAGTTCATCACTAACTGCATTGATAAACTATCACAAGACACATATTACTAAATTTTATAACCGTAGGTCAAGCTTGTATCATTCCATAACCTTTGGTCAAGCACATAACACTAATTCTATCTTATACCAACTGCGAACTTCTTCTAGGCCTAATTCTAAGCTCTTAACACTTAATACTTAAGACCTATAGCCAAGCCTATTTTTAATACATATATTTTAGTTCTTCTGCTTGCTGTTACAGCTTCCATTATTATTTCTATAAACATGCTTAGCAGATAGATTACATTTTACCCAAAACTATAGACCCTCCAAGTTCAGGTCAGGGAACAATGGTCAACACCAACAAACTGTTTTGGATCTCAGTAGGAAGATTTGAAAAGTTACCCACAGGAGCCATATGGTAAAGGGCCTGCAAATGTAAAACTTCAATCTCATAACACTTTGGTCACTAGTTTTGTTGAACACAACATTAATATAGAGGTATTTCTTATGCAAATGTGCCACTACAGTAGTTTTGTTGCTCACTTACTATTTACCTGAAATCATACACCATGCACGTACAATAAGCCATAGTTTTGGCAGCTGTAGATTGTGCCCATATATTGTAGATGACTGGCTCAAAATAATAAATCCATGTCAAGATACAGTAATCATTTATCAGGGGGTAGCCATGTTAGTCTGGATCTGTAAAAAGCTACAAAGAATCCTGTGGCACCTTTAAGACTAACAGAAGTATTGGAGCATAAGCTTTCGTGGGTGAATGCCCACTTCGTCAGACGTCTGACGAAGTGGGCATTCACCCACAAAAGCTTATGCTCAAATATATCTGTTAGTCTTTAAGGTGCCACAGGACTCTTTGTTGCTTTTTAGTAATCATTTAATTTCTTTAAAATGAAAAGATGTTTAAATATCATGCTTTAGCTTTACGAATAAAATTTCTATAATCAATCATTCCACATAAACTGCATTAGTTACAGTAAGTGCTACTTGAGGGCAAACAAGTTATCATGCTTTGAAGACAATGAAAAGAGTTTACAGTATATCACAAATGTCTGATGTTTCTGTACTTATTTTTAAAGGGAAGAAGTAAAATGTGAACCAAACTTACATAATGTGATACAAAGAGCACATAGTATATGTGTAACAGAGGGGTGTGGAGAGCCAGTTGGCCTACTGATTGGAGGCTTCCTGCTCCTGCTTCTGTGGTCAAGGTGCCTCAGTCTTTAAGGCAGGCAGATTAGGGGTCGCAGGCCCTCCCACTCCACCGGGTCCCAGCCCAGGGCTCTGTGTAAGTCGCCGCTGAGTAGGGGACCTCCCAGCAGGGAGTCTACGTTCACTGCCCTGGGCTACTTCCTACTAGCGCCCCTTCAGTTTGGGGCGTCGCCAGTATGGTCCAAGTTCCTGTGGTGCCTTGTCTCTTAGTAGTCTCCTCTACTTGTCCCCTCGTGGACCATGGGAGGCATCCTGCTGCAGTCCCAGGTTCTTCCAGGCTAGGGAGCCATAAGTTTGACTAGTGCCAGAACCCCCACAAGGTCTCTGCACTTTGGTCACCCAGGTTCCTCTGAGGCCAGGAAGACATTGCTTGGTCCCTGGTGGCTGCCTCAGCCAGCAGGCTAGCGATCCTTCACTCAGGTAGAGAGGCAGCTAACTCCTAGCTCTTTGCCAGTCAGCCCCAAACTGAGCCAGGCTACCTCCTTTTCTCTCCCCACCAGGCCTGGCAGTGGCTGCATGTATAATGTGGTAGGGCTAGCTGGGCCCAAGGGCTGACCTTAACCCCTGCTATGTTGGCGGGGAGTTCCTCTGCTTTATCACAGTATGATCAAATCTAGGAAGAGAATCATTTCTTAGAGTGTTTGAGTGCTCTAGTTTATGCTTTTAATGAATTTATTTTCTAACATGTAAGAAAGCCATTTAATGGGGCCAAAATAACACATGATCTGACTTCTCATGACATTTCAGATCCTGGATGGTGGAAATACTAGGAAAAGATTAGGTCATGCATTATCAGCCATAAATGGCTTCATGAACGGAAAACAAACCCACCAATGACAAACAAACCCAAATACAGAGATGCTGGAGTTTATTTGGCTTCCTGAAGAACATGAATGCACAGCCCTTGGGCTTGTATGTGCTAATGACTGACTTCTGTGGAACATTTGACTTGCAGCTGAGAGAATGTTTCCATATACAAAGAGCAAGATGCACAATCTAAAGATTTGATTTACTTTAGATTAAAGAAAACAACTGGAAGAGAGAATAAAAATAAAATCTCAGTGTCTCCTCTGTAAAAAGTTGCAGAGGCTTTGAGACCAAAACAGTTGATCTCTATGCAGAGAGTTGGAGATTTTAGAAACAGAAAGATACAATATACAGGAAACAAAGCCTTCACAGTTTGAAGCTACTATTAATCTCAAAATCACAGGAAAGGCTTCATGCACAGTATATGTCTGATCACAGTCATAATTACGCATCTAATTATGTGTGCTGGAAAAACAAAACCTGCAAAATCGTTTCACAGTCATTCGATTTCTTTCCTAGATCACCTTCCTGTGATTTTTGGAAGCTCTAGCTTTATATGTTTTCCCTTTTAACTTACTCTTCAGTGGCTGTGGCTGAACAGAAGGCAATAAAGAGAACGAAATTTACTAAAAGAAAATGTAGCTGTTGGCCATCCAGCTAGTTAGTAAATATAAACCATTAGATATAGCAAGGTAGCTGTGTAGCAAGTCCAGTCACTAGTCCCATATGGCCAGGCCTTAAAGTAAGATTCTTAATGTAAAATGACTTTCATACACTAGCAGTATTTTCTCTCCACTGCATGCCTAACAGTTCATGCAGTGACACCATTCTACTAGCAGTGCTGAACAAGTTCCAGTGAGGGGAGACAAGTGAAGCTGCAGTATCATGTAGGCATTAACAACCACTGCATTGAAGAGGTACAACAATGGCTCATCTCCTTAAGGAGACAGAGTTTGAAATCCTGTTTGGTTTCCTACCTGAAAGTGTGTTATGTAAGGCTTCTTCTAGCAACAAAACTCACGTACACGTACTTGCCCATCAAACACAATAGAGTCTGTTTAATTCTGGGACTGTGTGCATAATTATGGCTCTATTATTATGGCTTCTTGCCAGTTATGCCCATAGTAACGTCCACTGACAGGAGTGAGACTGTGCCGTGTGTTCAAGAGAGAACCCTGCCAGGACTGGCTATTCATTCAATAGCATGTGCTGGCTTAACAATCTGAGGCTTTTCCCTGCAGGGTGCCACTTATCTGAAGCGACCCACTTGCTCGCTGCTTTGAATACTGCATCAGGTTGCATAGGATAATTCATGGTTTGAGTCCTGGTACTGCTGGGGTGCTTTGTGAATTAATGTTGGGAGATCAATGGGTTGTGGTGTGAGCGGGGGGGGGAGGGGGGAGTGCAAGATTATTCTGATAAATAACGAGACACACAAATGTGATACATGAATGGAAGGGGTAAAGATCTAAATCAACAAAGGCTGAGACACTCCATGTTAAGGCATATCACTCTACTCTTACCTATCATCCTGCCTTGGGGCTGCAAAGCCAGGCTTCCCCAGAGACACAATGGGCCTATGGTGACAAAACATCACTGTAGCAAGATATTTAAGCCTGCTTTTTTGTGTAGGAGACTGTGGACTTCATGCTTTCTTTCATGCTGCTCCTCACGTTTGGGAGGAGCTCCCTGTAAACATCTGCCAAACTACCACATTGTCCTTCAAATCCATCCTTAAACCTGCCATGATGCCTACAAAAAACTTGACAATGGTTAGGCAGCTGGTGTGCCAATTCATGATGATCAGTACAGCCTCATTGTTTCACTGAACATCCTCATCTGTCTGTATCCACCTGGTGTCTCTTATCTTGTACTTAGATTGTAAGCTCTCTGGGGCATGGATGGTCTTTCTGATCTGTGTTTGTACAGTGCCTAGCACATTAGGGTCCTGATCCATGACTAGGGCTCCTGGTGCCTAGATCCAGAGTGGAGAGCATCAGGTGGTGATGAGGTTTCCCTTTTTCTGGGGCTTGTTACCTTTGCTAGGGATGAATGAATTGAACACTAGTGGTGAAAGGACCTAGCAAGGGTTGGTTAATGTAAACCACACAAACTAGATCTGGCAGAGTCTACTCACAGGGGCTGCAGGTTCACTTGGAAGTTGAGAGTCCACTGAATTCCTACAAGCTGTAATTCAGCATCTAGCTCCTTTTGTTTATCTTGGTAAAAAATCTGGAATTGGGATGGTTCAAAATGCTTTCACCGAAATCTGATTAGCTCCTTTGGAGCTGCTGAGTTTTCACTGGAGGGTCTGATGCACTGTTTGCTACCTCCATGGATCAGTGATAAGACTGATAGACAGGGCTGCTGTATGGTGAGCCAAATTCTACACTTCACTGAAAACTCAGGGCTTACTGTCATATGCAGAAAATAGTCCTATGCCCAGTAGTAAGATCAGATTAGGTATTAGGGCTTCTCACATCCTGCCTGCCCCTGTGCAGTGGAATTGCACCAGTCCCATTGGGGCAGGACCTTTCTCACCCTCAGAGCGTGGAGTAGAACTGACACCGAATTACTATTGCTCCAAACATGATTTAGCAATGGAGAAGCTGATAGGTTATCTTGTTCATCCTGATGATGATTCAAGATTCTCCCCTAAAATGTATTAGCTTGGGCTCTGTACATTCCAGTTGTAAATGACTTGATCAGCCAGGCTGCCACCCCTGGGAAACTGTTCAATAATCAAACAGATCTCACCTCAGGATTTCCCCCCTGATATCTAGCCACGTTTTCCTTTCCTTTCAGAATCACTGTTTTTATGGCTGAGTTCTATTGTAACCTTTGGACAACAGCAGATTGCAATGGCTACCCTGAGAGATACTGATCTCTCGAAGCCCTGCCCAGGAAAGGAGTACTATAATGTCTTGAGGATGAGCTCATAAAGACTGAGGACCAGATCCTCAGCTGGTGTAAATCAGCATGGCTCCATTGAAATTAATTATGCTATGCTGATTAACACCAGCTGCGAATATGGGTCTGAGTCTTAGATTCCCTTGTTTATCTTGGTTGTGTTTTTCTCTCTTTGTTTTGGCCAATACATTTAACTTGGTGTTCTCTGGAACTCACTTCAGTAATTCTCAGTTACTACCAACAGTTGGGTTATCCTAAAATAGGACAGAAGCTCACCAGAGCTTCAATTACTAATATTTTTTCTTCACATCATGTTCAGTTCCCTTCTTTCCCTTCTCCCCCGCAACCTCCAGAACTTCCCTTATGCTGATGCCTCTGGAAAACATTAGAAGACACAATGTTTTTTTATTCTGCTCCTATTAGCTTTCACTGTACATGCAGTAATCATCTTTCTAAGATAAACTGCTGTCAGCATCACTGGCCAGTTTCACTAAGGATAGCTGGAGACAGTGATGTATGATGCTGAGTAGAAAGCTGTCACCACAATGCCTCCTCTCTTACCAGGGAACTATACCAAGAATAACAAAAATGATAAAACAGAGAATTGGCTTTTACAGAAGATATCTGCAAGAAAGGGTGTCCTAGTGAAGTGAATCAGATTGTTTAGCATGGCTCTTTGCTGTGCAGGACTTGGATAAGGACTCTTCTTCCCCAAAACAAAAGATTATTGCATCACATGCAGAGACAGCTACAGTGATATCTACTGAGAGAGCAATACACACACACACAGGGCTGATGTTAGCTGATTCCTTTATTAGAGCAACAGACAGTTCTTAGGGGAGGGGAGGAATGCACACTCTTCATTCCCATTGTTTGACTTTTATGCCTATTAGTACGGACAAGGACACAGCTAATTAACTGCAGACTAACTGTCCCTCTGATGAAATCAGCAAACTGCTCTCTGGCTATAACGAAAGATCGTGCCTTTGTGGCCAATAAAGATATTGATTTTTTTTCAAACTTCCTTTCTAAATGCAAATAACCAAAAAGCATAATTCCAGCAAGGCTAGTGACCCTTTACTGATTTATCAGAGAGTCTCTTGGTGATGACCAGTTTGCAGAGAAACCTGGAGCAATCCCCAAACAGCTCTATCTGGGCTGAACACATCTTTTGCTTCTGGGCTCTCTTTATCTTTTTTTGTTTTTTTCTCTTCATATTCTATCCTAGTAATAATTTTGTTCTATCTTCAATGGCAACAGAGCAAAAAGTTATGATTATCACATTCATACAGTATTATTGGCATCCTTGTTTTGTGCTGCTGGAGAAGGGACTAAGGATCTGGCCCCATATCTATAGAAAGTGGATAGAAATATTGACCTCCTGCATAAGGATGTTGTGATGCTAAATTAATTAATGTTCACAAACGGGCTTTGGATAATAATATATGGAGATATCCTATCTCCTAGCACTGGCAGGGACCCTGAAAGGTCATTGAGTCCAGCCCCCTGTCTTCACTAGTAGGGCCAAGTACTGATTTTGCCCTAGATCCCTAAGTGGCCCCCTTAAGGGCTGAACTCACAACCCTGCGTTTAGCAGGCCAATGCTCAAACCACTGAGCCATCACTCCCTACCATTTGGGAAACCCATGGAAAGGAGGCAGGCAGACAGCAAAGATCTTTGTGGTTCCCCTTTCAGGGTTTCTCATGCAGCATCCATTCAAGGGGAGAGGCTTGGCACCTTGAGGGGACATGATGGGGAGTGAGGACTCCCAGCCCTACAGATCCCGGGAAAAGGACATTCTCCACCAAATCCATGGAGGGAAAAGCTGTCTGCCAGCTTTGCCAGCAGAGTTTGCAAGATCCTTGATATTGGGCCTTTGTTAAAATCTCTCACTTGTTGTCTCCTTCTTTTATGGAGATTTTAAGATTTGCAGGCTGCCATTCCTGGCAGCTGTAACAGAGCTGTTGTTAACTCAGGTCATCCTTAACTGACCTTGTATGTTTCTTTATATTGAGCTGTCATCAGTGGAATACATGTTCGTTGAACAAAGGATATTTAGCTTGTGGGGCTTCCAGACTTCACCGGTGGAAAAGGGTATCTTTAACCAGAGCATCTTTAACAAATGCATCTTTGAAGTGCATTTAAAAATGCACAGACAAGTTCTCATGGGAATGTACAAAATTGCTGGCTTTAAATATTGCTAACTTTAAAACTACTGAACCAGTTTTCTTCAAACTTACCTTCATTTTTACTTCTCAGTGAAATCTACAAAACAAATCAAATGTGACATTTTTAGCAACACACATTACTAAGTAATGTAAGCACAAGATTTCTAATCAGAACTTATAAGGAAAGGGAATCCTGCCCCCCCCTCACATTTACATAACTGAAGTCCAGCTGGACTGATTTTGCTTGACTTTTTTCAAAACCAAGTCAATGTTACATGGAAAATATCACCCTTAAAGTAGTTTGAGAAAGTTATGACCAACTGGCTATTGTAAGGGGCTGAATGGAAACCATACTTCCATGATCGAGAGCAGGCTCCAGAAGTGCCTGTTAAAAACAAAGGTTTCACAGTGCTAGATTGTGGCTTCAAGTTAGGGTCAGTTCTGTGGGAAGGCACGGAGGTCATTCACCCCAGGTGCTAATTTTCAGATGGGGCACTGTATTGCTATGCAAATGGGCTTTTTCCTCTGCTCTATTGATTAGCCAGCTGTTGTTTGAGGGATTTTGGGGTTTTTGTTTATTTGTATAGCTCGAAAGGTTTCCCCTCTCACCACCAGAAACTGGTCCTATAAAAGATGTTACCTCACCCACCTTGTCTCTCTAGAATTCAAAAAGGCATGTTTAGTCCCGGTATCTTGGATTATTAGTGTAAATGGAAAGAATGAGAGGCCATGTTGCTATTCAGAGTGAAATCAAGGTCCACTTCCTCAGTGTCAGAGGTGGATCGATCAAAGCTGGGACCTGCTTGTGAAGCTGTAAGATTGGACTCTCTCCCCTGGCTGCAAGGCCCAAGGCTCAGTGTGTGACTACCTCTGCTCAGCCTATCCCAAAAGCTTCTGCCTTGCTGCCTGGCAAGAGGTTCAGTGCCAGAGGGGAGAACACATTCCACAGCTAAACATTGCAGCCTTAGGTGAGGGAATTCTTGTGGAGGGATTAAGTGAACAGTGAAGGGGGGGTTCTGAAAAAAAAGGCAAGGGAATCTCACAATGTACTCCAGCAAGGATCAAAATAAAAGGCGGAGAGCCTTCTCAAATTATGAGTGGTGAGTTCTCAGTCTACGCAAAGCATCTCATACTTCACGAAGCCTGGGAAACAAGCAGGAAAAATTGGATGTCCTGGCATAGTCAAGGAACGATGATGTGATTGGAATAACAGAGACTTGGTGGGGTAACTCACATGACTGGAGCACTGTCATGGATGGGTATAAACTGTTCAGGAAGCAGGGCCGGCTCCAGGCACCAGCTGAGCAAGATTGGCGACAGATTGTTCGAGGCGGCATTCTGCCCAATTCCAATCTTTTTTTGTTTTTGGTTTGTTTTTTTGTTTTTGTTCTTGTTCCGCTCCGGCCGCCCTGTAGGGGGCGGCGGCACGGAGAACCAGAGCGCCCTGCAGAGCAGTCCTCTTCCTTCCTTCCCGCCGACCAGAGCGGAGCCCTCGCGGCAGGCGGCAGGAGGCGGCACAGCGGGAGGGGCTGCATGGCAGCGCCCCTGCTGTAGCCATGGCCTCCCCCTTCTCTCTCTCTCTCTGCCCACTCCCTCCCCCTCCCCCCCTTACTGTATGTAAGAGAGCAGTATGATTGCTCAGAGCTTCAGTATGAAACTGGAGAAAAGCCTGTTGAGAGTCTTTGGGTTAAATTTAGAGGCAAGAGCAACAATGGTGATGTCAAGTATCAGGGGTTAGCCGTGTTAGTCTGTATCCACAAAAACAACAAGGAGTCCAGTGGCACCTTAAAGATTAACAGATTTATTTGGGCATAAGCTTTCGTGGCTAAAAACTCACTTCTTCAGATGCATGGAGTGAAAATTACAGATGCAGGCATTATTATACTGACACATGAAGAGAAGGGAGTTACCTCACAAGTGGAGAACCAGTGTTGACAGGGCCAATTCAGTCAGGTTGGATGTAGTCCACTCCCAATAATTGATGAGGAGGTGTCAATTCCAGGAGAGGAAAAATTGCTTTTTTAGTGAGCCAGCCACTCCCAGTCCCTATTCAAGCCCAAATTAATGGTGTTAAGTTTCCAAATGAATTGTAGCTCTACAGTTTCTCTTCGTGTGTCAGTATAATAATGCCTGCATCTGTAATTTTCACTCCATGCATCTGAAGAAGTGGGGTTTTTAGCCACGAAAGCTTACGCCCAAATAATGGTGATGTAGTGGTGGGTGTCTGCTATAGACCACCAGACCAGGAGGATGAGGTACAAAAGGCTTTCTTCGGACAACTAACAGAAGTTTCCAGATCACAGTCCCTGGTTCTCATGGGGGACTTCAATCACCCTGACATCTGCTGGGAGAGCAATACAGCAGTGCACAGACAATCTGGGAAGTTTTTGGGGAGTGTTGGGGACAACTTCACGGTGCAAGTGCTGGAGGAACCAACTAGGGGCCGTGCTCCTGTTGACCTGCTGCTCACAAACAGGGAAGAATTGGTAGGCAAAATAGAAGTGGGTGGCAACCTGGGCAGCAGTGACCATGAGATGGTCAAGTTCAGGATCCTGACAAAAGGAAGAAAGGAGAGCAGCAGAATAAGGACCCTGGACTTTAGAAAAGCAGACTTTTACTCCTTCAGGAAACTGATGGGAAGGATCCCCTGTGAGGCTAATATGAGGGGGAAAGGAGTCCAGGAGAGCTGGCTGTAATTTAAAGAAGTCTTATTGAGGGCACAGGAACAAACCATCCCAATGTGCAGAAAGAATAGCAAATATGGCAGACGACCAGCTTGGCTTAACAGAGAAATCTTCGGGGAGCTTAAAGACAAAAAGGAAGCGTACAAGAAGTGGAAACTTGGACAGATGACTAGAGAGGAGTATAAAAATATTGCTCAAGCATGCAGGGGTATAATCAGGAAGGCCAAAGCATAATTGGAGTTGTAGCTAGCAAGGGATGTGAAGGGTAACAAGAAGGGTTTCTACAGGCATGTTAGCAACAAGAAAAAGGTCAGGGAAAGTGTGGGACCCTTACATAATGGGGAAGGCAACCTAGTGACCGATTATGCGGAAAAAGCTGAAGTACTCAATGCTTTTTTTGCCTTGGTCTTCACAGACAAGGTCAGCTCCCAGACTGCTGCACTGGGCAGCACAGTATGGGGAGGATGTGAGCAGCCCTTTGGTGAAAGAACAGGTTAAGGATGATTTAGAAAAGCTGGACATGCACAAGTCCATGGATCTGGATCTAATGCATCTGAGGGTGCTGAGGGAGTTGGCTGATGTGATTGCAGAGCCATTGGCCATTATCTTTGAAAACTCATGGCAATTGTGGGAGGTCCCGGATGCTTGGAAAAAGGGACATATAGCGCCCATCTTTAAAAAAGGGAAGAAGGAGAATCCAGGGAACTACAAATCGGTCAGCCTCACCTCAGTCCCTGGAAATATCATGGAGCAGGTCTTCAAGGAAACCATTTTGAAACACTTGGAGGAGAGGACGGTGATCAGGAACAGTCAACATGGATTCACCAAGGGCAAGTCATGCCTGACAAATCTGCCTTCTATGATGAGATAAACGGCTCTGTGGATATGGGGAAAGTAGTGGATGTGATATATCTTGACTTTAGCAAAGTGTTTGATACGGTCTCACACAGTATTGTTGCCAGCAAGTTTAAAAAGTATGGAATGGATGAATGGACTATAAGGTGGTGAGAAAGCTGGCTAGATCGTCGGGCTCAACGGGTAGTGATCAACGGCTCTATGTCTAGTTGGCAGCTGGTATCAAGAGGAATGCCCCAGCGGTCCGTCCTGGGGCCAGTTTTGTTCAACATCTTCATTAATGATCTGGATGACGGGATGGATTGCACCCTCAGCAAGTTCACAGATGACACTAAACTGGGGAGAGAGGTAGATACGCTGGAGGGTAGGGATAGGGTCCAGAGTGACCTAGACAAATTGGAGGATTAGGCCAAAAGAAATCTGATTAGGTTCTACAAGGACAAGTGCAGAGTCCTGTACTTAGGATGGAATAATCCTATGCACTGCTACAGGCTGGGGACTGACTGGCTAAATGGCGGTTCTGCAGAAAAGGACCTGAGGATTACAGTGGACGAGAAGCTGGATATAAGTCAATAGTGAGCCCTTGTTGCCAAGAAGGCTAACACCATATTGGGCTGCATTAGTAGGAGCATTGCCAGCAGATCGAGGGAAGTGATTATTCCCCTCTATTTGGCACTGGTGAGGCCACATCTGGAGTATTGCGTCAAGTTTTGGGACCCCCACAACAGAAAGGATGTGGACAGGGCAGCAAGTTATGTGGGCCCGTGGTGCCCGGGCTCCAGGAATATTCAGGGCCGGGGGCTCTGCTCCACCAGTGTTTGGAGCTGGGTCTCTCCCCTGACCCTGCCTGGAGCGTCCCCCCTCCCAGCGTCCCTGCCTGAATGAAAGTGGCGCCTCTCCCTCGCCTGCCTGCGCTGCCGGCTACAGCACAGCACAAGCGCAGTGCCTGCGGCAGGCTGAGACAGCTGGCTGCTGCTGCACCTCAGGAGGGGGAGGAGGGGAAGAGGCACACACGTGCTTGGCAGCCCTCCCCTCCCCCGGCACCCACCGGGAGGAAACACCAAGGGGGCTTCTGGCGGGAGACATCTGGAGTGGACCTCACTCACCTCAGCTGCTGGGGCTTCGGTGAGTATTTGACCCTGTGATCCACGCCCGCCCCTCTCCCCCCAGCAGCCACCATTCCTGCCCCACGCTGGGCAAGGGGCAGTCCCATCCCCCACCCCCAGTGAGGCTAGGGTGAGGGGCAGCAAGCTGCAGCAGGGGAGGAAGGAAGCCACATGTGATGGCAGTCTCCTCCCCCCCAGAACCCACCCACCCCCACCCAGAGCTTGCACCCCTACCCCTTTCCCACATGCCCTCAGACCCCCAAACTCCCTCCCAGAGCCTGCATCCCCCAGCCCAGAGCCTGCAGCCCATCCCGCCCCCATACTCCCTCCCAGAGCCTGCACTTCCAGCCCAGAGCCTGTGCACCCACCCCCCTACCCACACACCCCCTCCTGCACCCAAACTCCCTCCCAAAGCCTGCACCCCTCACGCCCTCCTGCATCCCCACTCCTTGCCCCAGCCCCGAGCCTACACCCAAACTCCAGCCCAGAGCCTGCACCCCCTCCCTCCTGCATCCCCAGCCCCAGCCCGGAACGTGCACCCCAACTCCATCCCACAGCCTGCACCCCAGACTCCATCCCAGAGCCCAACCTCTCAACCATCCTACACCCCAATTCCCTGCCTCAGCCCAGGGCCTGCACCCCAGACCTCCTCTCCCCACCCAAACTCCCTTGCAGAGCATTAGCCAGATGGGGGGAGGAGTTCATGGGGGGCGGGCTCTGGGCCTTCTGGGCACCACCAAAATTTCTACAAACCTGCTGCTCCTGGGTGGACAAATTGAAGAAAGTCCAACGAAGGGCAATGAAAATGATTAGGGGGCTGGGGCACATGACTCACTAGGAGAGGTGGGAACTGGGGTTATTTAGTCTGCAGAAGAAAAGAGTGAGGGGGGATTTGATAGCAGCCTTCAACTATCTGAAGGGGGTTCCAAAGAGGATGGAGCTAGCCTGTTCTCAGTGGTGGCAGATAACAGAACAAGGAGCAATGGTCTCAAGTTGCAGTGGGGGTGGCCTAGGTTGGATATTAGGAAACATTATTTCACTAGGAGGGTGGTGAAGCACTGGAATGGGATACCTAGGGAGGTGGTGGAATCTCCATCCTTAGAGGTTTTTAAGGCCCAGCTTGACAAAGCCCTGGCTGGGATGATTTAGTTGGGGATTGGTCCTGCTTTGAGCAGGGGGTTGGACTAGATGACCTCCTGAGGTCTCTTCCAACCCTAATCTTCTATGATTCACACAGACAGCAGTAGAGCCTGGGCAGTACAGAACAAGCTAGCGCTTCAAGCTACCTGTTGGAAGATGGGACCCTGCTGTGTCTGTAAGTTTAGCATCATTGTCTAAGCCAGCTCTGCCCAGCATCAACATTAATTCTTTCACATTGGGTCCTTCAGTCATCAAGGGCCAGTTTCTGCTCTCAGGCGTATTGTATGGCTTCCGCCATTGGCGTCAATAGACTTCAGAATGAAGAATTTGGCCCCAATATAGTTTCTTCTGTTTACGGCCTGCTCCTGCTCCCCATTTAGTCAGCAGTCAAAATGAACTTCAGTGGGAGCAGAATGGAAGCCCTAAGACTCCTGGCTCCTTTCATAAGGGTTCTCTTCTTGGAACCTTTTCCGTGTCTGACGCTATGGTAATTCTTATGCATGAGGACTGGGGGTGAAGGAACAGATGCTGCTACTGTTCCTTTCCTGTTATCTTCTCACTCCCAGGGATGCTCCCTGTAATCGTTTCATTGTAATGTTGCATTTTCTATAAAGCTGAACAATGAATAATGGATGCAAAAACTAAGTGGCGTTTCAAGTTCATTAGTATGCATATTGTTATAAATTCGTTTCAGTTGGTGCTGTGAAGCCACTCTCCCTTCCTTTGTATTTCTAGGTGTTTTAGCTTCAGGCTCTGCTAATGTTCATTTTGTATTTATTCATTTGTTTCTGTAGTTTTACCTGCATTGTAGGCTATTGTTCTTATTTGCAGGGCTTTGGTTTAATTTCCTTTGGGTAGCATTTCCTTTGTCTCTAGGGCTTTTTCTCCTGTTATCTTCCTCCTTGAGAGTAATAATGCCACCCTGCTGTTACAGTATAATTTGTTTTTTGTTTTTTGTATAAAGAAAATTTCACCATGTGTGTCCTCAAAACTTCTGTTTTTTTTTTTTAATCAAAAATCAGTTCCCCCTCTTTCCTCTTCTCTCTGCTGGGATCCAGAGCTTCACATCCTTTTCATTCTCATTTGTATCCCCACATGCTTAGTAGCCCATAAGCTACCCACCCAGAACCATGTGAATTTTTATTTTATTTGGCCTAGATTCCAATGCAGATGGAGGTTTTGCTGACTGTATCTGACTCCCTGTAAGAAATCCTGTTGTCTGTGTAAATAGTCAAGTCCTGTGATTGAGTTTCCTTAAGAAGATGAACAGAAGCTACTTACTGGCTTCACTCTTTCCCTGATATCAGTATCTGTTGCAGTTATTTCTTTTGCTTATGTGACATACATATTTCATTTGTCCTCATTAGAGTGTTCAATAACAAGCCATTATCTTTCAACAGATTCCTAGCAGATAAAACATTTATATTATTGGCCCTATTTTTATCTCTATTTTAAAATGCCACACACACAAACTATACTTGCTAGCAGGATTGTATTATTAGACATTGCCTCCAGCCATCATTAACAATGAACAGATAAAATGCATGCTACAGAAAGTACAGCAGATCCCAAATCTTCTCCTGCCCCCTCAGAGGCTTTATACAGCACCATCATTCGACCAGTAGTCACCCCAAGCTATCAGCTCAAGAAAGTACACAATGCACTCCAAAGACAATAGTACAAACAGTCATCACCAAGCTATGACTGTATTCTCCTCTTCTGGGATACTTTCCACAAAAGAACATTTGACCTTAGCAGTTATACTTTGCAGTGGATAATATTCAGTGTATGCACTGTACATATAAAGTGATACTGTGGAGGCTGAAGAGGGAGTTTCTTTGTATATTAGGCATCTGTCTGAAAAAATTTCTCATCTTCACTACTAAAGGTACAGTACTCACTTATGTCTTGGTATACAACTTCATACATTAAGGACAACATATTGAAATCCGGGTGCCTAACTTTAGGCACCTAAATCTAAATGTCAGCATTGAAATCAACTGTCTTTGATATGCCAAAACAGTGACCACTCTTAAATTTTTTTGGCATAAATGACTTCCATAAGGACACCCAGGAGGACTATGACAGAGTAGGGGACAGGTTCTACTGATCTGAATAACAGTAACTGGAGTCTGCTCTTTTCATTCCACAGCAGCAGAACAATAACAAAGATCCAATTGAGCAATTCCTTGATCACAAAAGTCAGTGAATGCAATGGGTCTACTAACATAAGTGAAGGCTACTCACATGAATACAAGTTTGCAGGATCAGGCTCTTTATTTGAACTGTAGTAAGCCTGTTTCCTCAGATACGAATTGTGCTTCCTGCAACCATCTAAGGAGACGGGTGTCAATCTTGAACTGCTGATTTTCATTCTCAGTGTGATACCTTGCCAGACACTGGCTACATGCTAATCTCTTAAATCTGCAACATGCAGAAGCTAATTATGGGAAATTCTAAATGCACAGTGTGCAAATCATATATGGTGATAACTGCACCCACCGTGACATGCTTCTTGATAAATATTAGTTCAAATACTCTTCCACACCATATACAATATAAACATTCTCATTAGATTTCCATTGCCAGTCTCATGAGATTTCCATAAGATTGACCAGACTTCGAGGGCATCTGTAAAATATATAGATATATCTGTTTATGTACAGTACCATGTGTCACCCATTGTAGAATTTTACTGTACAGTGAGCTGGCTTTGCTCTACTGTCCCTTAATCTATCTGATTGAATCATCTCAATGTTCTGTTATGCTTTTGTTGTTGTTTAAGGCTCTGTGCACAGCCATGTTTCTGCTAACAATAACCATCTTCAAGCACGGTTGTTGCTAGCCAGGTTTCCTTGACCATTCTAGACAAGAATTCTGTTTCTGATCCTTTAATTCCCAAATTCTGCTATATAGAATGGGGCAAATTCAGCTCCTGTGTAAACCAGAGTATTTCCACTGAAGTGAATGGAATTATGCTTGTTTACAAGGAATTATGCTGGACTAAATTGGACCATTTGGGCCAAATTCTGCTTTTTTCACACTTGCGTGACCCCATTGATGTCGAGAGAGTAGCACCAGTGTAACAAAGAGCAGGATATGACCTTACTTACTGCCTCTCTTATAATGACTCATTCCCCTATTTTAACTGACTACTTATCATAAAATAATATTAGCTAACATGCTGTGTATGCATGCTACACATGCAAAAACACACAGACTGTTAACCTTATTTATTTTACATATTCCTCTTTCCCCTGGCAGCCTGATGCCATATCTCCTGCATCATGACATGACCTATACTGAACTGTCTTCCAGGAGAGGATTCTGGACTGCATTCTCCACTGCTTTGCACCTCAGGTAGTCACATTTATACCTGTTCAAAGTGAGTACTAAATGTATATTTTATTATTATTTATAATTTTTATTATAGTAGCACCTCACTGAGATCAAGGCCATATTGGCAAGGCCTATACGCACACATCACAAGAGGAAGTCTCTGCCCTGAACAGCTTGCAATCTAAATAGTCAATACAGACAAAAAGTTGGAGGGGAAACTGAAGCACAAAGAGATGGGGTGACTTGCCCAAGGAAACACAGCAAGTCAGTGCCAGAGCCGAGAATAGAACCCAGGTCTCATGAGTCACAGTCCAGTGCCCTGTCATTTTAGATTAAAAGACATTTATTTCAGATTATGGAAAACAACAAAGAACACAAATATGGAGTCTCCATACAAGAGAAAGCCCTGGCTCGCTGTAACATTCTGCTTCTGAGCTGAAACATAAAATGGCAACCGCCTCAAATCTGAACAGATTTACACATAAAAGAGAAGAAGGATGGTCCAACAGTTGGGGCCCTAGCTCGAGACTTGGGTTCAGTCCCCTCCCCTGCCACTGACTTCCTGTGTGATTTTGGGCAAGTTATTTAGGCCCAGATCCTCAAAAGTATTTAGGCTCCTAACTAAAATCAGATCCTCAAAGGTGTTCAGAGTTTGTCTGCCCTACAGGGGGTAGCTCAGTGGTTTGAGCATTGGCCTGATAAACCCAGGGTTATGAGTTCAATCCTTGAGGGGGACATTTAGGGATCTGGGGCAAAAATCTGTCTGGGGATTGGTCCTACTTTGAGCAGGGGGTTGGACTAGATAACCTCCTAAGGTCTCTCCCAACCCTGATATTTTATTATCAGAGGGGTAGCCGTGTTAGTCTGGATCTGTAAAAAGCAACAGAGGGTCCTGTGGCACCTTTAAGACTAACAGATGTATTGGAGCATAAGCTTTCGTGGGTGAATGCCCACTTTGTCGGATGCATCCGACGAAGTGGGCATTCACCCACAAAAGCTTATGCTCCAATACATCTGTTAGTCTTAAAGGTGCCACAGGACTCTCTGTCAATTATAGTTATGAGGCTGAAAATGTATCCTCATGGCTTAAAATAAGCCCAGGCAAAAACTCTCCAAGAGCTGAGAGGCACTTCACACCTCATCAGGCCATGTATGGGACAATCCCAGCCCAGTCTCACAGGAACAAAGGGCACTGGCCTAGACAGCAATAAAAGGAATCTGTTGGACTCTTGAGAGATTCACCCCCCTTCCTTTGGTCAGTTTGGAACTGCAATGAGGTAATGCTCACCTAACTCTAAAGTGTGGGGGAGAGGGGGCAAAGCCAAGAGGGAAGAAAGAACATGATAAAAGGGAAACACATTTGCCATGCTCTTCCTCTCTCTTCCACCTACATCTACAAATACCACCACACCAAGCAACTGAAACACTGATCAAAGGGGAGAGCCTGGCTGAATAACAACCAGTCAGCCTGTGGTGAGAAGCATCTAAGTTTGTAAGGGCATTGAAAGTGTTAAGATCAGCTTAGAATGAATTTTGCTTTTATTTCATTTGACCAAATCCAATTTGTTATGCTTTGACTTATAGTCATTTTAAATTTATCTTTTTAGTTAATAAATCTGTTTGTTTATTCTACCGGAAGCAGTGTGTTTGGTTTGAAGTGTGTCAGACTCCCCTTGGGATAACAAGCCTGGTATATATCAATTTCTTTGTTAAATTGATGAACTCATATAAGCTTGCAGCATCCAGTGGGCATAATTGGACCCTGCAAGATGGAGGTTCCTAGGGTTGTGTCTGGGACTGGAGATATTGGCTAGTGTCATTTGGTTGCAAGTAGCTGGGAGCAGTTTACATGCCAGAGGCTGTGCGTGAACAGCCCAGGAGTGGGTATTCTCACAGCAGAGCAGGGTAAGGCTGGTTCCCAGAGTCAAGGATTGGAGTGACCTAACAGATCACTGGTCCGGATAACACCAGAGGGAACGTCACACCAGGGTTTAGGTCAGCTTAACTCATCTCTCAGAGATATGAATTTTTCACTCCCCTGAGCTACTTAGCTAGATCAACCTAAGTTTCAGGTGCAGACCAGGCCTAAGGCTCCTAAGTTCCACTGATTTTAGTGGAAGTTAGAAGCCTAAATAGTTTTGCAAATCAGGAACTTTGAGCCTCAGTCCCCCATCTGTAGAATGGGGCTAATAGATCTTTTCCTCCCTCACAGGAGTGTTGTGAGGATAAATACATTAAACATAAGAACATCAAAATGGCCATACCAGGTCAGACTAATGGTCCATCTAGCCCAGTACCGTGTGTTCCAACATTTGCTGATGCCTGATGCCTCAGAGGGACTGAATAAAACAGGACAATTCTCTAGTGATCCATGCCCTGTCATCCAGTCCCAGCTTCTGGCAATCAGAGGCTAGGGACCCCTAGAGCATGGGGTTGCATACCCTGACAACATGTGCTAATAGCCATTGATGGACCTATCCTCCATGAACTTAACTAATTCTTTTTTTATCCCAGTTATAGTTTTGGCCTTCACAACATTGCCTGGCAACAAGTTCCACAGGCTGAATGTGCGTTGTGTGAAGAAGTACTTCCTTCTGTTATTTTTAAACCTACTATTAATTTATTTAAACCTATTATTTTCATTGGGTGACCCCCAGTCCTTGTGTTATGTGGCAGGGTAAATAACACTTCCTTATTCACTTTCTCCACACCAGTCATGACTGTATAGACCTCTAGCATATCCCGCTTCAGTCATCTTTTTTTCTAATCTGAACAGTCCTCATTTTTTTAGTCTCCTCTAATATGGAAGCTTTTCCATACTCCTAATAATTGTTGTTGCCCTTCTCTATACCTTTTCCATTTCTAATATAGCTTTTTTGAGATGGGATGACCAGAACCGTGCAAAGTATTCTAGGTGTGGGAATACCATGCATTTATATAATGGCATTATGATATTTTCTGTCTGATTATTTATCCCCTTCCTATTGCTTCCTAGCATTCTGTTAGCTATTTTGGCTGCTGCTACTCACTATAAGCTGATGTTTTCAAAAAGCAATCCATCATGACTCCAAGATCTCTTTCCTGAATGGTAACAGCATATTTAGAATCATTTTGTATCTATAGTTGGGATTATGTTTTCCAATATGCATTACTGTGCATTTATCAACAACGAGTTTAATCTGCCATTTTGTTGTCCAATCACCCAGTTTTGTGAGACCCCTTTAGATTGCTTCACAGTCAGCTTTGTACTTAACTATCTCGAGTAATTTTATACCATCTGCAAATTTTGCTACTTCACTGTTCACCCCCTTTTCCAGATCATTTATGAATATATTGTACAGCAGAGGTACCAGTACAGATCCTTGGGGGACACTACTATTTACCTCTCTCCATTGTGAAAGTTAATCATTTATTCCTACCCTTTGTTTCCAATCTTTTAAACAGTTACTGATCCTTGAGAGGACCTTTCCTCTTATCCCATGAATGCTCTAGTTTGCTTAAGAGCTTTTGGTGTGGGAACTTGTCAAAGGCTTTCTGAAAGTCTAAATACACTATATCAGCTGGCACCTTATAGACTAACAGATGTATTGGAGCATAAGCTTTCGTGGGTGAATACCCACTTCGTCAGACGCATGTAATGGAAATTTCCAGAGGTAGGTATAAATATGCAGGCAAGAATCGGTCTAGAGATAACGACGTTAATTCAATCAGGGAGGATGAGGCTCTCTTCTAGCAGTTGATTCTAGCAGTTGATTCAAAGTTCACTTGCAAATTTGACACCATCAGCTCAGGATTAAACAGACTGTGAATGGCTAGCCACCTACAAAAGCAGTTTCTCGTCCCTTGGTGTTCACACCTCAACTGCTAGAAGAGGGCCTCATCCTCCCTGATTGAACTAACCTCATTATCTCTAGACTGATTCTTGCCTGTATATTTATACCTGCCTCTGGAAATTTCCATTACATGCATCTGACAAAGTGAGTATTCACCCACGAAAGCTTATGCTCCAATACATCTGTTAGTCTATAAGGTGCCACAGGACTCTTTGTTGCTTTTTACAGATCCAGACTAACACGGCTACCCCTCTGATATATATCAACTGGATCACCCTTAGCCACATGCTTGTTGACTCCCTCAGAGAATTCTAATAGATAGGTGAGGCATGATTTCCCTTTACATAAGCCATGTTGACTCTTTCCAGCATATCGTGTTTATATGTTAATTCTGTTCTTTACTATAGTTTCAACCGATTTGTGTGGTCCTGAAGTTAGGCTTACCAGCCTGTAGTTGCCAGGAACACCTCTTGAGCCTTTTTTAAAAATTGGCGTCACATTAGCTATCCTCCAGTCATCTGGAACAGAGGCTGATTTAAGCAATGGGTTACATATAGTTAGTAGTTCTGTAATTTTACTTTTGAGTTCCTTCAAAACTCTTGCGTAAATAACTTCTGGTCTTGGTGACTTATTACTATTTAATTTATCAATTTGTTCCAAAGTCCCTTCTACTGACACCTCCTCTGGCACAATTCCTCAGATTTGTCACCTAAAAAGAATGGCTTAGATGTGGGAATCTCTCTCACATACTCTGCAGTTAGGACTAATGCAAAGAATTCATTTAGCTTCTCCGTAATGTCCTTGTTTTCCTTAAGTGCTCCGTTAGCACCTTGATCATGCAGTGATCCCACTAATTGTTTGACAGGCTCCTGCTTCTGATGTATTTAGAAAGAATGTTGCTGTTAGTTTTTGTGTCTTTTGCTAGTTGCTCTTCAAATTCTTTTTTGACCTGCCTAGTTATACTTTTACACTTGATTTGCCAGACTGTATGCTCCTTTCTAGTTTTCTCAGTACAATTTGTCTTCCAATTTTTAAAGGATGTCTTTTTGCCTCTAGCTGACTCTTGTACTCTGTTGTTTAGACAATGGTGGCATTTTTTGGCCTTCTTACTGTTTTTTATTATTTGGGGTATACATTTAGTTTGAGCCTCTATTATGGTGTTTTTAAATAGTTTCCATGCAGTTTGCAAGCATTTCGCTCTTGGAACTGTTCCTTTTTGTTTCCATTTAATTAGCTTCTTCATTTTTGTGTAGTTACCCTTTTTGAAGTTAAATGCTAATGTGGTGGGTTTCTTTGATATCCCACCCCCCAATCAGGGTGTTAAATTTAATTACATTATGGTTGCTGTCTCTGAGCAGTTCAGCTATATTCACCTCTTGGACCAGATCCTGTGCTCCACTTGGATGAAATAAAAAATTGCCTCTTCCTTTGTGGGTAAAGGTTGCCAGGTGCTCAGATATTACAGTAAATGGGGCCAGATATAATAGGCTAGGGAAGGCTTAGCCTTCCCTGGTGCTGCTGCCAACCCGCTGCCGGACAGCTGGGCCACAGTGGCCCCAGCCCTTCCCCGAGACCCCCACCGCCTCCTCCACTCCACACACACACAACCCCCCCCCAAGGTCCCCGGTGCTTACAGTGTCCCTCCTCATTGGGACGGGGAAGTGAAGAGTGAGGTGGAGAGCCAGCGGCTGGCAGAGTGAGGAGGCTCAGCTGGGCGCTGGGGCTAGCAGGGGGAAGGAGGGGACAGCAGCTCAGCCTGGCGCTCAGGGGGGCCAGCAGCTCAGTCTGGTGCTCGGGGGATGGGGTGGTGGGTCAGTTGGGGGGGATGGTGGCAGCAGCTCGGCCCAGTGTGGCAGGGGCAGGCAGGCCAGGGCTCCTCCAGTCGGGGGGGGGAGGGGGCTCAGGGGTTTGCTTTTATGGGGAGGGTTGGGGGCTGGCGGGCCTTGGGCAGAAGGGGTGGGGCTGGCGGGCTAGCTTCCCCAAAGTGGGGGTTCACCTGCCGCCTATGGCTCCATATCTCAAAGACTGGAGTGAACACGGCAAAGTGACTTTCCAGAAAGTTCTTCTTCCTTTCTTGTCAAGTTCTTCATTCTTTCAGTTTGTTTGATTGGGTTATTTTTGTTCTACTGAGGCCTTTATAAGCGTACATAGCAGGACTGAGCTCTTGCTGCAATTAAAATGCTGGTACTTGGCTCCAGTGAGCTCTGGTCTGTTATGAAGTCTCCACCATTGATTTTGTAAATTGTTGACTAATGAACCATCAATTCATCACAGCACTTCTACTCCCCTACTGCTGTTGTAGGATATTGTGTTGCTGCATTTGGTGGCATAGGACTGATGCGGCTACTACTGGCCTTGCTATTGTTAAAGGTTTTTAAGAAGTAAAATAATCAAAAAATCAATATCGTTCAACTTTGTGGCATGTAGATTTCTCCTATTGAAGGACTTTCTCATTTTAAAAAGTCAATTTCAGTTACACTTGCTGTTCAGAATCATGGCTCCTGAGTGGAGCAAGATGGGGAAGAAGACTTGACATTTTGCTTTAAAACAATGGGGGACTGAAGACTGGCCCAATGTATTTGTCACATAGAACTTGTTTGGGGCAGGGTATCAGCAGTGCTAGACAAAGACAAGGAAAGGTAATAGAAACAGCAAGAAATGTTTTTAGCAGCAATAGCAGTAGCAGCAATATGCTTTTCTTTCTCTTTATCAGATGCTGGTAATAAGGTTTTTAAAAATTCAAGTCTGAGATTAATGTGGCAGATTTATTATTTCATAGGTAATTTTTAGTTGTTACAGAATGTCCTGTATCATATTGATTCAATACAATGCAGAATGAAAAGGGAAGAGTATAAAACCAGCACCAGAATGAAAACTGCCTTTAAGGTTGAACATTAATGTTTGAGCAATTGGGAACAACAACAAAAAATAACTCAACCAAAAGGAAAAGCATTTCTGGCAGTTTTCATATCATTCTTAGGAAGATATTTTGGTGTTTGCTTTTGATGGTGAAAACTACTAAAGGCATCAATAATGAAGAAAAGAGACCATACAGTGTCATAGAAAGTACAACATTTATTTTTAAAAGTACTTAGAAAAATGTTTATAATGTATCTACAGTGAAAGCAGGAGAGAGAGACAGAGAGACAGAGAGATGTCCAGAATGTTAGGTTCCCTAGAGATGGAGATAGCTGAAACACCACTATAAATACAATCTTTTAAAATGTATTCCCTAGACATCTGACCTCCTAAAAACCAAAATAATCGCTTCCAATATTAGCACAACTCAAATAGGGCAGAGAGAATAGTTTAACTAATGAAGGCCAGGTCCATGGAAAAATGGTATGTATTTTCCAAATAGCAATAAACTTTTTCTATGTAGTCCGGTCAGTGGCGCAGCAGGGCTAAGGCAGGCTCCCTGCCTGCTGTGGCTCCGCACTGCTCCCAGAAACAGCGGCATGTCCCCCCTCCGGCTCCTACGCATTGGGGCAGCCAGGGGGCTCTGCACGCTGCCACCACCCAAAGCGCCAGCTCTGCAGCTCCCATTGGCTGGGAACTGTGGCCAATGGGAGCTGCGGGGGCGGCGCCTGCAGACAGGGCAGCACACAGAGCCGCCTGGCTGTGCCTCCGCATAGGAGCTGGAGGGAGGACACGCTGCTTCCAGGAGCTGCTTGAGGTAAGCATTGCCCAGATCCTGCACCCTTGACCCCCTCCTGTGCCCCAACCCCTGCCCCAGCCCTGATCCCTCTCCTACCCTCCGAACTCCTTGATCCCAGCCCGGAGCCCCCTCCTACACCCCAAACCCCTCAGCCCCACCCCAGCCAGAGCCCTCATCCCCCCCAACCCTCTGCTCCAGCCCTGATCCCTCTCCCACCCTCCAAACCCCTCAGTCTCAGCCTACGGTACCCTCCTGCACTCCAAACTCCTCATCCTCAGCCCCACCCCAGAGTCTGCACCTCAATTCAGAGCCTTCACACACACCCTCCACCCCAACCTCCTGCCCCAGTCTGGAGCCCCCTCCTGCACTTTGAACCCCAGAGTCCCCACCTGCACCCCAAATCCCTCAGCCCCAGCCCCACACCAAAGCCAGCACCCCAAGCTGGAGCCCTCACCCCCCCCACACACACCCCAACTCTCTGGCCCAGCTTGGAGCCCCATCCCAGACCCTGAACCACTCATTTCTTGCCCCACCCCAGAACCCACACCCCCAGTTGGAACCCTCACTCCCTCCAGCACCCCAACCCCTTGCCTCAGCCCGGAGCCCTCTCCCATACTCCAAACTCCTCAGCTCCACCCCCTAGCTTGGAGCCCCCTCCTGCATCCCAAACCCCTCATCCCTGGCCCACCCCAGAGCCGGCACCCCCAGTTGGAGCCATCACCCCCTCCTGCACCTCAACCCCCTGAGCCAGCACAAGTGCTGGCTGCCTATTTTGAGGCCTGTGTCTTGCCCTTCCATAGAGGTTGGGAGGGACCCTGCCTCAACCCCTGCTTCAACTGTGGAGAGACCAGGAGAGACCCTGGTAGAGAAAGCACTGAAGTGTTTGTCTTGGGGAATGCAGATGATTGAGCACCCATTTACCAACAGATGTGAAAGCTGCATTGGAGAGCCCTGAAGGACTGCTTTGTGTTTGTACTCTATTTTTTATTTGCCCTTCAAGAGGAGGACTTTATGGTTTGGTTAGAGGGCTCATTTACTCTATCAGAAGGGAAACTAACTTACCTTACTATAACAGGGAGACTGCAGACCAGAGGCGAAAACGAGTCAAGGTCTGGGGAGGAAAGAGGCATGATCACACCCACATGCCTGAAAGGTAAGAACCTGTTACACTCACCCAATAAGAAGTCCTGCATGGACATGCAAAGGGGTGAAGGTAAGGGCAAAAAGATCTTTAGCCCTCATTATTATGCCTCTTGCCACACAGAGCCAGTCACAATCCATCTGTCTGTCTAATGATGTGTCTGATAATAGCTAGAGATCTGCTTCAGATAAGATCACAAAAGTTCAGATGCTTACCTGCGGTATCAGGACCACATAGGTCTGCAAAAACTAGAGGGAGATTTCACAAGAACAGGATTTCCTCGCAGAACACAAAAAGGAGAAATAAAAAAGCTTCCCTTAACTTTTTTAAACACCAAAATGTTTGGTTGACTTCAAGTTTTAGTCGATGGTATGGGACACCTCTTTGCTTTCCCAAACATGTTTAGCCATCCCCAGTTCTGACTGGCAGTGGTGCTCTGTCACAATGGCACAAGCTCTTAGCCTCATCACAAAATCAAACACAAAAGACTATTGATAGCAAGAAACAGCATCCTAATACCTCCCAAATAATATTTTGTGGAACACTCTCCCTGCATCAGTTTGGCTATTATTACTGTAATGCATGTCTCAGATGCAACTACACTTGTTTGAATTTTTAGTTGAAAAGCTAAAAAATACTGCCACAGAAAATATGTGTGACAGAAGAAGAAAATTCAGTTGGGTTCCCCTCACAAAGTTTCCTCTGAATCCTTCCAGTGGTGGTTACTGTAGAAGTAGTAAAGGTTCAGCCCTCAAAACATGCAGATCTAAAATCTACATACCAGTAGATATTGGGGATCTGCCAGAGGAACAAGGCTATATACCAGGAGTGGCCAAACTTACTGACACTCCGAGCCGCATACAACAATCTTTGGAAGTTTGAGAAACGATGATAATACATACAATTTTCATAGATTCATAGATTATAGGACTGGAAGGGACCTCGAGAGGTCATCGAGTCCAGTCCCCTGCCCGCATGGCAGGACCAAATACTGTCTAGACCACAGGATATAAATGTTCAACAAATCAAGACTTCTTAAATGATGCCTCACAAGGCATACTTTGTACAAAACACATCAGAATCATATCACAGTGGTGAATATGGGAGTTCCAAGGTGCTGTTTTGAGGGACAGAATGTCACAAATACCTCTTAGGATTCCAGTCCAAGATGGAGGCACAACAAACAAGGAAGACAGGCACAGGTCAGACTTCCAACCAAACTGGTGCTCACACCACAGACAGAGGTTGTAGTTTGATTTAGACACATACAGACATTCGCTACATTTTCACAAAGAGCTATAACCTTTAATCATCAGGATTTATGAAGAACATTTACTGGGGCAGGTAGGTTATACCGAAATGTTGACTGCAAATTTTCTTGCACCCATACCTATAGCAGCTGGTGCTGGCCATGTTGGTAACAGGGTACTGAACTAGAGGGATCTAGGATCTGACCCAGTATGGTAATTCCTATTTTCCTCTGTACCTCAGCGTGACCCTCAGGCAGTTTTAAATCTCAAATAAACTTCTTGCAGAGTGGGAGGGGGCGCAGGGAATAATGTTCATCCCATCCAGCCCTACCATGCTCGTCCTCAAACCTATGATACTCCCTCCATGGGGTCCGGGACATGAGAGATAATGCTTTGGAGGCAATCAGCTGCTCTTCTGTGTGCAGGGAGATCTCCACAAAGGGGTTTGCCTCCATGCATGGATCTTGGGGGATGATCACCCCTTAGATTCAACTGTATCCATAAACATTCAAAAAGATGTATCTTATTATTTGAAAGACTAAACAGAGAACAGTTTGAGAGCAAAGGTAGAGATAGAGGTGATAGTCTTGGCCTAAAGTTAGGGTGTAGATGGAGAGACTAGGATACCCACTCAGAGCAATGGTGGAGGTAAAAGAGTGGGTTACCCTGGTTTCAGGTGAAAATGCAGAAGGAGGGAGGGTCATATAAAGTATTATAGATTCTGATCCTTCTTCACAGTCGGAGGTCCTTAGTTTAGAACTAAGCCTACAAAACAAGTAAGCATTCCAATATTGAAATGGTTCGTTATTTCTCTGAAGCTAATTTCCTTACAATAGGAGATATAAGCCATAAGCTGTAAAATGATACCTTTGCCATCAAGTTATGGGTGGTTGGTGTCACACCCTGTATTCTTTTTTTACATTGCACCTGTAAGCATACTGATGTTGCATCATATTGCAAGTCATGTCTGATTGTTTAATTACGCTGGTTACCACTGGCATGAATGAATACACACCCATCACAAGTCATTCAGTTTCTGCCAAGATCTTGTGAAAAGACATATTACTTCAAGATACTTATAATGACGGTTTGTGGGAAAGTTTGCAGGAACTCATGAGAATCCCATTAAAGCTGACTGCAAGACTTGTAAGTCTTTGTAACTGCCCACAGACTTTCTCACTGGAGCCTGCAACAGTAGTACTCTTCCAGCAGATAACTCACAATTTTGACGCCTAACATTGATATGAATCAGTGATGTTTCATTGTCTCCAGCCATAGCAGAATGAAGGTCATCAATGTATGATCAGTGGTGAGCTGGAGCCAGTTCGCACCGGTTTGCAAGAACTGGTTGTTAAATTTAGAAGCTGGTGTAGAACCGGTTATAAAGGGGCCAGTGGGTGAGCAAACTCCGGTCCGCGGGCCACATCCGGCCCGTGGGACCGTCCTGTCCAGCCCGCCTGAGCTCCCAGCTGGGGAGGCTCCCCCGGCCCCTCTCCCGCTTTCTCCCGCTCCCACAGAGCCCCAGCGCTCTGGGCAGCTCTGCAGCTCCTGCTGCTTTGAGCAGCATGGTAAGGGGGCCAGGGCTGGGAGGTGGGGTTGGATAAGGGGCAGGGAGCGGTTGGAGGGGGCGGAGGTTCTGGGGGGGGCGGTCAGGGGACAGGGAATGGGGGAGGTTGGGTAGGCATGGGAGTTCTGGGGGTCTGTCGGGGTGGTGGTGGATGGGGTCGGGGCAGTCAGGGGACAGGGAGCGGGGCAAGTTGGGTAGGGAGTGGGTCCTGAGAGGCAGTTAGGATGGGGGATCTCAGGAGGGGGTAGTCAGGGGACAAGGAGCGGGGAGGTTGATGGGTTGCGGGTTTTGAGGGGGGTAGTGGGGGGCAGGAAGTGGGTTGGGATCGGATGAGTGGGTGGGGGAGATAGGCACGTGGGGCTTGTACTCACCGCACGGTTCCCTACCGGGTCTTCAGTGGCACTTCGGCGGTGGGGGGGATCTTCACTCGCTCTGGGTGAAGGGCCTGCTGCCGAAATGCCACCAAAAACCCGGAGCAAGTGAAGGACCCCCCGCCGCCGCCAAAGTGCTGCCGGGGACCCGGTAGGAAACGGTTATTCGGATTTTGGGAGCTCATCACTGCGTATGGTCAATGCACAACTTTTTCTATACACATAGAAATATAACTTTTATGGCATCTAACGGTATAGAGATTTATAAATCAGAGTCTTAAAATCGCTAGATTACTCGGTACCAATACGTTCATTCTACTACATCATTGGGTATTCTGTGTAAGCCATATATTTGGTAGATGAACTACATTATGGAGATTTCAGAATAATATTCCTCATTCACTGCCACAAAGGACAGTAGTTAAACCTTTTAGCTTGAGTGACTGGTGATAGCTGCAGTGTTTGGAAAGCCAATGAATGAGAAGTGAAGTGTGGGAGGTGGTCACTTAATTTGCACATTTCCCACCTGCGATCTACAGCTTGGGAGCACCAAGCTAGAATGTTTTCTTCCTTCGCACTTCCTGGTAGGCTCACCTTTCCTCTGAACTTGACCAGCCAGTTGCAGGTCCAGGATCCATGGCTTTGAATGCTTTCTGCCAGTTCAGACCTTTAGATTCTTTTCCCTCAATTCCTCCCAATCCTGATCAGAAACTTTAGTTGCAAGGCACTACATCATTTATATTTTTCTCTTCTTCTTTCTTTTACTTTTGCCATCACAAGATAATGTTGTCCCAGAACATATTTTTGGGGAGATAATCTTATGGAGTGAGAATGAAGTATTTTATCATAGTCTAAGAGCTGGTCTACATGGGGGTTTAAAACCAGATCAAATCAAGTTAATCGGGTTTGAAAACACTTGTTTATACACAACGCAACCCATCACTGCACACTAACTCCACATTTAGCAGGAACCCTAGAATCCTCTTGCAAAATGGACCAAATTTGCTTCGAAATGAATTAGTTCAGTCTTTTGTTCATGTGCCAACAATTGCTGGCATCACTCTTTGCATGCTTCCAACAGCTATCCCACAGTGCTTTGCAAGTTGACTGTTACTGACCTGTCTGTTTACCTGTGTGCCCTCTCTGCCCTGGTTTCCAGGATGACCCTTCCCTCTTAAAAAGGTGGCACAGATTTTGCCCATTTGCTCCTGGATCTCAGTGTATCATTGTTCTTGTGATACAACCACAATAGAACTCCAGAAGCCCCACAACCTGCCTAATGCAGCTGCTTGGAGCTGTGCTGACACCATGGATTTCAGTGCCATCTGGGGAGAAGCATCACTCAGGAAGTTCCTCTGGTTAGCCACAAGAATAAGGAACTTTTTGGGGACATTGCAAAGCAGATGTCTGCGAGGGGTCATGACTGGGATGTCAGCCAGTGCCTGATAAAGAGCAAGCAGTTTGGGAGAAAGGACATTGAAACAATCTGGCAGGAGACATGTGACCTATCTATTTTCTGCTGAAGTGGAGAGGTTCTATTGTATGAATCATCCCAGGCACTGTTCAGAGCCTGCCATCTGCTCTCTGCCCCTGCTGGTTTCCTGGGCCCAGAATTGGCACTGAATGCTATGTAAGTGATCCAGGAACCAGTCCTCTTCTTCCAGCAGTTCAACATCCTCCTGTTCTTCTGCCTCGTCCTGCATCACCGCTGCAGAGCATCCTCCTGCTGTCAGAGGAAGTGGTGCGGCTGCTGCCCTAGAACATTCTCCTGCTCCCGCATCATCTGCTCATGGTGTGAACGGCAAACTCCAATGCCGAATTCATCCCGCTCTGAGTTTGTAATATGGTCCAAGCAGCCTGTGAGCTTTCGCGCTTGTTACCATAGCGGCACAGAGCATTGTTGGGTCCATGCTGGCCAACAGCAATTTGAAAATGACACAAGCCAGCCCACAAAGGAAGTATGGGGCGGAGACAATGAAAACAAGGGATTTTAAAAGAATTTGAACCTTCCCACGATTCCCAGCGAAACCAATCCCGTGATGCTCAGAAGTGAAGTAAAGGACCATGGGATACCTCCAGAGAACACTATGCTCTCAGTTTGAAGCGAACTGCCACCATGTGTTCACACAATGGGAACTGAAAACAGAACAGGTGTTCTATGTGCATGTTATTGGTGCGAGTAGCATACTGCAAGTTACCTGACACTCATCTAAAAGCTTCAGGTTAAACCTCCCCTGTAGACACACTCTAGTCTAAGTAACATAGTGGTGCAGGAAGGATGGTGGTTATGGACTCTTCACATCTGCCACAGTTTGATGATGACTCTGTCCTATATTTTTGAAGGGTGTGAATACTTTAAACATTTCAATAATTTCTTCCCAGTATCTCTAGGTGTAAGACACCTTCCTCCCCATCCCTATGTTTTCATATGTGTCTCTCTCTCCTTTTGGGCTCCCATGTGTTTGATTCTTCTTTCACACTGGCTTTTTACTGCTGTAACTTCATCAGTTTCAGTGAAGTCACCACTCAGACCAGCACAACTGAAAGAGAGCAGGCCCATGTATTACCAAGTGAGAATTCATTAACAAAACCAGTATCATTTCAAGTTGTTTTATTCATCTGCTTGCACACATGGGATTCTCAGCAATCTTTATGAGGCATAGCCTTTCTGTTCTGTGCCAAAGGGGCAGTAAAATCACTCGCCACAACTACCATCAAACTGAGCATCTCTACGCCCACACTGCACTTCCTTCTCCTCTCCCTCATATCCCATCTACATTTCACACACTGATGCTGGAAGCAATGAAGTGGAACCCCCAACTGGTGCTCTGTGGCCCCAATGAGGCATGTTCCAGTCTGAGGGGAACAGCTGATGCCCCTTAATCTTTGTGCCAGATTAACATTTAGTCTGTTTGGAAGCAGAGTGAAATTAAATTGTTTGTTCTCTTAAAGAAAAGTAAGTGATGTAACATCTACAGAAGTCATTATATATTATAATTACCACACCAATGCTATTAAGAAGTACTAACTCTTCCCTTCTATAATTACCAATCAGGAAAGGCAGGTGTGTGGGACTAGAACCAGCATGAGGTTCCCATGGCATCGTTCCCTAGGAAGGATGAGACTTTATCTCCCCACAGATGAAACGGGGGGGAGGGGAGCAGTCACACCCCTAGATTCACAGTTATCCACAGGGATCTTGGGGGAGTTGCTAAAGACAAGAGCCATTTGGGCACAGGATCTGTGCCTCTGCACTCCCATCTAGGGTGACCAGACAGCAAATGTGAAAAATCAGGATGGGGGTTGGGGGTAATAGGAGCCTATATAAGAAAAAGACCCCAAAATCGGGACTGTCCCTATAAAATCAGGACATCTGGTCACCCTACTCCCATCTCATTCTCCCCAGCTTCCCTATAGTGTCCATGCAGCTCAGTTTCACAGAATACGCACTGCCACCGCTTCCCCTGGTAGGACAGAGGGGACAGTTCATGCCATTGTTTTTTACAGGACTCTAATATGCATTGTGAGTGACTCCTGAAAAGATAGCAACCTCTCCAGCCATTAAGAACTACTGTCTTATCTAGTATATTGAAGCCTGAACAAGCATCACAGGAAAACCAAAATGGGAGTAAAGCACTTAAGAAAGGAAGTGGGGGGACAGTTTAGTGAGCTAGTCAACTTCCTTTAAATAAATATCAGTAAATGTTGATGTTTCTTAATTATGAAATGCAAGAGAAATGTTCCTGAAGTGTCTTAGTCTTGGAAAACACTCAGGTGAGGCTGTTGGAATAAAATGAAACCTATGAATGCTGTTCAAGGAGAGACTCAAAATTGCCACATTTCTATACTTGAGATGTATTATACTATGAAAATTCTCACTGAAGAGGCAGATTATGTACTAAATGTTAATGAAAAGATTTTGTTAGCGCAACCTTGTCTTCCATATGGTACTCAAGTATCCATACATACATCAATAAAGATTCCAAGCATTCTGATTTGACAGATAGTATTAAGCCTTTGACCAATGAAAAGAGCTCGACTCCCTTGCTCCTGTATAAACGGGGAATGACTTAGAGTAGTGTGGATGGAGAAATTCATGGAGCACATGCCTTCTGATTTTAAAGCTAGCTGCTTTTCTTTGGGATTGCATTTGTATCATACACTAATAAAACTACCAAGTGTCACTTTTATGCAAATGATATCAAAATATATAGTTATCTGAAGTGACTGAGATTTTCATGTTGTTTGGGGATACTAGTCTGTAACTTTCATTTATCATATAGCTTTTTTTTCTCACTGGGGAAGGTTTTCCTCCTAACTCTGAAGATCCTAGTATTTCCTTTTTCTGCGTACTCCCTCTCTGCCAGAGCCTCAATGTCGTGTTGAGGTGACCTTCCACATAGCCAAGGAAGGCTGCAGGCAGCTCCTTCTAGTGCCTAACAATGCAACTCCTAAGTCTACAGCCAGAAAATGTTGCAAAATCAGCCTGATGCAGAAGGGGCTGAGTGCACTGCATCCCTGTACTCTCCACCCTAGGAGTGAGGAGCCAAACCTGAATGAAGAATTTACTCCCCCCATGACTGTAGCACAATAAGCCTAGACGTCCATATTGGCCTATGTTTTTCATTATGTAATAAATAGAAATGGGACAAAATCAGGATTTTGAACATATTTGAATTTTAGATGGTAGTTGGGCTTTGAACGCCCCCTGTGGCTTTGGTTCCAGCTTGGCTCCAGCAGTGAGCGAGGCAGGGGGCTGTTTTTTAGTTCAGGGCTAGATGCAGCTGAAATCACAAAGAAACAGCTGTTTAGACAAGATTTCCACCCAAGGTGATGGAAATTACATAAGATCAGCTGGGGCGGGGGAGGGTTTAAAGGCAGAAAAATCCCAACTGTTATGTATTTGTAATTAACCATTTTGATGTTACATACTCATATGAATGATGATGTTTACTAAGGAAAAACAGCTTGCCAGTTCAATTCCAGCCTAAGCTATTAATTACTGGAAGGCCATTTCTCGCTGAAGGCTGCTCAGAAGCCTATGTGAAATGAGTTTGTGGTGTCTGACCAGTTCCTACACTGGGGTGTAGCTCAAATTGATTTAATATAGGCAAGAATCTTCAGACTTGGATGTAGTATTACTTTATCAGGAGGAAGGTATTAAAGAACTCAGACCTATTATCGGCCTGAATGCTGTGCACTCATTGCTTTGGAGCAATTCAGTGAGTACTTTTGACCTGTTACAAACACAGATAAATCCCCAAACAGAATATTTTGCCTACTTGAAATGGATCCTTGTAAACTCCCCTGAAAACTGGCTCTTAATATCACTCTTGTTGGTAGTCTTTACAAAGAGATGGAGGCCTGCAGGGGCACAGAGACTGAATTGGCTTTGTCATCCCAAGAGGTAGTTCCTTCAGATCAGGGTTGGATGAGGCAGTGTGGGGAAGCTTGCCCAAAAGCTGTCTGTGTTGAATAAATAACCATCTGAAACCTTTCACACCACTTGCCAGGCTCCAGCAGGAGACAGGATGGGGGAGGAAATGGACCTCCGACAAGGAAATATGAGAACAAGTGTCAAGACTGATCACACAAGGCCCCAAAAATCCTGGTGTAAATAAACACTGAGCACCAGCTGTGACATCAGCAGTGTCACAGGGAGATACAACCATGAGCACAACGAGGGAGATTGATATGAATGGTGAGGCCTATGAATGGGATAGGTAAGGTGCAATCCTGTAGCAGCCAGGTTAAAAAGGGTTAGTCAGTGTTATATCAGCCAGACTGCATGACCATTGTAGCAATACAAGGGAGCAAATGGCCTTTACACAAAGTACAAGTTGGTAAGGCTCATTGGTCATAGACAATCTCATAGGAGTATATAAAGTCTGGTGTGTCTCTTTCGCTCTCAGTAGATAGAGAGAGGATGAGGTCAAAATACAACATGTCATGGGCTGCCATCCACTTATGCAGGTGACGTGTAATACAGCTGCAGTAAGGCAAATTAATCAAGCAATGTCTGAATAGAACAAACAGGAATAGAGCAAATGGTGAACAATGAATAAAATGTCAAGGATGGTGAAGCACTGGTAGAAGCCATTAGAAACAATGATTGCATATAGACAAAGTTGAGCTGCTGGGTTTTATAATGAAATGCATGTGGCAAACTGTAAGAAATACAAATTGATGTGCTATATATGCCAATACTTGCAGTTACTCACCTAGCTGTTCCCAAGCCCCACAAATGCAGAGTTGGTGATAGATTTCAACAACAGAAAGAAGTGGTCACGATCATGGCATGACTCAAGCAAAAACATATTTGCAAAGGATGCAGTTCTCTCAGGAACTCAATTTCCTGAAGCATGTTTGCACTCGCACTCACTTATTCATTTTCAACAGTGTGTTGCACAATGTTCGTAGCATGCCGACACACAAAGCTTTTGCGTGTCTGTCACAAACACCCGGCACAGCAACAACCACACCAGATTCCAGCTGTGTACTACATACAGCTTTGTATTTATGAGCTTTGGCCTCTCAAACTGGAAACATTCATTGTGGTATCAGTCAGCTGGATACATTTAACACATCAGCAGCCCATCAACTGCCAGAAGAGCTCTCACTGGCATGGTATCACCAGGGCAAACTGATCCTCGCTGGCACAGTGATAACATGAAATGCAAAGAGTAGCACTGACCATAGAAAGAAATAGTTGATACTGCTGCCGTAGACACCCAGGAAGTTGGAGTAACTGCATAGGGATAATGCTACATAGATCAAGTTGTGATGTAACTATATACATACATATAAGAACAAACAATATGTTCAGTCGCTGGCCCCATGATTTTTATTATTTATTCTGTATTGTGGTAACATTTGGAAGTCCAGGTCACTGACAATACAAATAAATAATTTTAAAAAACCATAGGGCCGGTGACTGATAGGGGTCAGCAACGTGTCCATACACGGACACAAGTGTCCGGGGTAAAAATTTTGAGGTGTGTGGTAATTTTTCAAAAAATTGAATGACTAAATGACATAAGCCCCTCCCCTCCCGCACCACCACCGATGTCCGTCACTAAGTACGGTAATTTTGTTAAGTGTCCGTCACGCAACCTAGTGGGGCTGACCCTGGGTGACTGATCATATTGTTTGCTATTGCAGGCACAGTGGTAGTTACAACGTAGGGCCCTATTATGTTAGGCATTGTACAAACACATAACAAGAAGCTGGTCACTGCACCAAAGAACTTACCATCAAAGTACCTGGTATAATTTCATGGTTCATAGGTCGTTGTCTTCATTGCAATCTGTTCTTTGTAGACACAATCTGTTAAGCAATGTTGACTCATTGCTATTCCAGTTTTGCAATTGTTGCAATGCTGCACTATACATAAGTGTGTTCAAACATCCTCAGCCCCACAGGCTCTTCCCACCCCGGGTGGCTCAGATTGGTAAGGCTCATTGTATATTAACTTTCCATAAAACATTTTTGTATGAGTCTTTGCGATGGTTTTGTTGAAGCAGCAGCTGCAAGGATTCTACAGAGGAAGGGGTCAAATTAAGAGTTTCCACTATTATAAAGTTGTAGTGGCAGGTTTACCCCAGCCTTTAGCCACTAAAGATGAATAATTACTTTTTAGCTAAAATATTTAGCAGAAGATGGGTTAATTATGTAGCTTGTGCAGCTGAACAACAGGCTAAAAATTTACAGCCACTCTTGGATCTTAACACACACTAAGATATGTATTATAGTTTATAACAAGAGTCTGACTATATAACTCATACCTCCAGGATGCTAATGTTTAAATATCTTAACCAGTTGAGGAGGGGAAATCTAACCTTTTCCCCTCAACTGACCTCCAATGGATGACATGTACAGAACAGTGTCTCACACTGTTTTTTAAAATGAAGGAGCTTGATTGACCTATTGACATCTGATAACCTCCAGGATTGGGGCAAAATGGTAGTGGGGAAAGGAAGAGGAAGAGATCCAGTCGAATCCTCCAGTATTCAGGCCTACTCCTGAATTAATCAAAACAAGAATCTTGATTCTCCCCCCCCCCCCTTTCAGAGAAGGCCTTCTCCTCCTCTCATCTTCCTCAATTCAGAGCCCTGTTTCCATCCTGTGATCCTTAAATAGGCCCTTTGCCTTCTCTCCTCATCTAATAAGCCCCATGAAGCATCCCTTTCTTAGTCTGACACCTACCCCCTGACTGACATGCCAGCAGTGCTTAGATACCGTTGTAATAAGTGCCACATACAAACCCAAGATAGATAGGACATAGCTGGTAGTAGTTCAAGATCTTGACTGTAGATCGGGGGGCAGGGGAAGGATCATAGAATATCAGGGTCGGAAGGGACCTCAGGAGGTCATCTAGTCCAATCCCCTGCTCAAAGCAGGACCAATTCCCAACTAAATCATCCCAGCCAGGGCTTTGTCAAGCCGGGCCTTAAAAACCTCCAAGGAAGGAGACTCCACCACCTCCCTAGGTAATGCATTCCAGTGCTTCACCACCCTCCTAGTGAAATAGTGTTTCCTAATATTCAACCTAGACCTCCCCCACTGCAACTTGAGACCATTGCTCCTTGTTCTGTCATCTGCCACCACTGAGAACAGCTGAGCTCCATCCTCTTTGGAACCCACCTTCAGGTAGTTGAAGGCGGCTATCAAATCCCCCCTTATTCTTCTCTTATGGAGACTAAACAATCCCAGTTCCCTCAGCCTCTCCTCATAAGTCATGTGCTCCAGACCCCTAATCATTTTTGTTGCCCTCTGCTGGACTCTTTCCATTTTTTCCACATCCTTCTTGTAGTGTGGGGCCCAAAACTGGACACAGTACTCCAGATGAGGCCTCACCAATGTCGAATAAAGAGGAACGATCACGTTCCTCGATCTTTTGGCAATGCCCCTACTTATACAGCCCAAAATGCCGTTAGCCCTCTTGGCAACAAGAGCACACTGTTGACTCATACCCAGTTTCTCATCCACTGTGACCCCTAGGTCCTTTTCTGCAGAACTGCTACCTAGCCATTCAGTCCCTAGTCTGTAGCAGTGCATGGGATTCTTCCGTCCTAAGTGCAGGACTCTGCACTAGTCCTTGTTGAACCTCAGCAGGGTTTTTTTTGCCCAATCCTCTAATTTGTCTAGGTCCCTCCGTATCCGATTCCTACCCTCTAGTGTATCTACCACGCCTCCTAGTTTAGTGTCATCTGCAAACTTGCTGAGAGTGCAGTCCACACCATCCTCCCGATCATTAATAAAGATATTAAACAAAACCGGCCCCAGGACCGACCCTTGAGGCACTCCGTTTGAAACCGGCTGCCAACTAGACATGGAGCCATTGATCACTACCTGTTGAGCCCGACGATCTAGCCAGCTTTCTATCCACCTTACAGTCCATTCATCCAGACCATACTTCTTTAACTTGGCGGCAAGAATACTGTGGGAGACCGTATCAAAAGCTTTGCTAAAGTCAAGGAATAACACATCCACTGCTTTCCCCTCATCCACAGAGCCAGTTATCTCATCAGCATTGCCTCCCCCCCCCCCCCAGACTGCAAGCCTCAGGCAGGCACGGAATTTGCCTTCCCACCCACAGCACCATTGGCCTGACTGGAGCTGTCCCCCAAATATAAAAGTCAAACAACATCTATGTTCAAAATGCGAACTGAGGAGCCAGCCTAAGGCTCCAGGCACTTTGCCAAGTGTTCTGAATCCTACAATGGGAAGGACCAGGAGAGATGGTTGTGGTCCTGCCCCCTGGAGTGATGCTGAAGCTTGAGAAAAGGAGCCCTAAGGGTTCTGTTGGAAGTCATGGGGAAGGGCATAGATTTCAAGGCCAGAAAGGACCATTAAGATCTAGCCTGACCTACTTCATCACACCTGTTATCAGATATATTAACACAGACTCTTGCATTGCCACAGAGCCCCAGTGGCTTCTTTGTGACTCTATACAACTCTAAGAGGTTGCTCATGCAAATCAGATTGCAAAGTCTATTTTCACTCATGATGAAACAAAGGATCAACAAGAGTTTGGAGTGGGAATGGGGAAGGAAAGACAGAGGCCTCAACAATAAAATTAAACTGGTTGAGGAGCTTATTTGCACACAGACATAGAAAACTATGTATCTTATAAAATAAAAATATGGATTAACATTGTGTCCCAGTTCATCACCACAGGAAGCCAGGAAAATGTGGCAAAGAAATGCATTGGTTTGTTTTTCCCCCTCTTATGGGATAGCAGGGTTTTTCTTTTCTTTTTCCAATGTGTCTGTATTTTTCCCTACTCTGGACAGATTTCTAATTGTGTCATTCATACTCTACCATAGGCAACACTGGTAAATTAATTAGAGCTGAATTCACTCAGCAGTGCTACAGTACTCGGCAGAGGTAGTGGTGTTCTGAGACTTGTAAGGGGGACTGAAGTTCCCCTACAGTTTAAATTAGGGCTAGATTCTGCCACCCTTACTCATGCTGAATAGTACTTTATTGCAATAGAAATCCCATTGAAACCAGTGTTCCTGTTCATGGAATAGAATACCAAGCTTAGTATGAATGAGCATGCCAGAACCTGGCCTTCAAAACGAATGGGCCAAATTCTCTGCCAATATAATGGAAGAAATTCCATAGAAGTCAATGGAGCTGCACCTCTTCATATGAGCAGAGAATCTGGCCTGGTGTTTCCAGTCCTTTTTGGATGAAGTTACTCTTTCAAATTAGCCATACCAAAATATATATAACAGAACCAGTCTGTTATTTATAACACAGATTGCCACTGAGTTTTTTTGCCCAGTCATCCCTTGGATATGTATCTGGATATGTACTGGACTGTGTGTCCCAGCTGCTGTAACTGAGATCAGCGTTTGTATTGCCAGGTGGCCCTGGAAGCTGCATTTGCCGGGGAACTGAAGCAGTGAAACAACAAGAAAAAAGTGCTCAACTCTGTATAATAAAATGTTCCATTTCCTCCACTCTTTCACTCTGCAACCTAAGCAATTACATAGTTTTGTAGCAGCATGTACACTTCCATCAACTATAACAGTAGAATTGCTTTCAGCCTGGAAAATACTTTAATTGATATGATGGAGAAGTCCAGTCTCATATTTCATTATTACAAATGGCATGACGAAATAATCTCCTAGGGTAGGTCAGGCAGCCTGGAAGAAAATGTTAGCATTCAGATTACGTTCTCCGACCCCAGAAAATATAGGGCTTTGAGATTGAATTCAGTATGGTGTTGGTTGATAATTGTTGGGTCTAGTGACCATTTCAGCCAGTAAAGATGGAGGAATTGTAATTAATATTTTATAATTAAAGGGACTCAAAACCAAAAAGGAATAATAACTGGAGGGACCACAAAATAAAAAGATAAGGGACAAACAACCATTTTAGATTTTTCTTCAGGCTAAGGAAGAAGCTTTGTTAGTACAAAATCACAGCTAATTTTTCTTTTGCATAGCTTAAAAATTTCATACACAAACATCATCATTTTGAACCCTGATGACCAATAAAGAGATGAGAGGTAGGGGGGTGGGGCGTGTGGGCGTGTAAGATGTTATCTTATTATGCAGTGTACCCAAATGACCCTTCTAAGTTTAGTGCCCCCTACTGCTAGTCGTTGTACACATACAGAGTAAGAGACAGTCCCTCCCCGATGAGTATACAATCTAATTGATATCTGCAAACATTTGGTACAGGCAACAGAACAGATTGTGTGACCTAATAGGTGTTTTCAGCTCTCATTTCTGTGGGTCATACCCTCCTATTTCCTTAAAAAGGAGGAACCAACTTATAAAATATCTGCAATGGTGGCATCTTTGAGGTGGCTGCTGTTAGCATGGGATGGGGCAATGGGCATAGTCTGGCAAGTGAACAGAGGATGAGGAATCCATGCAGAAAAGTTCAAACTCAAACCAATGAATCCCAGACCAGGTATATTTGGGTTTGTGCCTTTCTATGTCTCTAGCCCTGTTCTCCAGCTTTAGCAGCATGGCTTTCTTTCTGGGAGTCTGCTCGTATGAACCCCTTTAATTTGTGTGTGTGTGTGAGAGAGAGAGAAACAGTGTTAACTTCCATTGTCGTTTTCACCATCAGTGAGTCCAGTTGTCTATGGGAATGTGTCCTACAGAGCATATACTCCCTGTTTTGATCCTCTGTCTGCCATTTTACGCTGCATGATAGTTCAAGTACTGCAGTCAGAAAGGCTGTTGGCGACTGTGTGGTGCCATCTGGAAATGTCAGGTAGCTCATTTCCACTTTGTGAGGTTCCTCAGACCTTTTTGATGTCATTTATACACATCTACTTCCCTATATGCAATGTGACAAAGAACATATGATCCTAAAGAACTCTACTCAAGTTCTCTACTCAAATAAAGTGGTATCTTTTAACTCTTAAAAAATATTTAAAACCATACCAAACAGTAACAAAAAAGTTAAAGACCCATCAGAAAAACATAGTATTTTTATCATGTACTTTAGAGCCCATGGGTTAAATCCTAGACCTCTTGAAGTCAATGAGAGTTTTGCCACTGACTTTGTTGGGGCCAGGATTGCATACTGTATAACTTGCCCTATATTACCCAACTGCAAATAATGTAGGTTGAGGATTGAAGCATCTCTGTGTCAGTATCAGAGGGGTAGCCGTGTTAGTCTGAATCTGTAAAAAGCAACAGAGGGTCCTGTGGCACCTTTAAGACTAACAGAAGTATTGGAGCATAAGCTTTCGTGGGTGAATGCCCATTTATTTGAAAAGCTATCTTCAATATACCTTGGCCTTATTTGATGGAAAGAGGTTTCCCATGACAAGATTAAGCTACCCTTCCCTTCTCTCTTCATTTGTCTGTGGCTGGACGCCTCGCGTCCCTCTTAGCCATCTTGCCACTGTTCACACAAGAGCCTTCTTCTCTTCAGCTCCTGCCATATGAAACACTCTTCTTATATTTCTCTGACTCAGTGCTTCTCCATATATTTTCATATCTCAAATGAAAAGGTATTTTCTCCCTGCCCTAAACCTCTTAAATTTATCCTTCCGCTGCTATTATTATTATGCTAACTTAACTGTATTATGTAGTCCTTTAAAGTGTCTATGGCAACTCCTATATTTCTATTCCTACTGGATCTGTGGTTCATTTAGTGCAGACTTTTGTCTCTGATCGTGACCAGTATGAGTTGCTTAATAAAAAGATAGATGGAACCCTGTAGTGTACAATTATGGTACAACCCGTTGATGGAGCCCCCATCTGTTAATTGTTTGGTTTATGCTCTGAAATGGTTTTTATCCTTTCTTTTTTTTTTAATCTTAACTAAATGCCTTTGACCTAATATTACAAGAAGGGTAAGTTGGATATTCCTATTTACTCTGTCTGTATCATTCACTATCTTGTATACCTATATCTTGTCTTCTTATTCATTTCCTCTTTAGACCAAACAGCCTAATCTTTTCAGACACTCCTCATGCAGAAGTCTCTCTCCATGTCTCTAATTTTTTTTGTCTGACTCTATACCTCTGCAATTTCTGCTATACTTTTTTGAGATAAGGTGACCAGAATTCAACTCAATATTCCAGGTGGGAGTGCTACATTCATTTATATAATAACTATATAATATTGTCAGTATTATTATCTATACCCATCTTATATATCCTAACATTTTGTATGCTTTTTGACCACCACTGCACATTGAGTAGAGGTTTCCATTGAACTGTGAACAGTGATGCTGACATTTTTCCTTGAGTTGTTACAGTCAATTTAGAACCCAGCTATGAATATGAGTAGTTCAAATTATTCCTTCCAAGATGCATTACCTTGCTCTTGTCAACATTGAATTTCACCCGCCCATTTGTGGTGCCCATTCACCAAGCTTTCCTAGGTCCCTCTGAGGGTCTTAAACATTTCTTTTAGCCTTGACTAACCAAAATAATTTTGGTCACCCACAAGATTTGCCACCTCACTGTTCACCTCCCATGTCAGATAATTATTTATTTATGTTTAGATTTAAATAATAATAAAAAGATGCTTTTTTCAGGCTCTGGGTTCCCTAACACGTAGCTAAAAACACAATACAGTCCCAGTAGCATTAAAGCAATAATTTCGACAGGAACTCAGCCACCTTGAGGTTACTCAAAGAAAACAACCACCCACCAAAACATTAAAAAAACTAGGAAGTTCACAGTTAAGTTTTATCAAACACTCTACACAGCAACCAACCAGCAACAATTTACAGAAAGCATGATCTTCATCTGACTCAATTTTTACTATTCACGATTTGTTACCTGTTATTCCCCTGTTTAAAAAAATGCAGGCATCCAATCAGTGAGCAGAAAATGTACCATATGATCAACTGCATGCCACAAATATTGTGTAGTAAATGGTCTAAATGAATAAATTGCCAAAAAAAAATACATCCATAGGTTGATATGTGTTCGTAAACTATTGAATAAATACTTAAAACTAATGAACAAATTTGTAGACATTGGACCCAGAACAAACTATTTGAGAACAGTAAAAAAATACCAAATTAACTGGATAATTCATTTGCAATGAATAATTCAACCAGCTCTACTAATGAAGTTCTACAAAGGAGTTATCAGGAATAATTAGTAAAACAAAAAGCAAGGCAATGGAAATTTATGTTTATCCCAAACACCAGTTAGTGGAAGAATATTCATGAATGCTAAGATGTTTATTCAGCTAGTCTGAAAGAATGGAAGAACTATTTAGAGAAATCACATGATGGTAAGGAGGATATTGTAAGTGTGTGTATTGATCAGGACTTCAAAGGAACAGGAGTCTTAATTAAAAGCTAACGTGTATTTTTGATCTCACACAAGGGGAAAATACTTTTGTAAATACTGACTTCAGCACATCAGACATTATATGAACTGTAGGTGGGCTGGTATTTCGACACTAAGGACTTGATCGTAATCTCAGGTTGTCTTTACACTGACTTCAGTGAAGTTACTTTTGATTTACACTAATGCAACGGAGATCAGAATTGGTGCCAAATACATATTCACACTGCACAAATTTCTAACAGGAAGAACAGCAAAAACTATGACACTTTTTAACTCTGAGTGAAGTGAGAAGGGACGATAATATTTACAATTGCCTCCCTCACAGGGCTATTGTGAGGATTAACAAATGTCTGTGAACCTATTTGTAAACTGAAAGTGCTTTAGCATGCATAGGTATTATTATGAGGGCTCTTAAGTGCCTTGGATTTTCCACTGACTTTCTTCCTATTTATCTTACAGTATAGACAAATCTGAAGGTACTTCTTATAGTGCATGTTTTGGCATACAAAGAATATTAGTAATAACCTGAAGCATATTATTTAACAATCTTTTTCTGTAGAAAAAAGACAATCGCTCTTTGATTTGATCAAAATATGTTTTTCCTGTTATCTATGGAAATTACTGACGCTTTCAAAGGAAATGAATCCTTTTCTTAAGAGAGGTAAAGAAGGTGAACTTGACAGTTTGTGAATCAGCCAAAGGAACAGAGAAGGCTATAGCATTCCTCTCAGGCAATGTCCAGAAGGACTTGAGGGTACAATTGTGCACTCAGATGGGAAATGGGCAAATGATCTAAGGGCACAAGTATTTATCAGGCCATATAACATGACTGGTTCTCCAAAAGTGCTCTCTTTTTCAGATTATATTTCCATTTATCTTATGTCTTTCTCCCAACATTTCTTAGTTTAATGATTTTCTAACTATACAGCAGTGTTTGTTCACTGCATATTTAACAAGCAGTATGCCTGATGCTGCATTTGCCATGTGCAGCATTGCTCTTCAGAGCTTGAAGTAGATTCTGTTAAACTGTCCAGAGACGCCTCTTTGGATTCATTTGAATTCACTGCCTAACCCACAGTTGGAAAATATGTTTTTGTGGCTATACTGAAAGCCTACAGAGATTTTCTGGATTACCTACAAAAAGAATTCTGCCTGCAGGCTGGCCCAATGCTCGATGGCTAGTATTCTGTCTGTTTGCTTTCCAAACATATCCCCACTCCCTGAATCTCCCACCCAGGTCTGCTTGGCAAAAGAAGGCTTAAATAACATGTTTCCTTGAGGGAGTCAAAGAGGTTGCTAACAGGCAAAGAAAATGTCCTTTGCTGCTGGTAAACAGTAACAAACTCTTGCAGGCAACGTTTTATGGAGGGAGGGTTGTTTTGCTTGGTATCTTGTTTTATTTGGGTGAATTATTTTTGGTTCATCTCCTAGCATTCTCATTCACAATGTTTTCCTCTCTCTTTAAGAATATAGGATAAGTGTAACAGTAAATGTTTTATTAAATATATTAAAGGGCTGTTCCATGCTGTAAAGAGCCTTGGCAAAAATGGTATCATAGGGACGCCATATGTCATGGTCCAGATTCTATCTTGTATTCTCAGTTGCACTGTGGTAGGGTTACTCTGGATTTATGCTGCTGCAACTGAGAGTAGAATCTGGCCCACTGTGTCTTAGTGATTCCATATCAAATCTACCCACTCTACAGGTAACAAGTTGGTTTTTCCAACTACCAGTCCTGTAAACTCAGCCTGGGATCTGAAAATCAAATTGGCTTCTGTGATGGGATGGTCACCCCACACTTGGCCTGAAAGAGGTAAGGCAGATTGAGGAGGGGGCTAATTAACCCAAAAGGCCACAGCTGAGAGGAATCATGTGGCTATGCAATCCCCTGCCTGAAAGACGGAGTCCAACTGGGGAGGAAGGCACTGGGCTAGACTTACAAAGAAAGGAAATTAGGTGCAGATGGGGCTGCTGGGAAATTAGGCTGCAGTTACTCCCTGAGAGGAGGGAGTGGTGAAGCTGGCAAACCCAGGGAGGGGAGAGTGCCAGATGATAAGGAAAGGGCTCAGGGAAACGTAGTTTGGTCTAAAAGAGAACAGACCTTGAGTGTTGACTAGAGGTTCCCTCAGCTGGAACCTGGAGTAGAAGGTGGGCCTACCAGCCACTGAAGGAGTGGAACCATGGGGCAGTGAATTGGAAGACTGCCTGGGACTGCTAGTATGGAGAGAGACTTTGAAACCCTTTGGTACCCCAGAAGGGGAAAATGCATAGAGTGACCTGGGCGGAGGGCTGAGTCATGACGAGGGACCAGCACCTTGTGGAGGGAAAGAGGGGCTGCACACCCAGAGAGCAAAGCAGAGAGATGATGTGCAACTGTGGGAAGGAGGCGTCAGCCTAGCAGTGAGTGGAACACCCTGGCACAACTTCTTTTTTGTGTTCCAAATGTTGCTCTTGCTTGCACCTATGCAGTGCAATATCCTCATGTTATACCCTCAGTTAGACTTATGGAAACTTAAGGGCATAATTTGGAGACAATGGGTTTGCCCAGGCAAATTTATAGCTGGAATTTAGTTAAGAATTTTGTTGACAATGTTCAGTCTCCTTCACACAACGCACGGTCATCCTGTGGAACTCTTTGCCAGAGGATGTTCTGAAGGCCACGACTATAACAGGGTTAAAAAAAAGAACTGGATAAATTCATGAAGGATAGGTCCATCAACGGCTATTAACCAGGATGGGCAGGGATGGGTGTCCCTAGCCTCTGTTTGCCAGAACCTGGGAATGAGCAGCAGGGGATGAATCACTTGATGATTGCCTGTTCTGTTCATTCCCTCTGGGGCACCTGGCATTGGCCACTGTCGGAAGACAGGATACTGGGCTAGATGGATCTTTGGTCTGACATGATATGGCCATTCTTATGTTCTTATCCAGAAGTGGAATGATTCTACAGGGCTGACGATAGAAAAAGTAGTAAAACCTCACTCTGTCCACCAACTCTGACTGCATATAGGGAGCTGATCTGCCAAATAAGAAGGAGCTTTTTTTCATAGTCACTTTTCAGAGTAGAAATACACTTTAAACTATTTCTGAACCATGCATAATTGTTGTTACTATCTGAAATAATTGAAAACACAGTAAAATGCTGGGTTAGCTGTTCCATCTACATGTATAATATTTGACAACTAAGGAATTCTCTGGCATACTTATAGCTGACCCTGAAAAAAGTCAGCTCTAAATTTGTATTCATAATTTACTCCATGATTTGGGGTTTCTGGGACTTGCAAACAGATTCCTCTGACACTAGCAAAGAAAGAATATAGTCTAGACTTGACAGTCTAAGCAATATGTTTATTCAAAAAAGAACTTTGTAACTCTCTTGCTTTCTCAAATAATTTATCTCTGCCTTATCTTGCCCTCTCTGTTACAAGTAGATTCTGCTTAGAAGCTCTCAATTTTTTTTATTTTTTTTGGTCTGGTAATCTTGCTTGTCACATTTTAGGGCACCTAAACTAGATCTTGATACTGGAACTACTGGATGAAATTCTTTGGCCTGTGTTATGCAGGAGGTGCTTTCTGACCTTAAACTCTACAAATCCTAAAATGAGATGGATGGTGAAAGAACCTCATTTTCTCTGCCACTCTGCCCTACATTCATTTTCAATCTAGAGTACACTCTGAAGTTACCTGAGCTAGGTTGAACCTCCTTTTGAAGAGGAACACTGATGGATTAAGTACACTTCATAGGTAATATTATTGTATCTATTGTGCAAGGACAGTTTATATCGTTCATTTACCCCTCGTTTTAGAATAATGTATCACAGTAAAATCTTCTTAATTCAGATAGCCCAGTAGACAAACTGTAGTCTTGATTGGAGTCTTAATCCTGCAAATCCTTGTGTGGCATGCCTCGGGGAGTGTAGGGCTAGTGTGCGTCAGTGTAAGTAAGAGTGGGAGCCACAAGAGACATGAGTAAGGTTAAGTTCTAGGCCTAGTCCTCTACATTGAGCACAAGAATCAGGCCCCCTATGCTCCTGTTCCCATGAAGGACATGGATGGAGAGGGGATTCCTATGGGACATGGTCTTAAATGCAATGTTGACTGTGCTAGTGAGGTGTTTAGGGTTCTGATCCAAAATCCCCTGAGCTCCAGGGAAAGACTTCCAAAGTTTTTTGGATCAGGCCTGTTCTTAGCCCAGTCAAGAAATAGGAGTGACTGAGGACAAAATTGGTGGCTATACAGCAATCTCATTAATGGAGGATTGAGTGCCCCTGCTCCGCACTTTTTAACCTGTGCTTATAAATGCCACAGCGAGCAATGAGAAGGATTGAACCATAAATGGCTGTCCCATGTAAGGGAAGAGACCTTTAAAACAAAAACATAACAAAACATAAGACAAGGAAGAGAAAAAAACAGTTTGAGAAGACTTTAAATGAAACAAAATATTGAACTGAACAAAAGCACACTAATAAAAATGGTATTGACTATAACAGTATCACTTGGTTCACTATTGTTACTCCAGTTTTATGCCGGTTGATTTCAATGAAGCTACACCAATATAAAACCTAAGTAATGCCATGATGAATCAGGCACTGAATTTATCAACTTCTGGATTTAAAACCCCAGAACTTAGAATTTCATACCTGTTGTGACCCCATTACACAGAACTTTTGCCACTACTATCTAGTCTAGATGCCATAAATTGACCCCCGAGCGCTCTTCCGTCGACTCCTGTACTCCGCCGCCACAAGAGGCGCAGGCAGAGTCGACGGGGGAGCAGCAGCAGTCGACTCACTGCAGTGAAGACACCATGGTAAGTCGATCTAAGTACGTCGACTTCAGCTATGTTAGTCACGTAGCGGAAGTTGCATAACTTAGATCGATTCCCCCACACACACACACACACCGTCTCCCGCAGTGTAGACCAGGCCTCAGTTAAGGAGTAGTCTTTGCTATTCACTTTTCTTAGGCTGAATCAGTGCCCTGGGAGTTGCTCCATGTAAACTGATTTCTGTATTAAGCACATCTTATAGATTCATAGATTCTAGGACTGGAAGGGACCTCGAGAGGTCATTGAGTCCAGTCCCCTGCCCGCATGGCAGGACCAAATACTGTCTAGACCATCCCTGATAGACATTTATCTAACCTACTCTTAAATATCTCCAGAGATGGAGATTCCACAACCTCCCTAGGCAATTTATTCCAGTGTTTAACCACCCTGACAGTTAGGAACTTTTTCCTAATGTCCAACCTAGACCTCCCTTGCTGCAGTTTAAGCCCATTGCTTCTTGTTCTATCCTTAGAGGCTAAGGTGAACAAGTTTTCTCCCTACTCCTTATGACACCCTTTTAGATACCTGAAAACTGCTATCATGTCCCCTCTCAGTCTTCTCTTTTCCAAACTAAACAAACCCAATTCCTTCAGCCTTCCTTCATAGGTCATGTTCTCAAGACCTTTAATCATTCTTGTTGCTCTTCTCTGGATCCTTTCCAATTTCTCCACATCTTTTTTGAAATGCGGTGCCCAGAACTGGACACAATACTCCAGCTGAGGCCTAACCAGAGCAGAGTAGAGCGGAAGAATGACTTCTCATGTCTTGCTCACAAAACTTAATAAGCGTACTTTCTATGCCAATATCTAAGTCGTTGATGAAGATATTGAACAGAGCCGGTCCCAAAACAGACCCCTGCGGTACCCCACTCGTTACGCCTTTCCAGCAGGATTGGGAACCATTAATAACAACTCTCTGAGTACGGTTATCCAGCCAGTTATGCACCCACCTTATAGTAGCCCCATCTAAATTGTATTTGCCTAGTTTATCGATAAGAATATCATGCGAGACCGTATCAAATGCCTTACTAAAGTCTAGGTATACCACATCCACCGCTTCACCCTTATCCACAAGGCTCGTTATCCTATCAAAGAAAGCTATCAGATTGGTTTGACATGATTTGTTCTTCACAAATCCATGCTGGCTGTTCCCTATCACCTTACCACCTTCCAAGTGTTTGCAGATGATTTCCTTAATTACTTGCTCCATTATCTTCCCTGGCACAGAAGTTAAACTAACTGGTCTGTAGTTTCCTGGGTTGTTTTTATTTCCCTTTTTATAGATGGGCACTATATTTGCCTTTTTCCAGTCTTCAGGAATCTCTCCCGTCTCCCATGATTTTCCAAAGATAATAGCTAGAGGCTCAGATACCTCCTCTATTAGCTCCTTGGGTATTCTAGGATGCATTTCATCAGGCCCTGACTTGCAGGCATCTAACTTTTCTAAGTGATTTTTAACTTGTTCTTTTTTTATTTTATCTGCTAAACCTACCCCCTTCCCATTAGCATTCACTATGTTAGGAATTCCTTCAGACTTCTCGGTGAAGACCAAAACAAAGAAGTCATTAAGCATCTCTGCCATTTCCAAGTTTCCTGTTACTGTTTCTCCCTCTTCACTAAGCAGTGGGCCTACCCGGTCTTTGGTCTTCCTCTTGCTTCTATTGTATTGATAAAAAGTCTTCTTGTTTCCCTTTATTCTTGTAGCTAGTTTGAGCTCATTTTGTGCCTTTGCCTTTCTAATCCTGCCCCTGCATTCCTGTGTTGTTTGCCTATATTCATCCTTTGTAATATGTCCTAGTTTCCATTTTTTATATGACTCCTTTTTATTTTTTAGATCATGCAAGATCTCGTGGTTAAGCCAAGGTGGTCTTTTGCCACATTTTCTATCTTTCCTAACCAGCGGAATAGCTTGCTTTTGGGCCCTTAATATTGTCCCTTTGAAAAACTGCCAACTCTCCTCAGTTGTTTTTCCCCTCAGTCTTGATTCCCATGGGACCTTACCTATCAGCTCTCTGAACTTACCAAAATCCGCCTTCCTGAAATCCATTGTCTCTATTTTGCTGTTCTCCCTTCTACCCTTCCTTAGAATTTCAAACTCTATGATTTCATGATCACTTTCACCCAAGCTGCCTTCTACTTTCAAATTCTCAACGAGTTCCTCCCTATTTGTTAAAATCAAGTCTAGAACATCTTCCCCCCTAGTAGCTTTTTCAACCTTCTGAAATAAAAAGTTGTCTGCAATGCATTCCAAGAATTTGTTTGATAGTCTGTGCCCCGCTGTGTTATTTTCCCAACATATATCCGGATAGTTGAAGTCCCCCCATCTTGATGGAGTATACTGTAGATCTTAATGTTTAAATGGTATAAATAAAGAAGCTAAGATTAAACTGGCAAGTTCAATTTCTTAGCTGCTACCTTTATACTGTTTCTTTCTTGTGTTCCATAGAAATATCTCTGCTAGCAATAGCATACAGGCAACTTGGGACTTCATTTAGATTATCTGGGATCATTTTAAGTGAAAAAGGAAAACAATGTCCCAAAATGACAAGGGAAACAGATTGAATGTCATCCCCCTACATATTTCTATTACACAAAATTGCATGCACCACATTCTTACAGCTGAAACAAACACAATTTGGAAAAATGACTCCATGATGGATAGCAGAACTCTTCATCACTGCCTCCGACTAAGTGCACTTAGCAATCCTGCTGTACAAGACCAAAGCAGCTGGGAGGCTTCTGACATCCTTGGACAAAGAAACAACCACATTCTGCTAACATTCTGTCATGCAATTATATCCTTGTGTATATACAAAGTCAATAGCGAAGGTTAAGAAAATAGATACACTAGTCATCAATAAAATCTAGAGATAATCTGGTGTGGAAGTCCTTGAAAGTTCATGCTTTTGGGGGGAAAAAACTAACAGGAGAAAGTTCAATTTCTCACAGTAAAATTATGAAGCTACCTCAGGTTCTATTCTAGTTCTTTTCTTTTCACTAATCTTCAGCCTCTCCTCTTCCCCTTTGAGGTGATGAGCATCCCAAGAACACATGGAAGGATCATTCCCACAGACTGAGCTTGTCCATTGCTTAAGATGTTTCTTTAAGCTCTTATTTCCCATAATATAAAGGAGATGACCTTTCTCGGGTCTTGTTTATTTTGTTTTGTTTTTTGCAAGGTCAGGTTAAAGCTGTATAGTAAATATTCCTTTGATTGAGGATATTTTCCTATTATGACATTCAATACTTTAACTAAATATATGCAGGCCCAATTCTCTGACTACACAATAGAAGAGGCAGTGTTCTCCCATGCTAGCTTTTTACACCCACTTTGTGTATATATGCAAATGCCTAGACAGGTGCAGAGCTGTGAAGAATCAGACCCTAGCTGTCTGCACAACTAGGGAAATTTCTGCCTGGTTTCTTGCCTCAGATAAAACATTCTTCTCTTGATCTTATTTACACATTCTATGTATTCAACAAACCTTTCAAGTGTACCTAATTCACACCAGAATCACTTCAGGCATCAGTATCCATTTCTCCTGCTGACAAGATAGGTCACTGAATCATCTATGAGGTGGCAGGGTGAGTTGAACCTGAATAAACTACAATCTTACCAAACAAACTCACTGGTTACTTGAGGTTTACTCAGCGGGAAGATGCTTTATTGCTGCAGCTAGTATAATTCAGATAGTCTGTCTTTTTAACCTCCTTCTTTCATAGTAGCTGCCAGCTTTCATCTTCTGGTCCATGGATGCAGATGCCCTGAGAGACTGGCATCTGTTGTCTGCTTACACTGTCACCCTTCTGTCCTCTCTTCAGCATTGTTCTGTTCTGACTTTTCTAGAACAGTCCCTACATGAAGGATGGAAAAGGAGGAATCGGTGAGGCTACTGAAAATCCATGGTTTGGGGAGTCCTATGCGGGAAAATGAGCACAAGGGTATGTCTACACTTACCTCCAGGTCCGGCGGCAGGCAATCGATGTTCTGGGATCGATTTATCGCGTCTGGTCTAGACGCGATAAATCGATCCCGGATTGATCCCGGAAGTGCTCGCCGTCGACGCCGGTACTCCAACTTGGCGAGAGGAATACGCGGCATCGACGGGGGAGCCTCCCCGCCACGTCTGAACCCGCGGTAAGTTCAGACTAAGGTACTTCGAATTCAGCTACGTTATTAACGTAGCTGAATTTGCGTACCTTAGTCCAAAGTGGGGGGTTAGTGTGGACCAGGCCCAAGTCTCCATATTTTCATTCACACATGTAGGACCGGATATACTTCTTTGCTCCCGCCTCTCTGCACCAATCTGGTGGCACAAAGGAGATTGAATCTGGCCCTATCCACCCTGCTGGGGGCTCCTCTGGCATGGGGAGTCTTCAGTGGGCACAGAGCTAATGTAGCTGGTTCCTGCACAAGTCTCTCTGCAGCCTTCTGTGTAAGGGGTATGCTGGGAGCACAGAGGAGTGGTCAAGTGCATTATGCTCAGCTGGGGGGCTGGTCCTTTGGACACTGTTCACAGCTAGTATGTATGAGAGCTGCTCCCAGGCTGAAAATTCTGTTTTCAACAAAAAGCTGTGAAAATGGGAAATTTCTTTGTCTGTACAGTTACTTGCTTAATGCCAGTTGGAGATATACAAGACAAAGCGGGCAAGACAGTCCTGTCTTGAAGCTCTTACAGTCTAAATCAGGGGTCGGCAACCTTTCAGAAGTGGTGTGCCGAGTCTTCATTTATTCACTCTAATTTAAGGTTTTGCGTGCCAGTCATACATTTTAACGTTTTTAGAAGGTCTCTTTCTAGAAGTCTATAATATATAACTAAACTATTGTTGTATGTAAAGTTAATAAGGTTTCAAAATGTTTAAGAAGCTTCATTTAAAATTAAATTAAAATGCAGAGCCCCCCGGACCGGTGGCCAGGACCTGGGCAGTGTGAGTGCCACTGAAAATCAGCTCACATGCCACCTTCAGCACCTGAGCCATAGGTTGCCTACCCCTGGTCTAAATCCTGAAATCGAGATTTTGCACATGAGTAGAATTTTGATGTTTTCACCATAAAAGTCTGGGAGAGAATGTTACCGTGTGTCAAATTTGTTTGTACCTGTGAGTATCAGTTTTCATGAACAAGTCCAGGTAAAATGAAAAACCAGTCATTTCACAGTCCTGCCTTTAAGCAATTTCTCTAACAGTTATCCCGTATGTGTTATCTCATAAGCTGTGGATAACTCTAAATGTAATAGCTCATCTTTCAAACTCAGTAAGAAACTAATTGCTTCCAACCATATCTCTGGGTGCCTTGATTGTGACTCTGATTTACTCTTAGCTTCAGATCAAGAAATCCAGCAGACCTCATAGAATATAAAATTGCTCATTTATAGATCTTCCTTTTGTGTCATCTGTACTTCAGAGGATTTTCTTCTAAAGCAGGAGAGAGAGTAAATGTACAGCCTTTTTCCCTAGAAAAGAGCTTCCTCTTCCTACTTACCCAAAATGCTTTGTACCAAAGCCTGTTATGGGGCTGATTCCTTTTTTACCCCAGAATGAATCTGAAGTGACTCCACTGAAGTCAACAGAATTACACAGGAGTAAATCTGATGTTAACCGAGCAAAGAAAAGACACACACCCCCTTTTTTTGTTGTTGAGATCAGCTCTATTACTGTAGATTCATCCTCCAGCTTTGAAAACAAGTAACCCTAGTTTTAAATTTATTTCTGTGGATTGAGAAAGAGAACTTCTTGTTGCAATCATTGAAGTAATGAAAGGAGGCTAATATATTTACAAGAAAAAGATAAAAATCAAAAGGCTTTAATCCCAAGACTGAGGTCTAGGCTATATCTACAATTAAACCACTACAGTGGCGCAGCTGCAGTATTTCAGTGTAAACATTCACTACAGTGATGGGAGGGGGGGTCTCCTGCCCCTGTAGTTAATCCACCTCCTTGAGAGGCAGTAGCTAGGGGTTATGTCATCTTAAGTACATCACTCAGAGGAAGGGATTAATTTTCACACCCCTGAGTGACCTAGCTGGGTCATCCTAACTTTTAGTGTAGAGCTGGCTTACGAGCAGTCTGCAGAAGTTCCTTCCACCTGCTGAAAACAGGCTCAACTGGAATCTGGCAATCTGCAAGCCCTCCAGAGAGGGATAGTGTCTCCATCAGACTCATAGACTTTAAGGCCAGAAGGCACCATCATGATCATCTAGTCTGACCTCCTGCACATTGCAGGTCACAGAACACCCACTCCTGGCTGTCACAGACCCCTAACCTCTGGCTGAGTTAGTGAATTGCTCAAATCATGATTTAAAGACTTCAAGTTACAGAGACTCCACCAGTTACACTAGTTTAAACCTGCAAGAGCCCCATGCTGCAGAGGAAGGCAAAAAAACCCTGTTGGAATGAAGGAGCTTTAACCCACTCTCTGGGCTGGCATAGGAAAATGATAGCATGAGCTCTTCTTCTTGTGTGGAAATTGACTTGTTTTCAGTAGAAATACCCCTGTATCTGGCTGTGTAGACTAACTGCTGACCAAGCACTGACCTTAACCAGTTAGTGGAGGTTTCTTTGTGATTCCTGGGCTCATCTGTATGTGCATCCTGTGCAGTGATAAACACCGTGTTACTTAGCATGGATCTTTTCCTTTCGTATGGCTTGGGTAGGTAGCAACAACTACACATTTATGTCTAAGTTTGCTAGCCAGCACATTGCTGCAGCATTGAGCTGGTGAATGTCCTTCAGGCTCCCGGCAAAAGAATGAAGGGGACATTCAGATATGATGTGTTCCATCGTTTGTGCCTGGTGACCACAGTTACATACAGGTGTTTGCCTCATTTTCAATTTAAAGGGGGTTTGTCCACATCTCACATGAGATGTCCTGATGCGATTCAATCTGCACCAGTCTTTCCGACATAAATCAAAACCAGGTGGTTCCTCAACAGGATCAACGACGAGCTGTTTGTTTTGAGCGGTTGAAGTGCTCCATGTGACTCTCCATTGAGCCTCAGCATCGAAGTTGGGTGTAAGGATTTTGATACAGTTCCATAGAGGTTTGTGGGATTTAAATCTCATTTTTGGCGGGTTCTGCAGGCCATGGTTCAGTGGGAGCCTCGTGTTCGCATTGACATGACTAAGAAAGCGAGATGTCTGAGCAGCCCTTCTAATCTGTGGAGGCTGGATGTGTGATAGGTTTGGGAGCCAGTCAACTGGAGTAGATATGAGTGTCCCTGACACTATGTCATAGCATTATTGAGTTGAGTGTCAAGGAGTTTAGTGTGACTGCTATGAGACCACACTGGTGCACAATCTTCAGATGCAGAATATACCAAAGCAATTGTTGCAGTTTGTAAGGTCCGTGGACTGGAGCCCCATGATATTCTGGACAATTTTCTGATAAGCGCGACACAAGACCTGACCTTATCGCGGGTCTTCTCAAGGTGTTGTTGAAAGGTCAAACTCTGGTCCAGTATAACACCAAGATACTTTGGATTAGCTTTGTGGCGGATGCTCTCACCACAGAACTGCACATCAAGTTTGGTATTAGCCATTTTATTGTTCAGGTGGAAAGCAGTTACCATGGGGTTTTTTTGGATTAGGCCTAAATTTCCAGCATTGGAAATAATCAGCCATTGTGCTAAGATCTCGGGTTAGGGTGCAGCTGATTGTATGGAGGCTTGTATGCTGAACAGCTAAGGCAATATTATCCGCATACATGAATTTTCTTGACTCCATTGCTGGTAATCTGCGGTGTATAGATTAAAAAGTATCGGGGCCAGGACAGAGCCCCAAGGGATGCCCGAGTTAAGAGTTCTTGGTCTACTAATCTGCCCGTTAAGGTAGCAAGTGTGAAAAATCGGGACAGGGGGTGGAGGGTAATATAAGAAAAAGACCCAAAAATCAGGACAGTCCCTATAAAATCAGGACATCTGGTCACCCTACGTTAAGATGTACCTTAAAGCGGCAGTCCCCAGTCATTGCCACCAAGAGGCAGATCGCTCACTATCAGTGAATGACGCGGGAGACCTTGAGGAGGAGGCCCTGTCTCCAGACAGTGTCGTATGCTGAGGACAGATCAACAAGGGCGATTCCTGTCTCCAACTTATGTTGGAATCCTGCTTCAATGTAGCTGATAAGTGAAGCTATTTGGTCCCAGCAGTTCCTCTTCTGGCGAAATCCTGCCTGCTCCATTGTGAGGATGACTTCAATAATATCAGACAGACAGTGGAGCAGCACCTGTTCCATGAGCTTGCTGGTGGTTGAGAGGAGAGAGGTAGCTGACTGCATCCTCTGGGGGTTTCTAAGACCTCACTAGGGCAACCACTGTTGCCTGTCACCAGCTTGTTGGCACTTCTCCAGTTCTATGCACGGCAGTAAAAAGCGCCGCCAGCCATTCCCGTCCCCGTCTCCCCAGATTCTGGAGAAACTCTGGACGAATGCCATCAACCCCTGCAGCTTTCCGTCTTTTGGTTTCCACCAGTGCAACATTGATCTCCTCAACAGAATATGCAGAAGAGAGTAGGGATTCCTCCGGGCATTGCTGAAGGTTTCTGCAGAGTTCCTGCTGGACCTCCTGGCGTGTAATCTTGTCTGTTGGTGTCTTGCTGTTAGAAAGAAAATGAGAGGCAACAGCATTTTCTGTCACCTTTGCTGAGCATTGCATTACTGGCTGGGATCCTCCAAGTTGCCACAAAAGAGCCCATGCCTTAGGGCTTGAGTGGGTAAAATCAAGGCTTTCAACAGTCTCTTTACACCTTTCCAGGCATGCCGAATTCAAGGACTCAAGCAGCGCACTGGCTTTATCTGGGTTGCCGCTTGTTTCATATTCCCTCAGGAGAGACTCAGATTCTTTTGTCCAGCATGGGGTGAAAGCCTTGTGGGACCACGCATGATGTACTTCTTAGTGGTCGATTTTAGGATGTTTGTAAAACGACCAAAGTTTCTAGGTATCGGTTCGAGCCATGGGATCTGAGATTCTGTTTCTGAAGTGTAGGTGGGCCAGTCAGCCTTGCGGAAATTCCAACACAGCTTTGGCACAGACTGCAGAAGAGGCACTTCCAGGCCAATCTGGAGGATGATTGGGTCATGTTGGCTATGCAGGAAGTGGCTCAGGATGGTTCTTGTTGTGGCCAGTGGGACACCTGCACTATTACAGGTCAAAAACACAGGTCAGGGTTGTGATCCGTTGTCCACCTTGCAGACCGAAAAGATCCAGATTGCTTTGGATCATTAAGCGGGTGGAGGTCTTCAAAGGAGGCCCATTCTGTGATCTGCTCCCTGGCTGTGTCATTTGATCAGTATCCCCAGTCTTCATGATGGCTGTGAAAGTCAGCTCTGTAGATGGCCAGATGAGGAAGGGAAGGTAAGATGGGATCAGGCCACATGATGTTAGGTGGCTTGTATATGTTTACTATAATGATGTCCCTAATTCTAACTTTGTTGATCTCTCTTCCAGTGGTCAATGATTCTTCCAAAACTTCCACATCCTCTAATCCATTTTTCATGTACACTGCTAGCCCATGTTTTGGATGGTTGACAGCAGGGCCATCCCTACCCATACACCAGGGGTTCCCAAACTGGTTATTACATGGGGGTGAGGGGGTCGCGAGCTGTCAGCCTCCATCCCAAATCCCGCTTTGCCTCCAGCATTTATAATGGTGTTAAATATATAAAAAGCTGTTTTTAATTTGTAAGGGGGGTCGCACTCAGAGGCTTGCTATGTGAAAGGGGTCTCCATGGCTCCTGCCCCACCTCTTCCCACCCCTGCTCCGCTCCAGCCCCACTCCCACTCCACCCCTTCCCCAAAGCCCCCTCCCTTGCTCTTCCCCAGCCCGCCCCTGCTCTGCCCCTGCCCCACCTCTTCCTGCCCATGCTCCACCCCAGACCTGCCCCCACTCCAGCCCTTCCCCTGAGGACTGCAGCAGGGGTTGGGCACCCTGCACTCACTGTCGGCGGGAAGTGGAGTGACCTGGCCCCAGCCCTCTCTGCGCTGCCAGCTCCCAGCCACGCCGCCAGTGAGTGCTGGAGGGCGGTTCCCCCTAGCCCCCAAGGCAAGGGCCAGGGGAGCAGAGTAGAGTGGGCTGGGTCCGGGTCGCTCCACTGCCCGCCGCCTTGTGAGTGCAGGGTCGGGCTTGCTCTGCACTCACTGGACGGCAGGAAGTGGAGCAATCCGGCCCCAACCTGCTCCACTCCGCCAGCTCATGCTGGGGGGCAGTTTCCCCCTGCCTCCCAAGCCTGGGGCCAGCCCCACCCCCACGGATGCCTGGGGCCCCACACAGCGTAGGGCACCAAAATGGCTAGGGACAGCCCTGGATGACAGCAGCAATTTTGGTATAGCCATAGATTTTATGTCTGGCAGCTTTATCTTCTCCTTTCGTGTGTGTTTCTTGGAGGGCCACAATGTCAATGTGATGGTCTTTGAGGGTTCTAGAGAGGTAATCAGCTTTTTCCCTGGACATGTCTCCTATGTTAAGTTGGTATATTTGGAGGACTGGCCCAACTGTTCTTTTTTGGTCCTGGAAAGGGCAGTTTGAGGAAGTATAATCATTGCTACGTTCACTGGGAGGTCAGTAAAAGGACACCCAGTGGCCAACTGACGACACAGAGCACAAAAAACACCAGCACTTAACAGAAGCACCATGTGAAGATTGTCTTGCTCCCACTTAGCATGGGTGCAATCAAAATGAGGTTCTTATTGGAGTGGCTATACTAATACTTCTTTAGCATGAACCAGATGGTTCCAGAAATCTGAGGAGACACAGACTGAGGTGAGGGTATGTGCAGTTAGTAAAGGAGCTGCCCTTTCCTCTTGGACAAATCCAACTCTTGAGCACTCAAAGAATACTATATGGTGTCAGAAGCTGTATCAAGCCAAAGATGTGGAAATGACTTCCTCCATCTCTAATAAACTCACAAGGACACCTCTCAACAATACAATACTTTGAGTTCTTTCTACCTACCATGGGAGCTGCAGAGAAAGCACTTAAAGTGAAAGCAGAGATGTTTCTTCATATAGCAAGCCCAATAATGTGGCCAGTAGGTAAATAATGCTTTACATGGGGGAGGAGGATGAAGATATCCAAGATTTGGTACAGGTTATGGATATATTTGAGGGAGGGAAATCATAGGCGCCAACTCCGTGGAAGCTCCAGCCCTGGAGCACCCAAAGAATAAAAATGGTGGGTGTTGAGCACCCATCGGCAGCCCCCCAATCAGTTCCTCTCCCCTCTTCCCAGTGTCTCCTGCCCATTGGCAGCCCCGCCGATCAGCACCTCCCCCACACACACCCCAGCACCTCCCACACACCAGTGATCAGCTGTCCAGCAGCATGCAGGAGGCACTGGTGGAGAAGGGGAGTGGAGCGAAGGTGAGGTACACTCGGGAGAGGGGTCAGGAAGAGGCAGGGTGGGGTTGGGTTTTGGGGGGAAAGGGTGGAGTGGAGGTGGGGCCTGGGGCGGAGCCGGGGGAGTCTCCCCCGGCACATTAGAAAGTCGGCACCTCTGGGGGAAATGTATAAAAGACATTAACAGTATAAACCCATGGGGGAAACACGCATGTGCCCCATAGTAGCTACCACATAACTACGTTGGGCTGCCCAGCCCCCTCATTTGGAGAGTCTGTGATGCCTCTCCCCCACACTGCTGCCATCCCAGCTGGAATATATGGCAATGATTGGGGGTGATAATATCTCCTCTGATGTCCAGTCGTGGTAGGGCCCTGGAACACTCCACCTGAGTGGCAGGCTGGGGCGGAATGAAGGAGCTACCAACTCAGAGTTCCATGCTGGCTGACAGCTTCATGTTGGCACCACCAGTCACAGGTGAAGGTCCCATACACCTCTTCCTGCAGAGGCAGTTACTTCCTCAATGGCCTGAGAGTTCACAGGAGAACACTTTGCCCATGCATAAGAATGGGTTGGGGTTTGGTCCACCTCAAATTGTTTTAATTTCAAAAATTTGCAGATATGCTACTTGAAAATAACAATATCAAATTCCTTTGGGTCAAAGAATAAAGAATTCCGTAATAGAATCCATTGCACCATGAAAGAAAAGACAAATGTCTTAGCTGTCCCCATGTGCCTCAAGCAGTACCCCAGTGCGGCTCATCTCTGTCGTTCGTTTTACAGTGAAATGTAACATGAAATGTTACAGCATAGGTTACACTTTGTATAATGGTTTTGTCATTGTAGTTGTTTGGTTTTGGTTTTGGCTTGTTTTCTTATACATGTTTATTGACCCCTTCAGGGTCTCAGCATAACCAACATAGCATTTTGGAAGGGCCTCAGATGGCATTATGCAGATGTTTGCTGAGCATTCAAACATTCCAAAGAGACTACTGGAAACATTTGCTAACATGATGCTCTGTAAACGTAAATGTTATAACATGACACTCTCTCAAGACATGGACTCATTCTCACAACCAAGGCAGGATATATTCACAGGGTGAAAGAAAGATCTTCCCAAAATGGCATGTCTACAGGTGACTCTCACTCAAATGCCTTAACCACTTAACCCCTTATCTCTATGCTTACTCCTCCCATATAGTCTGTCTTTTCTTACAGTAATTATATTTGTGCTTACTCTTATTCCTTTGAAAGGGCATGAATCACCTAACCACAAGCACATTATGCTCCATTAAAACCAGAGCCAAAACAAAACAGAACAAAGTGGGTTTACCTCATGCTTTGTTTTTCATTTCCATTATTTCCTATGAGCTACGTCATGCTTTAAGGCACTGCCTTGTGTTGGGAATGCCACTAAATTTCACCAAGGGAAGATCAGGGGATGAATTACACCTCCTAGAGCAAAGGCTTTAAAACTGTGGGGCACGCCTCCTTAGGGGGGTGAGGAGGATGTTCTGGAAAGGGGAAGGAATGAGCAGGTGGTTTGGGCCAGCGTGTGGGACTCGGGGAGGGAGCACCATCTCCACCCCCGATGCACTTCAGCAGGCCACCCAGCCTGTGGGTCAGTGTCAACATCCGCCGTGGCCGTGTCGATTTCTGCTTCCGACAGCCTCAGCACCCGGCACTAGTCCATTCCCAGAGACCATCACAGGTGCCTCCCTCCACCCTGAAAACCTGAGGGGGGAGGGGCAGGTATTGTGTCTTTTTTTTGGTCTGGGTTGAGGGGGTGCAACCAAACATTGTAACTCAAAAGAGGGGCTCAGATCAAGAAGTTTGAAAACCGCTGTTCTAGAGGCACAAACAATCCTTTCTTGAGCTCACTGGTGTGTATTGCAGCGTGCTGTCTGCACTCTCTCCCAATGGGCTGGTGAGGATGGGGGCAGGGCCTCCTTTCCTCTTTGGGGTACATAGGAAACAGTCCTTCCATTCCTCTGAGCACAAAGAATGCAGCTGGGGCTGGCCCTTGTACTGGCCATGCAAGAGGGTGGAGAGTAGGAGCTTTGTGCATCTCCACAAAAGTCAGCCACAATATGGCTCTATATACATTGTGATAACTAAGGGCACAGTCCTGATCCCACTGAAGTCAATGGAAGTTTACCATGGATTTCAGTGAAAGCAGCTTTGATCTTTACATTTGTATGAACTTTGTAGTCAGTTAAACTCTTGTAAACAAAAAATGAGTTTTGATTTTTTCAGGTTGTTCCAGTCTCCTCTTCTGTTTGTAACTTTTGCAAACTCCAAAAAAATAGGATGAAGTCTAAAGCAACATAGAAGGAGCCAGAATCTACCTGTGCTAATTCAAAGTAGTGTGCACAGTACCTGGGGAAAAACAATGCAAGGGCAAAATCCTGCTTATTAAATTAATTTATCCTATCTCCTAGAACTGGATGGGACCTTGAAAGGTCATCAAGTCAAGTCAAGTCCAGCCCCCTGCCTTCACTAGCAGGACCAAGTACTGATTTTGCCCCAGATCCCTAAGTGGCCCCCACAAGGATTGAACTCACAACCCTAGGTTTAGCAGGTTAATGCTCAAACCGCTGAGGTATCCCTCCCCCCTTATTTTAGGCTTGGCCTACACAGGTTTTGTACCAACCAATGTAACTGTTTCAGTTATGGGTGTGATTTGTTTACAGATATAGTTATACCAATACAACCCCTACTGTGGATGCAGCAATACCAGTGAAAAGGTGCTTAAACCAGAAAACTGTAGTTTATTCCCCTTCCCTTATGAGAATAGCTATGCCAGTATAAGCATTTCTATACCAGTATAACTACATTCGCACTAGGGGGGTTGTGATGAGGCATTCACTCCACCCTGCCCCTGGAAAGGTAAAGATAGCATGGAAGGGGCTAATTAATCTGATAGGCTGCACCTGGGGGAGAATGAGGCTGGCTAGGCAAGCCCTAACAGTAGATAGAACCCAGATGGTCAGGCACAGGCTGAGAATAGAGGGAGCTGTAGTTGCTCTCTAGCCTGAGAGAAGGAAAGGAGAAAACGGGAAGAACAGAATCCCTGTGGTCCTGGCCCTGAGGGAAAAGGATACCCAGAGAAGGTTGGAGAAAGAGTCTGACAGAGACAAACCAGGAGCAGCCTAGGGAAATAGTAGCAATGTTTGGGACTGTGCAGACCCTGGCTGCTGTTTGTGAGATCCCTGGCTGGAACCCAGAGTAATGGATAGGCCTGGGTTCCCCTACCAGCTGCTGGGGAAGTGGCACAGACCAGGCAGCGAAGCAGAGCACTGCCTAGGGCAGTTGTCCAGTGGGACTTTAGTACCCCGTAAGGGGAGGACTACAGTGAGCTGGCTGGAGGGCCAAGCCGTGAAGAAAGAGCACCCTGCGTCACAGAGAGAGGCAGCAGGGCCTGTGAATGAGCAACAGAAGTGGGTGTCAAACCTGGAAAGAGCCAATCCCCAGAGCAGCCAGGAGGAGGCACTCTAGTGGTGAGTGGACCCTGTGACAGGGTTGTGCTGCTTTAACTATAGTGGGGAAAGTTAAAAGGGTACAAGTTGTGTGTGTAAACAAGTCCTACCTGATCCAAGCTGTTTACCCAGTGGGACTGCTTACTTGGAAAGGCTTTAATTGGTGTTGGTCCTGCTTTGAGTACGGGGTTGGACTAGATGACCTCCTGAGCTCTCTTCCAACCCTAATCTTCTATGATTCCAAGACAAGTGGGATTTAGCCCTAAATTACTACATTAAATTGTTAAGCAGCTCTGACAACTGCTGTTCCCTATTACGGTAGATAATTAGGGCTGTGTCCTCGGATTTCATGTGTCAGTTGCACAGCTCACTTACCTCTTCCCACACCTTTCCATGCCCTTCAAAGGGAAACATGGTTCTAACTCATTAATACTTTTGAATTAAAAAAAAAAATACAAACATGGACTCAGGCTATATGGATGTCAGGCTACCTGTAAGCTGATTTAATTAAAAAAAAAAAAGTTCTGTGTTACAATAGCTTATTGGAGAAGTGAGGCTCAGGTGCCCCCTTTCCTTTCTCGCATGCCATTGCAGGTTTGGAGCTGAAACACTGTTTGGCATGTTCATGTTCCCTTTCCTATCAGGGGGTTTCTCAGTCAATCCAGCATTAACTCCTGCTTTGCAGCTTCTGCTCCTCAGATGTTGCAGATTGGGATATAGTCACACAGTAGGGAGCCAATGGCTCCTCAGGTTGCTGTGCTACCAGAGAGGGGAGGAAGGCCAGGAATCAGCACAGACAGGCCACCTACCCATGCAGAGGGCAGGCCCCAGCCTCTACAGAATTAGAAATCAAATTCCTTGTAGATCCAAGGTCACACCTCATCCTCCTTTGCAAGGCAACAAACTTCTTTTTTCTGAGGGAGGTGAGTGTGTGACAGCAACACCATGGGATAAAAGTTACAGAGGTTGATGCTTTTCCCCCTCAGAGATTTTCCAGAGGCGAGCCTCAGAATAGTATTACATTCAATGACTGGTTTCCCAAAAATGCTTTAACACTGCATGCTTTTTTCTATGGGCATTGCTCTTTTTCTTGTCAAGAAGAAATTTGTAGGAGTACTGAAAGTTGCCGGTTAGCCAAAAGCTAGTTGGTGGCAATAGAGTGTTAAGAGAAGGAAGGGGAAGTGTGTATGGTAAAAGGCATTCTCCGTGGTAAAATGCTTAGGCCACAAACATTTGCGGTGGAATGGGGTTACTTCTCCCCTTATCTTTGAAGCTGCCAACCTAAAATGTATTATGTCCAAAGGCATTTTTGACTGATAGCTGATGTGTATTCAATGGTTTCACAACTTATTTTACATCATTTGGTCTGATTTTAATACAGTACTCTACTTAATGTAGTCATCCTGTTGTCTTTTCCAAGCAGTTTTGATGTACAGCATGTATTGATTATCCCACTTGAGTGAGTCTGAGTTCATTCATAAATTGTTTTGACATTTATAATTTTGATTTCTTTGTTCCTCCCCTCTCGACAGCCCACAAAATCGTTTATAGAGAGAGGTATTGGTACAATAAAGAATTGCTTGTTAAAAAGTTGGTTTGCTTATATGGGATCAAAGCTTGTCTCCCTTGTATCATGCTTTTGGTACAGAATGTTTTAGCTGAGGTTTTATCAGGACTTCCACTAAAATACCCTGTTTTCAGCTGCTCACAAACTTCTGAAAAATCATTCTTTTAAACTGAGATGTTCTCTGCTTGCTCTTAACCCAAATGCCCCATTTTATGAACAGTCTGAGTAAAATCTATTCACCTAGTTTTTTAGTTAAGTGAGGATGTGTGTGGGGGAAAAAACAACAAAAAACACACCAACAATTTTCCTAGTGTACAACTATGGTAAAGGCTTTTTTGTGTACATGGGACTTGATGTAACTCTCATTGACTTTAATGAGTCTTGCCATTTATTTCAATGGGCGCTGGATAAGTATAACTCAAAAATGACTCCACTTTTCAAAGTGACACACTCCAGGTGGTTTGTTCTCACTGAGGACTGGTCTCCAGGCCAAACTGCAAACAAAAAACCATCAAGAGTTAAAGTGACTGGAAAATCAATTTTGAATGTGCGTAAAGACTAAAATGTCCATTAAATGTAAAGCTATAATTCTATATACAGGGCTATACAATGACATAAATACATGTTGTTATTTGTATTCCCATAGCACCTAGGAGCCCTAGTCCTGGACTGGGACCCCATTATTTTAGGTGCTGTACAAACATAGTTAATTATGTAAATGGTACTTTCAGTTTTTGTTTCATTGTGGAGATCCACACTTGTGTAAGAATTTGACTTTTTGGAAGCACACACTGACTTAAGTATAAAGATTAATATTTTGGGGCCTGATTCTAAAGTTTCAGCTATCCAGCCATGGAGCCGAAGCAATGTCACGTGAGCACTCACACGCTGGAAATCACAAATAAAGAACAGCATAAAGCTGAAAATGTAGTCCCAGTGAATAGTTTGTGATCAGCACATAGGCTGAATTTTTATTTGTATAAAGGGTTTGAAAGGCCTAGAGAAGGTAAACCGGGAGTTTCTGTTCTCAGTCTCAGAACACAAGACCAAGTGGACATTCAGGGAAATGAAAAGGTGGCAAAGTATTTTCATCATGGATTTGCAAACTGCGAAAAAAGCTAAATTCATCCAATAAATTGTACTTTTCAAATATCAAAGGGGTAGCCGTGTTAGTCTGGATCTGTAAAAGTAGCGAGGAGTCCTGTGGCACCTTATAGACCAACAGACGTAGTATAGGACCATGAGCTTTCGTGGGTGAATACCCACTTCTTCGGATGCATGCACACATGCATTCACCCACGAAAGCTCATGCTCCTATACGTCTGTTGGTCTATAAGGTGCCACAGGACTCTTCGCTACTTTTCAAATAGTTGACCTCTATCTAGAGTGCATGGCCTGAAGTTGCAGCTAGAACTTAAACTTGCACCCAAACCAAAGCTTTATTTGAGCAATGAAATAGTTGTTAGCTTTAAATAACTATATTAGTTTCCATGGATCTCTGGCACTCTTAGCTCAAGAAGTGCAAAGTACTCCAAGGAAGGATGCTCATGTGTTACCTCTGATCCAGTAACAAGCAGGCATACTGGAAATTTCACAGAAGAGCTTGTTCTCATCCAACTTCCTGCCTAACTTGGCAGAATCAAGAAGTTCAGGTACTTTAGATAAAGTACAGACGAGCATCTGAATTTTTGGGTACTTATCTGAATGGAATCTTCAAACCTAAGATTTGCCCTTCTTTAGTAGAGGAAAAACAGCTTCTGCCACTGAAAACTACTTTTTAAAAATTTCAGGAAAGCAGAAATGATCACTTTCAGCAAGCTGTTCCCTTGACACTGCATGAACTTTAGCTCTAGTATTTGTGTATAGAGACTTGATAAAACAGTCCCTTGAAGACAGATAGAAACCTGCAGGTAATTAAAAAGATAACATTATTCAGAGACTTTAGCTTTTGGCTGAACAGTTGGGTATGGGTAATTATAGTCCCTCTTGGATTGGTTTCAGTGACTGACAACCCCCAACAATGCCCAGACCTCACTCCCAGCTGCACAGGGAAGTGAAACTGCAGACGGATGCAGATTTCCTCTAATTTATAGCAGCAGGAATTTTTGCTTGGTGTTTTTTGTTTGGTTTTTGTTGTATTTAGGCTTATCTTTTCCAAATATGAGATGAGATGTGTGCAGAGCATGTTGCTTGTCAGCAACAGCACCACTTTCCAAGTCCATGAGCAATTAATGTGCTGTGATATTGTAACGTTTTTCTTATAAGTGAGGACTTAACACTGTAATTGTGTGTTTGTTTATGTACATGTAAATAAATCAATGGCTGGTGCAACTAGACTACAGTTAAGTAAAACGTATCCAAGTTTTTTCTGTAACTAATTAGATTAAATTTTGGTGGCTAGATTTGGTTGTTTCAGAGTTTCTGGAGTTCTCCACATCAGTGCTTCTGTGGCTGAGTTATGGTGGTTTGAGTGCATTTAGTATCAATTATTTGGTGGTCTTTTCAATTTAATCTTAATTCTGGATTTCTAATCTTTGTTTTTTGATGTAAGGTTTCTTATTCATTAGGTTACTGATGTTTATGCTCAACCTAAACACCAGATTAAGCAAGGGTATTCTCTAAATTAATATCTGTAAGCTATTCCTTTTTTGTTTTAAAGTAAAATCGGGGTGGGGGTGTTTCAGGAAAGCAGTAGCAAGAACAGTTCAGTAATTTTGTAAGAGGCGTGTGTGGATGCAGAACCTCCAGTTAATTGAATTTCTCTGCATTTTATCAGGTGGTTTGGCCTAAAACTAGAATAAAAGTAAATCTCTGAAAATAGCCCTTATAAAGTATAGGATAAAAATGCCCCAAATTTACAGTCTTCACAGAGTTGAACATTTGTTTGTGGAGGTATCCTGCAGACCTGAGGTCCTCTATGCTCATAGGGGATGCAGGACTTCGAAGGAAGCCAGTTATTCATAAATTCAAGGAAGCTCCTGTGTTTCAATTTTTAGGGTGAAATCCACTCCACCCACATAGAGCCTGATTCTGATCCTACACCCAGGGCCAATGCGCAGGCTGCTTTGCAATCCTTCCCTGGGGCTGCTGTTCCAGCCTGTACAGCCAAACCTCTCTGTGCTGAGGCCAATAGATGTGCATCAGTACAGATTCTGTGGTTCTGTCCTTGGCCTGCCCCCTTTCTATGTCCTATGAGAGGTCAGCACTGCCATTTTCCATGGTATGTAGGGGGTCTGCAACCAGTGCAAGCACTCCTGCCTGCGTTCTCCATGGCTTAAGTGAAGGAGAAGACCTTATGACTTTCCTTAGCACCAGTGGTGAATTTTCAGCCTTAAACACCATGCAAAATCCACCTTGTGGTGTAGACCTCTCTACAGGAGAACTGGTTACAAAACAGTAACTGCACACAGTGGTGAGCTGGAGCCAGTTTGCGTGAATCAGTTGTTAAATTTTGAAGCAGTTTTAGAACCGGTTGTTAACCCGCTTCCCTGTGAGGGGGCGCTGCAGCTTTGATGGGCTCCAGCTGGGAAGTGATGTAATTCCTCCTCTGGCCACCGGGAGCGCTGCACTGCAGGAGCCATGTGGGCCGCTGCCTGGCCCTGGACATGGGCCCTATTGCTGCTGCTGCTGCTCCCCTGGCCCTGGGGCTCCCGCTGCTGCATGGTGGGTCCCCGGCTGCTCTGCTGGGCTTGGGCTGCATCCTGCTGCTCAGGATGCTCTGAGCAGCTCTCCCTGCTGCACCCCCTGCCTTTTCTCCAGCCAGCCGCTGCCACACCCCCTGCCCTGTCTCCAGCCAACCCCTGCCGCACCCCCCTGCGGCCCTGCCTGCAGCCAGCCCCTGCCTCCAGCCAGCCCCACACCCCCTTGCCTCCAGCCAACCCTGCACCCTCCTGTCTCCAGCCAGCTCCGCACCTCCTGCCCTGCCCGCAGCCAGCCCCGCACCCTCTGGTTCCAGCTAGCCCTGCCCCACACCCCTGTCTGCAGCTGGCCCCACGTTCACTGGTGCCCTGCAGTTCCCAGGGCAGTAATCCTGCAAACCAGCTTCAATGAGGGGGGGCAGGGAGCAGCTGGGACCCACACATGTGCACACACCCCCAAGAAGTGGCGGGGACCTACACATGTGAAACGGAGCTCATTTCTAGTTCAGGCCCATCTTTTTAAAAAATAACTTTAGGTAGGGTTAACATACACCTGTATTTTCCCAGACATGTCAGGCTTTTTGGTTCTTAAATTGTTGTCTGGGAGGAATTTTTAAAATTTAAAAATACGGTACAAAAAATACATACTGCAGCACGTCCCTTAAATCAGAACTTTTTATAGGGAACCAGTTGTTAAGATTTTGGCAGCTCATCACTGACTGTGTTTGGGGGGTGGGTACACCTTGCTCTTGCAAAGGGCAGCACCTTGGAACAGCCTAGAGAAGAGGTAAAGTGTCCTGTGTTTCAGTATATAGCAAAGCGTTTGAGACCCAATTCCAGTATGCAAAGGGATGCTTAGTGGAACCAAAATGTGATTCCTTCCCTTACCCCAGGTAAAGTAAACAGAGTGAGAGAGGGGAATGCTCAAGCAAGAGAGACCATTACCTGGGCAGAGAGCTCTCCACCCAGCCCTTCTACTAAATCTGTTAAATCCTTCTGCTGAATACTCAGCTTGGTTCACCCATGTCCTAAACAAATGGGTTCAGCAACATCCCACTGCCAAGACTTCCCTCCAGGGAGGGGAGAAAAGAATTAATCATTCAGCTGTCAGGCCCTGCCTAGGTTTGATTGCTGCTTGATTTCCATGAAGAACTGAACTGAACTGACCTGACTACTTGCCTCTCCTTTCTCAGAGACACACCCATTCCTGAGATAACCCACATCTCCATTATCTGCCATTTTTTGTGGTTATTCCAGGAGACACCCATACCAAAAATACTTGTATAGACCCAGCTCAGTGTAGGACCTCGGGTTGCAGGATTGTATGTTTTCATGAAGGTCCCTATTTGCTGTTACCTTTTATATAAATATCTGCTTTTTTTTTTTTTTTTTAAGACAGCCCCATCAACTGGTTGAGTGTCTGACTACATGCAACTGTCACTACTAGGCCCAAGGACAGCTGAATGCTGAAGAATGTTAGGCAGTATAGCAGGTGGGGAATTTTCCATTGGAATGAGTTTCAATTTTGCAGAAACTGCATTTTCTATGGGAAACTTTCCTCAAGAAATTTTGATTTTTGGGGGGAGAAAAAAGTTCCATCGGAATAATCAGTTTTTTTTTTTTTAAAACTGATCCCTAAACAATATAGCACATTGCTTTATGAAAGACAGGTCTGCCAGGAAGCCCAGCACCTAGAAGTGTCTGGGGGCCAAATATACAACTCCCATAAGGCAATGTGTTCATTTTTCTCTGACTGAGCAGCGTAACTCTCGGTGCATAATGGGAGGGGTTGTCCAGTTAGAGAACCTGGTCCATAGGAAAAAATGGGCAGCAGAACTACAGTAGTAATAAGGCAGTGCCCCATAGGCAAATGCAATTTAACGTTGAAATGACTTGGGGACAATAAAGCGTTCTGGATAACTTCAACAGACCAAAATGAAACATTGTCATTCCTGAAATCAAAATGTTACATTTTGATGTGAAATGTCCCAACACTTCTGAACTGAATTTTTTCAGAATTTTTTGGGTGGAGATATTTTTGAAATTTCAAGTCTCTCATTGTGAGGCAAAACAAATGTTGAAATTTCCTAAGGGTTGGACATTTGAATTTTTCTCAGCAGTAGTTTTGTCCACATCTAATGCACCGGTTGAATGTGTTTACAGGTTTCCCTCTATGCCCAATCTACAAAAGATGTGAGTCTGTTACAGCCCCAGCTGGGCAGCCTTAGCTTAAGAAGGTCCCGAGTGCATCAGCCATATAAGCAGGAGTTTGAGAGGTCCACCCTGCTCAATTCCCCATAGGGGTCACCATTTGCAATGCCTTTTCATTGGGTTAGCTCTCAACAGTAGGGATTGAATATGAGACCTCTGCATCGTACTACATGAGCTGTTACTAAATGAGCAAAGAGACCCACCTTGCCTAACCCAGACTATAGCAGTCTCCTTTACCTATGTGGCCTAGCCATCACCAAAGATGGTCAGAGTGCCATACTGAGCTGGCATGAGTTACAGGCTACGTCCTCACTACCGGTGGGGGGGGGGTTGATTTAAGGTACGCAAATTCGCGTACGCTATTCGCGTAGCTGAATTCGATGTATCCGAGCCGACTTACCCTGCTGAGAGGATGGCGGCAAATCAACCTCTGCGGCTCCCCCGTCGACGGCGCTTACTCCTACCTGTGCTGGTGGAGTACAAGCGCCGATTCGGGGATCGATTGTCGCGTCCCAACGAGACGCAATAATTCGATCCCCGAGAGATTGATTTCTACCCGCCGATTCAGGCGGGTAGTGAAGACGTAGCCACACTCTCCCCCACATACACTTGGCAAGACTACCAGAGGCTCCTCTGAGGCCTCAGGGATCTTGGGGAGGTGGGAGACGGTGGCAAAAGCCAAAAAGAGATGTAGGAGATGATGAACTATTCATATGATTGCTGACAAACAGATGATGTGCTCATCTTATGGTGTACTTGTTTTGGTTCTGTCCTTTTTCCTCAGTCTAGTTCTTGCTGCACTTCCTGACTGGCTTCTTGATTCCTTACAGTATTGTGAATACTACACTGTATATTGCTCTCAAAGGTGGGCTGGGACCCATTCTGTATACGTCTTCAAAACCATTGGAGGCACTTCACAATAGCACAACTAATTGATAACATTAGCTTTTATTACCAATGAACAGACAACAAGGTAACAAACCAGGTCAATACCCTTCCAACCAAACTAGCCATGCCCCTTCTACACATTGGCTAGGGCAATTTAGTGGAATGTGGGTTACATGCAACTTCCCTAAAATCCGTACTCTCAGGTTTCCCTTAAAAATACTCACAATTTGCCCAACCCAGACAGAATCGATTCTTCTTCTAATGGTTTTTGGTGTCTATATATTACAGTGAATGCCAGACTTCAAATGCTTAAGATAGATAGATATCCTGCTTCCAGCAGAGACCAATACCTGGCCACAGTGTAAAGGGTTTTTAAAAGAAGATATTGTATATCAGCCATCTGTTTTAATTAGGCAAAACTTAACTATTACTAACATCTCCTCAACCTCCAGGTCACTTTAATTACAAACTGAGACTTTGCACACAATTCATTATAGGAATTCGAAATTCGGTTTTAGTCTGCTTGTGGCCTTATTGCAGTAGTGATGTCTGTCTCCTTCACCCTTCTTTTTCAAACCTTGAACAAGAAGAGAATTCCCTCTCTTTAACCAATTCAGTGCATTTCCTTGATATTTTAAGGAACATGCACTGAACGTACATGTCAGTCTCACATGTAAAACACTTTAGAGGGTCTCTTAAAATGAACACCAAAGGCCAGGACCACCGCCTGTGGGCAAGAACCTTTGTGCTAGGTGGAAGGCTAGAAGACCGTTTTCTGCCTCAGTTGTCATCTGTACAGCACAAAAGAAGCTAAGGTTAAACATTAAGTGCAAGGAAAGAGGCACTTCCTTTCCCCTCAAAACAATAAAAGGAATTCAGGAACAGTCAGGTGAAGGAGGGGTCCTAGAAAGAAGCAATGGAAACCTCTTCCGCCTGGGTGTAGGGGTATGTAAGAGTACCTAAGAGGAATCCTGACGAGATTAATGGCCTGATTCTGCACAACGCCGGTAAGGAGGTTTGTGCCTGTAAGTACAAGGGGAAAGGTGACTAGCAAGACAGTGAGCATGGGAACCTGCTCCTGCATGAGGGTGAGCATTGCTGTTTGGCTGAGAAGTTTTTCCTGCCTAGTAGCAGGAGTAAAGCTGAATGGAGGACACAGAGCTAAAAGTCTCATTGGCACAATGAAGGGTATGCTTATTCATGTCTTTTCATGTGCACTTTATTTATCCTGTGCTATCAAGAGCTAAGGAGTGAGCACAGTGGGACTTGAGACTTCTGTCTGCTCAGCCAGTCATGCTTAGACTCTGAAGGGATCTGAGTTTTCAGAACCACATAAGCAAATGCCTCTGATCCGCAGCACTCAGCACCCACACCGCAAGCAAACTCATCAGTCCGCTATCATAGAGTCAGGTCTGTTTCGGCAGATGGCCTCATTGTATGAGAGGGGGAAGGGCAGAGGTGAAAGTAAGCCAGTACAACACGGTATGGCTTACTGGCAAGAGCCGTTTTGCCATACTGGGGCAGCCTGGCTTCCCCAGGGGGCAATTTAAAGGGCCTGGGGCTCCCAGCAGGGGCTGGAGCCCCAGGCCTTTTAAATTGCCACCAGAGCCCCACTGCTGGACCCCTAGAGTAGCGGCTGCGGGGCTCTGGGGGCTATTTAAAAAGTCTGGGGCTCCCACTGCTGCTACCGCCCCGTCCCTTTAAATAGCTGCCAAAGCCCCACCGCCACTACTCCAGGGCTCCGGCGGCTATTTAAAGGGCCGGGACGGTAGCATCAGGGAAGACCCAGACCCAGGCCCTTTAAATAGCCCCTGGAGCTCAGGGGTAGCGAGGGGGCTCCAGGGGCTATTTAAAGGGCCCGGGGCTCCAGCTGCCTCTGCTGCCCTGGTCCTTTAAATAGCCGTGGGAGCCCTGATGCTTCCCCAGGGCTCCCGTGGCTATTTACAGGACTAGGGCGGTAGAAGCAGGGGAGCCCCGGGCCCTTTAAATAGCCCCCGGAGTCCTGGGCTGCTGCTGCTACCCCGGTGGGAGGGGCACTTACCTTACAGGGTGGGCTGGGGCTGGCTTTGACTCCCTCAGCCACGCCCCTTCTGCCCTAGGCCCTGCCCCTTCCGGGGGCCAGAGCTGGCCCCAGCATACCGGTAAGTCACTGGACTTACTTTCACCCCTGGGGAAGGGTATTGTTAGAGAGATGCTAAGCATCCCTGCTGGGTCAGGCTGGCTGCTGGTGCAGAGGTAGATGGCGGAGAAGAGCCAGAGCAAGGCTATGAGCCCCGTGTGAAGGGCCAGAAGAGAGAATCTATTTTTATGGATAGTGATTTTTGGAGGTAAATCCCAATATAATCTGCTGCTGGGCCCACAGTCCCCGACCAGCTCTGCAGCTGTGTGCATGAACAACAGCTGTGGGGCCAGAGCTTCACATAATGTATGCAGGCAATGGCACAGGCAAACTGAAGGCATAAAGGAAAAAAAATGGGCTGATCTCTGGCACGGAGCCAAGCTGACTGAACACCTGGCAGCACTTCAGGGAAGAGCGAGAGAGCTGGACCCAATCCCTATGCTCTCCTCACAGGCTCTGGCACTCTGCCACAGCTCCAGCCCAGCGTGACCCATCAGGGGGCTGGGAGATCTGGACACTGACCACGGCTAACCAGGGACTGATGAACATTTCTAATAGTGCAAAGCACCCGCAGGGCCTCACCCAGGGGAAAGTAATTTAAAGGGTCCCTACCTAAACCTTCTTTCGTCAAGGGGCACAGTACTAGCTGTACAATAGCCAGAGCTATGATTACTCCTTCTCCCCACACACCATATGTCCTCATCATTTACACAGTGTACTGGATGTTGCTGGAGCAGTGATGTCACCGGTCAGCTTATGTGACCACCAGTGCTGGCTGCTGATCTGTCTGGAGAGGGCAGATGAGTGCTCACCTCCTCAGGCTGCTTCTATGTCCTAATTTCACAGGTACATCTGCTGACACATTCAGCCTCTTAAATGAAATCTTGGCCTTTAGTGACTCCCTCACCCAAGGTTCCTCCTCTTTAGAGGACTGTGGTGTCTACAGAAGAAGAGGATTCCAGTCATGTGGCATGTGGAAGCAGTAGATGCACCTGCTGCCCCACAAATACAGTCCCCATTACCAGCAAATCAACGTGCTATCCCCAAGACTCGTATACGCTGACCCTGCCCTTAGTGTGTTAGGGATGAGAAGGCAGAGGGGTACAAGTAAACCTGCCACCTTCACAAAATTGAGGACCAAAGCATACTTCTCCTCTCCCACCACCTAACGCAATCTTCACAAACATTTTTATAGGAAACCTTTAACATCCTCCTTATTTTTAAATTAAGCATTATTTTCCTCACCTTTTTTTGTTTCTATAATATAAAATGTACTTCATTATTAGGCTTCAAATTTCACATACACTCAGCAGGCATGAAATAGGAATTTGAATTTTAAATTTACCACTTTGTTCAGCACAATCAATGTAGCTGTTCTGGTTTTTGCCAAGCATAACTGATGTAATTTTATATAATAAACAAAACAGCTGTATCCTAAAACATATTTGTTCATAATCCCAGACAGTGAGTCAGGGCTCATTCCCTGGATTTTTATATTGATGTGCACAACGTTCCAGACCAAATATGAGTGCCTTACAATGTGTTAAATAGTCCCTTCAAGTTAGAATACATCAGAATACAAGAGATTTGCCTTTTTTATATACAAAATTGCATTTTAAAAAGTCCTACGTTAAAAGAATGTTTTGTTTGCAAACTCAAGCACTCCGATTCAGGAAATATCACTGTGTGGTCACCTGTGCAATTTTAATTCTGTCCCCCAGTACATCCAAACTCGGGGAGATAGGGGTCAGGTGGGAAAAATAGCGATTAAAGACTGTATTGTAATGCAGGGGAGAGAATGAAGGCTGTGCAAGCCCTATCAGTTCCCCATCCCTTTTGTGAGAGCATTGTTCCTGGGAGGTAGCAAGGGCTGAGCATTCTGTGGTGATGGGAATGGCTATTGTGACCATTCCTTATACCTGCTACAAAGTGAGTGGTGGCTGCCTGCACCTGTCCATGCTCCCTTACTGTGCATTCCGCACAAGCATTATTCACGCTGCAGCCATAGGCAACTGCAACATACACGATTTTCGGAAAGAATGTTGGAGTGCCACATTCTCTTTCTGATGCCCAGCTTCTACCCAAGCTCCTTTACATTGTCTCCCTTCCAAGTCTGCACTTTACACCAATGTTTTCTCCTTCTCTCAAGCTTGGAATTGGCTCATGTCCCTACCCAGAAGAGCTGTTCTCTGTCACTGGGTTTTTGTGAGGTTACTCCCCCACTGTCCTATAGCCTATAGGGCTTCGATCCTTTCCAAAGTCCCACCCTTCTTCACTGCCAGGATCACATCCTACTTCAGGGCTTTGTGAAGGTGCTGTGTTCCTCCTCTACTCCACACAGCTGCTGACCAATTCCCAGCTGCTGTGCAGTCCTATTCTCAGGCTTATATGCTCTGGATTATAGTGGTGCTCACTGCAGATTCTGATTTTCCTCCCATGTACTCGTTCTTCAGAATTAGTCATTGGTCTTGATTACACACACAGTATCTTGCTATTTTGAAAAATAATTGACAAGAAAGGAAATCACCACATCACTAGAACTGACTGTGGTGCTCACTGATTTTAAAATAAAATATTGTAGGACAGCAGATTTATGCCATTCTTTTGCCCATGAGGCCTCTAGTTATGGCTGGCACTAGCCTTCAAAAAAGCAACACGTTGACATTTCAGCAAATGCTGAATTACAATGGACATCTCATAACAAGCCTATCTGACAGCAACATGCATAAATTGGCTGCTGTCCTTGCCCTTACAGTGATGGGTCACATAATATGCTATTGTTGAGACAGCCCTAAGAAAACACAAACTTGAAAACATACAATTTTAGCATGTGTGTTAAAACTAAGGAGGAATTCATAAAACTGCCACAACAAATTCACTCATTCTTCATTCAATTATTGAACATGTACAAGATAATGCCATTGAATATTGTGCTGTTTCAGTTTCCATAGGCTTGTCTGATAGGAGACAGTATCCCAGTCTCCAGCCTAATATATTAGTAATTCAGCACCTTGTATGTCTGAATTATGTATCTATACATGGTTCTCAATAGCTATTGGCTCAGAATAGCTAAAAGGGAACAATGAAGCCTACATATTAAGCAGTTGGCACCGAAGAACCTCAAACCACCATCAGATTCTCCAAAAATATCTGCTCTGCATAAATATCTTTAGAGGAGCTCGATTAACAATGCCACCTAGAGCAATGGCTAGGTGCTTTGTACATCTGAAGAAAAAAGACCTTTTTTGTATTTACACTAAGGGCCCTTTATGCTACGCTGCCAGAATGGCATGAACAGCCTTAGTGTAAAAGAGAATCAAGCTAAGAATATTTAAGTCCTCCACATGCCAAGGGAAACAGTTGAGTTGAAAAACTTTGAACACTTAGGTCTGAGACTGAGGCTTTAGCTGCTGAGGTAAGAGGCAGAGTTCATGTAACACTTCATGCCTAAATCACCAATTTAAACTCTGATCCCGTCAGTAGTTACTGAACGTTGTTACCGTTTGACTGTGTGTCCCCGATGTAAAACACATTGTGGGGCTCAGTCTCCTTCCTAGTAGATAGATGCCCACATCATAAAACCCATCACCACAAACTGACACATTAACAGTTGCAACAGAGAGGCCAAGTAACACATGGGCCAGGGAAACTGCAATGCCGCTCTGCGAGATGGACTCTCTAGAACAGGGTTGAGGCACACTGTCTTGGCAGCATGGGGAAAGATGCCACTGCTACTACTGTGGCTATGTAATAGGACTTCAATCTCCCAGGCAGTACCTTTCGCAAGCAGGAGGTTCACTAAAAACAGTTCACATAATGCAGGCACCACCATTAAAGAAGGCAGGGGGAGGACTTTCTGATTAAAATACTCACTACATGGAGGCTCATACAATGCTGCTCTGCTGCTTTTTTAACTATGGATATGTCTACATTGCAATTAAACCCCCCAAGCTGGCCCATGTCAGCTGACTCAGGATCCCAGGGCTCGGGCTAAGGGGCTGTTTAATTGCGGTGTAGACGTTTGGGCTCAGGTGCACCCTGGGTTCTAGATCCCTGTGAGGTGGGAGGGTCCCTGAGCTTGGGCTGTGGCCCTATGTGACCTCTAAAGTTTTTGAAATTTCCACATCTAAGCAACAGACAAGCAAACAGCAGTAAAAAACTGAAAAGCTTGTTCTGGGGAGAAACCAGGTTTCAGGTGGTCAATAAATTATGCAAGACTTAATTTCTTGTAAATCTCTATGGGTCTTGTGGCACTGCTGCACCAGGTGTTTCCTTCCCGTAACTTGTGGGTGATGGTACAAAACTATTTTATTATTTACTTGCTTTATTGTGATGCTCCTCGCTGTAGTATGTTTAGCCTCACACACGCCCCTGGGAGGTAGGATGGCATTGTTTTGCACATGGGGAAGCTGAGACGCTAAGAAGTTATTTAATGATTTGTCCAAGGTCCCATAGCAGAGCTGGGGATAGAATAGAGAGCTTTTGATTCTCAGGCCAGTGCCTTAACCTCAAGGCATCCACAACAGCCAAGGGCAAGTTTCTACCCTGTGCACTGGAGGATGGTGGGGCAGGTCCCCGTTGTGGCTAGAGCTGTTGGAGGAACTCTGGCTGGTGTCTCCAAGCTGCATGAGTTGAAACAATAGATGTGATGCCTTTAGAAATGTTACAGCATGCTCACCTCTCTATGTTCAGCTGGCTGCATTGGTGCTCTCTGCTCCATTCCTAGTGGACCGTTACCTTGCACTCTCCTAACCCCATTGGACCATTAGCTCCTGTGGTGGCACTAGCAAAGATTCCGGATAGCCCCCGGCAGGTGTGCTACGGAGAGCTCTTTGCACCCTTCCCTTCTATGCACATTCATGGAGGGGACAGCTAGCATCTGGCCATAATGCAGCAGAGGTTCATATCTTTTAACACATCTGGATAGAAAAAAAAATGTATTAAATTTCATTAAACTCACAAAACAGCAGAGGGTCTGTCTGCCTCTGCTGGGAGCCTGGAATAAAACTTTAAGAAACCCTCCAAAACTCTGTGCAAATGGTAAAACATTGGTCCTTATTCTGACTCCACTTTCACTCATTTTGCAGTGGGGTACCTCCGCTAAATTCCTTTTACTTGCTCCTGACTTACTCCAATGTAACTGAGTTCAGAGTGAGGGCCAGTGTGTTTTTTAAAGGCTTCAAGTAGGCTAGAGCTTGGCCAAATATCTAAATTAAAAATGTGTTTCCAAGGTTTCGGCCAGCAGTCACCATAGCCTACTGTAAATCAATTTAGAACAGCTGTGCACAGCTTTTAAAATTCAGGACTGGAACATTTTAATTGGGGAAGTGGAGTGAAAGTTGCTGGGCCATAGTCCCATTAAAAACAAGGAGTTTTTAATGGAGGCAAAAGCTACACAAAACTCAAAAGCCACATGCCATTCCATCCCCGCTATAATTCCAAGGTAGCATCCTAGGATTTTGATATAATTCTCTAGCCCTGAAAACAGCAACAGAATGTAATTCACACTATGGGATCATTCTCCTTGACATTAGAATCCCTTGACTGGATATCTCTTTGCTTTCCTGTCAGAGAAGTCTCTCCCTGCGCTGTTGGCATATGTGGATATAATCTGTTGGCAACAGTGAAGTGGTGCGAGCTTACCTCAGCAGTGAATTTGGCCTTTTTGTGGCCTATGTCATCCTTTCATACCATTTCTGATAAAGTAAACCAATCATGATGCTCTTGCAAACTAGTGTTTTGGACTGCAAGGCCATATTGCCTACTTTACAAGCGGTGGCACTCAAAATGTCCTCTAATAATACTGGGAGAAGGGGAATGATTTATTTCAGTCTTTTCATCTGCCTGCCCTTGATTGGCTGAATTAGAAAGGAGAGGACTCTTGAACTTCCACTAGATGGGTGTAAAACGTGAAACAGGATACTATTGTTTATATGTTAGTGGAAACTTCCAAAGACAATATACAAAGGAGCTTCCTTTCTTCTTTCACAACAAATGTATTATTGGCAGCTTCCAGGTACAATATGCCTTTTGTGAAAACAAAATGGTCAGCACTTCACTCAGGTTTCCTTTTTTTTATGTTCTTCAAAACAAAACAAAAAACCTTGACCAGAACAGGATTTAGTAGGAGGTAGAACTGATGCAAACAGGGCCAGCTCTAGGCACTAGCTTGGGGTGGCACAATTTCAGGGGCAGCATTCTGGACCCTTTTTTGTGTGCTTGGGCGGCAAAGAAAACCGAGAGCCAGCCCTGGATGCAAAACCCACTACTTGTGAAAATCCTGTTAGGACCTGATAAGTTTATGGAGGGGAACATATGATGAGGTTCTTTACAGTGGCATATGGTCCAGCTGTGACCGCTGGTAGCAAATATCTCCAGTGGCTGGAGATGGGACACTAGAGGGGGAGGGCTCTGAGTTACTACACAGAATTCTTTCCCAGGTGGCTGGCTGGTAGGTCTCGCCCACATGGTCAGGGTCTAACTGATCAACGTATTTGAGGTCGGGAAGGAATTTTCCTGCTGGTCAGATTGGCAGGGACTGGGATGGGAGGCTCACCTTCTGCTGCAGCGTGGGGCACCAGTCAGTTGCTGGTTTGAACTAGGGTAAGCCTTTTTAAATCAAGATGTTGAGGACTTCTGTAACTCAGCCAAAGGTTACGGGCCTACTACAGGAGCGGGTGGATGAGGTTCTGTGGCCTGTGATGTGCAGAAGGTCAGACTAGCTCATGATGATCCCTTCTGGCCTTAGAGTCTATGTGTATAAGAAGGGTATTAAGTGCACTTAAAAGGCCAGTACTGTCAGAACCATTCTGCTTTCTCAGGAAAACAGAGCCCTCAAACTATGTTATGAAGCTTTAAAGTGGGCATTGCTGTTCAGCATTGATGCCACAGGCCAATGAGACTGAGCCTCTGGACACAGAAGAGCCATTTTTTAATCAAATGCAGTTGCAGAGAGCCACAAGAGAATCAAATGTATTTATTTGTAACAGGTACCTGTTCACGTTACCTGTGCCATCCTATTCCTTGAATCCTTTCAGTGGTTTCCACTCTTTTACTTGTAGTAGGAGCAAATCTCCACCTCCCTTTGTAAAACAGGGATAGTAATGTTTTCTTGCTTCTGTAAAGCAGTACAGATGAGAAGGCTATCAAAGTGTTAAGCATTCAGGCATTCTTTCAAGATGTCTCTATATGTGGAACAGCCTTCTTGTCTGTTAAATGCCCCCTCCTTCTCCATAGTCTTCCAGTTTTGATCTTCATGTTGACTCTGTCCCATTGTCATCACTGTTTGTTTTGCTAGTTTCATATGTCTGTCTTCATTAGATTGTGTGCTCCTCAGGGTAGGGACCATGACTTTCTATGTGTTTGTGAAGTGCTGATACTTGTAGAGCACTCCATAAACAGACGTGTGTGTATATATAATTTTGGGTTCTACCTATTTCTGAGACCACTCCTATCTCTTTGTGATACCACATGCCAACAATCCTCTTCCTTAAATCAGAACAGTCTGGTGACAGGGTTTTCTTGATGATGGATTCTCAGCTCTGATATGCACTTTCCCTGTTGGTTCATTATAGCTCCATTCTGATTACCTTTGTGGCCTGCTTTGAGGCCCATCTGTTTTCCAAGTACTCTAATTTTAAGAAAGCTGCTCAAATGGAAACATCCAAGCAGAAGTTTCAGCTTCCCACAGCTGGCTAGAGCTTTAACTTAAATGTCTGTGTGTATTAGTCTCTGCCTGTCTGTGTGAGTGTGTCCATCTGTTTGTGTCTCCATGCTTTTGTTTTATTTTAAGTTGCCATTTCCCAGGGCAGCTAATATCACATCATTGTCAGGATGTCAGGCAACACCTGCTGTACAACTTACTCCGCTTCAGAAAAGAATGATAGGTATATATTTTTGCCATAGACTTTTTAGATTTCAGGGTGCTGAATGAGGAAAATATCCTTCTAAAGAACATAAGGAAAGCCTTAAGGAGTTTCCTGACAGGAATTTTTGCTGATGCAGTTTGTTCTGTAGCTCTCTAATTGGTATGAGGCTTCTGTTATCACAATTTTTGCTCACTTGCACAGATTGTTTACCTGCTGTGAGGGAGCCACAGTTCTCTGTTGTCGTTACAGCTATTAATGCCATTACTTTCTCAGGCACAGACTATAAAAATATCAAATCTGTCTGCTTGAACATGGTGGTATGGGCTCCTCGGCTTTGACATCTACACATGAGAGCCTTTGTGGCTATTCCAGGAAAATCTCTAAACTCTTCAGACTTGCAAACTTAACTTAAATGGCTCTAACAAACACATTACTTTTAATACGGTATTTTTCATGAACAATGAACTGCTTCTAATGATATGCCCCAATTCTACCTTCATCCTTCTTCCAGGCCAAGGAACCTTAACATAGGTCTAGGACAACTGTAGCTGACATAATAGCTGTGAAGGGCTTATGATCCAGCAGATGAATCCACCCTGCTGAGAATGACTGCATCTAAGAGGCCTATACACCAGAGGAAGAATTTTATTATTAGCATGTCCTCAACCACATGCCTGTTTAGTTGGTTGGGAATGGCAGGGCCATGTCTCCTTTACTCTCTATCTTGTGCACAATATTGACAGGAGCAAGAAAAAGCTGCGTTTTGGAGGAATGCAGGGACTATAATTGCCTGGGCTGTTGCATGGGAACACAAAAGGTTGAGAATGAGCAGGTGACTCCTTGCATACCTTTGGAACAGCTGGGCAGTGGGCACAAATTAGGAATAAAGTTATTGTTTGGCCACTCTGCAACATATGTAGCTTGTGAGAAAGTAAGGTGTTTCTTGGTGTTTGAAAGGAAAAGATAAACTGGAGACGCTTCCGTGTTTAAAGCATATTTCTAGGAAATATTTTATTTAACATTGATTTTTAATATGATCAATACTTAAGTATTTTCTGCACAGTTCTAAATAAACGCTTACCCTAAAGAAACCAAGAACTGCTGTGTATTTATATATACAGCACATATGCATATAGTCACTAATATTCAACTTCCTATGTACTGTATTAGAACTGCAATTTTCCTTCCGTGGGCTGAACATGGTCTCTGTGCTTAATTGAGGATCTGTATGTCTTCTGCATCTGTGATGGCAGAGCCCCAAAAGGGGATGTGAAATGGGGAAGTGGGCGGAATTAATAAAAGAATAACAACATTTATTTGCATGTTGCTCTCTGAAACAGGTGGATCTGGAGGGAATATTTTTGAGCTCAAGTTAATGCTGACCTTAGCTGGAATAATTTGCCCTCTTGATCCTCCTCAGATGTATAGTAAATAGGGAGTTGTCTGGCTGCTAGATGTGATTGTACACATCTGTCAGATAAATCAGAGATCCAAATGCAAAATGTAGCACTTGGCAACATCGTGTGTATTTGTGACACTCCCTGAAGGACTTTCGGTCCATAAACCAATGAATGGATTATAGTGAGGCATAAATATAGCATTTTTATCGGTGACAGATGTAATCCTGTTCCAACGTTGCTCATGTTATTTAAAAGAAAACCATATCTATTTTCCTCGCACCAGTACTCTGAATTTCCAAAGATAATAAGCACTTTTCCACATGAATGAGCTGGGAACTATGTCTGAAAATTATTTGGCAGTATTGTTTTGAAACAGGGCTGGCCATAGCAGAGCGAGTTTTCTGTTAACTCTTGTAGAATTCCACTTACAAGCGCAAACAACCCAATTCAAACTGCTTGAGCAACAGGGATAGAAGTATTTAGCATTGTTTTCCATGCCCAGAAGAGCGGCCCTTGCTTTTTGGATGTAACTTGCAGCATGGCACAGTCTAAATGTCATGGCAGCGTTATGGAGAGCAGCATCCCAAGCCAAGAAGCAGGTGCGTGACATACCTCTCACTTGCACGGATATATGCCGGAAAATGTTTCAACCCTTCCTACATAATATTGTAATATACACTCCTCAGCAAGGGCATAGTGCAAGGTGCACATGGAAGATATCAGCTGCTTATATTTTGAGACAAGAGAATGTACTTTCTCTTTAGCTACTAGTAAGCACTGGCATATGCAAGGAGAGAGTGTTATACAGGCTCCAAACAATGGCTTGCAATCCAGTAGTGAGCAAGGCTTGAAGAGACCAGGACTTTCAACAAATTGTAGGCCAGGAAAACTATTATGTGCAGTGCTTCCAAAACTGCCGCACCTGGCTACAGTAGTATCGTACTGGATTATATGGATTTCAGTGTGTGGAAACATCCTAATTATCTAATATGGAAAAGAGTTGAAGAATGCTACACTGCTGGACGCAAAGTCTGTGCCAGTTTGCCATTACTTTACACGGGGGCACAGCACTAAGCTCTCGCTAAGCTTACACTGCTACAGGAAGCCTTCTGGGACTCTAGCAGCAACGAGGCAGAGTTGGAGGAGATCTTTGATGTGGCTCTCAAATAGGTTATTTAGGAATCAAAAGTTGGACTCTGGACTGTAGTGGGGAGGTTGGTCACATCAAGCACCAATTTAAGTAACTGCTGAATTATGACATCCTTTGAGGGGATAATAGATTTTTCTCCCTCAAAAAGAAGTGTTGATTATCTCAGTTGGGGGGGCTCTCAGACTCTCTTTAGCCAAGGGGATAGGGAGCAGGGATGGATCAGTCACAGGTGGGTTCATGTACTGTGAAACAAACTCTGAGGTTATCTTCTGGGGCCATGTAATACTATTGCATTTTCTTCTAGGCAAGATTTTGATAGAACTGGAAGAAATGCAGAGAAAGGGGGCAAGTGATTAGATTTATTTATCAAGAGAGGCTAAAAGTGATTTAATCTGCAAAGTTTTGCTAAATTTGGGAGATGATCTCCATCTATGAGCATTTGAAAAGTGCAAATGTCGAGGAGGAAGAGGAATTATTTGGGTTGATAGAAAGGGGTATGTCTAGGAGTGTTGGAATTACTAATAATATTTGAAATTATTAATATGGGAAATCACCAAATACCAATTTAACCATAAATTCCTTTTTTAAATTCAGAGGTCAAATGGCACTTTATATGGTTGCTCTAACCATGCCAAAAAAGCCTAACCGATAAGCAATTTACTACATCCAAACAGTAACAAAGCACTTATAAGCATTTTAAGATACTTACAAACAGGCTAAACCCAGGGGTGCTTAGACTCCTGTTCGTCTGCTCCAACAGACAGGTATTAGCAATAAGAGTTTTCTTTCTTTATACCCTTTAACAAACAAGTGATGTCATTGCCAATTACTGACTTCAGCTAAAAACCAATTTGAGACAGCTCACCCTTGTTTCCAGTCTTAATCCAGATAAGATTTACAACCGCCTTTCCTCCTTATCTCTTGCCCTCCTTCCTGCTGACCAACCGCTTTTTCATTGCACCTGGGTTCACACAGGAGATAACACTGGTATGTGGGGTGGGAAGGTCCATGATGGCTCCTTTTTAAGAGAGATTCTTTCTGACTTTTGAAAACCATCTTCAGTCACCCCTACCAGCCAGAGGCCTTCTTTTTAGAAACTTTCCCTTATCTCTTTAGTTATTCTTTGAACCAGACAGATACCCTCCCTACTTCATTCCTTCGGGCCTCAGACCTCATTATTTTCAAGGCCTTCCTTCTATGTACGTGCTAGTCGGCATTTCTTTACAACACATATCTATTTCCTTATCTTAAGTTTGGTTACCTTTAATTCTCTAATCCTTGTAGGAGAAGTATAAAATTAATGGGACAAAAGTTAAAAAATGAGAAATTAGGCTGAATATGAGGAAAAACTTCCTGACAGTGAGATCTTTTGGTTCATGGACTGATTTCCCAAAGGGAAAGGAGAAGCCTCGTTACTTGGGACATTAAAAATTAGACTAAATGAAACGCTAGTAATTGCATTGTAGGAAACAATACGAGATTGGCAGGGAAATGAACTAGATGATCTGCCAGGGTAGAGATTTTTCCATCTCTAATTTCTGTCTCCTCCTCATTCTTAACTGTGGAGTTACCACCATAATGATTCAGAGAGTCTGGTCTTTCAGCACAGACACATAACTGCATGTCAGAAAATTCTATTCTTTCTCTTGATCAATGGATCTTAAATTTTGTAAATAGATCATGTCACACTGGTATCTAAATGCTGTTCCTATTCCCAATTAAGAAGCTGATCAGTGGCTTTCAGCTAAGGAAATTAGAAAGCCAACAGCCAAAATAGCACTTTGGTGCGCAGTCAGTTTTCAGTCAGTCCATGCTCAGGCAAAATTCCAGTTGGCTGGATAAGCTCTGTGGTACCATATGGGGGACAGCATGCATCCTAACTACACTGTCCCTGGCTTATCCACTCATTCCCCCTACCTGCCCAGTGTCCATCCGCACCCCTCTTCACAGACCCTGGACCCCTGGAATTATTTGTGATGCCTAGAGGAGCAGGGGAGGACAATGCCACGGAGGCAACTAACCTGTCTGCCATCCAGGTAAGTGAGAGAGTCACATGCACAAGGCTCCTTCCATGTGCAGATCTCAGATTATGATCCAGATGACAGACATTCAAAAGTGAATGTTCTGCTATTGATTTGCTGAAAAAAGAATTTCAAATTGCATATCCAGCATAAAATGTGCAATTCGCTGTGTGTTGGTTAGTTACATCTGTCATGTGATGTGCTTTCCACATCTGGATTGCAGGACTTGTATAACTGATTGTGAAAGTTTTGTATCGCACTAAACAGTTAAGTGAGCTACATTAAGTGACTTATGTAGCTCGCTTAAGTTACAGCACAAATTGAATGTGTAACACTTGCCATTCAGGCAACCTGTTGGACAAGAATCATTTGCTGAAGAAATTTGTGAATAATTTTGAAAACTGAATAAACTTGAGGTCTTTGCGATCCTTTCAAGGACAATTAGCAAACTGTAAATAAAGGCAAAATGTGTTAAATACATTATTTGCTAAGATGGACCCCTTTTACTACACCCGAGAATAACGAGTAAGATGGTATCGTGCCCCAGATGCCTTGTAAAGTATTGTTGCTCACTTGCCCATAAAAAGAAAGCATTAGCTGCCTCCTCGTTATGGGTGCCATCCAATTCTCACTGAAGTCAACCAGAACCTTTCTATGGATTTTATTAGGTGCTGCATCAGGCTCTATAATGCTCTCTCTGATCACCAGAAACAACCTCGTTGCTCCTCCCAAGATGGGCAAGACTCACCGGGATGGCCATCATTAGTTAGAAAAGCACCTACTAAGCATTTTATTTATGATAAAGATGAAGGTTGCGATGGCATACTCTGTACAGGCAAGACAAGCTGCAAAACTCTGTCCTGACATGTCAGCACCTACTTTACATCCAGGACATGGCTTGGAGAAAGCAGGGTGTGAATAACAATGATTACATTTGGAGAGTGAAGAAATTTTGAGACTGACTGCACTACTTCCCATTTCCTGTGCAGTGACCCTCTTGCCTGTTCTCAGTTGGCAGCTGATGAAATGGTGGAGAGGGTTTGGGATTCCTGCTGAGATTATTGCTGAAACTCCAGTCACACTCCTTGTTTTTATCCTCCTACTGTAAGCAAGTGATTTTACTGTGCACACCATGAAGTCAGGTTTTGCAGGTGGAATAAAACAAATTTTCATCCTGAAAAGCTGACCAAGATAGAGCAAGAAGTTTATCATATTTTGTAAGTGTTTTGATGACTTTTTATGTAATTTAAAGTTACAAACTGGAGACCAAATTTGGCTCCGTTATAGAGGTGTAACTGAGCAGGATTTAATCCCATACATTACTAACAGGTAAATAATGTATTGAAATGACATTATACATCATTTAAAATCAAATTTACTTTTCCCTGAGTCAGGGTGTTCCTCTACTTTTTGCATTTCACTCAGTGAACAAAACTGGTCTGTTTCATTTCCTATTTATAATAAATTGCACTTTTGCTGGCTCCCATGCACTAGCACAAAGAGGCTTTGTTTTCATTTCCAACAGTGCAGGAAAATGTTTCAATGTAAAATAAAACATGCTTTTAATTAAATTATGTTTATTTAATTTCATGGGCTAAGATCTTATGTTTTGCAATGAAGAAGAAGAAAGACGGACTTAAATTTGGGGCTGAAGCTACTCGAGTGTCACTTTAAGGTTTAGTCTAAGAGAAAAAAGTTAAAATAACTGGCTGTCTGAGAGCACTCCCTGCCCACAGGAAAACCCAGAGGAGGCCACTAAGCAGAGAAGAAAATCTTCATGAGATTCCCTTCCATGGAGTTTCCTCCCAATCTGTGTGCCCCATTTTCAGGCAGAGTTTTCCCCCTTCCCTGGAGGAATAGGCTGTGTGCCAGGCCTACGAACTTCTCTAATTGTATCACCTTTCTGAGGGGAACACTCACTACCTACAAGGTAAGATCTTTTGGTGGCAGAGACTGGCTTTTTATTATGTGTTTGCACAGTGCCTAGCACAGGGGATTCTGATCCCTCACTGAAGTTTCTGGACACCACCAAAGTACAAATAACTAATAACAAGAAAGCTGGCAGGCATAACAGAGAGGACAATGCATCATCTCCCTCCCCCAGTGCCTCTCCCCAGCTTGTCTCCTCCCTGTGCATAGATCAGGGACTGCAGGGGAAGGCATGTCGTATATAAAGGGTATTCTCTTTCACATATGGGTCAAAAGGGGTATTTGTGATGCCTTTCATCTTCTCTGTGGTTATTTGGAGCCAAGTTCTGTCTTAAGAAACGTGGTATCAGTGAAGTCCATGGGAGCTGAACTTGTGCACATCCAAGGTCAAAATTTGGCTGTCTGTAATTATCTATTGGGTCCCTCCTCTGCCCTGCACGCTTAATTATAAGGGGAGTAGTTTATATTGCCCTGGAATTTTCAGCAGCATATGGTCTTCATAGAGGTGTTTTTTTTTTTTTTTTTTTTTCCCCTTCCATTTTCTAGGTGGGTTAACAACTGTGATACAGGGTGGTAAAGTGACTCACAGAGTCGCACAAGTGACTCATTGACTCTTCTGCAATTGGAATCCAGCATCCCTCTGACTCTAACCATTTAGACCACACGGACAACTAATATTATGTCTGTGGGGAGAATTTCCTCAGCACAATTCTGTCCTTTTAACCTTTTAATACTCTTCCAACTTAAGATGCTATGGGCAAGCCCTAGACTTAAATAGCTGCGCACAGCTGCCACAAATTGCTTTCAGTATGCGCCAGGGATATCTGGAGCTGTCTGACCTAAACCTTGGAGAAAGAATTCTTAAAGGTTTTATTTTGGGCTAGCTTTTAACTGCTTTTATTCTTAGTTCATTATTTGTCCTGAGATGAACACTGAGTTAAACATATAAAAGGGAAAAATAAAAGGCAATCCTTTCTCACCCATAAAGATGGCCTTGATGACCACTTGTGGCAGTGAGTTCCACAAGCTAAGAGGTTGGAAAGATTTAAAATAGGATTGTATATTTATATGGGTAACAAGAATATCTAGAAAAAAAACAAGGTATCCTTGTGGCACTTTAGAGACTAACAAATTTATTTGGGCATAAGCTTTCGTGGGTTAGAACCCACTTCATCAGATATATGAAGTAAAAGATACAGGTATCCTTTCTTATGCCCAAGTAAATTTGTTAGCCTCTAAGGTGCCACAAGGACTCCTCGTTCTTTTGCTGATACAGACTAACGCGGCTACCACCGAAAAGAATTTCTAGAAATAGAATAGTAAATGTTACAAAGAGACAAGAGTTTGGAAAGGGGATAATCACCCCTTGTTCTTCAGAGCATAAGCCAGACTTTAATAGGGATTAGGAAGAAACTATAGGCAGGTTAGTCCATACGTACCTAGGGTTTCTTGCACTTTTTTCTGAAGCTGTTGCTACTGGCCACTGTTGGGTACAAGACACTGAACTAGATCAGCGGTTCTCAAACTGTGGGTTGCCAGAGCTGGCATTAGACTTGTTGGGGGCTAGAGCATGGGGCCGAGCCCCATTGTCTGGGGCCGAAGCTCAAGGGCTTTCACCCGGGGCGGTGGTACTCAGATTACAGGACCCCACCTGGGGCTGAAGCCCTTTGACTTTGGTCTCCTTGCCCCCACAGGGTGGCGGGGCTTGGGCAGGCTCAGGCTTCAGTCCCCCGTCATGGTGTTTGTATAGTAATTTTTGTTGTCAAAGGGGGTCGCAGTGCAATGAAGTTTGAGCACCCCTGACCTAGATGGATCACTTGTCTGAGCCAATATGACAACTCCTAGATATGTTTATCTGAAGAATAAAACAGTAAAGGGTTAGCACCCAGAGATTCTAAGCTGTCACTTTAAAATGCACTATCTCTGAAGTTCTACCTTAACAAAACAAACAACTGTTTATGCAGGCCAGTGATTGTTTTAGTGTTCACAAGAGTGGCAAAGAACTGGGTGGGAAAAATCTGTACTCAGGCTTCTGCAACACATTCTTACTGGCACTGCCACAACAATTCCATATTAATTCCACTGAGTCTAGTAATGTGATGCAATGAATACAGGGGGAAAGTGCCAGATGACATTTTGGAGCAATTAAATCTTTATTTTGTTTATCTGCTTGTTTATTTGAGAGCTAGTGTAGATGAGTGTGAATATTGAAGTTGCACGCCTCATGTGAATTGATACAACAGCTAATTCTTAGGGTACAAACAATTTTTCCCTCTCTCTCCCCCCCCCCCCCCCCATTACTGTAGATCTTCTGCATAACTGGTCTGTAATTAATGATGCTGGAAGATCTTGCCATGCATGTTGAAGTTTTGGATAGATCTGTTGGGCCAGATTCTGCTCCCACGTACACCCATTATTTATCAGTTTATTCTTGATATGAACCAGAGTAACTGAGAAATCCATTGATCCATTCTGATGCCTTAATAAATTAATCCAGACTCAAAATATATTTTATAGTATTATAAGCAGTTCTAAAGAAGTACATACATTTGTCAACAAGGGCAAAATCCCCCACCAGGACCAACCCTGAATAACCAGGCAGGGTGCTGGGCAGATGTATGGGTGGGGGGATTCCTCCCATCAAGGCTGAGGAGCTGGCTACTTCAGCCCAATGGGTGTCAAGTTGTTGGCACTTTCTGGAATACATTATTCGGGGACAACACTGACCACAGAAAAGCCAACTCTTACAGGATTGAGCTTAATTAGTGCAATATTTCAGTGCCCTACATTTCATTCCGGTAGCTGCTGACTGTTCTGGTATCTGGGCCATCCCAGACAGGGCCACCCAATGGAGGGTGAGTGCAAAAAGGGCTGTTTGCACCAACTTCCCATTTGAGAGAGCCACCAAGCCAAGTGATGGCGTAACAAGGTGGTGGGGTTGCGGCGCCACTTATGATGGAGGGACAGCCAAGCCAAACCTGAATGATGACACAATCCCAAGCACCAGGTCGCAATGTCCATAGCATGAAGTTTGGCTCAGCTCTGTGGGATAGGAGCTGCCATTGTGGGGTGAGTGCAGGGCAGACTCCTGCTCTCAGTTCCCCCTCCCTCTGTTCTTTCCCCTTCTCAGGGTTTCCCCTCAGTGAAAATTACCTTTTAGAAGGGTCGGGGGACCCTTAGTTTCAGATTATGCCCAAAAACCTCTGTGCAGCCCTGATGCCAGAATAATGCATGGGGAGTGTGTGTAATTCTTGTGGCTGCCCACTACACCAAACCCCTAGAGTGCCAGTAGCATGCCAGGTGTACAGCAACTTGTAGGCGAGCACTGTAGGTGCTTCAGCAACTAGGCCTTATAGGTGCTAGCCCTGGTGGATCCCAGTAACCACTTGTCACATGGCTAAGTGAAAGTGTAATGTACTAGGGCTGGCAGAAAAAGGGAAAGGCCTCTGTACCTAGGGTATTTACAGCCTAAACTGTTTGGGTCCTTGGGGGCAGTCCAATTGACAACCTGGGCTCGTCAGGCCTAGTGCCTGGGATGCCCTCTCCAGTCCAGTCTCTATTGAAGCAAATAGACACTTGCAGCTTTCCAGGCCAGGCTCAGTTAGTGTCTCTCACTGGGACGTCTCTGTGCTGGTGCCCAGCCCAGACCCTGCTACCACCCCGTAAGTCCCACACAGCTGTAATGTCTGGCAGTCACAGCCAGAGGCGGATTTACAATGAAACACATAGTGCCCTGGCACGGGGGCCCCCCAACTACAGGGGGCCCAGGGCTGGGCACCCCAGCACGGTCCAGAACCCCCTGTGGGGGGGGACTGCTGCGGGGGCAGAAGCTGTGGGGGAGAGCAGGGACGGAGCTGTTTAAGAGCCATGCTGGAGGCGCAGTGTGCGGTGCGCTGTCCCAGCCAGTGAGCCAGGCTCCTGCTGGCTCCCAGGGCCCCTGCTGCAGGCTGGCGCTGGCAGGCAGGTGAGGGGCCAACTGGGGGCACGCTGTAGGGGAGGCAGGTGTGCCCCCTTGGTGGGGCAGCCGTCCGCGTCTGTCCTGCTGCCCTGCTCCTCTGGATGCCGGGCAGTGCAGGTGCAATCCCTGGCATGCACTGCTGCTGGTGGCCCCTGGAAAAAGGTCAGGGGAAGGGAGCAGCAGGCCAGGGGTTCTCAGCTCTCTCATGCTGCTGCCACCACAGCTCTCTTTGGCAGCCAACAGGAGCAGCGGTGGAGGAGGTTGGCCCAGCCCCAACTCTCCTCCCCCCCTACACACAGGTCCCCCCCGCCTCCCAACCCTCTGCCCTGAGCTGCTCAGGGTAGGGGGCTAGGGTGGTTCCCTTCCCCCCCACCCCCACACACACATCCCCCTGCCCTCACTCCTGCACCCCCCCCACACACCCCACTCTGACTCCTGCAGCCCCTCATTCCCCACCCCTACCTGAGCACCAAACGGGAGCTCCTACACCCCCCCTCATCCCCACCTGGACCCCTTGCACCAAACAGGAGCTGCCCCAGGTAGGCGCTCCATACCACAACCCTCTGCCCCAGCCCTGAGCCCCTCCCTCACCCTAACTCCTGGCCAGACCCCACACCACACCCCAACCCCCTGCCTGCTCCTGCACCCTAACTCCCTCCCAGATCCCACGCCCCAACCCTGAGCCCCCTCCCACATCCTAACTCCTGGCCAGACCCTGCACCTCAATGTTTTTTAAGGTGTTTTTTTTTGTTTTGTTTTTTTATAAAGTGCTCTTATCCAAAGCACTTCACAATAGTTAGTTAACGGTACAAACAATATTTGGCAAGATCATTAAGTGGTTCGCTGAGACCCTTAGCAACTTTCAAGTGGTCTGTGGGGGAAAAAGTTAGACTACAAAAACAATCAAGGTACCTCGTTTTATTTTCATTTACTTCCTATTACTTATAATATAGGAGGAGGATGAAGAAAAAACAAATGAAAAACAGGGATGGGGGAGAGAAGAGAGAATGTTCTTTTTCTTGACCTGGTCCCCAGGGAGGGTCCCAAAAATGAAGCTGAGCACAGGGCCCCACTAACTCGAAATCCGCCACTGGTCACAACCTGTTCCAGATGTGGCTCTGTTCACAGTTCCAGGGGCTTCTCTCCAGCTCCCTGCTGCCATGGAGCTCCCGCTCCCAAACAGAACACAGCCACTACCCTTACCTGGCCAGGAGAAAGGGAAGTGCACTAGGGAAGGTATTGATGGAAGTTGTAGTCCCCTGCTTTGCAGATCCGTCACAGGTGTATGCTAAATGATGGAGCGGGGTAGTGGAGGAGCCCTGGGTTCTATTACCATTCAGCTACTGGCTCCCTATTGGACTTTGGGGAAGTGACTTAGTGTTTCAGTGCCTCTGATTCTCCATCTGTAAAATGGGAGTAATTACACTTATCTGAATCTGTGAAGTGCAAACACAGGCGCTGACTTCTGCTCGTGCCGGTGGGTGCTCGATCCGACCGCCACCCCCCCCAGGCCCCGGTCCCGTCCTGACTCCACCCCTTCCCTGCCCCCATTCCAACCCCTTCCCCAAAGACTCTGCCCCAACTCCACCTTCTCCCTGCCCCTATTCTGACTCCTTCCCCAAATCCCCGCCTCTTCCCCTGAGCGTGCCACGTTCCCGCTCTTCTCTCTCCCCCCTGGCCCCGGAGCTTGCTACGCCACCAAACAGATGTTTGGCGGAGGCAGCAAGCGCTGGGAGGGAGGCAGAGGAGCGGGGACGCAGCGCGCTCAGGGGAGGAGGCAGAGGTGACATAGGGTGGGGACGGGAGCTTGGCTGCTAGTGAGTGTGGAGCACCCACTAATTTTTCCCCGGGGGTGCTCCAGACTCCACGGAGTCGGTGCCTATGAATCCAGATATTTTATCATCATCTGTGGATCCAGGAGCAAAGCTGGGAGTGAGATATGAGCCCCCAAAGTGTGAATCTTCAGCTCCACAGTGGAGAGGCGGGGGTGCCATCAGCACTATTAAAGTTGGATCCTGGCTTTTGCTAGAGCAAGGGAGCAGCCAGCACGCAATCAGACATTGCAGGGAAGAATCTGCTTTCTCACAAACCCAGCCCTGCAGCTCACCCTCTTGGCCAATCATACCCCAAAGGGAAGATCCAGGGTCAGTGTCCCTTCTTCCTGAGGTGATGTGTCATGAGCCACGTGACCTAGGGGAAAGCAGAATATTCAGCCGCCAGCATGTAGGTGTCTGACCGTACTCTCTCAACTTCACCCTGTGGTGTGCAGGTGCTCTGGATCATAAGCAGTCACTTTTAGTTAATGTGGCCTCAGGAGCTGGGGAAAAATAGTAACTTTGAAAACAAACTGTATGATTCTTTTCTTGAGGGGAGTGGGAAAGGGGAAGCCTTGGAGCTGAGGAGGCATAAAGTAGCTCTGGGTGAGCTGAGAAGATCTCAGAGGTGAGGAGAGCAGTAGAGAAGGGAACCATGAGCTGAGGAGGGACAGCAGAGCCTTGGGATTGTGGGAGACCCAGTGTCTGCAGGGGTCACTGAAGCAAAGGATCTCTGACTTTAGGTGGATATATGCCTCAGCGCTCTCCATAAAGGTCGCTTTGATTTTGTTGAAACTAGACCCTTAGTTAGTCTGCCCTGATCAGAGTCACAGCTGTGTCCCTGCTATATTGTTGCTGCTTACAATGGTCTGTGGTTTATTTTATTCACAACCCTTATAATAAACATTTGATGGAAAATAGCAAAATGTTTACAACTGGATCTCCTGTGTGTTGGTTTCTTAAGTGCCTCTCGTGATGAATGTGGTGTTCTGACTCTCCCAGTTCCCTTGAGACCCCATGCTTGCCTGGCTTCCCTGAGGAGTTTTTCTCAGAGCAGATGTATTGTGTTCTCAGAGGTTGAATTCTTCACAGAAGGAGAGACAGCTATGGCCCAGTGGCTGATTGATCCCCAAGGCAGATGTGGTGTCACCTTTGGAAGCAGGTCTCCTGGCCTGAGGTAAGAAGGCCTCGAATAGCTGCTGTTTGTACTCGTGGAATAAACACACAGAGAAAGAAACAAAGCAAAATAGGGGAGGAAACCAATACCAGCCATAACACAGCTGAGACTCCAGCTGCTTTGAAACTACTTTCTGCAATAAACAATACATCTGAACAGGTTCTGATTTCCCTAATTAACCCCCACAACAATGCCAGATAGTCATACAATTTTCTGTTAGTAAATGAAATATTAACCCCTTACAAAAATGATCCCTTGCGCTGTTATAGAACATTTCCTCAGTACCTTTGAAAACATTTTAAAAAGTATCATTATCCCTATTTTACAGATGAGGAAAATTAGGCACAGGAAGGTTGAGTGACTTGATCAAGATCCAAGAGCTTTGGCAGGGCCAGGCATAGAACCCAGCTTACCTGACTCCTAGTCAAGCACTCTTCCACAGAGCTATGCTGCTGCTGTTTTGCCAGTCTTCTAGTTGCAGGAATGAAGTTTATGGAAGTATAAGTAGGAGTGGTGCTAATAGTTGAAAAGCAGTTGCATCCGTGTTTTACCATCCTTTACTATCCCTTCTGGTCTCTCCCTCCCTGCAATGCACCCCCCCACCCCGAACGCATACGTGCACACACACGTAGAGTGATTAAGTGTTACCCGTGTCAAGATAATCCATGTTTCAAGAAAATAAAAGAACAGCTGTGTGAAAAACACAGGGCAATGCTTATTTTTAGGTCTAGCATCCTAGGATATGCATTGTTGTATTGGAGCGTCTGATCCTTTGCATGATTATTGCTAAAACGTAGATCAAAGTGTGCCCTAATTTGACCTGATATAGAACAAGCAATATTAGGCACCAAACTGTTTACATTATTTGTTGTGAATGGAACTTTTATTTTTCCTGTTGGCAAATTATTCCCAAACTGATCATAATTTCTACAAATGAATTCTCTATTCCTGAATAGTTTGGACCATTTTCAGCTTATGTATGATGTATTAACCTTGGTGTGCAGATATCTTATAGAGGGCACAAAGGCAGCAAGCAGAAGGGGAGGACATGAAACAGAAGCTGGCATGAGAGCCAGAATCTGTTGTACCACTCCAACAATGCAGAGCGGCTAGAAAGCAGGTTAACCAGCTACTTAGGGATTCCCTTGTCATAAATTCCCTGGGTGGTGTAGGACTAGTGCAGCGGAAGGGACATACCAGGGCACTCCTGTTCTCCAGCTATCCCTTGCTACCAGAATGGCTGCTTGGGAGCATAGGCAGCCAGGTATAACTCAGAGCAGGTTTTAGACTGCTTTGATTTAGGGAAGTGGACTGGATATAGTAAAGCCACCTTTCCCCTCTCCCTCCCTTCTGGTCTCACAACAAGCACAGGTCAGGCAGAGCAGAAAACCTGGCTCACTGTATATAACCACTTGCCCTTTCTTGATGGGACCCCTGCATTGTGTGTGTGTTTGTGTCCTCTACACTGCACCACCTGAGGAAGAAAGAGGCTTATGTAATGGCTAAGGGTTTTAGTTCATCCCTAACAGTTCCCTATATATTTGGCACGTGCAGAGGTTTTATGGGTAGGGCAGTGGTACTGCATAAATACATAGTTAAGCAATTGCTAACCATTAGGGCCACTTGTGCAAATAAGCATTTGAAGTCCTGGCGTTAGATACCCATATGGAGCACAAAGACCAGCTGCTTATGTTTTTAGACTTTTTTTTTTTTTTTTTTTTAAGAGCAAATGTCAAACAAACATCCTCTGTCATTAGCAGGAAAAGAGAACTGCCAGTTATGGGACGCAGGGGCCATGGTAGGAGTGGAATGTACCACTTGTGTGATGGGGGACAGCAGCCTTCCTCACTTGCTCACTTTGGGGATTTGAGGCATGGCCTCATACTTAAAGCATGGACCTATGAGTGGGAAACTTTTCCAATGAATATCACTATAGAAGAACTCAACACATACAGTGCTATGAACTACCAATGCAGTAGTCCATATTTTCTCTTTCTTCTTTTCTTTTCCTCCCAAGATTTTAAATGTTTTGCACTGATGACATGTACCAGATCAATAGGATGTCAGTGCCCAGGAATGTTACTCTGCAGAACAGTCACAGTATGGGTAATGGCTGAACAAGCTTCACCATTCCACCCAACCAACCTCTCTCTCTCTCTCTCTCTCGTGGAGGGCTGAGTGGATTTCCATAGCCATTTGCTCCATGCTGAGAGTGCCTAGAAAAGAGATAATTCATGTCAATTTTGGAAGTAATTTTTTATCATGTGAACACCTCTCCACTAGGAACTGGACTGACACCATCAATTTTCCAACAGATGACTGCTCTGTTACAATCGCAGGTAGTATATGTAATGTTTTCCTCGGAGCCCCCAAACAGAGTGTAACAATAACCAGCAAAGAAAGGCATTAGAAGGATCTAAACTTCACTGAAGAACATGCAGATTGCAGACAGAACATAGGCAACCTCATAAATGCCTCAGATAGCTTCCTCCGAGAGGCTCTGCTAAAGCTGAAAGAGCAAAAGGAAGGTCACTTGCTACTTCTGGTTTCACATAACTATACCCACAACAGCAACCAACTAAGATTAACCTAACCTAATATGTATTTTCCTTTCTCAGAAATGTTGGTAGAATCATCCCTGTGATGTTGGATAATCTTACTGATATTAGCTTGGGAGTGGGGAAACTCCCAGTTCTTTCAGTGCAGTTGATTAGTGGATGCACAACAATTTGGGGGACTCAAGTGTCAGAAACCAGGCCATTTCTTTGCTGGAGGGCTGCCAGGAGGTGGGGGCCCTCTGAAGATAGTATAGTTAGTGGGAGTAGAGTGTCTCCCCTCTCCCTCGCAGTGATCTCTCTGGCCTAGTCAGGATGACGTCCGCTAGCTGCTGAGCCCAGCCCTCCTCAATCAGTCATGATCCAATATAATCTGTCTCTGTGTTACAAGACGCTAATTAAAATAACGAGAGCTGGCAATATTTGATGTTTCACTTCTAGCCCCAGCTCCAGGAAATAAGTGGTTCTGTGAAAATCTTAATGTCCATTTTTTTTTTAAAAAAACAAGAAGTTTCTAGCCCTCATGCCTGCAGAAAAAGACTTTAAAATGGGACCCCAATGCACCCTAAAAGCTCAAATACTGGAAAGCAGATGAAAAGAACCTGCTAGTGGTTATCTTTGTTCAAGTCTCATGATTCTTAAGCCAATCTCGTGATTTTGCAGGGCCTGACTCGTGACTTTGAAAATCTGAGGCTCTCTTCTGTCAATACGTTTTTTTTTAATGCAACTGTCACATCAAGGTGCCTGTAGAAACAGGGGAATACAGTAAAAATGGAAGACTGCTCAGGACTCTGAAAGAAGCTCTGAGGACTCTGGGGAAGAAAATAGCTTCTTATTAACTTTACTGACCCAATCTCTTGAGGGTGATTGTTTATGCATTAGTTATCTCGTCTGGCTAACTGCCTACTTTCAACATATCGGATGTGATTTTGCTCAGAGACAACAGTGGATGGATAGACAGTTCCAGTGAGTCATCTTAATGGAGTTTGAGTTTGTTTATAGGGCAAGGGAGACGCTCTGAAGTAATCCAGAAGGCTAAAGATCTTTAAAGGGTTTTGCAGATTGCTCATAGATTGCACCCGCCACAGGTCTGAATGATGTCAATGGGTCATTGTGGCTTAAGCTGCTGCATATCTTATGGTATGGCTCTAGAGATTGATGTATGTGGTGTTTAGCTGTCTAACATCTGTGCTACATCATACTGGATGAAGAATAAAAGGTACAGTATAGACAAGTGGTACAATCTAGCAACTCTCTCTAATTCAGCCTTTTTTCAGTAGATCAAAACCAATCTGCTGTTTTATTTATTTTTTTAACCCTTTAATTCTTTGTAGTGGCTGGTTTGAGGTATTCTTAGCAAACTTGCCTTCCTCCAGCATCCTTTCTGCATGGATGTCTAAGCAAAAAATAAAAAAAGACATTGCTGCATGTATTTGTGGCATAAAGGAGAATCTGAACTGCTTTAAATTGCTTTCCTACATTTCTACCCAATTCCCTTTTCTTTTAGACAAGGTGAAAAACAAATGCAAGGAAAATCAGTCCACCCTGAAGGAGCCCTGAAATCTCACAGAGGAAGACATTTGTGCCAGTCCTGGCCCAGGGAAAACACTCAAACAACTCCCAGAGCAGTTAGTAATAACAAAAATATGGGATGCCTCTCTTGTTCTGCCTAAACATCCTAGATAACTGTTAGCCCATATCAGGCTCACCATGGTTAATGAGCCCCTAACTCCTCAGTCACTGGTTGGAGAACACCAAAAGACCCTCAATGCAGTTGATGGTGGATCCTGGTTGCTGCAAAAGAAGTTGAGAACCTGCAGTGAGGAAGCAAAGATAACCTGTGGGTCCAGAGATGCTCAGGTTTCTCTGTCAGAGAGGAAAGCCCAAGTGTTCAGTTTGTTGTACTGTTTCTAGTCTGTGGGCAATGAGTGATCACACCTCTGGTTGGGATATCTACAGGGGACTGAACATGAGTCTTCTGGGTCTTAAAAACCGAGTACCTCTTGTTTGACCTAAGGGTTTGGGTCTGTTAGCTTGGAGGCAGCAGCAGATCTATAAACCATTTTATAAATGCTCTAGCCACTTGAGCTGGACAAAGACCCCCATTATGTCGGCATAGGTTATGCATTGCATCACTATGATGATCTAATGAAAAGACACATGCCAGAAAGACACTGTGGCCCACAAATTTCACCTCAGCCTGCTCTTCTTCCAAGCAGTTTAGTTGTCTCTCCTCACAGAACTTAATGAGGGTGCTGAGAGGCAGGTCACTGAACTAGCATATATTGTCACCAGCTCTAGAAGTGGCTGGTGTATTTTATTTGGATTGGTGCTAGGACAGGCCAGTTCCTCAGCTGGTGTATGTCTATTGCAGTCTGAAGGTGTTTGACAGTAGTGCACTCACGGTTTGGCTGTACTTGTCATTTCCTAGTGTAACTGATACTGTGATGCATTTTCTGTTGGGTAAATTGTACAGGCACATTAACCTGATTGATAGGAACAGTGAGTCTCAAGAATTTCCTGAGGAGAAATGTCCATGTGCAGCAAGTGAAATGTTTCTGTTTTCTTTTGACTGCAGTGTGATATATCTTTCTACTAATTTCATTTGCACCCTTATATATAATATAACCTTCATGAAAATACTGGTGTCTTTGCTGCCTGGACTCCCTAGAAATTTCTGTCATCTTTAAATAACCCAAGGCAAAATCAGCAATGAGACTGTCTCTTCCTGCCTGCTATTGTGTTACTAATTTAGTTTGAGATGTTTGCCCTATATAGTAATGGTTGCTAGTGAAGCAGTTACTCTCTGCATCAGAATTTAAAATGAATGAACAAAGCTACACTTGCCCTATTTGTCTAATGGCAGTATGAGTGCTCTTGGTTCTCATGATTCAATCCAGCTGCTGTTTTTATTAATTATATAATGGAGGCCCCCTACTGTCATAGTAATGGTCAGGATTGGGGCCCCACTGCAGTCACTGCTCCATGGTCACTGCCTCAAATAGCTTATGATCTAATTTGAAATGTGACACAATTAGGGCATGTCTACACGGGGAGTTGAGATTAATTAACTAAAACTCTGAAGTTAATGCACGTTAAATCTCCATGTGGGTGCTCTCATTCAGAAATAAAGTGGCCTTAGGAATGGAGGATTAAGCTACAGTGAACTAAAGCCATTTTATTTCTGAATGAGACTATCCACGGAGGGAGTTAATGTGTTTTAACATCTGTACATTAACTTCACACCTTAATCAGTTTGTCTTGGCTTTCCTGAGTGTTCCCATGTAGACTAGTCCTAAGCTAGATAAACTAAAGGAGGGACAGGAGTAAGGAGTATTTGCTACTGCTGTTTTACTTGAAATAAACTATTCCCCCACTGAGCCATCATTGGTTACGTGGGTTTGTGTGGTGTGGTTTTTTTTTTTGGGGGGGGGGGAAACACGAGAGCATCTATCATAGCTTCATGCTAGAGCCTCAGCTTTAGACCAGTCTCTTGCAGGAACCCTTTTGATATGCCAGACCTCAACAGGTCTCACTCTTCCTTCAGAGTAAGCCACACAGCCTCATCACCTCCGGAGGACAAACTTCTGGGGCTTCTATACTCCTACTTATCAGGCCCAGTGGGTCTAGAACCTAAATCTGCAGAGCTACCAGGCAACAGATAGTGCCATGCTGTTACCCAGTAGCAGCTGTACCCAACTTGCACTCGACTACTCATGACCTGCTGTGGAACCAGACTATGGGAAGTTCTGCCTTAGAAGGGTCTCAGGCAGCAGCCTCATGACTCCTGATTGGCTCCCCACCCTATATAAACCCAAGGGGCATTCCAGGAAGTGTCCAGGCAACAGTGTGGATTTCTTGTAATTGCCATGACCATTCCTGCTCTTGAACTCCTGGCTTTGATTTCAGCTTCATTTAGACTTTGCCTCCTGACTCAGAAACCTGACTCAGACTCTGACACTTGGTATAGACCCTGGCCTGGAACCTGGCTACAAATTCCTACGCTACTCCCAGACCCGGATTTGACCCTGCTGACTCTTGGTCCCGACTGTCATTGTTAGGATCCTGACATTGCTTCACAGCATGAGCTCTGTTTAGCAAGAGAGAAACTCCTGGTAGACACTTGTATGCTCTTCAGGGCTTAATGCACCTCACCAAGTATTTACAGTGACACTCAGGTGGCACTTTCAAAACAGTAGGATTTATTAGTCAACTAGAACAAAACATAGGAAATCCTTTGGTTAGCCCAGAGCCCCAGCCAAGCTGTATTGCACCCCACGTTCATGCTCTGTCCATCTCTTGGTCTGAACCTCCTTTGTCCATTCCCCCAGGTGGAAGCCCTGACTTCTTCCAGCAGCCACCTTCCTAGTCTTTTGTTCTTGATCTGGGATCTTTGCTCAGTCAGCTTCCCTCCTGAGAGGTGGGGAAATCCATCTCCCTCTGGATTGTTGGTTGCTAGGTATCAATGTCCAGGCGATTTGGGTTTTCCATTGTCATCTTGGATTTTCCACTGATGGGGTCAGCCTTGGCCAGTCCTTCTTAATAACCCATTCAGGCTCAGACAGCTAGCAACATTCATACCTATGTCTCCCAGCCTGCTCTGCGAGCAAACAGTACTTCTTTCCCTCACTGGGTAGTCATGCCAAATACAGGGGAAACTGAAGCACACATAGTATTCATAAAAATATTACAGAAAATTCCCACTTGGTCACAACAGAAATGCATCTCAGTATGGGGTGGGAAGGAGGATAAAAATAACCCATGTAGGCTGGGCAGTGTGCAAGGAGCAATTTGGTGTTAATTATTTGCATTCAAATGTTTTAGGAGTACTAGTTTTTCAGACAGTTGGTGGTGTTTTATGTTAGATGTATTTGAAGTGAGGGTCATATCAGCATCACTGGTGTCTTTAATTTAAAAGATACAGGGTACCATAGCTGAAATAGAATTTCTCTGTCAGCGTGTTAGTTTTGTTTGTACAATTTCATCTGTTATGGGTTATGGCTAATGTTGTAGTATAGCTGCATTAATAGATATCTATCTAATGCGTGGCTCACATCATTGTAATATCTGAGTGCCCCTTCCCCCTAAATTATCTATGAATAAAAATAACTCTCATTGTCACTCTCTTCTTTCCCAGCCTAATGGATAAATAGCTTAATGAATTTTTCTCTGTGGGCATATGTGAAGGAGTGGGAGTTGTGGTAAAAAGCTTAGTGAGGGAAAGCTGAGTAGAAGAAATTAGTTCTGCATTTAGTTAGTTAGTTCTGTGTTCATTGTGCTGGATATTGCACAAAAACACAACACGAAGAAGGTCTCTGCCCCAAAGAGCTTACAATTTAAGTATGAGACAGATGAAGAATCAAAAGGAAATAATGAGAAGATAGTGGCCATCATGGTGGGCTGTGGTCTCAGCACACTAGCTCCTTAACTATTGACATCACAGCAAAGGAACATTTTAAGAACGGATTTGAAGGGGGACAATGAGGTAGCTTTGTCAGTGTTTATGGGGAGTCCCAAGTTTGAGGAACAGCATGGGAGAGAAAATGAAAATGCTTGCTTGAAGGCTTACCAAGTGAATGATGAAGGCTGGCATCATTGGCAGAGCACAACTGGAAGATGACACTGTGATAGCGTGTGAGAGATGATAGATCGGGTGGAAATAGGCCATGAACAGAGGTAAAAGTAAGCCGGTATGGTCCGGTACGGCGTACCGGCAAGAGCCAATACGCCGTGCTGGACCACACCGGCTTCCGTGGCAGGGATTTAAAGGGCTCTAGGCTCCCCGAATCCCGCCTGTAGCTCCGGTGGCCGGGCTGGGGCCAGTATTTAAAGGGCCCAGAGCTCCGTGGCAGCCGGAGCCCCAGGCCCTTTAATTTGCCCCTGAGCTCCAGGGGCTCCCAGCCACCTCTGCAGCTGGGAGCCCCGGGTTGATTTAAAGGCCCTGGGGCTCCCAGCCACAGCCGGTGCCCCAGGGCCTTTAACTCTTGAAAGGCCCCGCCTCTTCTGGATGAGGCCACGCCCCCCTCAGGACTCCGGCAGTACCGGTAAGTCCTGTAAGTCACTTTCACCCCTGGCCATGGCGGGCCTTGAAAGTGAAGACCAGTAACTTATGTCTGATGCACTGGAAAAAGGATAGTCAGTGGAACAATGCAAAGAGAGGAAAGGTCAAAATATCAATCTAGGAAAATGATCTTTGCAATGCAGTTTGAATGGATATCACTCCAGGGCCTTGTCCAGATAAGGATTTAAAGGTGTGATATTAGAACATCTTAGTACCATACAGGCAGCTGGTGTGGGGTAATGTCCTGACTTCTAGGTCTACTTCCTGCAGACTCACCATTTTGCCATCCATGTACTCAGTCCCTAGTATCTTGACAATAAGAGCCTCCATGACTGTAAATTGGTGGAAGTAGTCACTTCCTAAATTCAGATCAATTTATTTAAGTTCTTTATCTTATTAGGATTCCACTTGGTGCCTAAAAATTTAACATGAATGCCATGAGTATCTGTGTTTGTCTAATCTACATTATATCGGGTGAGATGTAAAGCAAATGGTTATTTACCCATAGTAGTGCACTCATTTAACTGAGTGCTAAACATTTCTGGATTCATTATTTAATTTTGTAATGTAACTATGAAGATCTAAAATAGCTATTGTATGTGCTAAGTTATTAAATTTGAATTGAATAATGTAGTAAACATGCAGCAGAATAATTAGGAAGAAACTTAATTTCTTCTAGTTGTTCAGGCGGGAATGAGCAGGAAAAGATTAATGCTCTTATGCAATGAGCTAGCAAAACATTTCCCTCATTTGCTGTAGGGGAAAAAAGCCTCTGCTTCCTTACCAGAGAACATTTCCTTGATAGCTTGATCAGGTAAATACAATTAAATCCAACAATGCATTTGTTTTTACAGTTGTTGTTGCTTGAGATAGATGCTAATAGTTTATAAGTAAAGAAGTGTCAATACTAAATGCTTTAAAACTGTGTAATGGAAAGGAATGATTTTTGGCCATAAATCACAATTGGTAAGATCTTGGACCAGATCCTCAGCAGGTGTATATTGCCGTAGTTCCATTGAAATCACACCAGCAGAAGGGTCTGGCTCCTTTTCTGCTTTGATAGTCATTTCCACAGTCCCACCCAGCAGGTAACTAGGACTGAGATCCTGCTCCAATTTATGATATTAGCAAAATTCCCACTGGCTTCAGTGATACACAGGACTATAAGAAATGACATGCTGGATCAGACCACTAATCCATTTAGTCGGGTATCCTGTCTTCAGTGGTGACCAGTACCAAAGGCTTCAAAAGAAGGTCCAAGAAAGCACAGGTGCTGACTTTTGTTTTTACCAGTGAGTGCTCCTCTCCACCCCCTACCTTCCATGCAAGTGGCGGGCGGAGCCTCTGGGGGAAGAGGCTGAGTGGAGGCGGGGCCTTGGCACAAAGTGTGGGCAGAGGCAGGACCACGGTCCAGGCACTGGGGTCCACAAAGATTAATCCAGTGGATGCTTGAGTGGATGCTTGAGCCCCAGAGCACCCACGGAGTCAGCACCTATATAAGAAACCCTGTAATAGGCATTTAGGGCCTGATTTTTCAAAGATATTTAGGCACCTAAAGATGCAGCTAGGCACCTAGTAGGATTTTTAAAAGCACCTAAGCACCTAACTCCCATTGATTACAGGGAGTGGGTGCCATGTTACAGAACTGTTAGCAAATGTGTGTTCACATTTGTCCTGACCCATATAATAAAAGGACTAAAGTATCTTACAGTAACTGTTTTAAAGCATAGTTTACGATAATATTGCAGTGTTTGGGCAGGGCCGGCTCCAGGGTTTTGGCCGCCCCAAGCAGCCAAAAAAAAAAAAAAAAAAGCCGCGATCATGATCTGCGGCGGCAATTCGGCGGAAGGTCCTTCGCTCCTAGTGGGAGTGAGGGACCGTCCGCCGAATTGCCGCCGAATAGCTGGATGTGCCGCCCCTCTCCGGAGCGGCTGCCCCAAGCACCTGCTTGCCAGGCTGGTGCCTGGAGCCGGCCCTGCATTTGAGGCTGCTATGGTAAAATGTTGTGCAATTTTTTTCAATAATGGAAAATACTGTTATATAGGGAAAATATAGATACATTTGGCTCCTCCAGAGTACGCTGATACTGTACCTAGAGAATATTTGCTAGAAGAAGGATTAAAACAACTTTTAAGAAGACTTTTCTGATATGTAAGTGCCTGGAAAGGGGTAATGGGCTTTGTTTGTGTGGAAACCAAATCCCCAGGTGATTCAAATTTGAAGGAAGCGTCTGAGCTGAGTTATGTGCATATATGTGGATCTGAAATCAGAGCTCATCAAGGACAGCTTTGTGATGTATTCTTTTTGGGGTAGGAAGAGAGAGAAATCCTTATTGTTCTCTAGGAGTTCACATAGCGCTTTCTGAAATTGAATTAAGACTTTGAAAGCAATCTTTAGCCTGTTATAGCTGAGCGGCTGAACTCTGTGAGGTCACATACAGAAAGAAATTATTGTGCATTATTAAAGCAGATTAGATTTTCATATTTTACTATTCATGGTGACCTTGGGTATGCATAAAATGACAGCCAGGTGAGAGCTCATCAGCGCTTGCTCCTTAGGGAGAAATGGGAAGGAAGTATGTGATAAAACTCTTGATTCTGCCATTATCCTAGTGAATACATTAAGGCCTAACTTTTCCAGGCTCTGTCACTGCCCTACTGTGTGATTTTTGGGCAAGTCATTTCACCTCTGTACCTGTTCAGACCTCCAGTAAAATATGTATAATACCAAATTGGCTCACCAGTGACCTTAATGTTTGTAAAGCGCTTTGAGATCCTTGAACTAAAGGTGTCTTCTTATTATTGTTGAAGATACATGAGTTTTAAGCAATAATTCATAAATAAAAACAAGATTTGGCAATAGCCAACAACTATGTACCATGATGATTCTATCAGGGAAAGTTAGGTGTTGTCTACACACAAGTTGTACCATTTTAACTATACCAAAATAGAGTTAAAGCAGCACCATCTCCCCTCTGCTCCCTCTGCCATGACACCAACGTGGATGCAGTCTTACCAGTATAAAGGTGCTTTTACACTGATATAGCTATTCCTGCACATGAAGGGGAACAAACTATGCCAGTATAAGGAAACTTTATACCAATTAATTTCATCCACACTGGGGGCTGTATCCATATAACTACTTTGGTTTAAAAAAACAAATCATGAAATAGTTATACTGGCACAAAATTGGTGTGTAGACCAGGCCTTAGGTAACACATTAGTTAACATATTTTTAAACAGCACTTAGCACCTAGTGCAAACCAAGACAGTGGTGTATAAAAGCAGCAGTTTATAAAAATAGTATCAGATTGTGCTAAACTCTAGAGTCCCTGTAGTGTTTAGAAACATGTTAATCCACTTGCTAAGCAAGACCCTACAGGCTAATGACATGCCTTCCATCACACTGACAGACCTCTCTAATTTGGACATATAGTCCTAGGATTTTTTTAGTTTAACTTCTAATCAAGTGTACAAATATATTTGTTTGGTGGATACTTTTATTTCACAGTTTACTATAAAACAGTTTTAGTTTATTGTTGAATTCTTGGCTTTTGTGCATATTTGTTTTCACTTCTGTCCCTCTGCCCCCAAATCTGAATTATGTATTTTGCATTTGCAATTCTTGTGGCTTATGAGTAAGGGGATATTTGGCTTAGAGATGGCGATAAGCACATGGAGTATTAAGAGGAAACATGATTTCATCCTGTTGCCAACAGAGATTCCCCTCAAAGGATACGTTTACGCTACCCACCAGATCTGCGGGCAGCGATTGATCCAGCGGGGGTCGATTTATTGTGTTTAATCTAGATGCGATAACCTGATCCCTGAGTGCTCTCCTGTCGACTCCTGTACTCCTGCGCCTCTCGCAGCGGTGGTGGAGTCGACAGGGGAGCGGCAGCAGTCGACTCACCGCAGTGAAGACACCGTGGTGAGTAGGTTTAAGTACGTCGACTTCAGCTATGTTATTCACATAGCTGAAGTTGCGTAACTTTGATCGATTTCCCCCATCTCCCCCCTCCCCTAGTGTAGACCAGGCCAAAGAGTCAGTCAGTTAGTTTTTTGCATGGCCTGTTTTGAGTCAGAAACAGCATGATCTCTACTGGCTGCTGTAAATTGCCTCTGAGTGGTATAGTTGTATATCAGTTTTGCCTGTCAGCTTTCAGATGCCGCTACAGAGTGCTAGATTTTAAAATGTTTCTGTTTAATCTTTGTGGAATTAAAATAAGGATACCTCCATGGGATTTCTATGGCATTTGCACACAAGTATTTCCATTTCAGATAAATCATACCAACAAGGCAGGGTGTGACCCATACCCCCATCAAAAACATTTTTAGAAGTATTGCGTGCCCATAGCTCCAGATTAAGTGAAAGGGAACAACAGATGCCCAACATTTCTGAAAATTAAGTCTATAGCTTTTTTTTTCTAGCACCTTTGCAGTGCTGTAGCAACACAGCCGAGAGCTTTCTGGGATGTGTCTTCATTGTACAGTACTTGAAAGCAGCAGGACAGTTGGGAAAGGGGAAGCCTTGAACTGGCTCCTTTGCAAAGACCCTGTGACCAGGAGAAAGAAGGAGCATGCCTATGAACTTTGCTCAAAGTTATGTTTGTTCCTGGGAGACAAGTTGTCATGTGGGTGAGGGGAGAAATCAGATAGGATACACTGGAGATGGAGGAATCTGGGTCAACCTGGAGTTGAGTAGAGAGCTATGAAAGAAGATCGAGATCCCAGAAAAATGAGGTGGAATCTGTTTTTCGATACCCGTTATCTAAATGCTAGACCCCTACTGCCTAGATTTCACAGGCTTTTTCATAGATTTTTAAGGTCAGAAAGGACCATGATTACTATCTGGCCTGACTTCCCGTATAACGCAAGCAAAAGAATTTCACACAGGGCATCTTGCATGAAGCCCATAACTACTGGTTGAGTTACAGCATATCTTTTAGAAAGACATCCAGTCTTGAGTTAAAGATTTCAAGTGATGGAGACTCCACACATGTCCTAGAGTGACCAGATAGCAAATGTGAAAAATCGGGATGGGGGTAGGGGGTAATAGGTGCCCCCTATAATATATAAGAAAAAGCCCTGAATATCGGGACTGTCCCTATAAAATCAGGACATCTGGTCACCCTACCATGTCCCTAGGCAAGTTGTTCCATTGGTTAATCACCCACTCTGTTAAAAATTTGCACCTAATTTCTAGTCTGAAATAGGCTGTTGCAAAATTTGCTATCATGCATAGTGCAGGGTTGAGTGTTGGCTGGGCAGACAGAGGCCCTACACTCAACTTGATGGCATTTCTGTTTGTCTATCTGTATGCAGTGTTGTTGAAGTTGTGTCCATCCCAGGAGATTAGAGAGACAAGGTGGGTGAGGTAATCTCTCTTATTGGACCAATTCTGTTGGTGAGAGAGGCAAACTTTTGAACTTATACAGAGCTTTTCTTCAGGTCTGGGAAAGGTAGTCAGTGTCACAGTTAAAAACAAGGTTTGAACAGATTGCTTAGCATAAGTAAAAAGAACAGGAGTCTCTAAGGTGCCACAAGTACTCCTGTTCTTTTTGCGGATACAGACTAACATGGCTGCTACTCTGAAACTTAGCATAAGTAGTTAACACATATTTCAAGGGATCATTCGAGATAAAGTGGCCTGTTAATACCTGTAATACCTGTCCAGCCATTGGAGCGGGGAGGGGAAGCAACAATGTGGGGAAATCAGACTCTCACTATGCTCTCAAATGACCCCACACAGGAAATTGATAAGACAAAAACACCACATATCACCTGTGTGTGAACGCTTTTCACAAAGAGATCAGATATAGTTTGATCGATCAGTCTTGATCCTCAAAGGAAACCTGCACAACACTTTCAAAAGATGACCTTGGGAAATGAAATTCATAACTTTGCTGGGTACTAAAAATCATGGGATGCACAGAGACATTGGATTTATGGTTTATTACAACATTCTGTAACCCACTAACAACCCTCCCAGCTGCCTTCCCCCACCCTGCCTTCCTTCCCCCCCTATGACTGGAGGGGTGATAGCTCCTGATGTATGCAATGAGCCCAGCTGAGCCAACAGATGCAACAAAAATGCAACCCACTAGTTTAGTTTCAGCTTCCAGTTTTTGGCTTTGTTATGCCTTTGTCTGCTAAACTATAGAGAGCCCTTCCAGCATCAGAAATCTTCTCCCTAGATTTGGTTACTTTAACAATTCTAGTAGCTGCTCTGTCTCTCGGTACTCTTGGGTCCTAATCCTGCTTCCAGTGAAGTGAATGTTTTTTGCCATTGGAATCCATGGTAGCAGAATCGGCTCTTTGGAACAAACGAAAGAGACATACCAAACCATTCTGTGAGCACCTCTAGCCTGTATCAGAGCTTCATTGGCTTCTCTCTGAACTCTTCCAGTGAGTGAGCTGCAGTAGCCTCTTGCTGTTCCCTGCCCCCCCCCCCAACTCCCATACATTCTATAAGCCAAAAGAACAGGAGTACTTGTGGCACCTTAGAGACTAACAAATTTATTAGAGCATAAGCTTTCGTGGGCTACTGCCCACTTCTTCGGATGCATATAGAGTGGAACATATATTGTGGAGATATATATACACACATACAGAGAGCATGAACAGGTGGGAGTTGTCTTACCAACTCTGAAAGGCCAATTAAGTAAGAGAGAGAATTTTTTTGAAGTGATAATCAAGCTAGCCCAGTGGGTATTGTAGTTTTAAGAATGCTTGATAGAGATCTTGTAGGTGCTTGTCTCTTGTTTCCTATACCGGAAACCTACTGACCGCTACACTTACCTACATGCCTCCAGCTTCCATCCAGGACACACCACATGATCCATTGTCTACAGCCAAGCTCTAAGATATAACCGCATTTGCTCCAATCCCTCAGCTAGAGACAATCAACTCAGGATTGAATAAGGACTGGGAATGGCTGAGCCATTACAAACATTGAATCTATCTCCCCTTGTAAGTATTCTCACACTTCTTATCAAACTGTCTGTACTGGGCTAGCTTGATTATCACTTCAAAAACATTTTTTCTCTTACTTAATTGGCCTCTCAGAGTTGGTAAGACAACTCCCACCTGTTCATGCTCTCTTTATATATGTGTGTGTGTGTGTGTGTGTGTGTATATATATATATATATATATATATATATATATATATATATCTCCTCAATATATGTTCCACTCTATATGCATCCGAAGAAGTGGGCAGTAGCCCACGAAAGCTTATGCTCTAATAAATTTGTTAGTCTCTAAGGTGCCACAAGTACTCCTGTTCTTTTTGCGGATACAGACCAACACGGCTGCTACTCTGAAACCATTCTATAAGCCATATGCCTGGACATATGTGCTGTCAATACTGGACTTTATGCAGGGTGTTTAAGAACTAAAAACCTATCATTATATGTTCTCTGTTGATCTGATCCTACAGTCCATAGCCAGGCAAAAATACTTGTAAAAATCAATGGGTGTTTTGCTTGAGTAAAGACTACCTGATTGGCCAGTATATGTGTGCATACGTATACACATTCATTATTACGTAGATACCTATAGATAAACATGCACATTGGGGCAAACAAAATCATATGACTACACATAGTATACACTGCCCAGCCTCCAAAATGGCATAAACTGTTCTCACTGAGTAATCAGAGAACTGATCCATGTACAATGAAACCTACTTACAGTGAACTCTTAAAATAAACACTTGTTTCTAGTGAACCGGAACAAACTGCTTCAACTTATTTCAATGGGCATTCACTCTCATTTAGATTGAAGCTTCACTTTGTCTAGGGCTTGTTTACACAGGATAGTTTTACTAGGAGTATAGTTATACCAATATAAGTGTAGTTAAACCAATATAGTTATTCTGGTATAACTCCCTGCATGAGCATTTTTATTCCACTATAAAAGTGTTTTTTCCCCCCCGTGGTTTAGTTTAAACCTCTTCCAAAGTGACTTAATATAAACTTAAAAAGTCATCCTTATTATGGAATAAATGTGTCCATATGTGGAGTTATAACACTATTGATTTAAATTCACACTTTAGCTTATGCTGGTATAATTTCCCTGTATAGACAAGCTTTCATAGGGAAATTATACTCCACTTTTATAACCAGGTTACAATGTGCTAATCCCCTTGGATTGAAGCAATTATCACCTTTTGATTGGTGTTAAATGCTGCATTACAAGGGGATTATCTTCTCCTTTGTTCTCATAGACTTTAAGGTCAGAAGGGACCATTATGATCATCTAGTCTGACCTCCTGCACAATGCAGGCCACAGAATCTCACCCACCCACTCCTGTAACAAACCCCAAACCTATGTCTGAGTTACTGAAGTCCTCAAATCGTGGTTTAAAGACCTCAAGTTGGAGAGAATCCTCCAGCAAGTGACCCGTGCCCCACGCTGCCCCTCCTCTGCCCTGGAGGAAAATTAGTTCTGACTGAGGCCTGGTTTACACACACATTTATACCAATTCAACTAATTTGGCTGCCTCAAATCTTTGTGGATATTTTGCTGCAAATCTGTGTATGAATGATCTTATTCTGGAACAAAAATAGCTAATGTTAATTTAGGGCTTGTCTACATAGTGAAGTTAACGAAGTACTTGTGGCAATTTAGAGACTAACAAATTTATTTGGGCATAAGCTTTTGTGGGCTAAAACCCACTTCATCAGATGCATGGAGTGGAAAATACAGTAGGAAGATATATATACAGAGAACATGAAAAGATGAAAACATGAACCCCCATCTTTTCACGGGATGTGTGTGTGTATATATATCTTATTGTGCATAAGTGTCTCTCCACGCACAGAGTTAGTGTGGAGTAGCTAGTGCACACCAGCTACTGTTGCCTTTTTCCCCTTGGTTAAAATTGGCTTGTTACAAATTGTAGCTAAATTGACTTTAGCACTTCTATTCTGAAATAAGAGTGTACACACAGACCTGTGTGGCAATAACTAATTGGGTTTTAATTTGCACCTTTTTGTTATTTCTGTGTAAGACTGTGTGTAAGTCGGCCTTGAGCAGAAGAGTAGGTGGAGGGGAAGACAAGGCTTTGCTATCCATTGAGGGATAGTACAGAGGACTCCCTGGCTCCTGGTCTTGTGATTTCCCCCTCTCCCCCTTCACTAGGGAGTTATTTGTATTGCGATAGAGCCTAGAAGCTTCAATCAGGATCAAGATCCCATTGTTCTAAGAACCATTCAAACCTATATTAAAAAAGACAATCACCACCCCAAAGAGCTTACATTCTACTTTAATAAAAAGATGCAACCAATGTATGAGACCCACAAGTACGAGGGTGAGGGAGGGCAAGCTAACTAATTATGCGTGTTGTCACAAGAAAGTGAAACAGAATTGAGTTGGTTTGCTGTAATTTCTTCTCATTGGGAATGAAAATATGGCTTTCCAGAGGCTTCCCATAGCTACCAATACCTTGGCAACTACTTGGGGTGGGGAGATGGAGAAATACTTTTTGTCATGTAGGCCCTCTCCTTTCATAACAAAACTCCATTTGGAGAATTAAATCCTAGTGTCCTTACTTAGTTTTTTACTTAGTCCTGACTCTGGCAAAACTCTGACTTAAATGGGAGCTGTAGGTGCTCAGTTCTTATGAAAATATGTCACTTATTTAGAGGCCTAATTAGGAGCCTAACATTAGGGACCCAGGTTTGAAAATTTGGTCAATGCCAATGAATAATGAGAGGAAGTTGCATTTTCCTTCCGCTGTGTCACTTATGCATAGTGTGACTAAAACTGAACCCAACACCAGTTCGCTTGATAGTAGGTAATCCAAGATACGAAGTTATCACCTCTCTGCTACCTGATCTGTATGTATTTACCACCCTGCTCTGGCCTTCTGTTACCATGCAAATTTTTTTATCCATTTGTGTATTTTACCATCAGTGCTGGTTTTTATTATTATTTGTTACCATATAGCACTTAGGAGCCCTAGTCATGGACCAGGACTCCTTGGACAGAAGTCTTTTCAGATATTGAAAGTTAAGCAGAGTTGAGTCTTCTCAGCCCTTCTATGAACACAAGGAAAATGTTGCCACAAGAAGCATTGTGGGGAGTCAGTGCTGGCCTTCTCTTCTTTCTGAATCAGTGCTCTAGCAAAATGCTAAGGGATACCATGTTGCTGGAGGTGATGTCTTCTGAATGAGCTGTAAAACAGAGGTCTGCCTTTAACTGCTTGTGGTTATTAAAAAATCCCATCAAAGTACCACAGAGCTCCAGTGTCTTGAGAAATTCCAGTTGGGTTATGTTCTGTATATCTAAAATTTCCTTGTTTGCTGTGTTGGTCCCAGAATATCAGAGACAAGGTGGGTGAGATAATATCTCTTATTGGACCATCTTCTGTCGGTGGTAGAGACAAGCCTTTGAGCTACACAGAGCTCTTTTGCCTGTCTCTACCACTAACAGAAGTTTGTCCAGTAAAAGGTATTACCACACACCCTTCTTGTCTCCCTCTAAAATGTCCTTATAATTTAGCTGAAGAAAGTTGTGACGGGCTTCCCCGGGGTGCCACTTGGAACTTGGGTACCACTTAGCCCACCTGACCCCTAGTCTGGGCTCCCTTCATGCTGCATTGCTAAGGCAAGCCAGCCAAGCCCTCCCTCAAGCTTCAGGCTGCACTTTACCAGCACACATACAGGTAGGGACATGCCCAGCTGCAGAAACACACACAGACACTGAAATCAGCTCTGTGTGGGAAAGCTCAGCTAAGGATTTGCAGTACTCAAGTGCACACCCTCCTCTAGAGGATAAACCCAAAATTATACCGTCTTGCGCTGCACAGAGAATTGTACAGCGTAAGCTCATGAAATTTGCCCCCTCCCTCAATGTGGAGAGAGATGCAACAGCTTTTTGCTCACTCCCCCCCCCCAGTTATGAATTCCACACACTGGGTTTTAGACATGGCAAAAATAAGTTTATTAACTACAAAAGATAGATTTTAAGTGATTATAAGGGATAGCAAAGAGATCAAAGCAGATAAAACAAAAATGCACTCTAAGTTTAAGATGCTGGTTACAAGTAGTAATTTCTCACCCTAAATGTTGTTTTAGGCAGATTGCAGAGATTCTTGAAGGCCAGCTGCACTTGCCTGCAGCTTAAAACTTCATATATTTCATTCACAAGGTAGACAATCTTCCAGCCTGGGCTCAGTCCTTCTCCCCTCATTCAGTCTTTGTTTCTTAGATGTTTACAGGAGTCATCTTGGGCTGGGATGCAGTGAAGAATGAACCCTGATTGTCTCACTCCCCTGCCTTAAATAGGTTTTACGTATAACAAGAATCCTTTGTCTTCCAGTGTGATTCCCACCCCCTCATCCCTGTCAGTGGAAAAATACTAGCATTATCATGGTGTCTAGTATCAGGTAACTTGATCACATGACCCTGCAGCCATGGCTCAGTCTGTTTGCAGCGTCCCCTGGAAGACTTCTCTGGAGGTGATAAACATCTTCTGAGACCTGTTGTTCTCTCTAATGGCTCTTCCTTACAGCAAGCCATCTAGACTGATTGCATTCTGTCTGGTGGGTGTTCCCCAGGTGTAAACACACTTGTAATTGATACATAGTCAGTATCCCTAACTTCAGATACAGAAATGATACATGCATACAAATAGGATAATCATATTCAATAAATCATTACTTTTCCAAAGATACCTCACATGCCTTATCTTGTACAAAATGCATCATAATTATGCCATACTCATATCATAACAATATCTCCATGAAGAATATGGGGGCATAGTGTCACAGAGGTACCTTTCATTGAACAGTTGCATAGTGTCGACATGTGTATGGGTAGAGACTTCATAGAATCATAGACTTTAAGGTCAGAAGGGACCATTATGATCATCTAGTCTGACCTCCTGCATAATGCAGGCCACAGAATCTCACCCACCCACTCCTGTATCAAACCTGTGTCTGAGCCATTGAAGTCCTCAAATCATGGTTTAAAGACTTCTGCCTTCCACTCCAGAGGTGACTGTTTCAGAGATGGTTGACATGTTTTATATGTAATGGTCCAAATAAAGGGGCTTTGTCAGCTGTAAATACACTGATGTACAGTGGGCTGAGGGAAGGTATGCTCCACTTCAGCATATTCTTCAGCTCTTATAATCCAAGTAGCTGGCCCACTGGCAACTATTGTAAGCATTGTAGGACTTTCAGCAGAGGCTTGACAGGGGAAATGGGAGGGGGCTAGCTGACTTTAATCTGAGAGCTCCTTCCAGCACAGCATGATGTCATGGCATGAAAAAAGGTACAGAGCGAGGAAAAGAGCATATCTAAACTATGCTTTGACTGAATTGAAGAGAATGATGATGAATGGTAATTTGCACCCCAGAAGCAGAAACACGTCTGTCTCCTACACCTTCACACTTCAGTAGAACAGTGATTTAATTAGGAGCCCAGCATTTGCAGGTTTCTTGCTTAGAAAACAAGAAAAAAATATATTTTCCACTACAATTGTCATGTTTCTCAAGTCACATCTGGAATAAATCTAGTGGAAAGCTGAAACTGTACTGTCAGCATCAGTATAGGACTGTTTTTTTTTTCTGATTAATGATGGCAAATGTAGTTCTAATATGATCCCTGCCTTCTCCCTCACATTAAAATCCAGTATCTTTTATATCTGTATATGTTTCTTCAAGGACTATAGCTAGTGACAATGTAACAAGGATTGCATCGGAGAAGTTTCACTCTGGCAACCATGTACTCATCAACATCCTCAGTGTGAAAAAAGTAGGGAGGGAGAGATGAACAGAGGGAGAAAGGGGTGGGGCTTTCTAGCCTGGCTGGGGAGAGTAGCAGCTCATCCAATTATTTCACAACTCAGTTTCCACACACTCTCTCTCACACTCACCCTCACCTTGACCTCCACCATCAATCCAGTTCATTTCTACCCTCCCCATTCCACCAGTACTCTGTTCTCATGTTCTCTCATTCCAAGTCAACCTGGTTTTATTTTCAGCTTTTCTCCTCCTAAAACGTTTCTTCCTCTGTCTCCCTGTTTTTACCCAATGCCACCATTTTACATCCTGTTCCCTCCCTGGCATTTCATGCTCTTCACCCCTCCACATACCTTAGATATTCAGCTAGTGTCACTGAAGATCATCCATGGATCAAATTCTTCTGAAGGTGTTCTGTGGAATGCTCCTTCACCAACAGTAAGAGCCATCAAGGATCAACAGCAAAGCAGTCACCTGCAAATTACTGGGGATTGCCTGACTGAGATTAATGAGCTAATGTTAATCTATGGAAAAAATCTGTGGAATGGACCTCACTTGGGCCAACGTCTTCAAAAGAAGCCACTGATTTTGGGATGTTTCCTTTTCTGGCTGCCTAGCATTTGATGCCGTGGTCCTCAGTTCCTGTTAGCTTTGAATGGAGCTGTTGGTTCTCAGCACTCTTTGGAAGCAGGCAATGGTGACTGCAGTTGGGCATTCAAAATTTGAGCCTCCCAAAAAATCAGAGGCTTCTTTTGAAAATGTGCCTATAAGTATCTGGTGCCAACAGCAAAGCTCCATCCAGCAGTGCCATTCACAATGCATGGACTCTATGAACAGTGCTGTATGAAACCTTGATTGTACAGGTTCTGCTTCTTTAACCCTTACCTTTGCAATGAAATCTCTTCTGTTGTGTGCTGATCATCAGGTCGTATCAAAATGCATTTGAACCTGATAAGATTATTGTTCAGGGAAAACATGTTGTTGCCCTTTTTCCTTCAAAACCTGTAATGACTCAATGGCCTCTGACTATAAACCTCCATCTTTTTGGGGTCATAAATTTTCTCTACTGCTGTAGCTTTACTGAAACCGTTTCCCCTGTGGATGAAATCTCTTATGCACTTACCCTGTTTCCCCGAAAATAAGACAGTGTCTTATATTAATTTTTGCTCCCAAAGATGCGCTAGGTCTTATTTTCAGGGGATGTCTTATTTTTCAGAAATGAAAAATGCCTTATTATCGGTGGATGCCTTATTATCGGGGAGGTCTTATTATCGGGGGGATGCCTTATATTACAACGAGAGGCAAAACTGTAAGTAGGCCTTATTTTCGGAGGATGTCTTATTTTCGGGGAAACAGGGTAGGTCTGGACAAGGAGGCATGCAGCCGGATGGCAAAGCAAATAATACTGCACTAAAAGAGGGAGATCGTGTTTAGCCACTGAGGTAGAACACGATCAGTTATCAGACTGGAAATGTTTTCTTCTCCAATCTCAGCCTCTGCAAAACAAAGCAAGTCTGGATAGTACAGTAACTGCAATGAATAGAAATGCCTTAAATGATAAAGTTCCCTTAAGTAACAGAGCATGGAAGAAGAAAAATCATATAATGTATTTTCCTAAAAATATGAGTTATATGAACAACTGGTGTGCATTAAATGTCAAAGACCTATCATGTGGTAGTTTATCTGAACTCTGCTTTTCTTTTGTATTGTTATTTCTATTGTGGTTGTCCCCAGTATCCCCCATCAAGGTCAGGGCCCTTTTGTGGTGGATTATGCACACATACATAAAATAGTCCCTGCCTTGAAGGGCTTTACCATCTTAAATGTCAAGGGTCTTCCTCCCACCACCTCTCCCAAAATAAATGGACCAATGGTTCCCAGCAGTGATGGTTCTTCTACAGTTTGCCATAGGTGGGACCACTAAGCACTGAAGAAGGGGTGGAGATTTAAGATAAGCTGGGTATGGCCCAACACCTAAATGAATATTTTGCCTCAATTTTTAATAAGGGTAACAAGGAGCCTGGAGCCAGTGGCAGGGTGGCTAATGGGGACAAGGATAGAGAAGTAGAAATTACTTCATTGGATTTGGAAGCCAAACTCAAACAGCTTATTCGGACCAAATCAGGGGCCTAGATAGTTTCCATCCAAGCATATTAAAAGAACTGACACATGACAGTGAAAGTCCAATAGCAAAGATTTTTAATGAATCCATGAACTTGGGGGTTATAACCTATGACTGGCGAATTGCAAATATAGTACTGTTAGTCAATGGGGGGAGGGGGGGACAACAAAAAGAGAAAATGTGGAAATGGCAGAAGTGCTAAATGACTTTTTTGTTTGTTTTCACCAAAAAGGTTAGTAGTGATTGGCCATCTAACATAGTGAATGCCAGTGACAATGAGGTAGGATCAGAGGGTAAAATAGGGGGAAAAAACAAGTTAAAAATTACTTAGACAAATTAGATGTCTTCAAGTCACTAGGGCTTGATGAAATATATCCTAGAATTCTCAAGGAGCTGACTGAGGAGGTATCTGAACCATTAGCGATTATCTTCAAAAAGTCATGAATGGGAGGGATTCAAGAGGACTGGAAAAGGGCAAATATAGTGCCCATCTATAAAAAGGGGAATAAGGACAAACTGGGGAATTACAGACCAGTCATCTTAACTTCAGTACCTGGAAAAATAATGGATAATTGATTAAGCAATCAATTTGCAAGCACCTAGAAGATAAAGGGGTGATTAGAAACAGTCAGCATGGATTTGTCAGGAACAAATCATGTCAAACCAACCGAATAGATTTATTTGACAGGGTAGCAAGCCTTGTGGATGGGGGGAAAGCGGTAGACATGGTATATCTTGACTTTAGTAAGGCTTTGATACTGTCTCATATGACCTTCTCGTAAACAAACTAGGGGAAAACAACCTAGATGGAGCTACTATAAGGTGGATGCATAACTGGTTGGAAAACCATTCCCAGAGAGTAATCAGTGATTCATAGTCAAACTGCTAGGCATATCAAGTGGGGTCCCGCAGGGATCAGTTCTGGGTCCGGTTCTGTTCAATATCTTCATCAATGATTTAGATAATAAAGTTTGCAGACAATGCCAAGTGCTTTGGAGGATAGGATTAAAATTCAAAAAGATCTGGAAAAAGTGGAAAAATGATCTGAAGTAAATATGAAATTTAATAAGGACAAAAGGAAAGTATTTTACTTAGGAAGGAACAATCAGTTGAAACATGCAAAATGGGATATGACTGCCTAGGAGGAGTACTGCAGGAAAGGATTTAGGAGTCCTAGTAGATCACATATGAAATATGAGTCAATGCTGTAACACTGTTGCAAAAAAAAAAAAAAAAAAAAAAGAACATCATTGTGGGATGTATTAGCAGGAGTGTTGTAAGCAAGACACACGAAGTAATTCTTCCACTCTACTCCATGCTGATTAGGCCTCAGCTGGACTATTGTGTCCTGTTCTGGGCGCCACATTTCAGGAAGATGTGGACAAATTGGAGAAATTCCAGAGAAGAGCAACAAAAATTATTAAAGATCAAGAAAACATGACCTATGAGGGAAGACTGAAAAAATTGGGTTTGTTTAGTCTGGAAAAGAGAAGACTGAGAGGGGACATAATAGTTTTCAAGTACATAAGGTTGTTACAAGGAGGAGGGAGAAAAATTGTTCTCTTTAACCTTTGAGGATAGGACAAGAAGCAATGGGCTTAAATTGCAGCAAGGGCAGTTTAGGTTGGACATTTAAAAAAGAAATAAAAAATTCCTAACTGTCAGGGTAGTTACGCATTGGAATAAGTTGCCTAGGGAGGTTGTGGAATCTCCATCATTGGAGATTTTTAAGAGCAGATTAGACAAACCTGTCAGAGATGGTCTAGATAATACTTAGTCCTGCCATGAGTGCAGGGGACTGGACTAGATGACCTCTCGAGGTCCCTTCCAGTCCTACAGTTTTATGATTCTATCTGTATTTAAGAAAGTCAGTAATAATGGGGGAATTCAGCTATCCCCATACTGACTGGGTACATGTCACCTCAGGATGGGATGCAAAGACAAAGTTTCTTGACACCTTAAAATGACTGCTTTTTGGAGCAGCTAGTCCTGGAACCCACAAGATGAGACGCAATTCTTGATTTAATCCTAAATGGAGCACAGGATCTGGTCCAAGAGGTGGATATAGCTAAATGCCACTCGGTAATAGTGACCATAACATAATAAAATTTAACATCCTTGTGGGGAGAGGGGGAGAACACCACAGCAGCCCATCATGGTAGCATTTAATTTCAGAAAGGGGAACTACACAAATATGACACTTTTCTATGCAGTGTCTACCCTGCACATCCATATGATACTGAAGGTGTTAAATAAATCCTCTCATGGCCTACCAACAGCACTGAAAACAAGATGTTGCATCTGTCATAACATTTATGTAAGGAGGAATTTTTAAATAAACACATACAACTATCAAGATGCTAGAACATGACGTTAAAATCCATGCATATCCTTTTAAGAGTGAGATGTCTGGCCACGTTAATTCTCCATTCCATGCTCTGACACCTTCTCTTGAATGATCTAATAATAACCCAGGTTTCCACTCTGAAAAGCCCTCTCCATTTATCATTTTGTCTGTTGGGATCTCAGTGCAATTATTGTAGGCTGCATCTCTTCATCTAGGAAAAGGCATTAAAAGTAACTCTAAAATAATGTCAGAGAGCCAAACCCTAAAAAAGAAATGGGTAAGTAGGCCTCCCTTGATGTGATAGCAGAGAGAGCACTCCAGGATACTGCTGAACAAGATACGAGATAGTGTTCTCAAAGAAGCAATTAATGCAATCAATTTAACTTCACATTTTGCCTTGTCTTGAAAATTATTGAGTCATTAATCTTAGCAGTGTCATGGTGTTGTCATCCACTGAATTCAATTAAATGAGAGCTCAGGGTAATAAATAGGTGTGGTGTTCATGTGGAAGAATGCACTATTGGCAGTAATAAATACAGCACTACCTGTTGAATTACGAGGGATTTAGAAAGAGGCAGATTAACGAAAGAAGACTAGAGAAAATGAGTGAGGGATGCACATTACTTGATATTCTCTTTTCATACTGTGTAACTCTTGGACAAATCTGAAACCTTTACAAGGCTCCATTCTTCCCTATGTGCTGTGTAATAACCCATGCCAGGGAGAAGAGAGTCCACAAGCTTAAACTCATGGAGTCTGATTCTCTACCTTGTTTTCTCATTGACACCTCAGCAAAGTGAATTGCAGAGTTGCCAGATTAGAATGGTGCAGCTGTTAACACCCCCCTGGCTTGCCACACCGCCTTGCACCTGCTGTTGTCAATCAGGCACATGGAATTTCCTTTGAGTTCTGCCATTGGGAATGTGTGGTGTCCCCACTCAGCTCCCATGGAATCAGATGGGGGATCTCCCATCTTATCCTGCAGCTTCCTGAAGATCTATGTAGACCTCAAGGGATCAACAGGAGGCAATCTATCTATCCAGATCCTCCTTATGTCTGCCTCTCTCCTTCCCGCACCCCAAATGTAGAGGGTGTTTCGGGATGGCTGAAAGCCAGAAATGGCATGGTGGGGTGGGGCCAGAGCACTGTGGTGAACAGCAGAGCCTTCAGGAACATTATCTGCCAGCACAACTTAGAGCAACTCTGAAGCTACTCTATTTGTACCAGGGCCGCTTTGGCCTCAGACAACCCACAGGATCAGGGGGCAGAAAGGTGGCTTTAAGTTCTGGAACACCTGCAAATCTAGCTTTTAGTAAGGACTTCAGGATTTGGCCCAATGTTACTTGATATGACTTTTCTCTGAATGTTTTCTTTATTTCTACTTTTGCCTGTGAGAGCTAACCTGAAAGAAATTCCTATAAGTCCAGAGTGAAGGCCTGGAATTGTAATGGAAGAGTGGCTCTGACCAGAGTGTGACCCAGTAAAAATGGCTTCAGGCTTCCATAGGCAGGTTCTCTCTTAAGGGCAACTGCTAAGAGAGCATGTGTATTTGTGGTGTTGGGGAGAGGAGTCTGGAGGAAGAGGGTGAATATTGTGTCTGGAGTACATTAGAAAAATAACTGAGTTTATGTCAAGAGGTTAATTGAACTGAGATTATTTGATACTGTGTGAGTGGGCAAAGGATATATCCCTGGGTTTAGGGGTTCTGTAGTGCCACACAAAACTAGAATTGACATGAGAACATTCTCAACCAATGAAACATGCAGTAAGTTAGAATCATTGCACCGTCAGAAAAAAAGTCTCATTGCCTGATCATACCTAAGGGCGTTGCCACTGGAAGCAGCATGTATAATGTCTGGAGTGACTACCTTTGGCCTGAGGGCAACTGAGATAAAAAGATCATGTATGCATGTTGAGCCAAAATGGAGTGGAAAGAGCTTTCACAGATAACATCTTCCTGATGGCAACATACAGAGAAATGCCCCACAGTGAACTCTCTCAGCCCAAGAATCTCGGTGTCAGTCCTAATGCCCAGACCAGCAATATACAGAAAAATATGCTGGATTCTGTAAGAGAATATCTCAGATTTGGCTCTTACAAACACTTATGTGGAATACGGAGCAGATCACTATGGATGTTATTGTTAATCACCATATATTTTCTGGTGATGTCTAGAGGCGCCAGGCAACAAGAGAGCCTCGTTATGCTAGGCGCTGTTCAGACAAATCATAAGAGACAGCCCTGGCTCTGAAGAGCTTACAGTCTAAACAGACAATATGGATGTAGGGTTGGAGAAAGGGTTGGAACATAGAAGCTGAAGAGTGGGGAACTGAGGCACGAGGGCAAGGTCACTGTTTACATTAGGTACCTGCACAGGGACGTAAGAGGGCATAAGGTGTATCAACATGTAGGTGGACAAGTAGCCTTCTCAGGGCTTCTACTCCCCCACCTGTGCAGATGGGGGCAAGGGAAGTGGCAACTGGGAGGAACTTTGACTGTGCCACCACTACCCCTGAATATACTGCCAGCAAGACTGAGTTTATGCAGAGGGGGAAGTAATCCGCTACTAGCATAGATTTCTAGCTGATGACTTCCTCGTCCCCCCCCCCTGCCCCTGAGCGAGGAGGAACCAGTAAATGAATTGTGTTTCTCAGGGTATAGCTACACGGCAGCTAGGAGCGAGCCTCGCAGTTGTGTGGACAGACTCATGCTAGTGCGCTCAAAATAATTGTGTGGAAGTTGTGGCAATGGCAAAGGCTCAGCTAGCCACCTGAGCTCAAGCCCACAATACCACTTGGGTATCTAGCCTATTTTAAAATAATAATAATAATCCTGAAATGTCTCCCTTCACCCCTTACCATGGATTTTGGAGAACTTCCTTTGTTAAGAGAAGATATGTTTGTCTGGTAGAGCACATGGAGCTGAGATATATAACTCTGGTTTCTGCTTCAAGAAATTAAGATGAACCTGGAAAACTCAGTGGAAATATTTGCAGACTGTTTTTCTGTTTTCCTTCTCTAAATCAACCCCGTTCTTGTCATAAAATTACCACAGCCAGGAGGGAAATGAAATTTCTCAGTTATTTTGTCAGTTATTTGTAATGGCTTTGGGGAAATTGATAACTTCTGCAAAATGTGTGGGTTTTGTTGTTGTTGTTGTTTTGGGAAGTTTTTGTTTGTTCTGTCAGAGGAAGGGGGAAAAAACAGTTTGCACATTTCCCAGTTTCTTTTCTTCTGCAAAATGCTTACAGTGCAGCTCTGCATGTGTCATGGAGCTACTAGGAAGCTACTACTTAGAATAAGAAAGGCTCAGAGATTAATATGGCTATAAGAAACTATAGTAGTTACATACAATACAAGCAGTACAAAAATGAGAGGAGGATTTTGGTGGTGGAGGGGCAAGGTGTAGCGGTCCTTATGTGTACAGTACGTCTTTATGAGAAGATAAAAAATTTTGCAACATTTTCCACTTGTACTGTTGTGTTCTTATGTATTCTATTGCTTTTGCTTTTATTGCCTTGAAAGCGTTTCCCCCTTTCTGTTTTTATAGAGCTATTTATCATAGCACTGGTGGAGAAACTAATGTTGACTAAAAAAATAATTGGAAGCCAGAGAATAACTGTTCTGAAGGGCCAACACACGATAGTAATTTAATTATAAGAACTTGTCTTCCTTCACAATCCTGTCTGGGTCCTGTCTGTAGCCCACGTTTCCATAGGACTCTTTAATAAGAACAAAAGTAGTCTGTAAGTATTTCCAAGATATGTTTGGAAATAGCATTGTAAAGTCTCTCCTGAAGGGTGTCTACTTACATTTGTGTATGGAGACCATAAATTGTAAACAGCATTTTGATGATCATATACAGACCATTTGAGGAAAAACTGATGCATTGATTTGTCACAGACCAGAATATGATTAAATCTTCCTAATTTCTAGAGAGCTCCAAGGAAGAGGAAAGATATTACTAATCATAATCTTGGAGCATGCACCAGTAAGTGGCATGATTGGACTCCAGGAAACCATACTCAAAAACCTAGCAACAAAATCTGTACAATTTTGTAGAAGCTGAAACGCAGGAAGCAGGAAAGTGCTAAAAATAATGCAATCTTAGAATGCGGTTACAAAAAGCTGAGTCAGTGATCCATTGAGATGTACTGAACGCAAAATACTGGCACCTTAGCCAGGGCACAGAAGACTCAAAATGCAGCAGTACCACTGCTGTGTTTGGGGGTGGGGGTGGGGGTGATGAGGGCCAGAGTGGAGAAGGGAGGGGGCCTCAAAGAGCCAGTGAATCATTGTGATCTGGAGTAGTTCTTGGTGCACCTGAGTCAAGGAGGAGAGGGGGAAATTGGCTATACATCACTTTTCAGCCCCCCACATTTTGACGTCAGCTTGGGCCAGTTCAGTCCCAATGTAACTTACAGCAGCCTCTGGGTTGATAGACCCACTGTGATATTTTGGATGCCCAAGTGCATAGGCAAATATAAACAGGATATATCATGTCTCTCAATTATGTGGCCCACTGTCCTCTCCAGGGTTGCCTCACCTCAAATTCCTCATGAAGCTGCAATATAATAATCGTGCTGGCAATTGTCACCCTGCTGAACTAGGCGGGTGGTAATTTTCAAGCCTCAGACATCAGAACTTGTGGGGGTAATGAGAGTTCAGATGATCTTCCCCTACTACCTACTCTGAGCATCTAATTAATTCATGGAGGCAAAATGGCCTGTGCAGTAGAGTGAGGCCATGAGTAGCACTATCACTGAACAGCCCAGTCTGCAGGTTGCATGCATTGATCTCCCAAGTTCATCTTCGGTGCTGATGACTCATTTCCACTCTAAACACGCACTCTCCTGCAGCATGCTCTGTGCTGAAAACATGCTGGTGAGAAAATGGACTCTGCAATTGGGATCTCTACGGAAAGGGCAACCTGTATTATTGTTACTTTCTTCTGTCCTAATGAGATGATCCCCCACTCACTATGCACCCAGTTACCCACAAACCACAGTTGACAGACAGAGACCCATTGCTTAAGCGGCAGCTGTTTAGCCTGGGCTGTGTGTAACTGTATCTAGTGATAGCAGGCAAAAGGTGTTCAATACACGCTAGTGCTTTGAAGTTGTTATGGTTTTTTAGGCACCCAGATGGAATTGAAAAGCACAATAATTAGCAAACGGAAATACTGTGGTTTTTAGCAAGGAAGTAAATTCTTGGATCTGTTGAGAATTCCAAAGTAGGTCATCCTGAGTGTGACAGCATGCTGCACAAATGTGCTAGACTTGAAAACCTTTAAAAACAAATATTACAATATAGAGAAGCAATTGAAGCACCAGCTGGTTCCCTGTAGACTCTCTCCCTTGTGGCCTTCTGAACCTCATGTCACATGAGCAGTCATTTCCAAAAGTTGCTTCTTTCCGTCTCACAGGTCACATTCTTTCTCTCCTACTGCAAGTAAAGTTCTATTGAGCAGTAAACGTAACAAATTCTAATGGGAACATTTGAAATCAGGAGAAACTTAAGGAGAATAACTTGACCAGAGAATTTGACTACTACTAGCAGTTTTCTCTCTATGCTGTGTGGAATAGCCAACTAGCCAATCATTGGTATTTTCACCATCACTGACAATCAGAATGTAAAGGCACAACCAATTCAACCATCTGAATTTGTTTCCATGACAACGACTTAGTAAACAAGGTCAACAAAAGTTTAAAATCCATTGCAATAAAAGGCAATTATAAAAATTTGCCCTGTGTGCTCTGGTTATGTATTAAAATGAAAATATCACGGACAAAAACAGTGAATAACATAAAGAAACCAGTTATCACAACCACACTGTAGATTGGAGGAGAATAATGGTCTCTTATTGTAGCAGAAATCGCAATGCCATCTCATTATACAGTAGCTTTCTGGGGGCTGAGGGAATGTGATGAGGCACATCCACACATATGAGAAATCCCAGGATTTGTACATGAATGGATTTATTTCTTATTAGAGTCTAATTAGAATACATAGCTACTGTAGTTGGACTTTTACCATCATGATCCATGTCTAGCTCTTGTTCCAAGCCTGAGGGTTTCAGACACAGCTAGTAATAAAGGGAGAATGATCCAGCATTGCTTTTTTTAATATATTTGAATCATTTATATTTATAGTTTATGAATAACAGGGAGAACAAGGATGCTACCGTGCCAAACGAAGCAGCTTAAAGAGCCCTCCAATCCTTCCAGCCCAGAGGAAAATAAACATCATGGCATTTTGTGAAGAAACAACACAATAATAATAATTAAGTACTTCTTTTTAGGGCAAAGATTGAAAATAACAGGTTCAAAAGCAAAATAAGTGGGACCAAATACATTAGGCACACAAACCTAGTTACAGTAATTAAGGTTATGTTCTTGGGAGGAAAAGTGTGACTAATAAAGACTGCATGTAATTTTTTTCAGACAATAGCAAATTGTCTTTAGCAATAGCAAAAGCCCTTTAAGTAGAGTAATATAGCACACTGGTGATCCCATCTCTTATTTGTTTCCTGGCAAAGTGGATGAGGTTTAATAGATATGAAAGATAGCATGCAGCTGCATGATTTTCCTGTGTATATTGAAGCAGACTTTGATTTTGCAGTGGCAATTGGCCTTCTTTAGAGAATCACAGTAGTCCAAAGTGAGGTGTTTGGGTTTTTTTTTTTTTTTATTTAAAGAGAGAGTGCTCACTGTGAAAGAGAGATGAAGAAAATTTCTGGATTAACTCTCTCTGAAATTTTGAAGTCTAGGGGCCAGATCATCAGCTGTTATAAAATATCATAGCTCTGTTGACTTCAGATGATCTATGGGATTTCAGCAAATTGAGGATCTGGCCATGGGTTTCATACCATGCCTTTTTCCAGACTAATTTTGCACTTAATTATGAATACATGCAATAGCAGCATTCAGGTTGTCCTTCTCGCTCCGCATTGGATGGAATGATTTATTTGCTTTGATTTTTGTATTATTAATTTCTGTAAATAATGAATGACTAAAGGAAAGCTAGGTCAAAGAAATAATCTCTTTTCTTTTAGAAGTGAATGGAATGAGGTTATTGATTGTGTTACTGCTTTTTAGCAACGAGTCCCCGGTTTTGGAAACTGAGACACAGGAAAATTAAAGAGTAAATTTCCAGCCAGGGTGAGATTGGGCACAAATTGCTCTTGCCAAAAAAAAAAAAAAAAAAAAAAAAGCCTGCAATTCAGGTAAGGGACGGGTACAAATCTTAGTAGCTAATATATTTGATTGTCTGACTGCAGATATAAACCAGATCATTAGACATGTAACTACTTTGATTTGCACCTGCAAAAAAAGGTGGCTGATCTTCTGAAAATGAGGCCTGAGCAACTTGCCCAATGTGTCTCAGAGAGTCAGTGGAAGAGTCCCCTACTTTGTTAGGCAAAATTTCCCTCCCCAAACTATCCAGAAAAGCATGGCCTGTTCTTGCCTTGTTCAAAAGCATCAGGATGAAAGGACTGTATTTGCTCCATAAATTAGCAGTACAAAAGAAAGTTCCTTCTGTAGGAAATATAAACAAGTGTTTGTGTTTTCTAGTTTTATAGTTTGTATTAGTACCCTGGCTGTTGATGACCTGAGGTCTTTGGCCATGGAGGTAACCACAAGGAAAAGCTTTCTAGTAGAGAAACCTGTTCTTGATTCATGCAGTAACTATTTCCTTATTATTTTATTATTAGTCCTTCTGATTACTAAAATATAACTCTAGGGGCCCCTCCTGTGCAGTGGGTGCCTGCTCCATAAATTAAAACTCACAAATCACAAAATAAACAAAAGATGGCCCATAAATAGATCTACTCTCTTCTCAACTGCTTTAGAGAAGAGAGGAAAAGCTAGTGACAGGCTCTCTGATGATGAGTGTAATGTAAATACCTAGACAGTTCGATACTGACATTTTGACAGATGGAAAATACATGGAAAGCAAAGTAATAACCTATTCTTGAACCACACAGCAAGGGGTACCGCACGTCTCTGGTGCATTCTTCATGTCTTCTCCCCCCCCCCCCTTCAACCCCCCTTTAGGATCTTCTTTGTATTTTTAGCTCCTTCCCCCTCCCCCTTTCCTCCTTTTGTGCTTTTTTTTCTTCTCTTCTCATGGGAGCCAGCAGTTTGGACCCTTACATTTTTCATGGTTCACTGCTTCTGCTTTGCAGTGCTTCATTCTTCAGTATAAAATAAAGATTGCAAGAAGAGTGCAAAGGCTACAGAGAGGAGGTTACATCAGGCATGTTGTAGACAGTGCTGACGTGTTTGTAACCTTGCCAGATGGATGGACAGCCCCACACACTCCCAACAGGGTCTCCTGAAAGCAGATTCAAACTGATGTATTCCATGGGGGTGGGTATGTGGAATTTCCATACATTTCCATTAACTTGATGTGATTTCCGCTGATGGTGTCACTAGCAGTATTTTACAAGGCTTTTCCGCACTAAGTATTCCGAGCTATTAAAAGTGTCCCTGACCTAGCTGTCCCATTCCTCCCGAAAACAAATATTGTAGAACACTTTTTGCTGCTCATAGCAAATTCCCTGCAGTAAGTAAGTAGCTTCTATTGTTACGATTATCTTGTTTCTGCTAGCTGTAGTTGCTATTCTAGCAATCTCACAAAAATAGGAACATCCCAAAGTTCTTATCTGCAAGATTTGCTCCAATGTCATCTGTGTAGCTACACCAGAAAAAAACCCTAGTGTAAAAAAGCAGACACGATTTGCACTGGTGGATCCTACAAATATTTAATATTTATTATTTGCATTGCAGTTGCACCAGTAGGGCCCCAGTCATAAACCAGGCTCCACTGTGCTAGGCCCTGTACATACCCAGAATAAAAAGAGGAGCTTACAGTCTAAGTAAGATGGGGTAACTTCACCAGGGCAAATAGCAGTTTAGAGTGTTTGACTCTATTTACCCTAGGGGTTGGCAATGGTAGCTGCTCACTCATGCTGTCGTGGAGACAAATCCCCACTGGGGACAAGGTCTCAAGTGCAATCCTACTCCAAATGCAAATATCCCCCACTTGATTAAATTAAACTCTCTTCCAAACAGTCACAAAACTATGGTCTGACTCCCGCATTTCCCATTCGGGCAATGTCTTCGCTGCGGAGTTAGCTCAGGTGATCAGCACCCAGATCTGAATGTGCTCACTGCAAAGCCATATCTGAGTTACTGTGTCCTCATTGTTTCTGCACTCACCTGTATGTGTGTGGGGACATATCCCTTGGTTCTTTGTTCTGAGGTCCTCTAGGATACTTTCCCAGTCAAATGTATGAATGGGAGGGGGGGGGGGGGGAACTTGTCTGTTCTTTGGGGAATTGTCGGATGGCATCAGAGCACTATCAGCACTAGAGTGTGGTTTAGCCTGCATCCTCACTGCAAAGAAGGTGGATTCCAGCCTGAGTTAAAGCAGAGACAGGACTCTACCCTAAGGCCACAGCTGGGTAAGATAGCTTGGGTTTAGATAGCGGGGTCCCCACTTTTGGGAAGGCTCTGTCATGCCTGCTGATAGTGGGGGGCACAACCCCAGAACAGCTCAAGTCACACACACACACCCCCATAGCTCTCCTCCTGGAAAGCAGCAACCCCTCCCTGCAGCTCCCAGTTATTCCTCCTGCCTCTGCTTCTCCCTGCCTGGCACAGCTCACAGGCTCAGCTGCCCTACAGGGAAGGGCATGGCCGCACCATGTAACAGAGCAGTCTGGGGGGGCACATTACCCCGCATGCCCCCCCCATGCATTGCCTCTGCCTGCCCATCCCACCCTGAAATATTTTGCACCATCTACACGGGTCCTTCTCTGAAAACTTCCATTGACTGAGTCACAGAGAGAGAGAGGAGTGACTTGATAGCCTAGTGGTTAGGCACTCACCTGGGAGACTCGGGTTCCAGTCTCTGCTTCAATTAATATTTAAGTATTTATACAAAATGAAATAATTTCAGCAGGAGAGATTGAGAGCCCCAACCCAGAATACTCCATAGGCCACTCACCTAGGAAGTGGGTTTCAAGTCTCTGCTTCGCATCAGGCAGAGTGGGAATTTGAACCCAGGTTTCCCCGCTGCTGGGTGAGTGCTCTAACCATTGGGCTGTGTCTTGTGGGAGCACCCCAGTCTAGTACATGCTCTCTGAGATGGCCTCTGGGAATGCCTAACAGCTTGGGTCTCTCAGGTGAGCTAGGCAGGAGGAACACCTAATTGAATAATCTTGCCAGGGTTTAGGCATGAGAGAGGTGCTGAGTTGCTCACCTTTGTTCATGCCCACTGGCAGAAATATAGAACCACAGGGTTAGAAGGGACTGCAAGAGTCATCCAACCTAACCCTCTGCCAAGATGCAGGACATATAGATGCGTTGGGGGTTTTATTGGTGGACACTTGAGCACCTAGGGACTTTAGTTGCCTTTAGGGATAGGTGGCAGCTGAGAGCTGGTTTTATAAATGCTAGTAGTGCCTAAAGGTTGGACTCTGCCACTTAAAGTGGCAGTTAGGCACTTAAGCCCCTTTCGTGAATCTAGCCCTTAATGTTCATGTAACACAAGTACTGGCTGGTGTGGTTTTGAAGCTATTAAAATGACACTGTCCCTGAATGAAAGTTTCCACAGGTACCAACCTATTGTTCTGTGAAACCTTCTGTGCTAGTTGTTTGTTCACACTGACTGCGGGTTACAGTTCCTGGAATCGTGCTCCTGCGATGAATCACTGGATGCATGTGACTTGGCTGGTAGCTGCTGAACACTTTGGGCTCCTTCCCACAAGGAAGCGTTCAGTAGGGATTTATGGCTCAGAACTGTTATGTTTTTGAGGTGTCCAAAATATTCAGTGTTATAGTGGGCCCTGCCTAGCATCCACTGTAATTCAGGTTAGGTTCCATTCTAATTCACCCCTCAGTTGCTCACAACTTTTCATGCCCCTTTTGATATGAATTTTTCCATGTTTGGTCTCAGGCCAGTGGTGGATTGTGTGTGTGGGTGGGTGGGTGTGGGTGTGTGTGTGTATATGTATATGTATATGTATATGTATATGTATATGTATATATATATATATATATAATAAAAAAAGGTTTTGAGCCAAAATTGGTTCAGCCAATTTTTTTGAACAGGGAAAAAATTCCTTCCCCCACTCCATGTGTTTATACTAGAAACCTTACACTTCAGAAAACTTCACACTTGATTTGCAGATCTCATGGAGATTTAACAGATCGAGCCCAATCTGAAGAAAAAAGGTTTTACGATTAAAAACACACAAGCCAGTCCTGGTCCATTTCACCCTCAGTCACAGCAATGCAAAGCTTGGCTCACCCTCACATGCATCACATTACCTAGCTGTCTAAAGACCCCAAGCAGATGGCTCTCTGATGCCTTCATTGACCAGTTTTACCAAAGAGATGTCTCAGATGGAAATAGGACCCTGCATCACAAAAGACAAGATGGCAGCAGTTAGAGACACAGAACTTAAATAAGTATCTGTCCTGAAATGGCAGAATGGGCCTGATTTTACTCTCACACAAATCTTACACTGTTGTGACTCATAGGGTTTGGGTACACTTGCAAGTTAGAGCATATTAAAGCAGCCCCAGGCGCCCTAACTCCCGGACCGTCCACACTGGCAAGGCACATAGAGTGCCTGGACTCTGCAGCTGGAGCGCTCCTGGTAATCCTCCTCCACTAGAAGCAATAACGCCCCAGCGTCAGTGTGAATGAGGTGTTGCATTACTGCGCTGCGATCGGCCTCCAGAAACGTCCCATAATCCCCTTAAGTCAAGTGGCCACTCTTGTCATTGTTTTGAACTTAGCTGTAGGAATGCATGCAGATATCCCCTTTCAAACTCAGTTTCTGGCATGCTTATCTGCTGTGGGACAAAGTAACCATTACTGTGGAATGCTGCTTGCTGTAAGTGTGTGAGAAAGAGGCGGAGGAGGGAGGGGGGTTTGCTGCTGTCTGAACTTACAAGACAGCATGCTGACATGCTCTCAGCACCCCAAAAACCCACTCTCTCTCCCCCCACATACACACAACACACTCCCTGTCACACTCCACACACACACACCCCATTAGAAAAGCACGTTGCAGCCACTTGAACCCTGGGATAGCTACCACAATGCACTGCTCTCTGTGGCTATTGCAAGAGCTGCTAATGTGGCCATGCCAGTGTGCTTGAATCTGACAGTGTGAACACACTGCAGCGCTTTCCCTACTGTGCTCTCCGAGGGCTGGTTTAACTCTCAGCACTCTATATCTGCAAGTGTAGCCATGCATTTCTCCTCTCACTGACAATGAGGTATATTAGGCAGCCCCTCCACCCCACTCTTGTGCTTTTGAATGAGATATTGTCAGTAGAGATACTTGTCACTATACCCTGATGCTGTTGTTTAATCTTTTCACTCTGGCCAGCCCAGTCTTTTTGCTTATAAGTTCCTTTAGTCTGGAATGTGCTTTCAATCAAGATCAAACTGTTTTCCAGCAATAAGATCTTGTTAAATGTTCACTAGTATTTTATTTGAACTCCAGCTGGGCTTGTTTCTGAGTGTAACTTGTCCTGGTTTATAATATAGTGTCTTTTGTTGTTGTTGTTGTTTTTAATGCTAGCTTTTGAAGCTGATTGGATTCCTTTGCTGTCCTGTTTGACTGCACATTAGTAAATTAGTAAACCCTGGGAAACAAGGACCTTCATTTCACCATGCTTAGTCTGATGTCATGCAATAAATATATAAAAGATGTTACGCTATAAACAGAAAGATTTCAGACATCTGTTCAAAGCTACATCCAACATAATTACATAACACTGGGGCTGATGGATGACTGATTTATCCAAATATTTGGTGAAGAGGTTGACATACTACAGGGATAAGTTACTGCCTCACCGCTGCTTCCTACTTCATTACTTTATTTATCAGTTTCAGACCAGCAATTAGCAATTGTAAAATTTCAGGGAATTATCACCTTGATGCAAATCTTTAACAGGTGGGTAAATATTGTCTGACTTTGCAAGTTAAATTATAAACTCAAGATGTCTCTTAGTCTAGTTACTACCCTAAAAGCCTAATCATTAATATTTCATGCCCGTTTAAACTAGAGAATTCAACCAAAATTATTGCATGGGAAAAGAAAGTAAAGAATCTTTCAAGCAGGGAATGTGGTAAAAATCATTTCCCCAAAAGTCTGGTTTCAAAGTTTAATGTTTTCATAGAAACAAATACAAAATAGTGCTTTTTAAAAATGTTTAAAAACCCTTCACCAGTGAATATAAAATCTAGAAGTAAACTATAATTTTAATGCTTATGTGACTTTGCTGCTAAGAAAATGACATAGCTTTCCATTGCAGCTGATGTGTGTCTTCACATATTGGTGCTTTCATAGTGGTAAATGCAGACAAGGGAATTTAAAAACGCCCACTGCAAAATCTATATGATGCAAAAGCAGCCTCGGGGTCGGATTCTGAGAGTTGCTTAGCACCCTCAATTGCCATTGACTTCAAGATTGAAAACACTTTGCTTCTGGGCTCCTTTGCCCATTATCTACTATTGAAACAAGCATAATTAAGAGTAAAGTAGGAACAATTTAATTCAAATGTAAACCATTTTGGTATTAATGTGGGAGTATGCAATATAATGCCACATTTAACAGTAGCTAGCTTCCATGCTTGTAAACAGCATAATCTATCTGTTTACTATATCCTCTCTTTGCAGTGTGAAAGGTGGCATTAAAGGTCCTTCATAAATAAAACTGAAGAAATGGAGGTGGATATTGTAGCAAAGGGAGTCTATCAAAGATCTAGTGAATGTAATTTTGGCATTATAAATAAACAATGTATCTAGTGGTAGGGAGTTGTGAGTTAAATGTCTGGGGTTCTTGTCTCATCTTAGATCGAGCTGTGATTAATTTCTGATGCAAAAGATCATAGGGCAGGATTTTCAAAAGCATGCAGGTGACTTAAGAGCAGAAGCCCCACTGAGTTTCAGTGGGACTTCTACTCCTAAATCATATAGGTGCTTTTGTAATCCCAGCCACCATGCCTAGTAATTATAGACATGAAAGAATCAAGGCTACATTTGGCCAAATTCATCCTGGGTTTAACTGTATTGATTATGGGTTATGCCAGGGATGAATTTGATCTATAATCTCTAAAGATCTAGGATAGGATTCTCTGAATCTTGCTTGCTTGGTCCTCTAATGAAAAACTTTACCAAGTGAAGTGTGTCTGTCTACTCCCAAATGGCCACTTTGAGATAGGATCAAACAACTTTTCTATTATGAACCTGCACTGCTGTATCATTAGTAGTGACTTCATTATGCTTACTGGCATTTCATGCTGCTGCTTCTCTGAGGAGTATAGCATCTAAGAAAAAGATAGATGACTGGGGTCACACTTAGGCTCTTAACTGGGGTGTGATGACAATCAAAAGCTTTGTAGTTACCCTGGGGGAGGGGGAGAGTGTGAAGAGCACAGCTCTTTCTTTTGCTTACAAAAGCCAACATTATCAACAAAGATGACAAGGCCTTAGTGGGACATGAAGGTAGGCTTCCTCCAAGTCTATTGATGTCCTAGTCTCCTGAGTTTTTGTTTTGACAAGGAATAGTGGTTGAATTTAGGTTAGGTTTAGTTATCGTGCATAAAATAAGCCTGACCTCAAGGCAAAGCCCCGGAGGTAGAGATTTAAAAATATTGCTTTGGGGATATAAAAGGAGCTGAAAGGAAATGCTTGGATTTGTCTCCCTGTTTAGCTATTATGTTCTCTGGCAAAAAACCTAACTGGTTTCAAGACTCAGCTTGATAAATGTATGGGGTGGGGGAGGTATGATGGGACAGCCTACAATGGCATGTGGTCCATTGGCGACTGCCAGTAGCAAAAATCCCCAACTGCTGGAGATGGGACACTAGATGGGGAAGACTACGGATAATTCTTTCCCAGGTATCTGCCTGGTGGGTCTTGCCCATATGCTCAGGGTCTACCTGATTGCCATATTTGGGATTGGTAAGGAATTTTCCCCTGGGTCAGATTGGCAGAGACCCTGGGTTTTTTTTCACCTTCCTCTGCAGCATGAGGCATGGGTCACTTGCAGATTTAAGCTAGTGTAAACGGTGAATTCTCTGTAACTTGAAGACTTTAAACCATGATTTGAAGTTAGGGGTCTATTTCAGGAGTGGGTGAGGTTCTGTGGCCTGCAAAGTGCCTGAGGTCAGACTAGATGATCAGGATGGTCCCTTATGACTTTAAAGTCTATGAGTCTATGGGATCTTCTCAAAGAACTGTACATTTTCCTGAGGATGGGTTCTCTTTGCAGTGGTTATCAGAATGTACACCAGAGATCATGCCTATCTACTAAACCCTGGCTACTAAATTCATAGAGTCCACTGAGCCTCTGCTGTGTAAAGGTTGAATGTTCAAGCTTAACTAAACCTACAAACAATTTGGTCACCAAACAGCAACTATTTATGAGAACTGTGTCTGGAACAAAGTGCTCTCCTGCCTCTCTCTCAGTAAGATTAACCCAGAAACAGGAATGCATCCCAGCAATCCTAATCACCAGCATTCTACTGCTGTCTAACAAATGGGAGATCCACTAGCAAAGCGTGTATCACATTCCATTCTAGTGGCTGGTCTGTAAAGAGCTACAGAGCCCTCCTTTAGCTCAAGTGGTATGTGTCTGTGCTGAGGAGCAGCATTCAAAACCCGCTGACATTCCATGTTGCATTTTCCTTTAAAAAAGGGTTACCTGGTTTATTTAATACACATAGGGAGGAAGCATCTTTAAAAACAGGTTTTACAGTTCAGTCATTATAACCCGTCAAGTAAGGCATGATGCCCAACAAAACACCGTTCTAAATTTTGGTTATTTGTAATACGTTTTGGTGGTTTGTGTCACACATTGGCAGGTTTGAAGGTTAAGAAGTAAGTTCCTCAATCTTTCTCCTGCAACTGTAATTTCTATACCACCTCCTCCCATCACTCCCTCTTCCCTACTGCTGGTTCCTTCATTCTCTATCCTTGCCAAGGCCAGCCACAGCCCCCAATGGGCTAAAGAGATGCTCCACTCCCCACTGACAGCTGTGTTAGGCTGTTTGTTGTTTTTGAGTCTGTTGGCTGTTGAATAGAGGTTGTTCAGTAACTGATCTGTGGCTAATGGGAGGTATCTGCTAAGCTCTGAAATGGTACTTTCACAGCACTGCTAAAGCAATGAATCTAGCAGTGAGCACAGTTGATTGCACTAACAGGAGACTAGGGAATGCTGCTGAGATCTCCACAGCCTTTGGATGGAAAGTGTTCTGATACCACAATGATGGGCTCAGTTTAAAAATTGAGATAGATGGAAGCAACTTCATGGACCATCCGGGCTTGACAGACAAGAGTTTGACTTGCTGGTGTGTGCTGATCCGTATCTTTTAAATCATCACACAATGGCTTGGCTACATTAGCAGAACAGATTGTGGTGTGAGATGACTGAAGACAGGCTGAGCTGGCTTCAGAATTACATCGAAGGTTCTCCTTTATTTTCCTATCCATGGGGGTCCTTTGAAAAAATCCTTTTCTGAAGGATTAATCATTTCTCTAGGTGCGGAAGCTGTGGCAGCATCTATCTTGGGGAAATAGAAACTAAATTAGCCTTTGACCATTGAGGATTACAAAATTTCATTATTTGTTGATTTTTCCCTTATCAGGGCTTTCCCATTCTGTATTAATTACATCCACAGATGAGGAAATAGGACAGTGGACTGAATTTTTGTTTTCTAATTTGAAGGGAAGATATTTGCCAGTAACCATTTTATCCTTCTCTTCTTTGTAAGACAGTGTGACAACAGCAGTAGCCACATGGGGCCAGATTTTTAAAGGGACTTAGACAGCAAGGCACTTTTGAAAATCCCACTCAGTACCTATATCAGCATCTCTGCATGCCTAAATACCTTTAAAACAGGCCTATGGTGCCAAGACCCTCTTTTTTCAGACTGAGGTCATTTTCCTTCCTCCCCAGAGGGGCTGGTGTTGAAGATAATTATATTTTTTTGTTGTTCTTTAGTTGTTTTACTTTTTATTTTGTATTATTTTTTCCAGATGTATTTTTTGTGAAGAACGAATGACCTCTCAGGGCAAGGGGTTTCCTCATTTGGCTTTGTCTACTACACTGGCAAGTGAAAGATAAAACTTTTGTCATTTAGAGGTGTTTTAAAAAAAAAACACTCTCACACACACCCCAGAAAGACACAAGTTTTGTCCACGACAAGTGCTGGTGTGAACAGTGCTTTGTTGGCAGGAGCGCTCTCCTGCCAACGCTAATGCCGCTCGTGGGGGGGTGGACGTTTTTTGTCGGAAGGAAGGAGAGCTCTCTCCTGCCGACAAACAGCGGCTACACACGCGCCTTTTAACCGCACGGCTGTAGTGTCACAGCTGTGTCGCTAAAAGCTGCGTAGTGTAGACATAGCCTAAGTGATCCCCTGGCAGCACAGCGCTCTCAGGCATGTACTAGCTTAAGAAACTTCCTTATCATTATTAGAGAGAGATGAAGAGTCAGCAGAATGCCCTGTGAGTGAGAGGACCTTGTTAGGCTGATCACTAAGAAAGGAAGAGCAAATGCCTGCTAATTGGGGTTGAGTGAATTTAGCACCATTTTGGAGGAAAATAGTGGATTTCTATAATAAGCTGATACTTTCCCATATCAGGAAAAGTGTCTTTTCTGCTTAGCTAGGAGAGCAGCAATAAGACAAGATGAGGTGACTTTTATTTTTTCTGAGCACTTGGGTCAGGGAGCTTTGTCTGTTTGTGCCAAAGGTTTATGTGAGGTACCATGCTTGTGTCAGGCTCTCCTGCCCATTCCATATCACTCCATATCAGAGCCCACTGATCCTGGCAGGGTGATGTTCCGCGGGGCTTGGCACAGTAGGTAAAAGTGCTGCATCCCAGCTGGATGTGGAGCTGTGTTACTGCACGCTGGGCCATGTCTGCCAGACAGTTCAGATAGGGATGCTCCCCTGAATGGTCTCTGATGGAAAATGCTCTTCCAAAAAGGCCTTCAACTGAAGCAAATGAGAAACCGACTCACTGAGAGTTAAAATGAAAGGTGTCTGGTTAATATTTGCCAAGAGAAGTGTTGGGGGAGGAAGATGAAAGGAAACATGAAGGAGAGTCTGAACTACAACGCTATGCCTAACTGCCAGAGACTGGCAGGCTGATAGGAAGCTTAGCTGAGCAGGTGCGGCCTTCAATCCCAGTCTCCCTTCAGCTCAGCCAAGCTGCCCCTGGCCTCCACTAGCAAAAAAGGAACCCATTTGTACAGATTAGAAGCAATGTTTTGAGGGAGAATGTATTATTATTACTATTTACAAATTCTAGCCCTGTAAACTTGGCATGGAATAAGGGAGAAAAAGCCCTTCTTCACATCCTTTTGGCATCTACCCTAGGACAATAATGATAGCTGAGACAGAGCAGAGTGAGTGCTGACAGTGAGCTTTGGATGTAAGTAGCTCAGACATGCAGGGTGAAAGATCACTGAGGCATCTGTGCAGTGTTTTTATACTGTATTTTCTATTCTGTTCGGTAACTGAAGCAAATCACAATAAGACTATATTTCTCTCATGCATTGGCTGCTAAATGGCTAAACAGCAGCATTTTGAATAAATCAGAGCCACTTCAGGGAATTATTTAATGCAGCAGAATTGCAGCAATCAGGGAGCAAAGTTAGATGTAAGAATGTCTGGTTAAGGAGGTTGAATTGAGTTCAGAGTAAAACCGCCTGCTTCTGTTTACCCACAAGAGACAGCATGGTGTAGAGAAAGGAGCAGAGGACTGGGAGTCGTCAGGCAGTTCCAAATTCCAATCCCAGCTCTGTCATTGACACCCTGTGTGACTTTGAGCAAGTGACTTAACTTCCCTTTCTGTTTCCCCATGGTTAACAGGACTTACTTCCCTGCCTGTTAGGGATGTTGTGAGGATTAGTTTGTATGTGGAAAGTGCTACATAAATTCTAATAATTATTTATTAGATGGCAAGATGATGCATCAGGAGAATGGAATGGAATGGCTTGATCTAGAGCCAAATAAGAAATTAAAGCTTGATATCTGGCCAGGTTTGAAAGACCCAAATGGAGCTTAAGCCTAATCCATTTTCCAAAGCAGGTTATTTATTGCATTTTACACTGATTGCCCAGCATCAATACCATTCACATTTAGTTCATGATGGTTTCACACACTTCCTGCTGTCTGCCCCATAATGTGTCTTCATTATTTGCTACTGGCTTTAATGAGGCCACGCTCTTGAAGTCTTGACATAAAGGATCCAGCCTGGTGAGAGAGTGAGCAGGGGAAGTAAGAGAAATGACATTTAAAAGTAGTAGAAATGGAAGCCAGTATCCTGGCTCACTAGTTCCAGAGGTGACAAAGGAAGGTTCTGTAATATGGGGAAGGCACAGGGAGTCTGTGGTTAGTAGTGAAGAAATTATAACTACAGATGAGTGAATCTTTCATCATGTCACCTGAAGCTCAAGGGTCTCAAACCTGAGTGAATTAAACCTGCTGGTTTGGATTTGCCAATGCCTTGCAAACTGGAACAGGCACTGCTGGAAAGAAGCCAATGACATTTTCATAGTGAACATGGGCCATTAATTCTCCAAAGCAGCCGTTACGCTATTTAAAAACCAAGGGCCAGATTTTCAGAGGGCTGAGCACCCAAAACTGCAGTACAAGTCAATGGAAACTTGTGGATCCTCAGCAGCTCTGACAGTCAGACCCTAGATCAGCTAAAGCTGGGCACTGGGAATTTAAATCGCCCAAGATTTGAATGTGAAGATGTGGGCTTGTATCTCTGTAGCGGGGCCTAAACTGAAAGTAATTCCAGTTAGCATGACAGGACACAGAGAGAAGAGTTAGGGCTCAGTCATGTCCTCCCATAAATGGGGGACAGCCCTTTTGTGTTAGAGAGCTCTGACAAAATGGGCCTGGCAATTAACCAGTCCAGCTATGAAATCTACTTGCCTAACCTTTGCCTTGATGATGAAAGAGCTAATGACACTTAATTCACTCATCTAAAAAAATATTTCTCCCAGCTGAGTATGTAAGTAGAATTTTGCAAATCTCAGTTTATAGTGATCAATATCTAAACATTGAACAGTTTCTTTCATTACAGGAGCTTCTAACTAACTGCAAAGACTGTAATCCACAGGTTCTGGTGCTATGTAGCTGTCTACAGAATATGTATCTCAGTAGAAATAGGAGTTCCAAGATAGTTCTGTGACCTATAAATCATTTAACAAACATATGCATGAATTAACCAAAAATAAGTTTCTATTAATGATGCAACATAATACAGCAAACGTGGTGTCAAGGAATGTGTGTGTGCGCGTGCGTGTGTGTGTGTGTGTAATTACAATACTTTGATACAAAATATAGTCTCTTGTCCATAAAGGTACTCCTCTTATTGTGCTATCTTAGCACAGCTTTATTTTAGTGGAGAACATCTGGAGCAAATATCATTGTCCAATGCATCATAATAATCAGGAACATTGATCCTCTGTTCCTGATTTACAGTAAAGTTTAATGCCTTCTATGTTTTCCCATACAATCATTTCTATGTAGAAGAGCCTTTGTGCTCCACAGTCTGGAGCAGGTTGCTAAATTTGGATCATACTTTTTTCTTACAAATACAAGCTTATGACAATTTACAAAAGCAGCACACTGGAATGCTGGATACCTAGCATTATGGCATTTCCCTTTCAACCATTTGCTGTTATCCAGCTGCTATCAGTGCCTTGGGCATTTTGTTGCATTGAGCTGTATTCTTCTTTTTCTTCAAAGAATGATTTTGAAGATCAACATTTAAACTTGGGAGACCTTCTCCTCCCATGCAACAATTATTCAGGAGCTATATGGAGCCAAATACTGAAGCCTTTATTCAAGCAAGACTCCCACTGAAGTCCATGGTAGTGTTACCTGGGTAAGGAAAGAATCAAAACTGAATAAGGATTTCAGGATTTGCCCTCTGGCTTGTTGCATGTCAAATTGCTTAATGGCTATATGTAAGAAACATGACAAATGACTGCTAAGGCTTTTCTTCTAGGTCAGCAGTTTGCAAACAGTCTTTCAAAACTCATTAAGTTACAATAGTGGCACAGTGGATGTCTGCAGTTGCTGTTTCAAAAGCTCCTACCAATATAATCATTTCCCCATGCAAATCCAGTGTGGGGTCTGGGTGCAGTTGTGCCCCACCTGCTGAAGCCATTTTGATGAGCTTCATAAGAAAGGCGAATAAACATGGGCTGAAACTCAGTAAGAACAATAGGCTCATATATCAAATATATGCCATGAGGGACTAACTCACCATGGAGCTGAAGGGAAGGACAGCACTACGGATCAATATTATTCTGCCCTTTTTTGGCTATCTTCTCTTTAGGTAATCTCACACTTTCTGTAAGGCAGGACATGGTCCAGCATCTGCTTTGAACTGTTCTGCAGATTGCACAGGACGTTTACTTGTTACTAGTGCAACTGTTCCCATAGCCTCTTCCAGGCAGGTACCAGTTCTTAACAAAGGTAACCAACAAGTAATTTGTAACACTTCCCCATCCTGCTCTGTGCTCTGTGTCATTGGTAAAAGGCACCAAGGGAGTTGACCCTCATGCAGTGTGCGTTCCACATTGTCCAACTCCTTTCATAAACAATATTGTCAGTGGCCAGGCCACAAGGTAGAGTTACATCCCCAGAAGGAAACGGTACCATTTTTGAGTCATTTGGACTCAGGTAAAGACTTTTTCAAAAGTAGAATGCTCCCATTAGTGTGGTCAATTCAAATGCAACCGTACTTTGAGGCTATTAGCCAAGATGGTCAGGGTTGCAACCCCATGAGGTGTCCCTAAGCCTCTGAGTGCCAGGAGCTGGGACTGGATGACAGGGGATGGATAACTCGGTAATTGCCTTGTTCTGTTCATTCCCTCTGAAGTATCTGGCACTGTCCACTGTCAGAAGACAAGATACTGGGCTAGATGGAGCATTGGTCTGACCCAGTATGGCCATGCTTATGTTCTTATCTTCATGGATGATGATACGTCCCCTAGCCTGCAACTACAGATCCTTCAACTCTGGGCCACAGTAGTATTAAAGTAGCAGCCGTGTTAGTCTGTATCTGCAAAAAGAACAGGAGTACTTGTGGCACCTTAGAGACTAACAAATTTATTAGAGCATAAGCTTTCGTGGACTACAGCCCACTTCTGTATGCATCCGAAGAAGTGGGCTGTAGTCCACGAAAGCTTATGCTCTAATAAATTTGTTAGTCTCTAAGGTGCCACAAGTACTCCTGTTCTTTTTAGTAGTATTAAAAGTACTGTAGCTATGTGGTGGAGTTACCTGCTGTGAGGAGAAGGAGAGAGCCAAAATTAAACAGCTGGCAGTTTGGGTGGGTTATTACAATAATTGCTAACTAGCCACCAGGATTATACAAGTCTAAGCAGTCACGTTAGTTTGACTGTGCAGGAGGAAAATGTGCTAACTCCCAAGGTAACTCACAGCACCTTGTAAGGTGGTTTTGTTAAATGAGCTACCATGCTTACACATAACCTCACAGCAGTGATGGTGACCATCAAAAGGTTCAGAGCTTTGATTCAGATAAGCAAAGCTCCCCCAGTGTGGATGCCTGTTCAAATCTCATTGTTCTGGAAGTCCCCATGAGAAATATTTTCTCACTACATTTCCAGTATTTTCTGGTTTCCACTCACATCTGTAATTCCATGAGGGTATTTCACCTATTTCAGCACTTCCACTTTTAGCAGAAACCAGGAAGGGCAGAGGCATAGAAATGAAACTCCTTCTCATTCACTTCTGTTGTTAGCCAAACTGGGAAGGTGAGTCAGGCTTTTTGGATGGAGGTTCTTAGTCTATCTAAACCAATTCACCCATCCTTAGTTTACAAGAGCTGATTTTACTAGCTTACTTAAGGCCTTTATGTGAATGTGGTGGTAGGGGGGCAGAGAGAGCCTTCACCCTCAGCAAGGATGAGGGATAATCTCAGTCCTTGCACTTGAAGGAGTGCAGCATATGCTCTCTCTGTGCACCCCCAAAGGTTCAAACCACCCCAGAGCGGGCAAAGAGTGACAGAGAGGAGTAGTGCTGTCCAGGTTCACTGTGGGAGTAGGCTGCACGTTTGGTACAGCAGGCACATTCCCCCTCTGCCCTTGGGTGCTGAGCCAAAGGATAGTGCTTCCCTCCGCTGCTATCCCACCTGAACTTTCACCTTTGGAAGTGCAGCTCTGCATGGCACCTAACACAGGACAGGTTGTAAAGTACACGCTTCGGGCCTTACTGGATTGCAGGGGTCAAACTAGACAGCAGGCATTCTTTGTAGATCTCTACTTCCAAACATGATGCTTTGAATAGTGGGTGCCAGGAGAGAAGCCACTAATGCAAACTAGTAAAAATGCTTCATCTATCTATGCAGACACTGAGATACTGTTATGAGAGCCAAAACAGCAGAATTTATGGTGCTCGTTCTTCAGCTGGTGTGTTTAATTCTGCCCAGTGTTATTAAGAAGGAAGATTACAGGCCTATCCATTCTTGCTGCACAGCAAAAATGAATATGGAATACAATTGGAGCCATGAAAAATGGGGCATTGGACCCTCAGCTTATGTAAACTGGAGTATTAGAGAAGAAATTGAAGGCATTGGAGCTAAGCCAATTTAAACCTGCAGTACCAGTAACATGTAAAATGCTGTATTTCCCATTCTAAGGGTATGTCTACACTACGAAATTAGGTCAGTTTTATAGAAGTTGATCTTTAGAAAGCGATTTTATACAGTCGATCGTGTATGTCCCCATTAAGTCGGTGGAGTGCGTCCTCAATACCGTGGCTAGCATTGACCCACGGAATGGTGCACTGTGGGTAGCTATTCCACAGTCTCCACTGCCCATTGGAATTCTGAGTTAAGCTCCCAATGCCTGATGGGGCAAAAATATTGTCGCGGGTGGTTTTGGGTACATGTCATCAGTCTCCTCTCCTTGAAAGCAACGGCAAACAATCATTTCGCTCCTGTTTTCCTGAGTTACCCATACAGACATGAAAGCACAGCAAGCATGGAGCTCAGAGCTGCTGTTGTGAGCATTGTAAACACCTTGCGCATTATCCTGCAGTATGTGCAGAACCTGGCTAGGAGCCACCAGCATGAGGACGATTGTGAGGAGGACATGGACACAGACATTCCTGAAAGCCCGGGATGTGGCAATTGGGACATCATGGCGGCAGTGGGGCAGGTTGATACAGTGGAATGCCGATTCTGGACCCGGCAAACAAGCACAGACTGGTGGGACCGCATAGTGTTGTAGGTATGGGATGATTCCCAGTGGCTGCGAAACTTTTGCATGCGTAAGGCCACTTTCATGGAACTTTGTGAGTTGCTTTCCCCCACCCTGAAGTGCAGGAATACCAAGATGAGAGCTGCCCTGACAGTTGAGAAGTGAATGGCGATAGCCCTGTGGAAGCTTGCAATGCATGGCTGCTACCAGTCAGTCGGGAATCAATTCGGAGTGGGCAAATCTATTGTGGGGGATGCTATGATCCAAGTAGCCAAGGCAATCACTAACCTTCTGGTAGCAAGGGTAGTGACTCTTGGAAATGTGCAGGTCATAGTGGAGTGTTTTGCTGCAATGGGGTTCCCTAACTGTGGTGGGGCCATAGACGGAACGCATATCCCTATCTTGGCACTGGACCACCTTGCCAACCAGTACATAAACTGTGAGGGGTACTTCTCAATGGTGCTGCAAGCACTGGTGGATCACAAGGGAAGTTTCACCAACATCAACGTGGGATGGTTGGGAAAGGGGCATGACGCTCGCAACTTTAGGAACTCCAGGCTGTTCAAAAAGCTGCAAGAAGGGACTTTCTTTCCAGACAAGAAAATTACTGTTGGGGATATTGAAATGCCAATAGTTATCCTTGGGGACCCAGCCTACCCCATGCTCCCATGGCTCATGAAGCCGTACACAGGCAGCCTGGACAGTAGTAAGGAACAGTTCAACTGTAGGCTGAGCAAGTGCAGAATGGTGATAGAATGTTCCTTGGATCTTTAAAAACCCGCTGGCGCTATTTGCTGACTAGGTTAGAACTCAGCGCAACCAATATTCCCATTATTATTGCTGCTTGCTGTGTGCTCCATAATATCTGTGTGAGTAAGGGGGAGACATTTATGGCGGGGGTGGGAGGTTGAGGCAAATCACATGGCGGCCAATTTTGAACAGCCAGACATCAGGGTGATTAGAAGAGCAGAGCTAGGCATGCTGCGCATCAGAGAGGCTTTGAAAAACAGTTTCATGACTGGCCAGGCTACGGTGTGACAGTTGTGTATGTTTCTCCTTGATGCAAAGCTTGTTGAATTTACTTCCCTGTAAGCTAATCCACCTCCCTCCTTTGACTACAGCTGGCAAAGGAAATAAAGTCCCTATTGTTTTGAATCCATGCATTCTTTATTTATTTTTTTTTAAAAAGTGAGATCACTGACAAGGTAGCCCGGGTGGGGTAGGGGAGGAGGGAAGGATAAGGCCACATTGCTTATTGTAGCCACACTACATTGCTTATTGAGCCATCCTCTGGAGTAGAGTGGCTGGGTGCCCGGACCCTCCCCCCCGTGTTCTTGGGTGTCCAGGCGAGGAGGATATGGAACTTGGCGAGGAGGGCAGGTGGTTATACAATGGATGCAGTGGCGATCTGTGCTCTTGTTGCCTTTCCAGTTGCCTGATCATGTCCGTTTGCTCCCCCATTAGCCTCAGCATCTCCTCCTGCGTGTTCTGATCATGGTCACTGAATGCTTTCCTGGCCTCTGCCACCGAATGCATTGCCTCCATGCATTCAGCTGTGCCGTATCAGTGCAAGAGGATTGCATGAGCTCGGAAAACATGTCATCGCGATTCCTTTTTTTCCGCCTTCTAATCTGCGATAACCTCAGGGATGGAGATGATAGGGGGAGCATAGAAACATTTGCACCTGCAAGGGGGGATAAAAAGAGAGAGTAAAATTTAAGAAGATACATTTCTGAGAACAAAAGGGAGACTCTTTCACAGTGAATCAAGCAATTCACAGCAGACAGCACATGTGCTTTAGGTACAAGGTCGCATTTTGCCTTTTAAATTGAGTGCCTGCCGGTTTGGTGACACATCACACATGACTGGGCAATAGAATTCAGTTTCCAAGCAGCCATGGTAAGCCAAAGGGTACGCAGGGTTGGCTTCTTCTGCATTCATAACATGTGGGAATGGTTTCAAACTGCAGTGCCCTCCTTTCCCAAAGCAAGCAATGCTGGTTGAGTTTGTCAAGGAGGGGCTATGGTTTTGGGGTGGATGTGCAGCACACCCCTCCCCCCACCGTGTGGCTATTCTCTGGGATGATCCCTTTTCGCCAAGCGCAGAGAGTCCAGCATGAAGGAGATCCTTTTACTGTTCCCTTACAAAAATTCCTCTATTTCAACCAGGTGACCATGAATAATATCACTCTCCTGAGGCTGACACAGAAAAATAAAGACCGAATGTTGCATGAATGCGACCAAAACCCAGGACCATTCGCTGCCATGCTTTGTGCTGCAATGATTCCAGACTACCTGCTACTGGCTTGGAGTGGTAGAGTGTCCTACCATGGAGGAGGAAATAAGGCAGCCCTCCCCAGAAACCTTCTGCAAAGGCTTTCAGAGTACCTCCGGGAGAGTTTCATGGAGATGTCCGTGGAGGATTCCCACTCCCTCCCCAGACACGTTAACAGACTTTTCCAGTAGCTGTACTGGCTGCAAACACATCCCAATTCTTCAGGGCAAGTCAAACATTAAACACAATTGCTTTTAAACCCTGTACTGCAGTTACAAATGTGCACTCACCAGAGGTGCCTTCTCCGGCTTCAGGGTCCAGAATCCTGCCTTGGGATGATGAAAAGCTCCAGGATGATGAAAAGGTCCTGGCTGCCAGGGAGAACGGGTTCACCGCTTGCCTGCTGCACATTCTCCTCCTCCTCTTCCTCATCTACAAAATCCTCCTCCCTATTGCGTGAGACTCCCCCTTTGCAGGTGTCCCTGGACAGTGGAGGAGTAGTGGTAGCCCCCTCTCCCCCCAGGATGATGCAGCTGATCACAAAAGCAGCATGTCTGGGGCTCTGACCCAGAGTGACCGTTTGCCTCCTTTGTCTTTTGGTAGGCTTGCCTGAGCTCCTTAACTTACACGTGGCACTGCTGTGTGTCCCTGTTGTAGCCTCTATCCACCCTGCCCTGTGAGATTTTGGCATATCTATTAGATTTCTTCTTTTTGATCAAAGTTCTGCCTGCACAGATTCTTCTCCCTGTACAGCAATCAAATCCAGTGTCTCCCGTTCGCTCCATGCTGGAGTTCGTTTGCAATTCTGGGACTGCATGGTCACCTGTGCTGCTGAGCTTGCCACGCTGACCAAACCTGTGTACCTGGCTAGTGCATCGGATTTGAAAGTGCTGTCCAGAGCAGTCACATTGGAGCACTCTAGGATAGCTCCCAGAGGCCAATACTGTCGAACTGCACAATGCTGTGTCTGCACTACTCCAAATTCGACCCAAGAAGGTCTCTCTTAGCGCTACTCCCCTTGTCAGGGAGGAGTACAGCAATAGATTTTAAGAGCCCTTTAGGTCGACAGGACGGGGTTGGTTATGTAGCCGCATTGCTTATAAAATCGACCTAACGCGACTAAATTCGACCTAACCTCGTAGTGTAGACCAGCCCTAAATATAGGAATATCACACATACCTTGATAAATGTAAATACTGCTGTGTTGCAAGTATCTATTTTTTAAAGATCCCTATCCATCTGCCACTTCAGCCCCAGGAGCAGGAGACTAACGGCTCAAGGCTTGGTTCTCCATTGTCCTGCATTGCATTTTTACCAGCGCAAAATGGACATAAAACACTATCATTTTACACCCACTTTGCACTGGAGTGAATGACTATACAGGATGCAGGGCAGTGGAGAATCAGGCTTACAGTCCAGTCACACAGGCTGTACCAGGGAGACAGCTAGGAACCCAACACTTATTTAAAAAGCATTTTGAAAATCACGGGATTTTTTAATTTTGGGAGCTGAAAATCCGCAAACACTAAGCAACCATGTTCTTTTTCTCAACTATCTTTACCAAGGGAACAACCTTTGGCCTGTAAATGAGCTCAGACTTGTCAGACCCTTCTGCTCAATAATATTTAGTCTTCCCTGCTTCCTGGGATGCTGTGTTTATTGTTTATTTCAGGCTGTTTTCAGAGTAAAGTAAAGAAAAACACAAGCCTCGCTATAGGCCCTGCTATCTCTGGTCCTAGGGCTGCAATTACTTTATGGTCTTTAATAGCTGCAATTATAAGAAGAGAAACATAACTAGTCCACAGAACAGGAGAACCTCCCCTTCCCAGCTCTCCTAGCTACAGTCCTCACTTGCAGGCTGATGGATGGTCTCTGAACTCCCAGACCCTCACCCAGAAATCGTCCGCAGGTTACATGATTCCTAATTGGCAGCCTCTTGTTTAACGCCAGTTGATCCTGGATAAGCTCACAGAGCAGAGGCAGGGATCATGGGGTTTCTTCCCCGGGACCAGTTTGGGTTGGCCAGTGCATCCCATCAAAGGCCTTTAGCAAAAGAATGAGCTGTATTATTTAAGGACTAGTAGCTGAAAGCCCATGATGTCAGATGAGTGTGGCAGTTCCACTATCTGTGCTGTCTCCCTCATACAACCAATGAAATGGTTGCATACAATCAGGACCAGCTCTAGGCACCAGCGCCACTTGGGGCAGCAAAAATGCTGGAGCCAGCCCTGCATACAAATTAGCTGTAGACTAGAGTAAGTGTAGTGACTGGCTGTGTTACCTCTGATGTCTCAATGGTCTAGAACTCTTGACATGGCATAGCTCCATGCCTTACTGTAGCCATACATCACATGGGTATAATTTATAAAGTCAAAATGGCTGAGAACTTAAAAATTGAACAGTAACAGACTGTAAAACCCAGTAATGATTGCTCCTGGTAGTATTCTGAACAAAAAGAGCTCTCCAATGTACTTGTAGCTGTTTCCATCACTTCACACTGACTCAACACACATTCTAGGCTTCAGAGTGCCAGCGAGAGACAATCCTGGAATTTTATAATATAGATTCTTTCCTCTCCTCTCACATTACATTCCTGTCTTCAGATGTCTTTGGCTGTTTGGCATGGTCAAGCAAAGGTGACACAGAACCTTCTGATTGTCTGATGGACTGTTCTGCAGTGGAGCATGATTCAGAGTACAGTCCACTCTCTCCTGTCCTATAAAAGGAAATCTCATCCCCGGGGCAGGTAACTTTTGATGAGCTAATCATAAGCTACACTATTTGCTGTCCTGTCCTTGAGTTCCTCCGCTGAACCAAAAACAAAAGGTAACCAAATGGGAGGTGCTAACAAAGGAGGAATAGTTCATTTGTGGCCCAATGCTTTGAAAAGTGCAGATTTAAGGGATGAAAAGGCAGCTCTGCTTGACGTTCCCTAACCCTTGTCAATCTTTGGCTGGTTTGTGTTTGTAGATTTCCCCCCCCCCTTGTTTATGCCAGATTCATTTCAGCCATGCACTTCGTACTTGAAAGAATCTTCAAAGGTTGACATCCTCTCTGAAGTTTGTACTTAAAGCTATTTTTTATAGTAGCTTTACACCACAGTGTGTTTAGATGGATTATCTATTTTCCAACTGTGGGCTAACATTTCTAGCAGCCATGTAATTGTTTAAGGTTTAAAGATGGGGCTGGCTTACCTTTTTGGTGGGTTTTTCATAGTTTAAATAAAAAAAATTACACAGCACCTAATTATGAAACCTTTATTCCTTAGGCTAGATCTATACTACCGGGGGAGGGGGGGAGGGGCAACCTAAGATACGCAACTTCAGCCACGTGAATAGCATAGCTGAAGTTGCGTATTTTAGGTCGACTTACCTGGCTGTGAGGACGGCGGCGAGTCGACCGCTGCCGCGCCACCGTCAACTCCGCTTCTGCCTCTTGCCGCGGTGGATTTCCGGAGTCGTCGGCAGAGCCATCGGGGATCGATTTTATCGCGTCTTCACTAGACGCGATAAGTCGATCCCCAAGAGATCGATTGCTACCTGCCGATCCGGAGGGTAGTGAAGACGTGCCCAATGGCTGCCTTTTTTAAAAACCAGCAAAGAGACAGTCTGCAGTGGATTTTCTTTAAACTGTTTTAAAAACAAAACTTGATATCGAGATAAGCGAGTCAGTGAGTTGGTGCTCTAGAATGAGATTTTTCAATTACATTCAATAGGACATACGCCCCTAAATCACTTAGGGGCTTTTGAAATCCAATCCTTAGTGTTTCCTGTTAGAAGGGCTTGGTTCAAATCCTTGCTCAGGTCATACATTGAAAATGAATGTGCTGTCTCATCCTGACTCCTGGGTGAGATATGTCCCCATCATATGCATTTTAAAAGTATCTGAAAGTCCAGTGTTATTATTTGAGCTTCATACAACTTAAGAACTGGTTCAGAGGAACACACTACATTTTGGGAAAGCCAGATGGAGAGGAGCACTCGGCTCAGCCAACCTGTATGTGGCAAAGGGGCCCAGGAGGGACCAAAAGAAAGAAAATATTTTTAGGATTCAGAAATGCAAACTTTTGGTCTGTGACTCAACTGATAAGGGAAAGTGATTAAAAAGAGCCGAGTGTGCTCCTGGCTTGCGTATAAAGGGCTAGCAGCTGCCTTCGCTGCACTGGGCTGTGACATGATGGGCAGCATGGGAGTGAATGTGTTGAACCCCGCCTTGATACTGTGTAGAAGAGAGATGGAAGGAGCTCTCTGTACCCTCTTCACCTCCCTCTCATGCATTTGAATAACCCTGGGCAGAATCTGGCCATGACTGTAGGAGAGACTTCACAGGAGCTGGGAGCTTCGTAGAGCAACACTGTAACACAGAGAGGTCTACTGTAGTCCTTGAAACTGTGTGGCAAAGGAGCACTTCACTAATCTTGGATGGACTTTGATGTCAACATTTCAAAAGGCTGTGAAAAAAACCCTTTCGTTATAGCCGCAATAAAAGGAAAATATCGGAGATGATATTTTGAAAGGGAACAAAAGCCTGTAATTGAATTTCCAGGTATTGTTGTACTTATGCACTATGCCAGGAAAGAACTTTGTTCTGAAGAGTCTTGAAGCAGATTAAAAGGGAAGTGACTTGAAGGATTTTGCAATCACTAATGTATGAAGCATTGTCTCTTAACTAGTTTTTAAAATGAAGAAGTTTCACATTTAGAACATAACACTCAGCTCCGTAGAAAATTGAGACAATATATTTAGGAGCCTTAATGTGGATTTAGGAGCCTAATGTTAGGCCAGCAGATTGAAAGTGTTGGCCAGTGGCTGTTTGTGAGATTCAATCTCAGAATTATATTGGTGCAGTGGGATGCAGTTGAGAAACTCACTTTGAGACTTTTACCATGGACAGAAAATAAATAAAGGAGCTTTTCTTCCCTATATTGTCCAGTATCAGGAATAAAAGATGAGCTTGGCCTTTCCTTAGGTTCTAACTCTTTGGTCCTGTTGCTACTTCAGGCAATTTAAGGGGGGAAAAAACACCATCTGTGACAGGAACACTCAATGCACCCTCTTAGTTGACTGGAAAAACTTTTTCAATTATGTTTGATTTGTACTTTCAATTTTATCCCGTTAGAACTGCACAGCACTACTAGCAGTCTTATGCCATTCCTGACACTGGGATTGTCTGTGCCATCTAGGAATGCATTCAAAAGCGGTGGCCTTGTACTGTCTTAGTCTGAAGAAAAGCTTTGCTGTTCTGATTAAGTCAAGCCAGTTGCTTGGCTGTGCCTTACTGCTTGGAAACGAGGTATATAATGCCGAAGGGTTCAGAAAGAATAGAGTCCTCTCAACTAAAGACAAAGCAGACACACTCGGGAGTGGAGAGCTGGGGAGTGGATAGTAGTGGAAGCAAGTTTTTGAGTTAGGGAAGGATTGGCTTGGCATAGAACAAGAAAGCATTCTGCTTGGGTTTGACTGAATAGCTCAGGGGATAGGTAACAAACAGGCTAAGGAGACTTTCACCGCTAGGCCAGTAGTCTGAATGTGGCCCACAACAGTGGTACGGGTCTCATAAAGTTGTTAAGCACCTGACACAGCTGTGAAGTGAGTTGCTTATTCCATTCCTGTCCCGCATAGTTGGGTCCATATCACAAAAAATCAAAGCTGACAAGAATTGTCCGTCTGTGTAGAAAGGCCAAAGACTGAAAAACCCATGGAGACTGAACCAATAGACCGAAGAGGTTCTTATCCCCAGACATCGTTCCTGCCAGTCAAGATTGAGATTAGATAAGGAAGCATTGTGAGAAAGCTTACTCTGTTGCTAGCCATGTTGTGTATGTTGTGTGTATAGATCAAGCCCTGTAGTCTCCAAGCTTGCCAGTCAAGCACTTGATTCATGGTAACCAAAGCTGGATTCATTGGACACCCAGTTAATCAAAATCAGAAGAGAAACCTTGGCTCGTGAATGGGCTGAGGAAGGTAGAATGGAAAGAGGAAAGCTTTTAAAATGTAAAACTCGTCTGATGCAGAAACGTCAGTAATAATACCCATTTGGTTCTGAAGAGGCCTTTGAGAGCTGAACTGGTAGCATTGGAGTTTTTCTATTTACCTCTACTACAAACAAATGAATACGTAAAAGAAATGTGTGTGCAATCCCCATGCCACATTGTTGGGACTTCTGCCTGTATGAGCATTGTGAAAATCTTCTAAAACCCATCTAGAAGGAAGGTAGTTTATTTGCTTACTTTACCAAGTTACAAGGATTTCAAAACTTCTTTTCTCCATAGTTTCTTCAACATTTTGGTGTACATCCTTATTTCCTGTAATGGTCCTGATCCTGTTGCCACTAACTTCCAAGGGTGGTTAGCTATTGACTTCGGAGGGAGGAGGATTCCTTCCCTCCCATATTGTAATTGCTATCAGTTGTTCTTGGCAGTCTCAAGAAGAGAGGCCATTAAAGTAATGGATCAGAGAAACTGAACTACCTTCTCACTCCTAGAAGTGGTCCCTCCAGAGCAGTGTTGAGGCACACTAGCTGTGCAAAGAAGGAAGTGTGAATTGTCAATGTTCATGCTCTGCTTGTTCTGTGACTATACAGAGGACTGAACTTCAGCCTTTAGGGCTGTCAATATAAGTACCCTTCGTGAGTACTGCTTGTTAAAGAACTGTATTTTAGAGAACAACCTGTGTGTTGCTTGGGAGACTGGGCCCCAAATTTGACTCTGCTTCTGGGTTTATTTTAAAATGTCAGTGAAAAGGGGGGGGATACTTGTTGCCATTTTTCTACTCCCTCATTTTTGCTGATTAGAGGCAGCCTGTAGCATTACAATGCACACCACCCCTCTCCCCCCCATACACGTTACTAGGTTTATTTGATCCTACCTCAGCACATGGGGCTGGACTTGACCTCTGAAGGTCCCTTCCAGCCCTGCATTTAGGGCCAGCCTTACAGGTGGGCAACATGGGCAACCACCAAGGGCGCCGTGGTCAGTGGGGACACTGTGGTCAAGAGACAAGAAGTGGGACAGGCGTGGGGTGTGATGCCGCAGAAGGGAGCACAGAGCGATGGTGGGGCAGGGGGAGAGGCAGCAAGGCCAGAGGCGATGGGGGGGGGAGTTTGGGGAGGCAGCGGGGGCCTTAGGTGCCAAAATACAAGTTCAACCAGAGCACCATTTTCCCTTAGGCCAGCCCTGCCTACATTTCTATGATTCTGTGATAACTTCCGATCTGACCTCATTTGTTAAGGTGCTCAATCCCACACGTGAGACGAGATTTTTCAAGAGCCCAGTAACCACAATTTGGGGCCAGACTTTCTAACGAGTCCAGCTCCCGCTGACTATATGGCCAAATCTTCAAAAGAGTTCAGCAGTCAATGTGATGAGTATAGTTGGTTAGAAATTTTTCACCCAAAAGCTTTTTTTCCCCCAACAAAAATTGGTTTTTTGATCACTACAGAAATTTTCATGAAATTTGTTTTGCATCATGCTAAATGTTCCAGTTGTTTAATGAACACATTGGTTTTAAACCGATTTGCTGAAAAACTGGAAGAAATCCATGAAAAATGTTGACCAAAACAAACTCTTAAATTCATTCAATTTCTCCCCCAACACACACACGCGGAATAGAATTCCTGTTTTTCAATCAGCATCTATGAAGTTAGCTTTAGTGTGATCTTTGCCTCTGTGAATGTAGGAATTACACTGACATCCAGAGGATGGCCTATCACAAACCAATCAGTGTTTCAATCTGGACCAGATTGTGTCATCAAGACATAGTCCTGAGATGGGACAGTGCAGAGCCAGCCCATGCCAGCAGGAGCTCCAGATAACATTCTTTTCTAAGGGAGGCACAAATCCTCATTGGACCCCTGTGAAGTGCAGCTACTTCCCTCTCTGGTTAGCTAGCTCTATTAGCAGAGGTGGGGAAAGGTGGTGAATGGCTCTTCTTTGCAGTGTGTCATGCCCTGAGCGATCCTTGCACTAGGGGGAGCACAAGGGTTGCAAGAGTGCCCAGCCCATGCATGAAGAGTACAAGGTGGGAGAGTGGAGTGAAGAGAAGGCTCAGCTCTCTGCCGCATTATGCACCAGCAGGGGCTGGCTCCAGTGTATTATTGTTTGTTTGTTTGTATTCCAGTAGCAGCTACAGTATTCCCGGCTCTGCGTGTGCACATGCTCCAACGCAGCCCTGCCCTGAAGAGCTCACAACCTACTAAGACAAGCAACATTTGATGGGTGGGAGAGAGGGATACAGTTAAAATCAGTATAATCTTTATATACATTTTTTAATGTAATCTGCCCTGAATATTTCCTATCCCCCTCCATATAAACCAAGGCAGAGCAAGTGAGTTAACCTTCAAAACCATGCCACCTATGAACCATGATCAGGTGGCTCTAAATCCTGCCAGATCAAAAGCATCACATTTCACTCTCAGTAAAGGAGGACACAGTGATAGTCACTGTAAAGATCAGAAAAATGGGATTAGAGAAGTGATCATAGTACTGTATGTGGCTAATATGCAACGGTTTCTAAGACCATAAAGACTCATAATTACATTTATATGGATTAGTATAATCCATGAATTTGTAACCCCCAAGGACTTGGTCATGCAGGGCTGTAGAAGTAGAGTGCTATGATATGCTATCTGATGTGCCTGACTAATAGAAGTGTTCTTTTTAGCCTTAGTCTGAAGCACTGGTGCCTTTAAACTGCTTTGGTTTTCATTGATACACAGTTTAAAAAAATCCCGAATAATAGTTTTAATTGTTAATTCATAAAAGAAATCTGATCTGTCTGAGGCATGATCAGAAATCTGTTTAAAGGAATAAAGAAAATTCCTATATTCGTAAAGAAACAGCTTTCCTTACCTATATTCCTAACCCCTTAGATTATTAAAATGAAAGGGTTTGGCTGATTATTTATTTTTTACATTTCTCTCTGTGTTGGACGATCAAAATGGACCAGTTAATTTTATCTTGGTTTTTAATCAGTTTCACTTTCTGGCTCTCGTGTACAAACACAGTGCTGCAACACTGGGGTTTCAAAACCTGCAAAGGGATTGTTAAATCTAGACTGCGCACTGGAATGTGTTGCTTGAGTCGTCATGCAAAATATTGTTTTAACAACACCTAAATTGTGAACCAAAATCAACTTGTCAGTATCCCTTTAACATTCTATCCAGCAGCACTGCCTCTGTCCCATGGTACAGCAAAGGGAGTCAGGATTCCACACACTTGTCAAAGACTTGAATAGCTGGAGAGACACTGTGAGGATGCAACTGAGAAATATTCACTTGCAAGCTATAGTCAAAGATGGTTAAGGCTGAGTCAGAAAACCCAGTGAAATCTGTGAGAGTTGAAGGAACTCAGCACCACACAATAAATTCTCAGCACACCCTGAAGCATTGGGTCCTTTGTGTCTGCCTGGAGCCCAGCATTGAATATTTCACCCTCAGCTTGGTATTTCTTTGATCTGGATTTTGTATTCATTTTCTTCCATTTTTTATGTGAATCTGTGAATTTAGCACAGAGACTAAAGTCAAGCCAGACAGAAAAAAACTCAGTGAGTTCCTGGACTACTTTGTACTCATAAATATCAAATTCATTTTCAGGAAAGAGCAATTTTTCTGTACTGAATGTGAGTGGAATGGGTCAGAATATCAACTAGTTTGCTAATAACTAACTAATTTGTTTCTTAAAAAAACAAACTAAAAATAGGCAAATCAGTTAGTCCATGGTGGGAAGTAATGACCTGAGAAATTTTGTTTCTAAATCTTAAATTCTCACATTAATTCTGCGTGTGGGGGAAAGGCAGCTTAACCCTCACCTGGACAGTGGCACAATGCATTTGACTATTATAGGGATCTCCACATGTCCTGTTAAAGGCCATTTTGTGAACTATTCGAATGGTCTCTAATAAAGCCCTTTACTCTTAACATGTCCAGAAATCCCTACTCTGACATGATCCTGGTTCCTCTTGGAAGACAGGTCAGGCATTGCTCCTCCACCTGCTTCATCCCATTGCTGTTGGTTGGATCATTGTATTGGACTGACCAGCCCATTCAGATTCCCCCAGCTGGCTGACGGTCACACAGATTAACCCATTTCCCAGCGAGTTGGCAGGCCTCTTTGTGCTTGGCAGGGTAGAGTCTCTGGGCCAGCTCCTTTACTGGTGTAAATTGGCATTGATCTGTTGACTTCAATGAAGCTATTCCACCGTGCACCAGTTGAGATGGCTGTGAGAGAATGGGATTTTGCCCTATTCGGGCTCTGTGGCAATGAAGTCCAGACAGGCCCCATTGCTCTGGCTGGCTCAGTACAATGAAAGAGCTAGAGGTAAGATTTGGTTCACAGTACCTTGCTGGGACTAACATTTGTTCAGTAGTTTTAAAAATGTTGTTATGAATCATTAATTTTCAGATTATTGACCCAATGGACCGTAGAGGTGGTGGACTCGCCACCATTAATGGCCTATCCAAAAACAGTCTGAATGGTTATTACCTTTAAAATCGGAGATGGTTGTTATTTCCCAGAAATGAGATGTTCTCGCATTTCAGTCATGGACAGCTGTGGCACCACAATTATCTGGGATGAAGACTCTAGTATAGAAACGCCTACTGAGTTTTGAATGAAGTTCTAATTAGCTACTGACCCGAAACTAAATAGAGAGGTACTAGGAACACAGCAATAAGTCTGTGATCTGAAAATACTGTAATACTTGCTTACAGAGATCAACGGACTTTTTGGATGCTGCAAGTAACAACTCCAGAACATACAGATGGGATTTAACCTTCTCCTGCCCTGCCCTTCCAACCAAGACAAATAATATCAAAACAAGACAACAACTTAGCCCTAAAATAAAGATACAGTACCATCTAATGGTGGAGGTGCTATCTGCAGGGATCATTACAATACATAGAAAAATGACATTGGTGGGAGGGAGGTGGTGAGGGGAAATATATCCATGTAAAATAGGTGATTGTGATATCTTTGAATGTATTGAGCAGAGTGTTGAATCAATTGTGTGACTTTGCAGTTATAGTTTCTTAAGCCGTTGTTTATGTTGAATCTGTTATATAGTGGTTACTACATTTTTCTTATTTCTGCAGTACAGGAGTCAGTCTGCCATCATGGCTCCAACCATGTGGACATGAATATGTTTCTAATCAGGGATTCCGCCATATACAACATTGGTATTCACCATATACAACATTGGTATTCACAGCTTAATATCTCCTGCAGAGTGAACTGATGTCTAAAGCTTAATGTTACATGCAGAACACTGCTTAGAAAGCATTCTTGGTGACATTAACCTAATCCCCACTTCAGCGAATATGATAGAACAGTGCCAATCATCTTCAATCCATTTGAATCTACCTCCCATGATATGGCTACTGAGTCATAAACCTCCTGGAATAATGACTCTTGCAAAACAACAATCTAGATCCATTAAGTGTATGTGAAAAACACACATAGACTTGCCAGCACTCTCATGCAGAAAATGACTGAGCAGTTGCTCAGTAACACCCAGTTAAATAGGGTGTCCCAAACCACACATTGCATGCTAGCCACACACAGTAATCCTTAGTTCATACAGTACAGGTTTCACATGGATTGACAGGAGAGAGAGAGAGACACTGTAACTTGATAGCTCAGGCACTTTACTTTACACAGACAGGCCAGAAGGGGCAAATCAGACAGTAGAATCTTCTGTAGACTCAGATACAGCACTAGCAGTGGCAGCCTCCACTTCAGCTCCTTGACTGCACTCAACATTTCCTAACAGAGAGAGTAGCAACAATTCTCCAAGGCATCAACCTACGGAGAAATCTGACCTGATTGCTTCTGCACCAACGCAGCCACAGTCAGAGCAATTGATCCCTAAATTGGTACGCTGCTGCTACATTGATGAACTACTTACACAGAGCATTTGGATCCTGGAAAACAAAAACAGCAGCCTAGCTTGAATTGGCAAGGTTAGCTTTGAAAGTCCTAAGTTGTTTACCAAGCAGCGTGTGCTTCTATTAATACAGAAGTCAGATCTGTTGCTATTAGAAAATGAACTTCTGCAGACTTACATAGCTAGGAGTGTGCTCCCATGTGCGGAGACACTGTGACTAGTGAATTGGTCAATGGTTCAAATAAATCATGCTGTCAGGAGTTAATTGTTCTTGCCCTCTTGGTCTTTGCCCCGTGCAGTGTCCACTCCAACTGTCACATTATTGACTTAAACTGGGACCATATGGAACATGGTTGCAACCAAGGTCCTGTAGTGGCACCAAATCTTGTATAAAGGGGGTCAAATAAGGTGTCTAGGACAAGGTTATGGTTTGCTGTTTATAATTATGCTGTCTATATGTGTGTATCATTTTGTAGTTGAAGTTATGAAGCTCTGCCTAGCCTGCTTGATGGCCCACTAAGGACCATCAGCTATACAATTGACCCATTGAGAGCAGGCAGATATGCAAAGTATGCAGGGACTTGCCCATGTGACTCCAGACTCGATTTTGCTGTAATTTTCCACAGTAAGAACAAAGAGGTGTTCTTACACCTGGAAAAGACTATAAAAGGCAGCTGCCTCATCTCCATCTGGTCTTCAATCCTGCTTCTTACCTCTGGAGGGACTTTGCTACAAACGGAAGCTCTACACACAGAATTGATGACCCATCCCAGCTGGGGATGTACTCCAGAGACTTGATTTGAACCTGCAGTTTATTCTGTCACTGCTACAAGCCTGAACTAAGAACTTTGCTGTTACTGTATGTAATTGATTCCATTTAATCAATTCTAGCTCTCATCTATATCTTTTTTCTTTTATGAATAAACCTTTAGATTTTAGATTCTAAAGGATTGGCGACAGCGTGATTTGTGGGTAAGATCTGATTTGTATATTGACCGGGGTCTGGGGCTTGGTCCTTTGGGATCAGGAGAACCTTTTTTTTCTTTTCCTGGGGTTTTGGTTTTCATAACCATTTGTCCCCATAACGAGTGGTACTGGTGGTGATATTGGGGAACTGGCGTGTCTAAGGGAATTGCATGTGTGACTTGTGGTTAGCCAGTGGGGTGAGACCAAAGTCCTCTTTGTCTGGATGGTTTGGTTTGCCTTAGAGGTGGAAAAACCCCAGCCTTGGGCTGTAACTGCCCTGCTTTAAGCAATTTGTCCTGAATTGGCACTCTCAGTTGCGTCCTGCCAGAACCAGCAACGTTACACCAACTTTTTAGCTTGAGCCAAGACAATTCTGGGTGGGTTGGTTCACTTGGAGCCAACATCCCCTCAGAGCAGCTCTCAATAATACCTGTCTCAGAGCATGTCTGAAACCTGCATATGTCAATACCAATCTCCCTCTTGATGTTGGGGACAGAGCATAATGCAGTTTGACTCAGTGTTTGCCACCAGGTTGGCCTCATAATTGCTTGCCTCACAAATAAGGAACTCTGGAGTCTCAAGAATATGTCTGCCACATGGCATCAACTCTGTCAGCAGAACTAGTGAGACAAGCTAGAGAGGTCAAAAGTTCTGGCTTCAGGAGTTGCTTGATGGAAAGCAGGCTCCCATAACTTAACGGGTGGTGTGTGAATGGCAGTGGGTCCTGGTCTTTAGCCTGGATTTGTTCAGAATCTAAGTCCATAGCAACATTAACATAAAAAAAAGAAAGCTCTGGATTTCTGTTTAGGATGGAGGTGTAAAAGCCCTGAATGATTTCCTGAGTTATATCGACAAATGTTAGCAGATGACTCTGAGGAAAATACATCCCGAACGGCGCAGAGAGAGGCAACAGCAGGAAGCCACAGATTTTTTTTTTTTAACTTCATTATTATTTTGTTTTGACTGCACCTCTGTGTAGCATTGTAAGGCGAGAAAATAAGACTTGGGAGAAACCCAGCACCTTGCCTTTCATCTTACTTTTTCTTCCCATCAAGCTGTCCAGCCCAGCCCTTCTCTCTCTCTCTCTCTCTGTCATAAAGACAGAGCACTACGTAACCTTGGCACCAGATTATCATTTAGAATCACAATGCTGCATTGGAACTGGATGATAAAAAAACAAAAAGCAGTTTACAGGCCTAATAGCCAATGTAAAGTGCCGTTTCAGCTGCTGGGCTGCGCTCATCTCGCAGCAATTTCTGTACAGGAATCTCTGGATTTACATTTTCAAAAAGTAAACGAAGGCTTATTTTATCCACTAATTACTTTCTTGGAATTGCTTAATTAGCCTCTGTAATGATGAAGTGGGGGGGGGGGTCTGATAAATGCAGATGGAAATGGATAGTACCAAAGCACTGAGAAAAGGTGAAGAAGGAAAAGCGCCTGCAGGTAAATCAGAGACCTTTTGCTCACTAAGGTGTGTATTGTGGAGTCTGTCCCCAGTCCTGATTATCTTCGTAATCATGCTCTCATCTAGATAGCCCCATCCTGATCTCTGTGTGAACTAGAGTTCACATTAGTCCATGGATATGTTTGCAACAAATCTAAGCACTCTGGTCTCTTGGTATCTGTCACAGTGTACAGTGTAAGCTCCCTGCCTTTCTTCTCTGTTATACAGCACTGAAAACTGCCGAAGGGCAGGAATAGTCGTCGTCTTCATTTTCACTCTGAGCTGGATTTCTGGCACTAGGATTTTTTTGTTTTGTTTTGGAATCATGTGCGGTTGGTTTACCTGTCTGGCACGTGCATGTCATTTGTCTCACTGACCGGGTCTGAAAATATATCAAGGATCAGTGCATCTTTCTGGTTCTTGAGATGGACACAAAGGAAGCAATTGAGCTAAAAGTTCTTGTTCCCTGTGCTATCTAAACAATGTTGTAAATGTAAAATTAACCCTGGCTTTTTTGATCAACTAATAAAACAAACCATTTAGAGGGGTGATTCTCCACTTCCCCATCTTGTGAGTTGTTGTTTACACCTGGGCAAAGTGAGGGTAAGCTGCTAGTGAATCATAACGGTAACATTCTGCACATGCTTTACAATAGGTGTAAATAGCTATTCTAGGTGTGAGACGGGAGAATCAGGCCCTTATACTGGTATTAGTCACAGGTCTTAATCTAAATGTGGTTTTTAATCTACAGTCTAAAATGTCCTACACTGCAGGGCATTGCATCTGGCGTTTCCAAATTTGTCAGGAGATGACCCCTAAATGCCTCCCTACCTCATATCCTCCCCTCGCCATTTAAATTTCTCTCACTCGTCACTTTTGTTTTCGTAGCTACAGGCTTAGGGCTTGGCTAGACTTGTGAGTTACAGTGCAATAAAGGAGCCCCGTGAGCACTAGCTCACTACCCATCCACACTGGCAAGGCACGTAGAGCGCTCTGATTCTGCGGCTACAGCTCTCCTGGTTTTCCACCTCAGCGAGTAGAATAACATTTGATGCGCCCCCGCTGGAGCACCCCAGCATCAGTGTGAATGAGGTGTTGCATTACTGCGCTCTGATCAGCCTCCGGAAACGTCCCATAATCCCCTCTAGTCATTGTTTTGGATATGTCCTTTGAAAGCTCCGTTTGATAGCCAGCATGCTTATCTGCTCCGAGACAAAGCAAACATTACTGTGTGAAAGAGAGAGGCTGGGAGGAAGGGGGAGGTCTGCTGCTGTCTGAACTTACAAGACCGCATGCTGACATGCTCTCAGCCCCCCAAAAACCCACTCTCTCTCTCCCCACATACACACAACACACTCCCTGTCACACTCCAACTCCCCCCCCATTTGAAAAGCACGTTGCAGCCACTTGCATGCTGGGATAGCTACCACAATGCACTGCTCTCTGTGGCTGTTGCAAGAGCTGCTAATGTGGCCACGCCAGTGCGCTGGCAGCTGTAAGTGTGGACAAACTGCAGCGCTTTCCCTACTGCGCTCTACGAAGGCTGGTTTAACTCAAAGTGCTCTACATCTGCAAGTAGCCATGCCCTCAATCAATAGCTTCACTGAAGTCCAGGAAGTTAGGCCAATGCAAAACCTGTATAAAAACTTCTGTAGTTCCTAATTCTCAGGTAGAATTATGCTAATTTTAATGAAAGGCTTAGGAAATTGCCAATTAAAGAGAAAGAATGGCATGTGTTTCATCCTATCACATTACACAAAGGAGACAGACCCTTATCCTATAAATGTAGGATGTGTGGCGGGAGGAAGGAGACATACTATTGTGTAATACAGGCAGCAGCTTGCAATAAAGGGTTCTTGCAATAAAAGCAAGTCATCTGGAATGGCTTGTCCAAACTGAAATACATGGCCTCTCTTTCCTGGAAGTGCTGGTGAGAGAAATGTGTGTCTATTTCTTTTGTGTTTAAGAGAAAGATGTTACCCTGCCTTTCCAAATCACATTCCAGTAACCTTCTGCCTGTCTTAGTCACCCCATCCCATATTGTTACCAGTGGGGACTTCTCCTTTAAAAACTGATGTGTAGTGTCATTACCAGAGAACAACTCCTGTTCTTCCACACAAGAGGTGACTCTGTTTCTGCGGGGAGTGAAATATACACAGCCTTTCTAGATGAAAGGCACTATATAAATCTCAGATATTATTTTTTTCAGCCAATGCAATAACTACAGTGCCATCACTGTAAAAGTGTGGTGGACCCCAGGGTCTTGTGAGAGCCTGCATCAAGGGATCTGTGAAATCAACCACACTAAATTGCATTCTTTGAAAAGTCTTGCCTGGCATCTACAGCCTAGTAAGATTAAAAGAGTGTTGGACTCATGGGGAAATTTGCAGGACTTTTGTAGTGTCTGGGCTGACTCCGAACAGCCATGTTTGATTCACTCCTTTAAAGCCGTGAGTTCTCAAACCTGTCTGAAGCTAAACCATGCCGTTCTTGTTTCCATGTTGCCTATGCTCAACTAGGCATTTCAATTACAAATGACATTTTAGTTCATAATTTTTATGAACGATAGATAAATGTTGTTTTCTTACATAAATATCAAAGGAGAAGGTGACAGATACAGGAATATAACAGAGTTGAGGCAGTATAGGGTCTGAGTTACTTACTGTATCTATTATGGTTTTTTCACCCGTTCATCCCATTTGGCCCATCTTTCCTCAAATAGCTCAGTTGTTACTCCATTAGAGGGGGTAAATTGCTCCATTTCTCTTAATTCTTTTCTTCTGAGAGACCACATTGCTCTAGCTGACATTGGTTTGTGCAGCCATAGTGATGAAATACATTTACTGGCTGCAGGCACAAGAATTCTAAGCAGGCATCTGTCTTTGTTTAATTTCAGCAATCAGGAGATATCCATATCGCCACAGGAAGAGGAATTTGGGGGACATAACACTGAAATAAACTATTGCATCAATATTATACCATCAGACCAGAAGCCTTTCACTGGGGACCGTTCCAGATCTAAGGTGACCTTCCATAACATGGTGTCCACTCCACTGAAAGGTTTTGAAGGATTACTGGAAGCTGCAAATTAAAGGTAGGGGCCAGGATTTGGCAGGTCATGACACACTGACAAAACTCTGAAATTTGCTCTGTTTGCCACATTTTTTGGCTGACTGGACTGTAGGTTTACCAGGCTTTTTGTGGGAGGAGGGTGGTTTGGGTCAAAGCTTGGCCTGTCAGTGGCACCAATTAAAGAGGGCTAGGGGACAAATGCCTCCCCCTCCCAAGGTGTTTGCGCTTGTTCCACATTAAGCAGTCGTCCTATACTAAATCAGTACTACTGCTGCCGCAGTGTTCCCGAATTGCTCTGGCTATGTGGTTGCAATGGCAATGAAATTTGACCTGGCCGTCCCTCTCTACAGACAGCGGAGCAGCCAAGCCAAATTTCAGTGAGTGACATTGCAACCTAGTGCATGGGGTCACAACACCACTCAAATTTGGCCTGGCTACCCCTTCATCGAGATGAGAGGGGCGGCTAGGCCGAATGGTGGTGTGACTGGGTACATATGGAGTCTGTTCCTGTGCGACAGAGCACAGGGAGTCCACCAAGAACTTGACTCCTGGTGGCACCGACTCATAAAGTGTGTGGGTGAGAAAGAAGTGAGACTTCCTGGCCAAGGGAGGCCCAGAGTCCTTACAGGAGGGGTGGGGGATGAGTGGGGACTGGAACAGGGTCCCTGCCAGAGCAGGCGGGAACTGGATTTCCCCCACCCCAATAAATATCTGAATTGGCGCCAGTGCTGGGGTGTGTGTGTGTGTGTGTGTGTGTGTGTGTGTGTGTGTGCGCGCGCGCACATGCTGTTGGACGCAGGGTAAGAAAGCAATCCCCATCTTTGGCAGTGTTTCTAAAACCTTTGGAGCATACACTCTGTTTTTGTTTACTAGTCTGAATATTGACTTCCTCTCCTCTGTTTAGTTCAGAGCTCTTCGGTGTAAACTACCCAGTTTTAAGTCGCTTAGTGGGGAAAATGGTAGATCTGGCAAGGAAAATTCTAAAGAAGTGGACAGGGCAGCAGATGGTACGAATAGCAGGAAGTCAGATTGAGGCAATCAGCAAGTGGATAAGGCAGCAGGAAGGCTGACCCACTTTCTGAACTAATTGATGTGAATGGCACCTGCTGGAATTCAGTGCACTTTACACTCAGCCTGGGTTCCGCTTCAAGGGGGTTCTTACCTTCCTGCATATCAGCTGTAATAAAAGTTCTACTGTCCTCCTCCTAAAGGCATTGCGTGTTAGTTGCATCACTATTACACTGTGATTCACTGGTAGCACAAAAACATGCTATGCATCCGAAGAAGTGAGGTTTTTACTCACGAAAGCTTATGCCCAAATAAATCTGTTAGTCTTTAAGGTGCCACCAGACTCCTTGTTGTTTTTGTAGATACAGACTAACACGGCTACCCCCTGATACTTGACACTGGTAGCACAATCACTTCTTGGCTGGGGCATGAGTTTGTTTTACACTAAAGTTTGGATTTATACCTGATGCTGACATTGCACTGAAGTCCTGCAGCAGAAGTACTGCACTGTTAGCGGGATCGGTCATCCTTTGGATTAGAATTAAAGGGTGTTTTTTGCCCAGTGATGTGCTGGAAGGGATTCCCAGGAGCTCCTTATTACAGTTCTGCCATTACATTGAAGTAAGGGAAGAGTGAGCTGACGTCTTTGTCTCTGATTGATACTAACTCCTGCTATATCAATATTTCTCTAAATTCTGACTCACTGCCAGATGCAGCTCCCACCTGCCTACAGCACACCCCTCTTTAGCATGTGATTGGGGTGGGGGGGGGAAGGGAGACATGATTTATTCATTACATGTAGCTGGCCCAGCCTAGCACTACCTTACAATATCCTGAACTCAGGGCAGGCACCCGACCCGTGATTAACTTCTTCCCTGCCAACCTGTGGATGATGCCTACAAGCCCTATCACAGGCTCTTTCTTTGATCTGAGGCACCATGTTGTTTTTGAGAGAGACTTTCAGAAAAGTGACCCAACAGTTACCCTATGTCTCTGTCAGGTGCATAATGCATATTTGCAGAATGCATGCTGTAAGTAGGCTGGGATATGTACATACCAACAGCTCATTTGGCAGAAAGAAAGAGGTGCTCAGATTAAATTCTAGCATTAGTTAAAAAGAGGCTGAACAGAAAACTCAGTGCAACTCACTTGGCCTGAACAAAGAGCATTTTAGGACTGTTAGAGACTGTTAGGACTCGTGAATTCACTATTGCTGATCAGTTTTGCTCAGAGAGCCCAGCGATGCACAGCAATATAAACATCTTTAAGTAGATGGACAGATAGTTTGGAATTGAGCAGCAGGTTACAGGGCCAGAGGCTTTGTCCTCCAATGAGGACAAACCCAGTTTTTGCTTTTGTAAAAATGAGTGCTAGAAAGCCCTTTAACATCAGTTAAGCCTCACAGCATCCCTGTAGTGTAGCTATTATAGTGATTTTCAATATAGGTAAACTAAGGCACAGAAAAAGTTTACCGGCTTGTCCACAGTCATTCAGTAAGCCTGTTGTAGGGCCAGAAATAGAAGCAAGATATCCTTGACTCTTACTCCCCTGCTCTAACCATTAGAACACACTCCCTTCGTTGTCTTAATACTATGTGACTGTCTAGTTGTTCAGTGTTGAATATTTTTGTCAGTATTCATTGTTTTTCTACCATAACAAAGTTTTATATGAACCAAAGACATGTCATTCTTTTAATGACAAGAAGTCCATCAAGCCCAATATCTTCTGTCTTCCACAGAAGGCATAAATCATGTGCAGAAGAGTGAATTAAACCATCGCTGGAAAGCGACTAACTTCCCATGTGATTCCTCCCTTCTCCTCAGACTATCAGATTTTCAGTAAACATTGACCAAAAGAAACTAGCTCTGTAGCATCGGGTCTCTGTGCTTTCCATGTTGATGCAATTTCTGCATGTGCAGCCCCGAGGCGAGGGATGTTGCAACCCAGCAAATTTAGCACATGATGTGCCAATCAGTTATAGCAGGACCTTGCTTGGGTATATGGCAGAGGGATAGTGCTACCTGTGGAGATCAAAAAGGGAAAGCAGAATCAAAATGATATATAGAGAGAAAATTAAATAACATGAGACTATTGAAGTTCCTAATCCTAGAATGAAATTAAATCCTGTACTCAAAGGTTTGTGCACCACTAAAGACATGTGTAAGCTTTATATTGAAGGCCTCTGCTGACTTTAAGTGGTGCATATGCCTTTTGCTGGCCCTCTGACAAGGAGTGAATTTCACCCTGAAGGCACAGAATAAGTGAGGATCAGACCCAAGGGGGCTACTGAAATATTTGAGCATGAGACATCGACGTATTCTTTAGATAGTTTAGGAGGACAGTCCATATCACAAGGTCATGACTGTTTTCTTTTTTCTATTGATCTTGTTCTTATTCTCTAGAGTTGAAAATCACCTGCTATAACAAATGGCTCAGTAACCATTAATAGCCTTAGAAGCAAAATCTGAAGCCTTTCCCCATTCTTTGCTACAGATAAGCAGACACTGTTTCCAGTTTACATGGAAAATAACTAAAGAAATCTCTGAACAATTGCCTGCCCACCCACCCACCCCATACATCTCCTGTTGAGATGACTCTAAAAAGCTAGATTCTTTTGTGAATTAAAATTGCAGAGGAGTAGACATTAATTAGAAACACATAATGATTAATTTGTCTTGCAGGAGACACTATCAGTCCTCCATTTCTTCCACTACATAAGTTCTACTTTATATTTAATGGGGTTATTAAGCAATGACATTCGAGGAGATCCAATCAATACTACATTTCCAATTCATGATAATAAGAAGTGTACACAATACAGACAACACAAGAAGGCTGATGATGCCTTTCTGCTCCCTGTGCACTGTATTGCATAACCAGGCAGTATGAATGCAGAGGTGCAGCAATTATAGATCAGGGCATGCCACTGGCAGTGCAGAAGATAAAATGTCAAGTAGTGCCATAAATTCAATACAGATAGAGGGTATATTCAGTGGAGGGAGGCATGGAAGGCCATGGAAAAGGGAGACATTTCTTATCTACAGCAGGATTAATGCAGAGAGACTAGTTGCAGTCACTACAGTTCATTGTGGAAAATAAGAAACAACAAGCCACGTACCTCAGTACGAAACTGTGTGTTCCTTCCACCTTTTCCTTCTCTTGAATGAAAATAACCAGTGGTAGATCGATCAAACAATGGCTGCTCTGACAAGTGCAGGACATAGCTGTGAAGTGTGGTATGATTCTGGATTGTTCTTCTCTTTAGAGTTTCAGACGCTGTCTCTCACACAGAGTCAATAATTCACAAGGATCAATGTATCTGATTAATTTACCCTATATTCAAGCCCACGGCACATCTGGGAGTGGATCACAATCTCTTCCAAAGCATTTGTTGTTCAAATATATTCAACCATTTATTTAATTTCTCTGTGCATTGAGTGTAAATAGTCGAAATTTGAGCTTTCTAATTTAGAGCCTGTCTACATGGCGAGTTAGTGTGCAGCAAGCCAGGGTGTGAATCTACGGGGCACCCGTCTGCCACACAGTTACTTGCCATGTGGACACTGCTACAGCACAGTATGCTAAGTCACACTGTAGGACTTTTCACTGTGCTGTAGTAGTGTGTAACCTTTGATTTATGTATTCCCAATTAGTAGCTTGAAGGTAAGGAATAGAACCAAACTGAATTCTTTAAGATTTGAGCCTCCGGCACGGTTACAGTGATTTAATTTAGTGGGAGGACTGTGATTGAGTATAAAATTAAAGACTTTATATAAAATAACAGTGTTGGTTAAACCAAACAGGCATTACAATATAGCCATACACTGCACTGCTACTCACATTCTAAGATAACGTGATGTATTATGGGGTGATGAGTCCCTGTATAGCAAGAATAGGTATAATCCTTTCTCTAATGATACCTTAATGGTGTGTGGGCGGGCCTAATCTAAAATTAGGGTGCTACCCCTTTTATAATCAATTACAATAACACCACATAATTAATTAGTATTAAATCTGCCTTTTACCTATCTACATTTCTGCTACCATAATTAAAATACCTTCTACTCCCTCACTGGTTATTTAATACAAAACTTATCTTTAATTAACATCTGCATAAATGCCATACCAGTAAACATCAGTATAGGAAGCATTTTCTAAAACACTAACATTTTATCTAAAACACTTGTAAAAACCAGTTAGGCCCAAAACATATTACAACATGATCTGGGATTATGCCCTAATTTCTCTCTCCCTTGCCTCTGGGCTTTCTCACTTTACTTCACTCGTATTTTACCAGGCCTGGCTTGACTATTGTCAAGTGTATTTTTAGGCAATAGGTTTTGAGCCTATTTACATTTCAACACATTTCTATATATCATAAGCAAGAGTCATCTCAATAGGCTGCAAGTCTCCACACAGTGAGTTACTGCACAGCAAGCTGCTGTGCTGAAGAGTTACATCCTGGCTTGCCACCCACTAACTCATTGTGTAGACCAGCCCTACACTGTGATTGGTCAGATATGTCACATGATACTGTTTCTGATTAGGGGTGTGTGGAAGCACTTGTATACTAGAAATGCAGGAGGTTCCACTGGGTACTTGAGAGACCAGACTTTAATTCCCTGCTCTGCCAGAGGATTCCTGTGTGATCTTGTCACTTAGGGCTCGTCTACATGAATAATTAGTTTGTGGCCAGCTGGGGTGTGAAGCCTTCCACTATCTAACTGTCCATGTGCACTCTGCTGATGCGTATTAATAGGTTGTTAGAGCACTTTGATCTAGTCCTCTTTGAAATGGGATTAGCTCAAAGTGCTCTAATGAATTGTGAATGTATGTTAGCAGGGTGCACGTGCACAGTTAGTGTGCAGTAGGCTAGTGCAAGGCAGATTCACAACCCAACTTGGCTCAAATTGTTTGTGTAGACAAGCATAACTGTTCATCTGTAAAATGGGGATAATAGCACTTCCCTACCTCATTGGGATGTTACTCATGGCTCTAGTTGCAGGCTTTGACTTCAGGTTCAGGAGTTTCAGATACTCAGGAATCTGAACCAACAATGAGCTTGATCTCTCATTGAAGTCAACAGAGAGACTCGCATTGGATTGAGCCCAATGTGAGCAGATGCAAATGCCTTCCATTTTGCTAGCCCCAGCCATCTGCCTACCCCAACCTGGGCACGCTATACCACAGTTTATCTTTTAAAATCATCCAGGAGGGATGCAGCAGCCTGATTAGGGTGGGGCTGGCACTAGACCTACCTAGCAACCTTCCAAAAGACTGATGACTGGAGAAAGGGTCAGCACCCTTGTCACACCAGCATATTATGGGTACATATAATGGTACCAAATGATAATGGTATCTGAAATCATAATAGGGATCACTACATTTTCTTCTTAAAAATAAAGACAAATTCCCAACAAAACCAAGAAAAAAGAAAGATGGGTTCCTCCAAAAAGGCTGAGAATTTTTAAAAAACAATCTTAACTTGGAAAGTGGGATGTGTAGCAGAAATCAGTCGTGTTTTGTGTAGGTGGTGGCTTTGTGTTTTTTTTTTATTATTATTATTTTTGCAATATTGTGAACTTTTTTATTGAGGTTGGCAAAAGAGCCAAGTAGGAATGAATAGAAACATATTGACTCTGTGTGTGTGTGTGTGTGTGTGTGTGTGTGTGTGTGTGTGTGTGTGTGTGTGTGTGTGTGTGTGTGTGTGTGTGTGTGTAAAAGGAAAAAACTGTTTAGCATTTCAGTAGAAACCAGTGCAGAACATAAGCTATTTCTAGGGTAGCATGGGCTAACCATCAATTATACAGCAAACTGCTAACTCTGGCATCCCAGCCTCTTGTTGGAGTGGTAAGTTCATAGGATATATAATAAATATTGGCTATTGAGTAGCTTTCTTTTTCTCTTTTATAATTTAGTTTCATTTGCCATGTCTTCCCTGTGTCAGCCAAAGAGTCAATTTTGAAAAGCCAGCAGCTTCTACCACCAGCTAGAAACAAAGGCTCCAATACTGGACTGTGTTCAGGCCCCTTTATATGGTGCCAGTGGTGGACAGCAGTTGAACCACCTCACTGGTGAATTGTCCCAGCATAGTTCCCATGTAGTATATGACTCTTGGAATGGCCCTGTGCTGAATCTCCTGGTAGCATAGGGACTTGCTGGTAGTTGGCGGGGACATGTTGGGGGAGGGTGGCCTATGGCCAGAGTGCACAATACTTTGACTATTCTGGGCTGCCAAATTGTCCTTTGGAGACTGTTGTAGATGAGGTGCAAGTTGGTGCACACCCTGGGGTTGTTCTAGTTTATGCTGGGGTCTGAAGCAGCCCTTTTTTGGGAACCACAGAATCCCAGAGCTATAAAAGCTGGGTGCAGCCAACTCTGTTCTCCCATTGCTGGACTGAGCAACTCAGAATCAGGGCTAGTGTCCTGCCCACAGGATAAATTAGCCAATGAGCATTTAATTCTGATGGTGTCATGCTTGTAACTTAATACCTTACTTCTGTTTCTATGGAACTAAGCAGTCATGAAATTCTCCCTCCATTAGTCGATTAGTGCAGTTTTCATAAAGCCCTGTTGAATTAATCTGTTACTTGTGATAAACTCGTTTATTCGTCTAACCACTTCTCTCTGTTTGCACTGCCCTATTCAGTCACACAGGAGACAAGCCAGCATAAGGCATAATGCTCCGCAGAGAGAGAGCTTTCCACTCCAATTCAATTCCCTGCTAATGCCTCTAAGGCTGGGGCTTTCCCAGCTGGGGCTGCAATGGTCCACGCCCTTGGTGGCAGATGACACAGGTGGTTTAGGCAGAGATGGAAGAGATTGATGTTAAGAAGCCTGTAGTAAGCTACAAATAGGAGACTGTCTTTTCAATCTCTCAGTCCTTTGTATGGCTGTCACAGCTGCATGTCATTCCCTGAAGGCCATGAATATTCCCAGACAGCCCACTGTGGTAACGCAGATCAAAGATCCCTGAAGTCTGCCCTGCCTGCTGTCTATGGAATGCATACATTAGTTAGTGTTTCTTTGTCCGCTCCTGCCTGGCTAGTCAGGCTTCTGAACAGAGCTATATTCTATGATCGCTTCAATCTCTGCATTTCAGGAAAGATTTGCAGTAAACCCCTTCTTAATGCTCAGTTTCACTTGCCTATATTCAGCTGCCCTTTAGAGCTAAATTCTAGCTGTCGTACATACAGCTAGAGAGCATGTAGAGCAGTTGTCAAGTGTTTCTTTTCCTTGTGATTGTTGATTACTTTGTTAATCATAATTCATAGATTTTAAAGCGAGAATGAATCATTATGATAATCTAATCTGACCTCATTTATGACACAATGCATAGATTTAGCAATAATTTCTACATGAAAGCCATTATTTCTCATTGAACTAGAGCATAGAAGTGTAGAGCTGGAAGGGACCCTTTAGTCCAGCCCATGGGGACGAGGCAGGACCAAGTAAACCTAGACCATGCCTAACTGGTGTTCGTCTAACCTGTTCTTAAAACCGCCAATGACTAGGATTCCACCTCCTGAGGTAATCTGTCCCAGCATTTAACCATATAGTTAGTTTTTCCTGATGTCGAACTTTAATCTCTTTTGTAGCATATTAAGCCAATTACTACTTGTCCTACCTTCAGCGCATAAGGAGGACAACTGGTTCTTTTTATAACACATTTGAAGACAGTTATAAAGATTAAACATGCCCAGTTTTTTTAAGCTTTCCTCATAGGTTAGGTTTTCTAAACCTTTCATCATTTTTGTTGCTCTCCTCTGGAAAGTATATCTTTTAGAAAAGTGTCCATTCTTGATTTAAAGACTGCAAGCAATGAAGAAACCCCCACATCCCCATATAAGCTGTTACAATGGTTAATCACTCACACGGTTAAAATTTTGCTCATTATTTCCAGTTTGAATTGGTCAAGTTTCAGCTTCCAACCTTTGGATCTTGCTGTGCTCTACTGGATTAAAGAGCCATCTACTTTCAGAAATCTCTTTTCCATGCAGGTACCTGTAGACCTTGATCAAGTCACCTCTTAATTGTCTCTTGGATAAACTAAATACATTGAGCTTGTTAAGTCTCTCGGTATAAAGTATGTTTTCCAGGCCCGGAATCATTCTTGTAGTTCTTTTCTGAATCCTTTCCAATTTTTCAACATCTTTTTTTGGAGTGTGGGAACCTGAACTGGTTACAGCATTCGGTAATGGTCTCTCTATTGCTATATACAGAGCAACACTGGTAACACCACCTCCCTGCTCCGACTTGATATTCCCTTGCCTATACAGCCAAAGATCCTGTTCAACCTTCTTAGCTACAACACTGCACTGGGAGCTCATGTTCAAGCAGTAATCTACCATGACCCCTGAGCAGCAGGAGAGCAAAGAAGCAAATCATGAGCCAAACTCCCCATCAGGTAGCAGGACAGAAGCAGAAGAATCTAAATACAGGCCCTTCCTCTCTACTGATCTTCTTCCCCCTGCTGCAGTTTACACCCCAGTCTTGGTTAGTGTCATGTAAACTATGAGACTGGGCCTGAAAGAGATGCTTAATAAACCCATAGGAAATACCAATAAAAGCAAAACCCTGGGAAAAGATAGTGTTGATTTGTCACAACTCTTGGAACACTGTGGGAAGACTAATGTGAAAATATTTTAAAAGCGTAAATGGGATGACCTGGGTAACTATAGGCTGTGTAGTCTGACAGCGATCCCAAGCAAAAACATGGAAAGGCTGGTATGTACACTTGAGTTGCCAGACCTGCACTTGGGCCCGAAGAGTTGCTTACCCACTTGTTGAGGCCGACCCTGATCTTTTAGAATTCTCCGACTTGCATACACCAGCGACTAGAAAGGGCACCTTAGTGAGAAGAGACACTCTTCGATACCTACTCTATCCGCAACCATCTGAAAAGCTTCACCCATGCAGTTGTGCTGAGTGGGTGGAGCTGGATGCTCTGGAGACATAAGAATTTGTAGAACACAGTGGAGGGAAATAGGAGTAATGCACATGAGCTGCGCTGCTTCTCTCAGTGCTGAAGGGGTGTGTGTGTGTGTGTGTGTAAAGCTACTGGAAGTTAGCATCAGACTCTAATGTAATTGTGAGCTGATCAGCTCGCCCTCAAAAAATTAAAATGCCCATTTGGCAAGACAATCACAAGGGATTCCCCTTCGGCATTTCACTCTCTCATTGTCTGAATAGTGATAAATCAGAGATTGTTTTCTTTGCATTGTATATTGGATTGCCATTGTGCAAAGGTCTTTTTAATTTTCCATTTCTCCAGCAAGATCTATCATGCGTCTCTGAGCCGTGCTGTGATTATTTTCTTATTATCTCTTTCTGCCCTTTACACTCTTGCATTGCTTTTTATTATTATTATTATTGCAAGCTGTTTGTTCATCTACACCGGCAACAGCAACTGTCCAAATGATGCATTGGCTTTTTTAGTGGCTTTACCTGTGTCTCTTCTCAAGACCCTGACCCTGTTGTCTCCTGTATCACCCTCCCCACAGGAACGTGACTGAATACAGTGCATTCGGAGAACATGGGGTATATCTACACTACATTGTAAACCCGGGTCTGTCCAGGCTTGTGGACTTGGTGTTTCCAAGCCCAAACATACAACTGCTTGACCTGAGTCTCGGCTGTGCTAAAGCATCCATATTGCACTATGCAGACCTCATGACTTGGGTCTGTGGCTTGAGCTGCATCCACACTGCAAAACGACAGGGCTTGGATCTGAATTACAGCAGGACTCCAGCTCCGACCGCCCCCAGTAGGTTGTAGGACCTGGGACCTGAGCGCTTCCTATCCGAGTCTGACTGATTTGTGTGTGGACAGAAGTGGGGCTTGGGCTCAAATAGGAGTCAGAACCTGGGCTTAGTGTGCAGTGTAGATGTACTCGTAGACTCCCCCTTGCTCGGCCAAACCTCAGCTGCTTTTTAACCAGGATTCACATGTAGGCCTCCTTTAGAGATTTAAAAGTGAGAAGTTTTATCATGGCTTTTGGTTGGGCTAGTTTTCAGATGCAGAAGAAATATTCTGCGTCCTTCAGTTTTTATTATCCTCCTTGACAGTGCAGAAAAAAATCTGTATGCGCATACTTTTTTTTAGAGCTTCTTTGTTGCATATGCTAAATCTCTGAAACTAAAAATCTCTTGGTCCCAGTCTCACTTTTAATAGGATAGCAAACTAAGAGGATACATAAAGATTATTCTAATTCCACCCTGAAGCTCTCTGAAGCACTGCTGCGTGCCTGGGAGCCATTCTGTAACTGCCTTCTCCAGCCTCTCTAGAAAAGAGGTGCTTATCTTGATTTACTAAGTAATGATAGGAAAGTAAAAGACTGAAATGTCAAGCCTTAGAAAAAGGGATTAGCTAACTGATTGAGAACAAAAATATTTGGATAGATCAGAGCCATCCTCAGGCTGTTTCTCTCTCCCACCCTTCCCGCACCCCTTATTTCCCAAAGTAAATTTTAAATACAGAGAGCAACAGCTATTCCAAAGTGTTTACAGTCTGCTCCGGGTGTGCGTTTGGTTTCCCATTTTCTTTTCTCTTTGGTGTGTGCATGTTCAGAGACCAAATTGATGGGGAATTTATAGTCCCCTCTCATGACACTGTATCTCACTTTAGCTCTGTATGAATTAAAGGAGGGAGCATAGGGGTGTGTGTTAAATGTGGGAATATGTGGGATGTGTGGGGAGGGAGGGATTTATCCATGGTGGGATTCCTGCTTTCTCCTGGGTACCTGCTAAACCGGCCCTGCAAGAGATGATTTGCATCCCTGGCTCATTCAGGGTGAAATTCACCCCTGTTCAGAGGGGCAGGATAAGGCCTGTGTACCACTAAACTCACACTTACATTCTCAAATAGACCTTAATTGGGACTTGGCTGTTGCAGAGATCTTGTACTAAGGCTTAGAGGTTAAAAAAAAAATCAATCTAGGTACTTAACTGGCCCTTCATGGCTGTTGTATCTGAGCACCTCACAATCATTAATGGACTTTATTCCCACAATATCTCTGGGAAGCAGGGAAGTGTTTTACTGTTGGTGAATTGAGGAAACTAAGTGACTAGATCACACAGAAAGTCTCTGGCTGAACTGGGAATTGAACTGCGGTCTCAAGTCCCAGTACATGCCCTAGCTACCGACTATCCTTACTACCCCTTTCATGCAAAGAGACTTCTGAAAATCAATATAGTTTGCTGTTGCACTAAATTGCACCTAGTGGAATGGATTTTCAGAAACGTTTCCAGAAGGTGGGATGTTCCCAGAACTTCCCTAATAGACGCTTCCTTCCTTCTCTGCAAGTTGCCAGACACTGACTTTTCACACTTAAAGCTAAAAGCTTTGGTAAACTGAATGAACAATAAATGCATGTAGACCCTACAACATTTTTTATAAACAGTGTTCTCTTTATTTGCAGAATAATATATTTCCTATCCACAGTAAAAGAAAGGTGACAGAGGTGCAGTAAATGATTTACTTTATTACACCTTTTATTCAGACTGACTTAGAACAATTATTGGGTTGGCTGTTAACTTCCCACAACAAACAGTAAAGATAATGGAATGATAAATTAAAAATATAGGCCACAAAGAGAGAGAGCGAGAGAGATGTGTAATAAAATAAAATGTTAATACATCAAAATATAAAATTACATACAAATCAAGTAATGACTGTTAGCCTAAGACTTCAGTGTTTTTATTATAGTGGTTGTATACTTATTTTAATTAAAAACTAACAATGCTTTGAAGACATGAAACATGAAAGCCACAACGTTTTAAATCAAAATGAAATTTCTTCAAAAACTCATACAGCTAGAATGCACAGCTAGACAAAAGAACAGAATCTGAGGATTAACTGTCCCTACTTGAAGGCTGAGAGTCATTGTGAGAAAAGTGCTGTGACTTGAACTGCTGCAAAGCAGTTCCATTTGTTTCTTGCTGTGCTTTGTGATTTATAAATAGTCAGTGTGGGCCATGTTTGGCTCACACGTGCTGCACAGTCAACAATGACAAAGCTCTGCCTTCTCCCCATGGTGGTACTCACGTGAGTAACTGCTAACCAAAGTGAGCATGATGTTCACACTCTGGGCCTGTGTGCGTTGTTATATATGCAGGGTGAACTCATCTTGGATTAGTAAAACCATGAACTGTCATTTCTGGCAGTTGGTGAGCCTTGGCTCTGTTAGATGTTAGCCCACATTTAGGCCCAACAGCATTATAACTTGGTAATCATGACAGGTTTCAGAGTAACAGCCGTGTTAGTCTGTATCCGCAAAAAGAAGAACAGGAGTACTTGTGGCACCTTAGAGACTAACAAATTTATTAGAGCATAAGCTTTCGTGGACTACAGCCCACTTCTTCGGATGCATATAGAATGGAACATATATTGAGGAGATATATATACACACATACAGAGAGCATAAACAGGTGGGAGTTGTCTTACCAACTCTGAGAGGCCAATTAATTAAGAGAAAAAAACTTTTGAAGTGATAATCAAGCTAGCCGAGTACAGACAGTTTGATAATAAGTGTCATCAACCTCAGCCTAGATCAATCCACACAAGCGGTCCATTTCCTGGACACTACTGTGCTAATAAGCGATGGTCACATCAATACCACCCTATACCGGAAACCTACTGACCGCTACACTTACCTACATGCCTCCAGCTTCCATCCAGGACACACCACACGATCCATTGTCTACAGCCAAGCTCTAAGATATAACCGCATTTGCTCCAATCCCTCGGATAGAGACAAGCACCTACAAGATCTCTATCAAGCATTCTTAAAACTACAATACCCACCTGCTGAAGTGAAAAAACAGATTGACAGAGCCAGACGAGTACCCAGAAGTCACCTCCTACAAGACAGGCCCAACAAAGAAAATAACAGAACACCACTAGCTGTCACCTTCAGCCCCCAACTAAAACCTCTCCAGCGCATCATCAGAGATCTACAACCTATCCTGAAAGATGATCCTTTACTCTCACAGATCTTGGGAGACAGACCTGTCCTCGCTTACAGACAACCCCCCAACCTAAAGCAAATACTCACCAGCAACCACACATCACTGAACAAAACCACTAACCCAGGAACCTATCCTTGTAACAAACCCCGATGCCAACTCTGTCCACATATCTATTCAAGTGACATCATCATAGGACCTAATCACATCAGCCATACCATCAGGGGCTCGTTCACCTGCACATCTACCAATGTGATATATGCCATCATGTGCCAGCAATGCCCCTCTGCCATGTACATTGGCCAAACCGGACAGTCTCTACGCAAAAGAATTAATGGACACAAATCTGACATCAGGAATCAAAATACTCAAAAACCAGTGGGAGAACACTTTAACCTGTCTGGTCATTCAGTGACAGACCTGCGGGTGGCTATATTACAACAGAAAAACTTCAAAAACAGACTCCAAAGAGAGACTGGTGAGCTAGAATTGATATGCAAACTAGACACAATCAACTCCGGTTTGAATAAGGACTGGGAATGGCTGAGCCATTACAGACATTGACTATCTCCCCTTGTAAGTACTCTCACACTTATTATCAAACTGTCTGTACTCGGCTAGCTTGATTATCACTTCAAAAGTTTTTTTCTCTTAATTAATTGGCCTCTCAGAGTTGGTAAGACAACTCCCACCTGTTTATGCTCTCTGTATGTGTGTATATATATCTCCTCAATATATGTTCCATTCTATATGCATCCGAAGAAGTGGGCTGTAGTCCACGAAAGCTTATGCTCTAATAAATTTGTTAGTCTCTAAGGTGCCACAAGTACTCCTGTTCTTCTTTTTTTGGTAATCATGGCAGTTTTATGGCCATATTCTACCATCACTTTTCACCCAGAATTGTCACTAACTTTAAGGAGGGTAGGCTGAATTTCATCACTGTGCAGAATAAGCTCTCTCCCCGCCCCCCATTAAGTGGGATTTAAGTAGTACATAGGCTGTGAGCTGGCCCTATGCATAAGGGTGAATTTCACCCTGTTAGCAAAACAATAGCAGCATACAGTCTGCACTTGGTTTGCCTATGACTAGTAACTAGGGTGACCAGATGTCCCGATTTTATAGGGACAGTCCTGATTTTTGGGTCTTTTTCTCATGTAGGCTCCTATTACCCCCCAACCCCTGTCCCGATTTTTCACATTTGCTGTCTGGTCACCCTACTGGTAACTAAGGCAGGGGTTGGCAACCTTTCAGAAGTGGTGTGCCGAGTCTTCATTTATTCACTCTCATTTAAGGTTTCGCATGCCAGGAATACGTTTTAACATTTTTAGAAGGTCTCTTTCTATAAGTCTATAATATATAACTATAAGAAGCTTCATTTAAAATTAAATTAAAATGCAGAGCCCCCCGGACCGGTGGCCAGGACCCGGGCAGTGTGAGTGCCACTGAAAATCAACTCGCGTGCCGACTTCGGCAAGCGTGCCATAGGTTGCCTACCCCTGAACTAAGGCTTTGTTCATCCACTTCTATGGATGTTTGCAGAAAGTGCAGTGGAGAGGCAATGTGCAGGAACTCTCCAAGATAGCTTGAAGAGGGTGAGCAGGTAGGTTGAAGGAAGAGAAACAGAAGCAGCAGCAGGAGCCCTCCATTGGAGGCTGTGGATGAGTAAGGGAAAGGCTGCAAGGGGAGAAAGGAGAACGGAAGCCCATGCAAGGCACTGACCCAGGACTCTTCATCACAACACGGATTCTGATCTAAAGATAAAAGCCAACCATGTTTTGAATTACAGGGCTGTAATCCATCCTGAAGATCTGATGACTACACAAACCACTGGAACTTGACTCTCATGGTTTGTCAGTTTTACCTCCCTGGATGAAATTATAACTCTGTTATAAATCTCAGCTGCCTGGAGCTTTTTACATATATATTTAACATTTTGAGGTAGAAATTTTAACTCTAGTCTTTAAGTACACAAAGAAGAATGAGCACAGTTTTGAAGGTCTATCTGGCTAGTAGTCCAGGGATTAATGTCTGAGAAACCACATGCTTTATTTGTAAACCCAGCAACTCTAATGGCACAAACGTAAATTATTATTTTTAAAAAGTCCATTTTTCAAAAATGTACAAGCAACTGTTGTGAATAATTGGCTTGAAAATTAAAGATTGAATTACATTGAATTGAGTTTTTAAATAGCTGTTTTATTTATTTATTTTAATTTCCCCCCTCATAGTCTCTGCAGCAAATAGCAGAAATAGGATTCCAAATGAAAATGTGATAACCTCAATTTATTTTAGCATCCAAGTAAGAATGTTTTGATTTATGAGTACACAATTTACTAATTGTTTGAATACTGCACCATTGTAAATCACCAATATTCAGCTGGTTTTAGTTCCATTCCTTTTATTTTTTCCTGTAGCAAATAGAGTTTAAACAGATACTATAACTTTATCAAATATACGTATGTATATACACATCCAAAAACCTTTCATTTTTATGACAATATAGGGCAGGTTAAAGAAGTAAGCATAGTATTAAGAAAAAATACTTAATGTTCATACATTATTCAAATATAAAGACCACAAATCAGCAGGTTATCACTTTAAATATTCGGAGCTTTTGGTATTAATATGCATTTGCTATAAAATGTAAATGAAAATGGTTGAAAAGCTATTGTTCTCTAGTCTGATGTTAATTTTCTCTGCTTTGTTGAATGCCACTGGGTAAATGTAGCCCTAATTTAAGTTAGAAGAATTTGGTTATTTTGAATTCTATCCTAGTGGTCTTACATTTTGTAGGAATCTGAAAATAACTTGGGTGTAAGAAAGATGTTACAAAGACAAAAAATTACTTATTCCCTCAGCTGTCTCTCAGCAATACTGAAGAATACTGCCTTTAACGTGACATACTGAAGGAGAAAAAGACTGAAGAATGCACGAGTAAGGAAGTTGTTTATAACAAGTTAGAAAAATCTCACTCTGACATTAAAGGAGACTCTGCTGAATCACTGGAAATGTATCAGTTTGTAATCGACACAATTACAGGAGCTGCTCCGCTCTGAAAGCTGGTTTCCAGTCTGTGCCTGAACATGGGAAGCTGTGTAGAACACTTCTGTTGATAAACCTCCAGGCTCCATTTCTCCATAATTGATTTAGTTGTTGTTAGTTATGCAGGGAGAGAAGAGATCCTCAAGGCTTGGTAAGACAGTATTCAGTTACTAAAAGCAACCCTTTGTGAATTACCATTAAAACACCAGACCCCCCTCAATATTATTCCTTTAAGTCTTGTTTTCCTGGACACCAGCTGTCACAGAGGAAGTCTCCAGCCTCATCTTCTCCTGCCTCCTTATCCGGCTGGAGCTGCATAAGCATGGCCTGCAGAGTTTCCTTCACCATCTGGATCTCCCTCTGTAGCGACTGTACATGCTTTATTAAGGAATAAACCTAAAGGTGATTGGCAGCCCCTTTTCTCTCTCCAAGTTATGAAATAAATTATTGTTCTGCTGTTCACAACAGATGGGCATTGCTATCTAATTGTGGCTTCAAGTTCTTCCAAACTGTTTGGATTAAATATTCATATTTCACATTAATTAATTAACTAACTAATTAATTAATTATTTAGGATTTCCAGTAATTCTGAAGTCCTCAAATGGCATTACTTAGCGGTTCTCTTATAAGGGTTAGAAAAGAACTCGGTTGGTTGGAGGGTTTGTTTGGGGTTTTTTTTTTGGGGGGGGGGGGGGAGGGGGAGGGGAGGAAGGTGTAGATCAATATAGAGGTTGTCTATTCTGATGCCCAAAGACACTATTGCAGTCAATCTCCAATTGGAATAACCTGAAATCTCAGCACAGTTATTAATGGATATCAAAAGAGCTCCTGCTATTAATGTGGCAACCCCTGAGCTCCTGAACAGTAATTCTCACTAATATAAGACCAAGTACTATCTTTGGATTCACATGCATTGTGCTGCCTGAACTCAATGGAAGCCACACACTTGCACATGAGTCCTCCCCAGAACTTTATACATAGGAAATGGGATAATTTTCAAGTAATTCTCCCTTCTTTGAAGGGATAAGTCCACAGAGCCTCAGTATGGGTCATCACTAAGGCTAAGATTTTGTCATGGTTATTTTTAGTAAAAGTCATGGACAGGTCATGGGCAGTAAACAAAGATTCACAGACGCCGTGACCTGTCTGTGACTTTTGCTGCTGCAGCTCCATGGTTTCCCCCTGCCGCCATGGTGGCTGGGAGCTGTGGGGTTCCCCCTCTTCTCATGGAAGCTGCAGGGGGCCCCCTTCCATCCATGGTGGCTGGGAGCTGCAGGGTGACCATATTTCCCAAAGAGAAAATGGGACACCCCCAGCTGCTTGCCTGAGGAGTGCTTCCCCCCACTGCCCATGAGGCTGTCACCCATTGCTAGAACCCTGAGGAGGGCCCCCTCAGGAGTCTGTCACCTTATGCTGGAACCTTGCCAGGACCTGTGTGACATAAACATAGCCTTAGTCATCACAGGTTTGTAGCCAGAGGGGGCAGAACTTGCTCCACCTTCCAAAGACTCCCTCAGTTACAAGATGCTTCCAAAGCTAAGCCCTCTGGGTTGTGAAACAAAAAGGGAGTGTCTCATCCTGCATCAGTACCTTGCAAAAAAATACTTGACAAGAAACATGAACAAGAAGAAAGATTTTAACTTCTGCAGAGAACTTTAACCACAAGTTTGACAGATTTCTCTTAATGGATTTCCAGGGGAAGGCCGGCTCTGTGGACCTATCCCTTTCAAGAAGGGAACATTTTCAGGTAAGCAACCACAAATTCTCCCATTCTCTCTCCAGGCAAGGTCCACAGATCCTCAATGTAGGATTTTCTGAACAGTGACAAAATTCCTAGGGAGGGAACAAAATGTCACTCATAGAAAGGATTCTCTTACTCTAAGGAATCACTACACCATGCAGGCCCTACCTGCCTAAGGTTGCATCAGCTGAAGACTGAGTATCTGTGTTGTAAAACTTAGAAAATGTATGCAGGAATGACCAAACTGCAGTTTTAGATTGCCTGAGAAGGGGCCTGCACTTTCTCAACCCATGATGCCACCTCCGCTTGTACTGAGTGAACTCTTGTTTCCACTGGAGGATTGAGACCTTTTGCTCTATACACACCAGCGTATACACTGTGAGATTGATGATCTAGATGCTTTAGCTCCTCTTTACCTTGGATGAAATAAGACCAGGAAGGCTGGTCTTAAGCTCTCAGTTCTTTTCAGATATGCCTTTAAGGCTTGCTTGCATCCAACAAATACCATAGTTTCGCCTTTGGGTGAGAAGGATGTGGACAAAAGGAAAGCAATGAAAAATGCTTAATTGTGCTCATTATGCTCAATGAAAAATAAAATTTACTTTTGGAATAAAGGTGGGAGCCATTCACAAAACCACTTTATCTTTATGGAAGATGCAGAAGGATGGATCAGTTGATAGAGCTCCCAACTCGGACACCCTTCTGGGCAAGCTGGTAGGGATGAAAAAGGTTAATTTGATAGCCAAGTAGTGCAATGAAGCTGATTTAATAAGTTCAAAGTGCACCTGCACTAAGGCATTGAGCACAATGTTCAGATCCCAAGGTAGTGCTCTCTGCACCTTAGAAGGACCCAATAGCTGAACTGCTCTAATGTAGAGACACACGTTGTTATGGTGGAACACAGAAGACCTTCTAGATGCACTCAAAATTGTCGACAGTGCAGAAATGTGTACTTTTAAGGTATTAGCCTGCAACCTGACATAAAAACTGCCATGTAAAAATTCCGGAACATAAGACATTTTGGTTAAATGATGCTGAATAAGTCTCCTACTGTGTGTATTTAGCCAAATCCTTGTATAAGACCTGTTTTTTTTTTACTTTCTCCTAGATGCCAACAGAGTTTTGACAAGACCAGCAAACCTTTCATTTTAGAAACTTCCTTTCAAATGCCAAGCTGCTAGATTTGACTTGCTTGGATCTTGGTGAAGAACTGGTTCCTGAGATAACAAATCTGGTCTTGGATTCAGGAAAAATGGTAACTCCCACTGACATGTCCACCAGGTCAGGAAACCAAAGCCTTCCAGGCCAATGAGGAGCCACTAAGATCACACCCATTTCCTCCTTTCTAATCGTCTATATTACCCTGGTGGCAATGGGCACTAGGGGAAAGGCATGTATGCCCAGGGCTTCTGGTTCTCGTCTCCTGGCAAAGTATTGGAAAGCCTTCCAGAACTGGAATTTTGAAAATTTTGGTATTCAATTGGAAGGATTTGTTGTGAAGACTCCATTATGCCTAACTGATTTTCCTTCTGCTCAGCCAGTCAACATTTTTATTGCTGGTGCCCTTGATGTGCAAGGTGTTGATAGACAGCAGATGGGCCTTCACTGACTGCATCAATGATGCTGCTGCTTTCTGTAGATCCCTTAACCTCATACTGCCCAAAGGCTTACATATGCCATTACTGATAGACTGTCCATTATTATAAGGATATGACTGTTCAGCAATGCTGAGGCCAGACGCTGAAGAGAGTATTTTATTGCCACCAGTGCTAGAAAATTTATGCTTTTCTTTTGTTTTGTTTGAAAAAGGACCATGTTCCTTAAGTCACACACTTCTAGGAGAATACTCCTCATCCTTCCAGACTTGCATCTGTTATGACAGACCTGTCTGGTTCTGCCATGTTCATCTCTCCCTGGAACCTCTCCAGACTCATCCAGCAATCCAGGGAATTCAGAACAAGTGACAAAATGGTCACTTTCTGAGATGGAAAAATCAGAGAACAAGGGAATCAACAGCAGGAAGCCCTGGAGAGTCTTCATATGCATACTTGCTCAGAGCACTATCCCTATGCAGGACACGATCACCCCTAGAACACTCAGAATGCTGACTGATGTCCTTGGGCATCTCCTCAGGAGGGTAATTGCTGATCTAATCTTGTCCTATCTTTCAGCTGACAAACATTTTGTGGGCCTCTACATCTAGATAAACTAGGCACTCAGATGGCTGAAAATGAACCTTTTTGGAATGTACTATGGAATCCATGCTGTTGCAACATATGAATTATGGTCCAAGTTACTCAAGTGGACTCCTCCTTGGATGGGGCTCTTATTTAAATGTCACCCAGGAAAGGGTACATCCGTATCTACTACTGCCTGTGAACAGCCACCAAAATGAGTAATTTTGTGATGATAGTCTGAAAAGCAGCAATTTGTATTGAAAATGATTGGCCTCATGAGTAAGTTGCAAAACTCCCCTGTGCCCCGATGAACTGGCACGTGAAGGTAGGCCTCCCTCAAGTCGACTGATACCTTATATCAGAGGCACTGCATTTAGCCGTATGGAGTGGAAATCCATCAACTTCTTGATATAAGGTAATCATCCTGGCAGATCACTCCCACTATTGACTTCAAAGTGTCCATCTTGAACCTGGGCCTCCTTATGAACTTGTTCAGGCGCTTTTAATCCAACACAGCTCTGTCCTCCCCAGATCTCTTGGGTACCAGAAATAAGAATGAATATTGGCAGGAGAACATCACTGCCTCGGTGGCTCTCTTTGTCACAATGATTCGCAAAAGAGGATCTATAGCCTTTGGTATATTCTGCCACTTTTGAGGGATTTGAGAGTAGTGGAGAAGGGAGAAAATTATTTGGAATCTTCTGACTCACTTTTCTTGAACAACATCCGGGGCCCATCTGTCTAATGTTGAGAGGCAATTGGTCCTTGAATTTTAATAGCTACCCCACCCCCAGTTGTTGCTTACTGGACCCACCTGACCACAGTCAGGAGTTGTTCTAGTGTTGGAATTTGCACTATGGGAAGAGTGCTCTCTCCTCTTCCCGGCCTTAAACTTGTTCCATCTGACTTTGTGTAGCCTCACCTTCTGTATTTAGGGGATTAGCCATGAAAAGGATACTTAAGCCTGTAATAGAGCTGGCTATTCCTTTTCCTGCATTTGTAATCAGGAAGTCCTGAAGGTCTTTTTGATTTAGCTGAGGACTTTGTCATGACTTTATCTAATGGCTCCCCGAATTGCTAAGCTGCTAACATGGTTTTGGCCTAGCCCTGAACTCCTTAGTAAGCCAGGAAGAGCTAGATAACAGCTGCATGATGCAGCCCTTTGTCTCAATGGATCCTGTGTGGTACATGCACACTGCAAAAAAACAAACAAAACAAACCCCCTGGCAGAGAGTTTGAGCATGGGTCAACTGACTCAGGTTCACAGAGCTCATTCTCCAGGGCTAACAATAGCAATGTAGATGTTCCCACTCGGCTTGGTGTCAGGGCTCTGAGATCCTCCCCCTTTGCCAGGTTTCAGAGCCTGGGCTTCAGTTCAAGTGGGAATGTCTACACTGCTATTTTTAGCCCTGTAGCACGGGCCCAAGTCAGTTGACCCCAGGCTTTAAGACTCTCTGCTATGGTGTGGTTTGTTGTGTTTTTTCTCCCAGTGTAGACATAACCTTAGTGAGCCAGGCATAGCTACTTAACAGCTGCATAGGGCGGGTCTTTGTCTGACTGCATTTGTTAATGAGCCAGACAGCACTACAGAAGAGCCGCAGAGCACAGCTGTGTTGCCTCACTGAAACCTAGGGTGAACAAGGCAGGATTCCAAAAGGGTTACCACCCCTTGTTAAAGCAGGCAGAGTTAGTCAGTCAGACATAAGTGGTGAGCCAAGAGGCCCCTTACCGCCTGCTTGTTCCTCCATGTCTGCGCTGCTCTCCCTCTCAGTCCTCTACAGCCGGCTGTATGAGGCATGGTCGACCCATAATGAGCAGAGCTGTGTTAGTCTAGCAGATGTGGCATGGCTGACCTGCCCTATGAGCAGGGTTTGGTTAGTTTGGAAGTTGTGGCATGGTTGATCACAGCATAAGCAGTGTCTGGTTAGTCCAGGGAGTTTTGGGCCCCCTTTTCTGCCAGTGTCTCTGTTCCTCTGATTGCATGTGAAGTGTTCAGCCATAGAGGCCTACCCAGACACGTTACACTGGAATCTAATATTTTATTATGCTTATTCTTTCTATGTGCGAAAAAAACAGCTTTTAGCTCTGGAGCCTTCTGGTGATGAGTCAGAGGAACTGCCATCTCAGGAAGAACAACAAGCCAATTGTCTAATTTTCTTGGACCATTTCTTGACCTCTTTTCCCCCTTCTTAATTTACTCAGTAATCTTCCTGCACAGGTCAGATTGCAGTATCAGGGCCCAAAAACGCGAACACAGATTCAACAGATAATAGAGAAGAGCAAATCTTAATTTACAACAGTAAAGCATCATAGGGTATCGTGAGACCCTGAGTTCTAAATGAGAAAAGACTGGAGCTGGAACAAAAACCTTACTTTTTTCAAAACTTAATACACAGAAAGGAAATGCTATACTGCTTTTGGCCTTCTTAGAGCTCATCCATTATGAAATGTTGTTTTACCCAAGTACAATGTCAATGCAATGTCAAAACAAAAAGGCACCCTTAGGTTATGCGACTGTAAAAAGCAAGCTAGCTCTCTCTCTCTCTCTCTCTTTTGAAAATATGACTATAGAGAATCATGGGAAAGTTATGCAAATCACTCCTATGGCAGGCACGAACACCAGTTTGAAAAGCCTTTTGGCAGCTTTTGATTCTATTATAGCTTCCTCAAAACTTCATCTTTTATGTAATTTATATTCATTTACTGTGATGTTTCACTCTTTACACTTTATCATGGGGGGAAAAACATTTTTTTTTAGTAGAGGGTACATTTCTCTTAATTTTTGGGCAGCTTTATTAATCTAATCTATGACTTCATATAAATAACAATAATAATATGCATTTCTATGTACTTTTCCTATCCAGTGATCTCAAAGCACTTTACAAGCACTAGTGAATTAAGCCTCACACCACCTTTGTGAGGCAGGGAAATATTGTTATTGTGTAATAAGTGGTCTCAGACCCAGGGCCAGCATTAGAGGATAGCAAGCAGGCTAATTGCCCAGGGCCCCATGCTGTAGGGGGCCCTGTGTGGTGGGGGTTTGTGCTTCAGTTTCAGAAACGTTGCAGAAATCCAATGTGTGAGCAGGTAAGGGAGGCAGAGTGGGGGACCCACTCCTTCGTTTCTGCCCTGGGCCCCAGCGAGTCTAATGCCGGCCCTGCAGATTGAATACCAAGATGTAATTTAATCATAAAGTTCTGCTGAAATCAGAACTGGTAAAAGCATAGCTCATGCAGTTTATGAACACCAAGAAACCCCTGAGATTTAATTACCTTTGATATGCAGCCTGGAACAACATGCTGTTATTTGTAATATGCTAAATGATTACAAAAGGTTTTTCGGTAGAAAAAAATGGAAGCAAAAATTATATGCTTCACTACCACTGAATATTATATCGATGAGGCAGGAAGAAAGAAAGAAAGAAAAGAAAAAATATGAAGAAAAGCAGCTGTGTGCTGGAGGAGCAAGAGATATGACTGGTTTATGCTTGAAATAAATTCTAGTAGTCTCAGGAATGTCACCACATTCACAATATGACAAACCAAAGGACACCAGTAATTGTAAAGTTAAGGCTGAAATACTGTGGCAAAGGGACATATATTGCTTTCAAGCAGTATGTAGAACCTCTATTGGTAACAAATGGATTCAGCATGAGGGTCACACTCATTGCATGTCTCTGACAGGATGCAGGGCTACTACTAGTTTGCTGCTAGAAAACGAGATTAGCCCAATTAAGCTTCTTCCTCCCCTGGCACAAAGTGCTCAAGGGCAGAAGAAGAGCTGGATGCTACAAGCCAGAGACCCCAGGGAGGAAGACAGGAAACTCATCTGAAGAAGTGAGGTTCTTACCCACGAAAGCTTATGCTCCCAATACTTCTGTTAGTCTTAAAGGTGCCACAGGATCCCCTGTTGCTTCTTTAAGAATAGTTTGTTGGGTGACAGAAGGCCTTGGAGCTGCAGGCTGAGGTGATGGCTTAGACTGGGATTTTCTGGTTTAGATCTCTGCTAATGTAATATCAGCTTGCTGTAAATAGTGCACTCTGAATACATGGGGGAAATATGTACAGGAGGAACACAAATGGCAGAAAGATGTTTGTGGGTTGTTTGGTTGTTTTTTCCTATTCTACCTGGCAAACTACTCTGCCTATTTACAGTGGCTCTAAGTACCACCGTGGTCTGAGATTAGTACATAATGTTATGTCTTATACTGTAGGTGTTGTGATTCCCACCACACTATATTGAAGGAGCAGCGAGCTAGGGATGCCTTTACTTCCAATTACTCTTCTCTGTTTCTGTCACTGTTCTCATGGGGCTGGAGTGAGGCCAGGAGTTCTCCAAGCCCATCTCCAGCCTTTGTATATCACCCTTTTCTTCCTTGTATGATGAATGCAACCCTTCCTGTGATGAAAGGAGCACTGCAGGTGCTTTCTTAGTTGTCTGTCAAAACCAAGTCTTGAATTGGCCAAGGACTAAGAGTGGTGTTCTCTTCCTCACCCCTCCCAAAAAAGTATTACGGCTGGTCCCTCCCATCCTGAGTGTCAGGGATCCAAGCTGAAAACTAGACCTTATTTTAATCTGTGAATCTCCTTACTTTATTTATCAACATAGAGTATGGAAGAGAGCCATCCATGGAAGTATAAGTATGTGGAATTATAAGGCATAATGGAGTGCTGCAAAACCCACTGGTACATGCATGACAAGTGTCCTGGTGGGTCCTGCAATTCTGTAATAAAAAATGAAGGTGGTGCTGGGGTTTGTGGGGGATGGTGGCCGAGGAGAGTCAAACACCACACTACTACTGCCCTGAGAGTTCCTGCAGTAATGCAGAACGTTAATTTCTTAAAGATTCATCCAGATGGTGACTCCTGACTAAGGTATGGTAAAGAACTAAATATTTATTTCACCACATATTTGGTGAAGACATGGGGCTTGATTCTGCTCTTGCATCATTTTTACACTGGTGTAAGTCCATTGACTAAGCAGAGTTACCCCAATTTACACTGATGTACAGGAGACCAGAATCAAGCCCCATGTCTTCACCAAATACACGATGAAGTAAACAGGTTAGGACCTATGTGTGTCTAATCAACATTTAAACATGCTATTACAACTTCAAAATCATTATTTGGGGTTTTTTAAAGGGGAGGAGGGGATTTTGTGCATTTAACATAAGATAGCCCAACCCAGTTTTCTCTCAACAAAAGCATTTTCTCTAGAAGGAACTATTACATGCACTCAAATTGTCTATCAAACCCTAACTGCTAATTAAGAACAAAAATGACTGTGAAATTGCAATATAGGAGCCATTTAATTTTACTGGAAATTCTAGGCCTTTACTGTCAGTGAAGTAACACCTCTCATCAGCCCTGCAGACACCAGCAATGAGTCACCTCTCCTTCTTTGGTTTTTCCAATTAATGATGCAGACTGTTTTCATACACTTGCCACTGATTAACTATAGTTGACTGTTTTGTGGTTGTATTTGGTTATGCTACATATAATTTAGCAAACATGTCAGACAGTCAGAGTGCTACAGAGGGGATTTTTTATTCTGTTTGATGCTTTTTTTATACAAAGGTACTGTTTAATATTTGCAGTGAGAAACTTCAATATCAAATGAGACTCCCAAGAGGCTCTGTGTAAATATTCAACACCAAGAAATATCGCCTTCTCCTTTGTTCATGTCACACCAGCAATTACTAGTAACAGCATGGCTGATTCGAGCGTTATGTGCCGTCTAAATGTATAACGAAAAACAATGGCAACTGGGAATTATTTCCTTTAATATAGATTTAATTATTAATCAAAGCCATGATGTATACTAAATATTGGCAGAATTTCTTGACAGCTGCAGGAATGTAGTTATCTGTGGGACGTTTATAGTCCTTTTCATTAAAAAGAGACATCCATACACCTTCACAGCAAATTTCGGCCATACATACTTTTTTTTCTCCTCAGTATATTCATGGCTTCCTTTCTTTTATCTAAATACAGAGCAATCAAGAGTTTTGCTGGGAAGCTTTTACAGTACTCATTAAGTTCTAGATCATATTTTACAAATAAATTACATCTAGCCCTTACATAGTTTTATATCTTAAAAAGTATTTTTAATAAAGACCACATAAGCACTTACCATTTGAGATGTGTTTTCACTGAAGTCAAATAAATAAAGGCTGTGAAAAGCTCAATCCTTAACCTCCCTGTTGACAATAGTAACTAGTGCCAATTGTGGTGCTAGTTTTTGTAACACAGGAATAAGACCACAATTATTTCATAGGCTATTTAACAGCCAACAGATTGATTTTGAATAATGGTTTAAAGATTTGATTTTTTTCATCCCTTTTAAATAAAACAAAAGGACAACTTGATAACTTTTGATTACGTTCACCTTTAGTGGATTTTAGTCAGTAATCTAGAGTTTAAAGGCTCTATGCTGCTAGCAATCACTTGAGATATTCAACAAACTTTAAATAAGTTTTCTGATTTGTTCTTGATGCACCTCTTGGAAGCCATAACAGCATCCTTCCCACAGGACATGATGTACATGTTATCCAGTCATCATTACAGGATTTAACTCCATTTATGTAATCACTAATGTCAAAGAGCCAAGTCTTGATGCAAACCCATGACTTCCAAATCTCCAGATTTCTGTTGTGATCTACAGTACCTGGACTTAGAAACCAAATTTTCACCTAATAGTGCATTTAACAAACACCATTAAATTGTCTGTCTTCACTATTGTTAATTACACTACCTATGAACCTTGTATGTATCTTAATGCTAACTGCAAAGTGTATGATCATGTTAAGATCAATCCTGTGAATAGTGAAAATTGCTTAATATTAGGGTTAAGATATTGTCTATTAAAACGCGATCAAGGTGGGAAAGGAAATATGGGGGTTTGGGACACTCAAAGCTAATCTGGATGAAAACTTGATTGTGTTTCTAAATGAGATTGACCCACAAGTCTGTTCAAAGTTCAAAATGATTTTTAATTAACTTTTACATTTAGAATTTAAACTAAATTGAAGCATATACTGCCTTTATAAAAATAATACTAATACTATGTGCTTCTGTAGTGTCTGTCATTCAAAAATCAAAAAGTTCTCTTCAAACAAAAATGTATGAAACCTCATAACAAACTTGTAAGGTGGGTAACTATTGTCAGACCCATTTCACAGCTGGGTTAATTCAAATATAGATGTAAAGTGACTTCCAAAAGAAAATATAGCAAGTCTGTGGCAGAGCTGGGAATAGAAGACTCCTGTCTCCCAGTGCTCTTCTACCCATTGGACACACTGGGCTCAATTAAGAATGAGCTATAAGGTGTAAAGTTAGAACCTCCTGCCATTTCTTTATAGGGGAGTTAAATGGGTGTATGTATATAGCATTGCAAAGAGATCTCAAACAGGATTAAGGTTGATCAATTATACTATACAAATGCCTCACAGACACATTACAAATTGGTCTGGGCTAAACACAGGTTAATTATCTTCCTGTAAAAATAAGACAAACATTTAGAGCAGTGAGGGATTCTAAGTGATGACAAATTACTGCAAAATAGCTAATTACATTGGCTTGAATCATTCTGTTTCTCATAGGAATTTTAAACAGTAAAAATATTATGCACTTTTAATGAATATCAGGCTTATTTTATGATTTAAAGCTTTTGCAAGGTTGGTAATGGCTCTCCAGGTCTATAAAACAATACAGCATCTCAAATAAAGTGTCTCATCTTCCTCTTTCCTTCCATCTGTTAGTGTCTCTTAAGATTTTGTCCTTAGCCTCTACACTGTCTTTCCTTCATGACCTTGTCTGCTCTTTACTGTTTCAACTACAGCCTTGATGAGGATGATTCTCAAATCTACGTTTCTTAGAACTGTATGCCTTCTGTTCAGTTCCTCATCTCCGGGTGTCTTTTTAGCACCTCCTCTTGGGTGTCATTACAAGCTACCATTACAAACTCTCCAAAAAGGATTTTTTTTTCATCTTTCCTTTCAATACTTCTCCACTCTGTCTCTTCTCTATCTCCATTGAAAACACAATGATTAAGAATTTGTGTGAGACAAACTGGGAAATAACATGTATTATTTTTTATGAATATGGTGCATGACTCTCCTTATTTATGATGGAGTTGCTATAGAGTTAGATCAAAAGGCATTGTTAAAAGAACCAAGCAGGAAAGGTAAAATAATGGGCTAGATAAGGAGCATCCCACCAAACAGTAAAACACAGTGGCCAGGTTTATAGCCACGAAGAGGTGATGCCTATGTCCCAACTCTAGTGAGAGAGCTGTTTGGCAAGGCTGATGAGAGACAGACCAAAGGGAAATACTAAGCCATTACAGGAGCATGGGCCTAGAAAAGGGAGGAGGGTTAGGTGAGCAAGGTGAGGCTGCCCAGAGAGAATCAATGAAAGCTGATAGGCTAAGGGGTACCCAGAGCCTGCTGCAAGCAGAAAGTCTATTTTTCCCAGCCAGCGATGGGGATTAGCTGGGCTAACAGGTACCTACAAAAGCTGATGAGGAATGATGAAGGTGTAGGTCAGAGCAATGTGTCTAGCTTTTTTATTGTTTTTACCTTTTGCTCTATGTGCTTTGTGCCTCTGGGGAAACAAATGAATAATACTTTGTTTTGAAGACCCTGTTTTGAGTTGCTTTAATCAACTCCCTGGTCACAGGTTCCCAGAGCGAAAGGGCTTAGAGGTTCCAAACGCTGTTCAGCCTGTGTCATTAACCTGGCTGGGAACCAGGAAGGCTGCAACCCACTCTGGGACTGGGTCACTGGTCTGTGTGGTTCTGCCTTGATTGAAGTGCAGGAAGCCAGCCCTGTTACAACAGGTGCACTTGAGAGGGAGGGACTAAAAGAGGTCCAAGGTGCCGTTCTCCCTGTAACTGTGACACTTTGTCTTCCAGATTTACAATCACAGTGGTATATTTACACTTCTCCCCATTACTTGTCTTTACTAAGCATGCCCCTTTTTTCTCTGTAATATAGCCATCCTCTCTTCATTCCTCCCCAGTCCCTGAAAACCCTTGTCCAGTTCTTGTCTATCATTATCTTCTGTTTTAAACTTTTTCTCTAGACCTTCCCACCTCTCCCATCTTTTCTCTCCAATCAAATCCATATAGTGTTTCAAAATCATTCTTCTCTCCTGACACTCCAACAAAATTGCTGCCCTCTGAGAAAGCCAATGAAAGGATTCAATCTGTATTTAAGTTTCATATCCTAGTCTTCAAAGTGTTACATAGTCTTGGCCCCATCTAGATATTGGCTCTCATTTTGTACGCTGTTACTGAACCTCTTTCCTTACTTCTCCCTTCATTGTTCTTCTTGCACTCATGCCTATTCATTTCTATCACATTGCTCCTGTGCCAAGAACAATCGCAAACTCCCTCACCAATAGCAAGCCCTGTTTCTGCTCCTTCCTCCAGGAAAGCTTGTTACCTTCTCCTCCACCCAAATCCTCCTCCCATCTTCTCTTACTTGAGCTAGTGTTCCATGGCTCATCATGTCTTTGGCTTGTATAGCTTTGATTGTAAGCTCTTCAGCAGCTACAAAGAATAAATACTAACCCAAGACCCCAGCCCAACCAATCTGTTCTTATGCTTTTTACATTTACACTTTCTGAAGGCTAATTTCCATTCTCAGCAGAATCATTACCTTTGGTGGAGGTAATTTATTTCTATAAACACAATAAGAGGATTAGACAACACAGATGAAAAAATAGTCTGTACTTTTAAAGTTGGGAAATTTCTACATATGTAGGTATGGCAGATGGCTCTGTAAAGGTTAAGCAACCTTTACCCAGATGCTGGATGGCGTAAGCAGCCTTTTGGTTCTTTCTGTATTTTATCCAAGGGCTTTCAGCTGGAAGAGAATCAAATACCCAACTCTCTTATGGCTATTTACACTGTACAGTGCTGTATGCAGGTTAAATCACATGGTAGATGCCACATGATGCAACTACTGGATATTTCAAAAGGAACAATAGCCAGATTAGAGATCTATAATCAATTCTGACTGCACATGAACTCGCATTTAATTTGACTAAATAGATCATGTTTGAAAGTGCAGATTTGTGTTGGCTGTTACACGTGTTCTACTTAGTGCACTAGACACTTGCAGTGATGTGTACATTGTAAAACTCAGAGATTAGATTGATAGAGATAAGCAGATGACTATTTCAACATTTAGTCTAAGATTAAATTTACAGGATTTATCTCACTCCTATTTAAGTCAACGGAAGTCTTGTCATTGACTTCATCAATGGGATCAGACCCACAGTGAATGAGCACTATGGGAATGTTTTAGTAGACCAAAAATGTCCACAGTAGCTAAATTCACTCATTTCCACCTTACTTAACATTTCCAGATCATGCTAAAATAAACTAGTGCTTTACATGAAGCTGGGAGATAAATAGCTAATTTATGTAGCAAAAGGATATGAATAAAACTGTCATCCAAGTTGCAGACTGATGCTTGGAGTTGATCTTCTAATTGCACCAGTTTCTCACTTATTGCTTCACATTTTTCTCCCAGTTCTGCAGAAAATAAGTGGAAGTCCTAGGAGTTGAAAAGGAAAAGAAAAGGTGATTGCTATTTATTCCATTAGTACAGTTCAAATTCATGGCAAATTAAGGATAAAATAAATATTTTAAAACAATAAGACTGGATGACTCAGGGAACTGGTAACAGGATATAGTGCCTTGCATTGCTAGGTCACTCGTTCAAACCCATGGTCCGGTTTGTACTGAGTGAAAGCTGTTATTGTCTAATGATTTGGTGACCTATGTGAAATGAAATGAGCTGGTGGTCTCAATCCATCTCCAAGCAGCAAAATAAGTCACGATAATTGTCATACTCGGCAGGGAATTAAATGGTCACTGAGACGGAACTGCCCTCTCACTCCCACCCCTTCAGTGAAGGGGAATCTTGCACTGCCTATGCTGTGCATGTTCTATCGTTAACTAGACTATCGTCTCTAGGGGTACAATTTTCAAAACCACCAAAATACTTTAGAAATCAAAGTCCTATTTTTCAAAAGTGACTTAGACATTTAGGTCCAATGACTTTCAGTGAGACTTTTTAAGTGCCTAAGTTGCTATTGAAAACATCACTTGGGCTTCGAAGTCACTGGTATTTTTCAAAATTTTACTTGAAGGCTATAAATGTTGACATCTCTTTCAAGCACTAAATTTGCTAAAAAATTTTGAAAAGACTAAAAAATCTGTCTGAAGTGTTGACAGACTGCTTGAATAATTCAGAATTTTGGGCGGGCTTGACATATGTGCCATTATTTAATGTTTTTTATCTTAAGATAGCTCAGTGGTTTGAGCATTGGCCTGCTAAACCCAGGGTTGTGAGTTCAATCCTTGAGGGGGCCACTTAGGGATCTGGGACAAAATCAGTACTTGGTCCTGCTAGTGAAGGCAGGGGGCTGGACTCAATGACCTTTCAGGGTCCCTTCCAGTTCTATGAGATAGGTATATCTCCATATATTATTATAACAACATGTATTGATCTAAGATAATAGACTTTAATTTTGTTGGTTTAGACCAGGGGTGGCCAACCTGAGCCTGAGAAGGAGCCAGAATTTACCAATGTACATTGCCAAAGAGCCACAGTAATACATCAGCAGCCCCCACCACCAGCTCTCCCACCCACTGGCTACCAGTCAGCGCCGCCTCCTCCTCCCTCCCCACACCTCCTGATCAGCTGTTTTGTGGCATGCAGGAGGCTCTGGGGGGAGGGGGAGGAGTGAGGGCATGGCAGCCTCAGGGGAGGGGCGGGAAGGGGTGGAGTGGGGCAGGGCCTGTGGCAGAGCCAGGTGTTGAGCAGTGAGTACCGCTTGGCAATTGGAAAGTTGACACCTGCGGCTCCAGCCCCCGAGTCGGTGCCTGTAAAAAGAGCCGCATATTAACTTCTGAAGAGCCGCATGTAGCTCCACAGCCACAGGTTGGCCACCCCTGGTTTAGACTAACAGTATTCTGCTATTCCATTACAAAGGAAAGCAAGAAAATATAAGCTTAAAAAACTAGTTGTTTCCCACCATTTTTATTTCAATCACAGTCCATTTTAAAATGTGTAGTGCTACTTCCAGTTACAGGATGCATCAAATTTTGCAATTAACCAGGGATAGAATATTCGCTATACATATTTCCTTGCAGTGTCATTCCTCATTAGGTGAACGACAAATTGGCAAATGATCATTTTGGAAAAAAAAAGTTCTAAAATTAATTGTAACAGTAACACACAAAAAAGGCAATTTTGCTATTTTAATCTGCACCTGCATCTACACTGGGTGACATGCCAGGCTCAGGGGAAAGTGAAGTATATGTAAATGGGTGATTAGGTACCAGATCTGAATTTCCATGACCACAGTATTGCGACAACCATGGTCATTCACTAACCGGTCAGCCTGAACTATTCTTCTCTTGCTGCATCCCCTACAAATTCATCCAAACAGGTGATGTTAATTTTACACATGCAACTAGTGTCCTGGGTCTTATATGAGCCTCAGAATCCACAATGCCAGCTGCTGTGATGCTTCCTTAAATCATGGCATAAATAATGGCAAAGGATTCTGGGGCCGATGCAGAAAGCCAAGCATTCACTAATAATAAGCTAAACCAGAAATGTCTTCCTTGAGGAAAAATACACAGGAGGTGGGGGGGAAGCTACAGCGGGGTGGGTGGGTTGGCACAGGGAGCAACTGAGACAAGCTGGGGTGACCAAATAGCTTCACTGCCTATGTTACCAAGGTAGACAGGGCTTCTCTTATGAAGCATGTGTGCTCTTCTTCGCTGGGGTGTGCTGTCCAATGTGAAGTATTTTGATTCCTAACTGTATTGGTTCTGTGGATCCTTAGAGTGTTGGCATAGTCATCCATGGTGTAACAGTGAATTTATACCAGTGATGAATTTGGCCCATTGTTTTTAAATTCAGAGGTAGGTGGGGAGAAGGTGGCATCTCTCTCTATTGACTGTAAATGTCCTTGTCTCAGAACTAGGTAAAGAAAATGAGTCATCCATCGAGCTGGTAAATTGTTATTCCGTACACCAGCAAGCTCTTGTATGTTTTTTTAGGGAGAGGGATAACCTGAGCAATTTACACAACTGGAAGGCTATTAGAGAATAGCTTTGTGAGAAGCATACAAGAAAAGATTGCAGCATTCTAAGTAAACTTTGGTATCTCTAATGCTAGAAAAAGAAGAGTTAGTAAATCATTGACAGTCATTGCTCTGAAAGTATATCTAAAAATGATTATCTATTAAAAGTTCCATCTTTGAATGCCAATTTTTCTAAAGAAGTTAACCAGTCATAAGAAAATTAGATGTCCATATAGCCATCATTTCAAATGTGTCAATGTTGCATGTGTGCATGGGGAGCGGGGGAGGTTGGTGCAGTGATGGTTTGCTCGGTACTATAAAATACGAGCACTTGATTTAGCAAGAAAAGTTGTTAACTAGGATTTGAAAGCTCTTAAGTGCAGATTTGCTTTGATGGATAAAACATATGAATGAGGTTTTCCAAATCAAGCTATCACTGCGGACTGTACGCTTAGGTAAAATAAATTACCACAGTACAGAACATGAAGAAGTGCTGTTTTAAAGTGACATGTAAACAAAAAGCAGGCTCTAGTTCCATAATATCAATATATTGAGTACGTTGTCTGGATCAGACTACAGTACATTGCTTTAATTAAGGGCTATTAGTATATTAGATTATAGATCAGACTCACGCTGCCAAAAACTATGAGATTTCCAAGGCTGGTTTGAAAAAAATAATGACCGGAGGCAACAGTTAAAAAATATTGTGTAGATTAAGTGATTGTCTTTGAAAATGTGTGTCACTATATTTAAGCAAAATGATACAATAAGGGTATGGGTTATATTGGGACATCCCCATTTTCAGATGGGTTAAGTCAAGTCTGAGGTCAGAGTATTTTCCTAGAGTACTGTTGCATGGCCAGTTTTAGCCCTAATATCAGTCACTTAACTAGCACAATTGCTGAAAGACAGGATTGGTTTCCAGAGTCCCTTGAACCCAACTCCTTTCTAAAGCTGCCTTCATCTGTGCTTCATGGTATACGAAATACACAGGAGCCTTGAGGCATCTTAACTGCAGCATTAACTCAGGTGATCGGCACCTAGGTCTGAGCATCTGGGTTTGTCTAGCTCAGCTGTGTGTGGCCACACCACAAAGCTTTACCTGAATTACTGTGTCCTCAGTGGTGTGCACTCACGCATGGGTGTTGCTAGGACTGCTGGGGCATATGCCCTGGTTCTTGGCACTGCAGGAAACTGAGCTATGCTGTGATTCTTTCCCAGTGAATTGTCTGAGAACTTGTCTGTCCCTCTGGGTTCATGGAGTAATTGTTGGAAAGCACTGGGGGACTATCAGCCCTCAAGTGTTTTAGCCTGCATCCACATTGCAGAATGGGTGGGTCATCAATCCAAATGAAAACCTCACTCTGATTTTAAGCTATGGCCTCAGACAATCCAGCTAGCCCAGGTGAGACAATTGTGTGTGTGGATGGGAGAAAGAGATTGAGGGCCACACCCAAGTAAAAACCTGTGTTAACTCTGCCGTGAAGAAATGCCCTGATCAATGAAGAACTATTCTGTGTTGGTCTACTTCAGACAAGTTTTACTCTGTTGACAACATAGGTCATCTCATTTGGCTCCTCCAGATCATTTGCTAAAGTCACATGCAAAAGGAGGTCTTCCACCACACCCTCTCTTTGCAGCTATGATTTGTGTATTAGTTGAAGTGGGCTCCCAATTAGACCTTGCTTTCCCTTTTGTTTTCTGATTCAGCAGTTACAGGAGAAAAGGTCCATCTTTTGGTATACCCAGTATTTCTTATCTTTTAGCTTTTGGGGGTAGGCGGAGGGATCCTCCAAGCCCATGTCAGATCTTAGAACAGCTTTTCTCCAGGTTAAGGGTGTGCCCCTCTTGGGGAAAAGGGTGCACAGACAGACCTCCCAACTGTTCTCCAGGGTCCCAGCTTTTATTTCTTTTTATAAAAAGTTAGTGTCTAGCTGTTACTTTGTTTAAAAAAAAAACGTGAAAACATGACCCAAGTGTACTTATGCAGCAATGTCTGCCTGAGTCTCCAAAGAACCTGAAACAGTAGTGTAGAAGTGTGAATTGTGCCATTAATTTCACTGGCTAAAACGCCAATGTTAACATTTTAAACTATTTCACTGCTCAGCAAAGCACTAAGAAAGAAGAGGAAGCATCATGTTATAAGAATCTGCACATTCTACTCGGTATGTCTGCACCCTTTAGGTAGGACTTTAACAAACACCTGTCAGGGTTGGAGGGGCATGATTGGTTTCCTTTTTCTGAAGTGGGACCCCTCAACTTTAAAAAGTTTGGGAAATGCTACCTTAGAAAATTCCAATTTCCTTTCTCTTTTTCCACTAAGAATGTCCTGTCTCACTCCAGGCTCTGTATATCAACGTAATCTCAAATAAAATCAACAGTTACTTCAGATGTACACTGATGTAACTAAAAATAGAATCTTTCTCCTTTCCTGTTTGCTCATCCCATACAAGCAGAAATCCTCTTTCTGTTCTGTACCAGCTGGACTGGATGTTTTATCTCTTCCTCTCTTTTGATTTGTCACTGGCACGCCTCAAGTTTGCACTGCTTGATAGACTTCGATAACCTGGAGACATTCTCTGGTCATTGGCACTCTTTAGGGAATTTCCAATGTTTCCCATTTAAACTTGAGGTTTAGCTTGAGACTTCAACCCCTCAGGCTAGTCAGGATGTCAAAGCTTTTCTTTATTTATTCTTTTGACTGGCTGAGGAGCCAGAGCTCCAAGCACCCTTTTAGTGCGACTTCCAGCTCTAAAATGAACTTGAGGGCAGTTAGTTTCCAGATAAATGATGCATACAATCATGTACCCATGTGCTGTTGCAGAGATGCTGTACAAAAACTGTCACAGGATGAAGTGCTAGGTAAAGAAATGGCTAATTTTTAAGCTTCCATTCCTTTTTGAGAAACAGCAGTCCCTAATACAGTGTATCCAAGCATCTCAGAGTGGTGATTTAACAGTGCTGTTGGGGAAAGGGAGATCTGTCGACATACACTGCAAGTGAAGGTGTGATTGTTGCCCGGATAGGCATAGCTACCTTAGCTTTAGGTACAGCTACACTGCATGCGTTTTTTGGCGTCGTATAAAGTACACAGCCCCCCTACTAAGGTATAATAGCAGTGTAGCCAGTGAGGCATGGTTTAGGCAAGCAAAGACATACTGAAGGGTGTGGGTATGTACCCAAGTACATACCCCTACATGGCCCTCTACTCACCCAAGCCCTACCTCCCCAGCTACACTGCTATTTTTAGCATTGTAGTGTCCTGCTGAATGCCTGCAGATGGAGCCTTTCCCCTCTGTGGGACAGGCTCTGGCAGCTGGGAGGCAGCGGCAGGGGAGAAGCAGTGGGGAAAGGCTCTGGCAGCTCCTTGTTGCTGGATCCTTTCCCCGCAGCAGGAAAAATCGTACATACTCTGGCTCCTTGGAGGGCTTGTATTCTGGTGGTTAGCACATGCTGAAGCTCATGTCACCACATCTACACTGCTATCGTTACCTGTGCTAGCTAGATTAAAGCTAGTGTAGTATGCCTACCTGTGCTACAATGACACCTTCACTTGCAGTACAGATATACCCTTAATGTCTTCTAAGAGGAAAAGTAGCACTGTCCCTCCAACTCTGAGACTCTTTGGTCTGTTCTTATGAGAACTGTGAAACATACAGACTCCTGTTTGCTAAGTATTTAGGAAAGCAAGATTCTAATTTCATTATCATAATTACCAACTAGAAAAGAGGTACAGCAAGGAAAAAAAGTCCCACATCACACACTAGCATTTGAGGAAGGAACACTATTCTCCACTTAGCTTTGGCCCCATAGATCACAGCAAGGAACCCGCTAACCCCACTTCCCTCTTCAGTCCCAGAATGACTCAGTGAAGTCAGGTTTTCTTTTAGGTGCAACATGGAAAAAGTGACTCATGCCAGAAGGAGAACAGAATAAATATTTGCAAATCAACCTGAACTGAGTTTTCACAGTTCTAGTGGGCAGACTGTCAATCATTTTCTAATATGGTAAGAAAGTATTATCTGCACTTTACAAATGGCAAAACGAAGGCACAGCATTTAAAATTACTTGCATGGGGCCACACTGCAAAACAGCAGTAGAGCTGTGCTCAAAACCCGTAACTCCCAACTACCGGCACTTCACTCTGACCACTATATTTAGTATCAATGGATCGAATTACTTCAAATAGATAAATATGTAGTGGGCTTAATTGTTTACTCACTTAAACCAGTTAAACCCCTCTGTAAACTTCAATGAGTTCAACAGATCTACTCTTAACACACCTGTGTAAGTGAGATTAAAGTCAGATCCAATACATAAACTGCTGCATATTTTCATTCCATCCAGTTTCGCTTGCCCATTTGCATCAACGCTAAGAAACAAAAACTACATGTATATTTATCTTCATTTTAGCACCCCACTTATTTGTGTTAGCAAGCATGTCTTATAATAGTAATTTTGTTCTGACGCATTACCGCTTTCTCCTGCTGCAAAGAGCTAAATAAAATTTTAAAGAGAGAATGAGCATTCAGAAAGGAATTATGAAGATGTCAAATTGGTTTGACAAGGAACTCTTGAGATTTTTCTACCATTCCTAACAAAAATAGGCCTATGACAGTATTACTTTTGGCATACCGACAAAAACAACGTTTTGATACATCTTTGTATACTGTTCAAGTTCATGTGACAAAAGCACCCATTTACTTAATGCCAAATTCTCGCTGCTACTGAGTTAATTACACAGATGTAAATCTGAAGTGAGATCAGAATATACAACATATACTTAGAGGAATGATGGCTTGTGATTCAGGCACTGGTCTGGAACTTAGGAGAGCTGCGTTCTTTTTCTAGCTCTACTACAGACTTCTTGTTTGACCTTGGGCAAGTCATAGACTCCTTCTGTGCCTCGGTTTCCCCATTATAAAATAGGGATAATAATGCTTTTGAGTGTCTTGTCTATTTCAATTGTAAACTCTTTGAAATAGGGACTGTCTCTTGCTATGTGTATGTATAATGTGGATCTTGTTTTAGGGCCAGTAGCTGCTACTGTAATACAAATAATAAATAAGGGAAATAGAAGACTTGTAATTCAGCTGTTCAGATGAGGAATGGACCAAAATATGGGTGAGTTTGTGGACCAGTCTTCATATATCATTCTTGAGTGACTGCAGTTTTATCTTGTTTCTAGGTAGAGCCATAGCACTGTTAATAACTGCTGTTTTGGGGTAGGTTGGGAGAAGAGGAGCATATGAAATGTTTCAAGATCAAATATTTGTGTAGGTTTTGAGCTTTTTCTTCTGTTAGCGGAGACCCTCTTGGTGCTCTAATTTATAATACTAACAATTACAACATTTATACAGATCCACTGATTCAGCCCTTCAAAATGTTTTGTCCAGGCTGCTTCAGCCTGCCAGTCCAGACCTATCCTTCAATAACCATATGGAAATGTGGGTTGACTCTGCCTCCAGGGACAGGGGCATGGCTGGATAGCTGCAAAGTCTCTTCATGGTCAGTTCTAAGAGGGAGGGAGTTTTCTGTTTACGATTCTCTGTGTTGGGTAGGCACAGAGTCAAATCAGGCAGAACAGCTCCAGCTGGTGTCTCACTACTAAAGCACCAGGTGCAGGATTTAGCCTATAAACAATTAATAAAACATTGGGCAACTAACCTGCTCAGTATGTTAAAACAGCAGCCAAAGCAAAGCCCCAAAATATAAATAATTGGAAAAACTGGTTTAATGACTTAGTCTTTTTTTTTTTTGTGGTAAGATAAAAAAAGCATTGCATATTCCAGTGTATGTACTTCTTTTATAAGAGTTTCTAAACTTTAATCTGGAAAACACCCCAAACGGTCTGCAACAAATACTTATTCAAAATGATATTTCTTGTTGTTGATTTGCATAATGAACAGTGTGTAACTAGGTGCTCTGTACCTCAGACTCATAGATAATTAGCTTAAAGTGTGTTCCCCATCCAATGCAATTTTGAAATAAAATATTAATGAGAAAAATGTTTAAAGGGGTCTTAAATCCAGTCCTTTATTGGAACGTAATTAGGGGCTTGAGATTATGGGCACCAGTGAGATGACTGATTGGCAATGTAGGCACAAAAGTACAAATTGGGCTCAGCAATGATAATCGTACAGTTTTTATGATGTAGAGAACCCAGAGGCCTGAGGTATAACTAAAACCCCAGAATTCTAATAGGCAAAGTGTCTACCCTTTTATGCTGTGTATCACTACCCACTGTGCTGTTTGGTGTTTGATTTTTTTTAAAAGGAACATTCACACACAAGTTAAGAAAGGCATCAACTTTCCAAAAATAATCTGAGTTTATTTTCCATCATACTGAATGCTAACCTTGTATATAAACACTGTACTACAAGGATGTCTACAGATCCTTTGTGCCACTGCAAAATTAAAATTTAGGCTCCTAAGTGCCTACTACTATCTACTGCAAAGACTCAATTTCTGCTCTATCAGTAGATTAATTTAAAAACTATTCTGAAATAATAAGCAGTTATTATGGATGCATTGATAGTAACTCCATTGGTAAGTCAAGTTTTGCACTTAAAGAAGGGAATCAACCGGTTTGTTACATATGAATAATACAGCCCATCCTCCCCAAAATTACAGCACTTACTGAGTACGGAATGAATTTTCTGAGAATTTACAAATAAATCAGATAACTGGATCCAGAATTACAATGAATTAATACGGAGTCCTGTAATAAATTTAGCACCCAGTCCAGACCTATGACATCATAAGGGGGGAAATGAAAAAAAAAATCAAATACTTCTTTAAAAATGAGTTTAATTTAATCTGGGTCCACAAATTCTAAAATCCCTTACTCATAATCACGACTACTGCCTGGTGTCTAGTGGGTAATAACAACACCCCTGTAATATAGTTTACCCTAAACTACTGAAATGTGCTCTCAAGCTTAACTCCATCTTAATGTAATAACAACATTAATCTGGGTGTATTATCTATGTATGGGAGAGAGCTGCTTCATCTGCTAAAATAAACAATTCCCTCCCTAGACAAGCAGTGTCATTGCATACCACATTAGTAGGTCATGAGAAATATACTCATATCTTGTGAAGACCTTGGTGTATAAGGCAGTGTATTGATTTTTTGGGGAGAGAGGGAGGAGAGGTCATGCTGTAGATCGATAGTTTCAACTGTTGTTTAACATTGAGGACAGAGTGCTGACAATTGTCTTATATGAGGTGAGACAAGTCACCAATGCTCTCAATAAAAGTGAATATTCTACATTTTCAAAAACAAATTCACAATCCTCTACTTCTAAAAAAGGAGGTAACAGCTAAAAAATAGAGAGGGAACAGTGCTTTTCAGCATCTTTCATGCCTAGTATTGGCACTAGTAATACTTTTACCTGACACACACACACATATATATATATATATATATACACACACACACACACACACACACACAGAGAGAGAGAGAGGCAAAAACACTGCCAGTGACATAGAAACTATTCCAACCACTTCCTGGTAGGAGATCTGCTCTGTGTATACTGCACAACACTAGCTCAGAGAAATAAATGGACTCTGCCTCGGGCTCAATGTACTAACACAAATCCTCCCGCTTGCTGGTTACACTAACGCTGCAAGCAAACGTAACTCTGATAGCACCTTAAGACTTGTTTGATTATTTTTTGCACTGACCTCACTTTTAGGAATCTGAATGTTACTGCTAGGAGACATTAATATAGTAAGAGAGAGATGAAATTATGGTATGGATTTTTGTGAGTGCAGAGGGTGTAATTTTTGATGGGGTTTATTTTTGTTACTCCTAAAGCAGACAGAAATAGGTACAAAATGCATGTGATTGTTGTAAGATATATTTCTGGCAGTGGTGGGAAAATTTCCTCAGCTTTCTAATGCAAAGTGGACTTACTCACCTCTCCTCCCCTTTTTAGCTGTGGGTATACAACAGACGTTGCTGCACCTGCATTAACGTATCAGCTTAAATAGGAGATCAGAATGTTTTTCAATTTATTTTCTGTGGTTCATATTTTCTTAAAAGCCATTTTAATCTCTACTTCCAACTGGCAGTCATTATACAGTACCACTTAGCTATAAATATACGTTTGGTCAACTTCTCCAGTGCAGACACCATCCTCCCTCTCTGAATTCTAGTTCAGCAGTTTGCATATAGGAATTAGTGAAGTCAACACACTCTTTTTTGTCACTGTTGTTTTCACCACAAAGTTCCTCTTCAGTCTCAGAAGTGAGAGTCTGAGATACATCCCCAAACCTGTCCCTAACAGTAAGCAAGCTGTCTAGTCTTCAAATTAATGAAATTGTGCCCCTGATAAAACTTTCAGCACAAAAAGCCTTAGAACTATTGCTACAGCATACCCGGTGAGACATTTCTTGTCTGGGCTGAATTAGAACTGATATTTCTTTTATGCCCATTAAAAACTGTTTGAAGTAATTTAAAATACAAGATGGGGTTTCTGCTGTCAGACAGACATTTCACATTACAACTTTTTTTAGAACATTCAGGCTTCATTTTCAGAAGTGCTGATTTGCCACCACTCCAAATGAAGTTAATCAGAGCTGTGGGACCTCAGCACCTCTGAAGAATCACAGCCACGTATGTCAAAAAGTACACATACACATGAACACTTGATTATATGTTTAAACCAGGGGCGGGCAACCTTTTTGGCCTGAGGGCTGCATCGGGTTTCCAAAATTGTATGGAGGGCCGGTTAGTGGAGGCTGTTCCTCCACAAACAGCCAGGCGTGGCCCGGCCCCGGCCCATCCAACCCCTCCTGCTTCTCACCCTGATGTCCCCCCTTGGGATTCCTGCCCCATCCCCCTGTCCCCTGACAGCCCCCTGCTCCTGACTGCCCTCCGCCACCCCATCCAACCCCTCCTCTCATTCCTGACTGTCCCCATTCAACTCCCCTGACCCCTATCCACACCCCCGCCCCCTGACCACCATTCTGAACTCCCCTGCACTCTATCCAACCCTCCCTACCCCCTTACTGTGCTGCCTGGAGCACTGATGGCTGGCTGCCTAGCTGGAGCCAGCCATGCCACCACGCAGCACAGAGCACTGGGTCAGGCCCAGGTTCTGCAGCCCCACCACCCAGAGCATTGTGCCGGCGGCGCAGTGAGCTGAGGCTGTGGGAGAGGGGGGACAGCAGGGGAGGAGCCAGGGGCTAGCCTCCTGGGGCAGAAGCTCAGAGGCTGGGCAGGAGGGTCCCGCGGACCGTAGTTTGCCCACCTCTGACCTAAACCATATGTAGTGTAATCTCATACCATACTCAGACATTGAGTTATCTAGCCACACAGTGGTCAAACTACACAAGGAGAAAACATTTCTCCATGTTCTGCATCCCTTAATGTGGGAGTCACTGTAGAGAAGAGGGTGGCACTGACTACTGAGAACAGGTCCAAATTCTCTCTGTGCAAAATGTACAACACCCAGGATAATATGTGCAGAGCAAGCATCAATGTGCAAAACTGCATGCATCTATTCAAGAAACCACCACAGCTGCACTATTCATTCTCAGGGTTGGAGAGTGACATGACTACAATCTACTGTACTTTAAAAAAAATACTGGACAGACGCAGCAGTGGTTCACCATCCATAATGGGAAGCAGAGAAAATGGTTTGTAAAGCTATCACCCCATTGAGTGATCACCCAGCTATGGCCACCACACAAGCTGTGCCCCAATACTGACTACTGCCTGGCAGTTCTGTTCCAGAGATACCACATCATGGGAAGCTCTGGGTGACCCTCTGTATGCCACCTTTGGGTTTGGTGACTTAGTTTGGATGCACAGACCAAGATGAATGGTGGGATGGTGTGGGACTGTACTTGTCTGTTTTTGTATATCACAGCCTGAGTATGTCTTGTGTGACTATGGACACAAGAGATGATCACTGCTTGTGCATCTCATCCTCCAAACATTTCACTTTGTCAGAGCTCTCTGCATGTCTGAGTGACAGGGATTAGCATGTTCTGGCATATTGGTGAGAGGAGAGGGGCCATGTGAAACATAACCCAAGCAAACTCCAAAAGGTAAGTAGGAACACAGCAAACCATGGCTTATCATACATGCTTTAATTCTTGCCATCCCATCAAGCTTTTGCCAAGAATGAAGCTGTCGCGTGGGCATGTGGGGGTGTTTGGGAGCAGCTTCAACACGACAACATGCATCAGAGCTTCTTCTTACGTGCAGTGACTCAAGTACTAAGGTTCCCACTCAGGTTCTTTGTAATTACGTGACAACTCACAACCACATCTCGCATTTCTTTAGCTCAATCTGCTCTATCCTCCCACTTCCTCTGTAGTGGTACGGAATGCTGGATGTTGTGGCACATGGGCATGTTAATTACTGCCAAAATCATGCTGCAACCCTGACCATTCTGTCCCCTCATGTTTCCTGTATTACAGTTGCTGAAGAACGTTCTTGGAAGAGCATCCACACAGGTCTATATCTTTCTGCTGTCCTCCAGCGTTCAGTCACACAAGACACCTTGCCATGTTCTGTGTGAGAGAAGGTTCCCGTCTCTTATCATCTGTATTCCCTCTGTCTGAAGGATACAGTATTTCTGGTCTGGGCAGGCTTTGAATATGCAAGTGTGCTACTACACTGGCTTCATTTAATGTACCTGGGATAATTCCAGTTCCTGTGGGTATTGTCATCTACTGGTTTGCAAGTGATAATCTGCATTGGGCCAGAATTTTTCATAGAAATTGCTTTCTGATGTGCACATCCATTTGTGTAAGGAGTCAGCATAGCTGGATATGATTTGCAGGTGGCTCACAGTGTAAGTAATTCCCTTTTCTTCCTCTGTCTAGTCACCATGATCCAGCAACTGTCCTGCAGCTTTCTGTATCACTGCTGTGCATTAGTCTGCTGGAGGTGTTTACATTCTGTATCTCAGGCCATATGCTGCCTGTACTATCTTGTAAAGACTCTGCTATCTTGGCAGCTGCCTGTGGCTGATGACTGGACACTGTCCATGTACCATTGTTGTCATTCTTTTCTGACAACAGGTGTTTTCGCTGTCTTGGTGCCTGCGGGATTATGTACTCCTTTTGTGTGTCAACACTGTTCAGAGGCATATGCATGGCTTTGTCCTGATTCACAGCTGAGGCCAATGGCATGAGAGGCAGTTTTCATCATCTCAAACTCATTTTTTGCTTAGATAACCTTCACCCCCAAAAGCTTCTTCCTGCGCATGCTGCCATCATGCACAGCTGAACTTTCTCTGGCATATCTAGTCTCATAGGTGTGATCTCAGAGTCTGCCTGTCCACAAAGACAGTAATTTGAGTTCGTCTCTTGAGGTACAATATCTTGCCTGGATTTTTCCAGCTTCTATGCAGCCTTTGGATTTACTGGTGGTAATACAGAGTAGTGGCTTGTCCAGATGGCTACTCCATATTGCAACCCAGGAACAGTTCATTTTTGAATTTGCATGGCTGGGCAGCAGGGGGTACATATACTCATGTATACTACTATGGGATGTGAAATAAGGTTTACTTCCTGTGTAATTAATTTGCTTGCTGGACGTGGTGCATATCAACTAAACTTTCTCAATATGTAAGCTTCAGCCGAAGGTATCCCAGTGTGGAATTGGGCCATGGTGAATTTATACTACTCCTAAGGGCAATATAAGTGTAACTACAGATTTATTATCTGACCACTCAGTTTATAGCCAAAAAGAGGTTGTCCTCCCATTTATTTTTGACAGGAAATGCAGCTCAAATTACTTCATTATTTTAGACTTTGCTCAAAGATACAAACTGTAGGATCTGACATCTTTATTTACAAAATGATTGCAAAACAAGATACCAAAAAGATGACAAACATCCAGGATTTGTATCCAGATAACATTTATATTGAATATCGATACTCCAAACATTTATATACTTCTGAAAGGAAAAATAATGTGTTCAAAGGGATTCAAATAGAATCAAAGAGTATGGTACAGGTAGACGAGGAAACAAGCATTATGATTTTGCTCCATGTTAAAATATCATTATTGTTGTACACTAGAGTCAACTAATTATCTCTAGCTGTCTATTTCTCTGATGCATTAATGCTATTTCTTACATCTGTGTTAAAATCACTGCCTTAGGGTCTGATCGTGCTTCTGCTGAAGTCACTAGCGGTTTTCCCATTATCTTCAGTGGCAGAAAGATTGGTCCCTTCATTTTGGTTTTGGCCTTGCTTTCCTAAATATCTGCCCCCTATTCTGCAATTTTCACCCAAAGGTGAAAAAGAGCTATCTGTTTTAAAGGAATCCCAAGGAAGTTAGTACAATTTCCCCCAATCCTCTTATGTTGTCTAGAAAGCACTTACCTCATACAAATGATCATCTGTACCAAATGAAATATCCTCCACAACCTGTTAGGGATAGGTCATAAGATAAACATAATACATTATGTATAAACATGAGGATTTTAATGTAATTGTGTAGCAGCAGTATAGCATAGTAAAAATTATGCTGCAAAACAATATAAGAGTTCAGCCTGTGTAAGTATAAAGAAAGAGGATAGAAGTCAACAAAGGAGAAACCTAAACGCTATTTTCCATCGAGCTTATTATGGAATGACAGCCAGGCCATATTTAAGGCTACAGTTTCTGTTATAAATAAGCGTGATTTTTGCTCCTCCCCCTCAAATCTACAAACAAACGAATATCATCTTCAAAACCAGTAGATGGGGTTGAGGTGGAATCTTTTATCAAGTTTGTAAAGAACAGTATAAGTTCAAAAAGTGTATGTGGAAAACAAACCTTTTTTAAAAAAAAAGAACAGGAGTACTTGTGGCACCTTAGAGACTAACAAATTTATTGCATCCGAAGAAGTGGGCTGTAGTCCACGAAAGCTTATGCTCTAATAAATTTGTTAGTCTCTAAGGTGCCACAAGTACTCCTGTTCTTCTTTTTGCGGATACAGACTAACACGGCTGCTACTCTGAAACCTTTTTTAGCCACTCTAACAAAAAGCTGAAAGAATGAGAGAGGTGAAATGTAGATTATTAGATTTATTTGGTCAATATATTGTACAAAGAACCAACGATTATCAGATTAAACTCTAATTTATAAATTAAGATTGTAGGCCCCAATCATCTACGTGACACTGCACGAGTACATCCTTGTGCCAGTGCAGCGTCCCATTGGTGTCCCACGCAGGCACCATGGTCTGCACATACAGATATGGAAGACTTCCCTGAACTGATCCATAAGGCTACTATCCTCTCCTTCATCAAGGCACATTTCTACTACGATACAAGTAATTAGAAAATATTTAAATGGCTAGGCTGAGGGGTAGTTGGGGAAGTCATGAAACTGTAAAATTATATATTAGTATCACACACACACACTATTTGTAGCCCTCACTTGAATAGAGCTAAAGTTAGTGTTTTGACAAAGCAATACACAGTATCAGAGACCTGTATATAGGAAACAAATTATAAAACATAGAATATTCTTGGTGAACTTTTCAGAACTCCACCTCTGCAAAGAAGGGAACTCTGCAAAGACATTAACTCTGTCTTTAGTTTTTGTTTGTTGGTGTGTTGGTTAGTGCATTTGTTGGTTTTTACTATGTTTCATGTTCTTGGAAGGATTAAATTTGATGAGATACAGAGCTCTTCATTAAAAAGCTAGTGTTTACCCAGAGATACCACAAAGTGGTATCTGGCACTCCTCAGTATTTCCTTATGGTTAGAATGGGCAGCGGTATCTTAGGCATCGCTGTGCAGTAAATGTGGGTAAATGCTGGCTGTGCAATGGTGACCTGAGCACTGTATACCAGCTTGTTGTTACAGAATCCCTTTGCAGGTTGGATTAAGGCTATAGAAAACATACTCAAACACTGACCTTCACTGATGTTCAATGTTGACATTTAAGGTAGATAAATTTAAAGTCTCCAAATGATTTTTGAATCTCTACAAATACAATATTTAATTAAACTAATATGAAAGTACATTTTGTTTAGATTTCTAAAAGTGTTGCCCTTTACATCTGGCACATTTACTTCCTGGATCAGAGGGTACTTTAATCTATGGTAATATGTTGCATCCCACTGACAAAGGCTTTATTGCTGACTGCTATCACCAAATTCTGACAAACACTGTATCACATACAGTTTTGACTTAATTTTTAACGTTTGTCAGTTAAAAAGTATACTGTTGTCATTTCTTTTTAGTGAGAGTCCATTTCAATATCACAGAGTATTAACATCTCAAACATAGTTAATCAAATAAAATGCTGTGTAATTATATAGCACCTTTTCAACAAGGATCTGAAAGCGTTTTACAAACCTTCTTTACAGATGGGAAAACTGAGGTACAGAGAGGAAAGGTGACTTGCTCAAGGTCAAGCAAATTAATAGCACAGCTGGAAGAGAACCTGGCAACCTGATCTCTACTCTAACAACACACACACTGTTTCAAGCATTGAAATGGAATTATACATGTTACAAATGACTGATGTGGTAGCTACCAAACATGTTGGCGTACCAAAGGTAATACTACTGCATTTTGTTTTTTTTACCTTGAAACTTTAATCACCTGAATTCTCTTGAAATCTAGTAGGTGTTTCCTTCCTTCATAAGGTTAAAGAGGGAACACTGCACAGCATGCCAGAAGAAGAAGAAAAAAAGGACAGGTCAGGAAATGAAACGTGAAGGTTCATGGGTATACATGATCCTAGAGATACCAGGTGTTAGGG